>NC_134312.1:169634453-170265292 GCF_964195595.1 Calonectris borealis
TTGCTGTTCCCTCTGTTGTTTCTCACTCTGTTTTCCTTTCTTTTCTGCCTGTCGAGCATTTCTGCCCTTTCTTAAATAAGTTTTCACAGAGGCACCACCAGCTTCACTTGTGGGCTCAGCTGTGTCCTGCAGTGGGTTCATTGCAGAGCCAGCTGGAACTGGCTGCCCCTGGCACAGGAAGACCCAACCTCTTCACACATAGGCCACCTTTGCAGCCCCCTGCTACCAAAACCTTGCCACATATGCCCAGACCTGTCAAACACTTTGACAAAAATAATGATTGAGGAGCAGTGATTTGTCTAGAGACCCTCCTACTCCAAATATGCGCCATGCTGTTAATTCAAATGGTGCTTCTTCATTTTCTATTAGATTTTTCCTAGAAAAACTTTAGAAGCTCTTACTTTCCATTTTATGAGTTTTTTTTTCTTCTTTTGAAACCCCAATCTTTATTTTATAAAACAGAAATACTGATTTCTGGCCAATTTTTTGTTTGTTTTTTTTTTTTTTTTTTTTTTTTCTTTTTTAAATGAACCATACTGCTGAGATTTTTGTACATACATGAAAATTTATTAATATTTACTGTCTTCAGTTTCATATAGTATGATGCACATTGGATTAGATTTCAGCTACTTTATATTTTTTAACTCAGTGTTGAATTTCTAGATCAATTATGGAATTCATTTAGGTAACATTTCACTTTATTTCTTATAACATATCGTATTTCTCTGAATATAAAACTAATACTAATAAAATTCTGGTTAAATGATGACAGTACACACATAATTTACGTACATGCAATTTAATCTGTTAAAGTCATTTGCCTGTCAGCATGTTGCGTTGTTGAAGTCCTTGGCGGCAGGGGGAAAGGAAAGATATTCTGCTCTGGTTTTTGTTTGTTTCATTTTTATCTTTTTATTTTTCTAATAAAAAAACAATTTTATTGCTAAAATTCCTTGAAGCATCAATGTTAGTTCCTTGGTTAGTTCCTTAGTTCCCACTGACTGGTGGGAGCTTTCTGGGTTTTAATCTGGTCAATAATTGCATAGCTGTTCTAGTGGTAGGTGAACAATCAATCCATTAGTTTTAAAAATTATTTAACTGAAAATTCTGTTCTCTGTTTCATTGAGATATTCTGTGTCAGTATGGAAACAGCAGGACATTAGCCCTCACAGCTTTTAAGTATTGGGAGGATTCTTGAGCTAAACACATCCACTTGTGCATCATATTTGAGGGACCATTGTAGACTATACTATACTGTACTTATGAGGTCTGTATAAGTACTATGTTCGCTATGCTATAATAAGCAACAAGAACTGTTTTCAAATGTTAGTATCACATTGTTCAGACTATTAATGCATTTTACATCAAGCAATAACTGGATTAAAAATAAAAATTCAAGAGAAAAAAAAATACAAAAAAAAATCCTAGGAAATCTGGTGGAGAAGTCAGTCTTCCCTCTCCCATTTCAGTGGAGTACCATAACCACTAGGTTATGCCTTTTACCTATTCCTTATGAGTCTCTGGATTTTGTTGTATAGTAATTCAGTTTCAGTAGAAAGCATGTAGGACTTCCAGTGAGGTCCCTTTTTCCCCAAAACTAAGTATACTGTGGCTGTTTTTTGAGACGTTTTGTTTTGCAAGATGAGGAACAAACTGAATCAGAGTATTCCATTTTTCATTCAACAAATTTCTTTAGTAGATTTTATTAACAATATCAGTAAAGCTCTGCCCTGATTACCTTTTTCTGTAGTTGTGTTTTAGGAAGAACGTACTCCAAATATTACTGTAAGCACCCTTAAAGGATGTGTAAAGAAAAAGTTTTCAGGTTCTGGATAACAATACAGGGGGCTGCCACTTAGTCTACTATCTTCCTTGAGTAAAAATGTTCAAAAAGATCCTTAGAAATGAAAAATAATCAAATAATCAAAAATGTTTTGATTACCTTATCTTAAATCAAACCATTTTAGTCTTTCACTTTGATAGAGCACACAGGTATAAAAATGTATATATTGAAATGGTGTATAATTTTTAAGAATTCTGCCATAGAATAAGTCCATTTTGAAATATTTCTTTTTCCATACAAATAAAATATAATGAAACAAAAATAAAAGGCAAACAAGCAAGTACACTGAATAGTATAATATCCACAAACAAAGCATATAAGAAACACTGGACCAAAGTCATCTTTTCTCTCAAAAATTTAGTAACACTTTTGAATATTTAATGTTCTGTTGGTGGTTTTCTACCTACACTAGAGCTATTAGTATTAATGCAAATTGCAGCTCTGTAGCCTCAGATGTTACATTCAAAGCTCATTTTCTGATGTCATTATAACATGGCTTTTTGGAAAAGTGATTTACTTTATTTTCTAAAATACTGTTCACAAGAATGTTCTGACATAATTATGTCAATAACATTACTTATAATCTCCACATAAAGGTAATTATTTCACTGTCAAATATTATGCTGATGAATGTAGACTAATGATGTCATTTGCTACAATTACTGTTGTTTTCTGAAAATTCTGTTTCAGCATGTAACCCTATGGGCCTGTGATTTCTTAAAGGCAGAACTAATGGAAAGCAACTCCACAGTTTAGTCAGAAACTGACAGACTATACACTCCCCCCAACTTGAGAAACCCAGGATGAGTATTTCAAAAATTAAAACGCTACTTTCCTTGTGGCTCCAAATCCTTTCCCTCCCTTTGCTCCAGAAAATTAAAAAGAAAGCAAACCACGAGGCTTTGTACTGTTCCACATGCTGAAATAAATGGTACACTTTAACTATAGGGATATAACCCACTATGGTGGCCTCAATACCATGCCTAGACACTGTACACGAGGAAGATGTTATACCTGAACTTTATTAATAGACAAGCTTTTGGCAGGTCTAAAGTGGGATTACAATGCGCCATATGTAACGCTTTCCAAACTAACAGTATTACCATCTTTCTGCTAGAGGTGCTTAAAAACTGTCCTATCGCTGATCCCAACCTCAGCTGTTCACTCTTAGTGTAGCTCCTAATTAAGTCACTATAGCATTAAATTTGCTTATATTCTGTCATCTTTTACCTTGAAACATACTGCATGAATATGCTTACACGTGTACTTCTTTTATGCTGCCCTCTGCCCCTGCTGGTCCCCGGCACCAGAACAGCCCCGGCAGGGGTAGGACAGGTCTCTCTCAGGGGGCTGGGGAGGCCTTGGCCAGTTGGAGCTGGTTGGAGCCAGTTGGAGCTGGCTGGAGCTGGTTCCCCCAACCCTCTCATGACTGCCACCCGTCCAGCAGGAGCTGCTGCTCCCCAGGGGGCAACAGCCTGACAGACCCCGGGGGTGGGGGGAACAACAATCCTTTGTGTCGTGGGCGGGGGGGCAGCTTCTGCCTCCCCTGTGGGGCCCCCAGGGGCAGCCGGCGGGTGGTGGGGTGAGTGGGGGAGAGGCGCACCCCTGAGGGAAGCTAGCACCAAGCAGGGACCTGTGACATCAGAGAAGAAGGGTTTGTGCTAGTGATGAAGTGATGAGTACTGTCTGGAAGCAGGAGGGGTAGAAGAATCAATGAGGATGAAGGAGCAATAAAAACCTTGCATGATGACTCGTACAATGACGGTAAAAGGCACTGTTTCCTTTATACCTGTTAGAATATAATTTTGTAGTGCATTAGATTTCCTGAGGTCTGTGGCTGAGGTGTAAATACAAGCAAACTTCTTCCTCCTAAGCTAACTGCAGTGCTAGAAACCAGAAGAGAGTAGGCAGAGACTTTCCCACTTACAGACCATTTCAGGCAAGGTGTCAGTACAACTACGTCCAGAACCCCGTCACGAAAATAAGTGGATAGAAGGGTTCTTTCAAGAATTACATGGATTTGCTATCTGCCTTCTGAAATGCAGTTGTCAGAGAAGAAATTGGAAAGACTGTGATGGTTCTGCTGCTTATCTGTCACCTGATCTCTCCCGCTGAGAGATTAGATCATGTTCCAGTTAAACTAGAAGGAAAATCAAAACACCAGACACTTTCCAACAGAAGACTTGTAAACCCCCAAACTTCTATTTCACATGTTGTCATAATTCCTAGTTTGGAAGACCTTACTGTTAGAGCTTAAGATCTAAGAATTTAGAATTTGAAGAATCATAAAACACTTTTGAGTCCACATCACTTTTTGGATTGGCCTCAATTTGTCTTTTCCCCAAAGAGTTTTTGCTTTAAACCATCTCGTCAGCATGCCGTATATAATTTGAAATTATGGTCTATCATTAAAGATTTCTTTTCCTTGATACATATAAATTCTTTTTCCCTTTCTTCCCCCCCCCCAAAAAAAAAAAAAATTCTTGTGCAACATCTTTCCATTCCCAGGGGCACTGAAATCTACTAAATTCTTCATACAAGCATTTACTCAATGAGGGCACTATTCTTCCATCTTTTTTATTCCCCCCCTTATTTTTTTCAGTCCTCTCTTTGGTAACAATTCTGATGCTGGAAGTTATGTCAAGCCATATCTATGACAGGGATATTATTAGAGGCAGCCAACATGGCTTCACAAAGGGCAAATTGTTCCCGAGTGTTCTGTTGGTCCTCTACAACAGAGTGACTGCATCAGTGGACAAGGGAAGAGCAACTGATATCATCTACCTGGACTTCTGTAAGGCCTTTGATACAGTCCCCCACAAAATCCTTGTTGCTAAATTGGAGAGATATGAGTTTGACAGCTAGACTATTTGACGGATGAAGAATTGGTTAGATGGCTGTGTCCAAAGATTTACAGTCAATGGCTTAGTGTCCAAATGGAGATCAGTAACAAGTGCTGACCCCTCAGGGATCCATATTGGGACTGGTACTGTACATGAACATAGAAAATAGAATGGAGCACACCCTCAGCAAGTTTGCAGATAACACCAAGCTAGTGGTGCAGCTGATGTGCTTGAGGGATGGGTCCCCCCCATCCAGAGGGACCTTGACAGGCTGAGCGGGCCCATGTAAACCTCATGAAGTCAACAAGACCAAATGCAAGGTCAGGGCAATGACCAGTATCAATATAGACTGGGCAATGAATGGACTGAGAACAGCCCTGCGAACAAGGACATTGGGATACTGATGGATGAAAAATTGGACTTCAGCTGGCAAAGTGTTCTTGCATCCCAGAAAGCAAATCATATCCTGGATTGCATGAAAAGAAGTGTGGCCAGCAGGTCAAGGGAGGTGATTCTCCTCCTCTACTCCTCTCTCGTGAGACCCTACCTGGAGTACTGTGTCCAGCTCCGGGGTCCCCAGCACAGGAAAGACATGGACCTGTTAGAGCAGATCCAGAGGAGGACCACAAAACTTAATAGAGGGCTGGAACACCTCTCCTATGAAGAAAGGCTGAGAGAGCTGGGGTTGTTCAGCCTGGAAAAGAGAAGGACCTGGGGAGACCTTATTGCAGCCTTTCAATACTTAAAGGGGGCTTATAAGAAAGAGAGAGAAAGACTTTTTACCAAGGGCTGTAGTGATAGGACAAGGGGTTTTAAATTGAAAGAGGTTAGATTTAGTTTGGTTATATGGAAGAAATTTTTTACAATGAATCAGGGTGGTGAGACACTGGAACAGGCTGCCCAGAGAAGTTGTGGATGCCCCATCATTGGAAGTGTTGAAGGTCAGGTTGGATGGGGCTTTGAGCAATGTGATCTAATGGAAGATGTCCCTGCCCATGGCAGGGAGGGTTGCCCTAGATGACCTTTAAAGGTCCCTTCCAACCCAAACCATTCTACAATTTTATGATTCTATGATTCTATGATTTGATTGATCAAGTTTGTATGTTCATAACCGTGCTATTATGTAGAAGTGGTAACAAGACTGAAAAACATGCAAAGCTGTTTTTAAGGGAAGATGAATTAGATGTGTGAAGTCTGAACCTGAATTGCAAAACATATTTAGAAAACAAAACAAAGCAGGGAAGAAGTGCGTGCCTACGCATTTCTATTTTGTGTCCCATTTGAGGCCTCAAAGATACTGACAAACTGGGGAGAGTACAGTGAAGAGCCACTAAAAAACACATGACATGTGAGGGATGGCTGAACAGCTTGGAGAAGAGATAGCTAAAGGGTGATTTAATAGCAGTCTTCTACTGCCTAAAGGAAGTGTAGAGACAAAAGAGTGTCAAACTCCTTTCGGGGGTGCCCAGTGAAAGAACAAGGGAAAACGATCACAAGGCGCACAAAGGGAAATTCTGATAAGATGTAAAAAGAGGGGTGAAACAAACCAAAAAAACACAATGAGAATGGATAAGCACTGGAACAGTTTGTCCAGAGCTGCTGTGGAATCTCCATATTTGGAGATATTCAGAATATGACTAGATAAGACTCTGAGTAATCTGATCTAACCTTAAGGTCAGCTGGGTTTTGAGCAGTAGGTTCAAACAGATGACTACCTCCAGTAGTCCCTTTCAAACTGTTTTTTTTTCTGTGACTCCATAATTCAATATTTTTTCAGTAGTTTAACTTAAATTATAGATAAGGACAGCAAAAAAAATACCAATGAAAAAAAAAATCTGTGGGCAGCACAAGTAAGGCCAATAATCATAAATTTCTTAATATACATTCAGAGGAAGTGAGGTAGTAATGTTGTTACAGATACTAGATGAGAAAGAATAAGAAAGGCATTAATAATTAAGATACAACAGACATATGCAAAGAGTACATTTATTCTGTCGTAAAAAAATACAATCATCTTATATTGATAAAAATTATTTTATATTTTATATTTAACCGGATGAATTGTAAACAGTCTGAAAGTAAAAAAACAGAGCACTCACCACAAAAAAAAACATTAAAAGAATGGATCAATGGAAAGGATTTATAAGTATGCCTGATTTGTAATTCAGTCTATGTAATTTACCCAGAGAGTAAAAAGTGACTTGGTCATAGTCCAAAGTATGTTCATAACAAATGGATTCCTATAATTTCTATAATACAGCAACAAAAGTTGTCATGAGGAAGGGATCTGATATTTCTTAGTGATAATTCACCAAAGAATCAGATGCTACTGCCTAATTAGAAGGCAAATGTGGGGCTCAAAGTGTACTTTACTTTGCCCATGTGTGTGACATAATATCCCATTTAAACCTGCTGGTACAAAGTAGTTTCTATTTTGTGGTGGTGGTGCATATCTGAGTAATAAATTCTGGCAACTGGTGTTAGAGATGTAAATTTGATAGAGAAATGGATATGTGGTACTCAGTCTATACAGTGAAAGTTTAAACTAGAGGAACCTTGGAGTCCCTTCTTAAAATTCCCCTCCTCGGCTCTGCTTTCTGAAATTTGCTTTACTCTCAATCTATTACTTGAACAAGAAGAAAATTTTCAAAAATAACAAAAAATAAATTAATTACTATGAAGCTCTGTAACAGAACCATAAAAAACTGAAGACTGTGAGCCTTATCCTAAAGTATATTAATGGTATGATCAAATCTAATATTTACAATGGGAAGAGTAAGTGACTGTGTAGAATTATGTGGGAAGTGAGTACATTTTGTTATGTAACATGAAATGTGTCTGAATCAGTCCTTCCTATTAAGTTATATTATGTGCTTCAGAAATGTAGAAGGTACTTTAGTATTTATTTTAACAGGAAGCTTGTAATTCTTATGCAGAAATGAATCCAAACAAATCGAAATTTTTTATTTTATTTTTAAATATATTTAAATGTCTCATTAAAAGGCAGTAGAAGTCTTCAATAACATTCTTAAAGATCCTTGCAGATGAACTCCAAGAAAGAGTGAGTCATTGCCCAGAGGAATTAATAAAGGCTCTGTAAATGTGTATGCATTCTGTCATGATGCATTCAGCATTTTCAAAAAAATAGTTTGAATAGAAGTAAAAATGACAAAAACAACAAACTTGAGGAATGATCTTTTTCTTTTAAAAGTTTGTTTCAAAATGTTAGGGAGCAGAAAGCAAAAAAACATTCACATGTAAGTTACTGTTGTTGCCAATTTATATAGTCACTGAAATCAATAAAAAGTTTGCAAAATATTTCAGTGTTCTGCATTTTCATTCTAGGGAAAATGTAGTAATTTGTCTAAAACGACATAAGCTGAAAGTAATTCTATTTTAAACATAATATCTCTTCACTGTCTGTTCAAACGTAAATTTGGTTTTATAACTGATGATGTTCATTGAGCTATAAATCGATAATTCAACCTGCTGTCTTAGTTGCATTAATGGTTTCATAGCAATAACAGAGGTAAAAAAAAATCCTCCATTTCCCATGAAAAAAAAAATTAGAATACACCCAAGAGGGCTAACATTCTACATATGTTTAAAAATACTTACATAGAAAAACAATAATTTAGGAGGGAGAAATGGCAAAAAGTACCTTTTCTGTTATCTGAACAATATAGTATGACTCAACATGCAAGACGACTGTGTAAAGAAGAATAGAACGATATAAGTGGTACTCACTTTAAGTGTTTTCAGGGTAATAATTAATTCATAAAAAGATGTGCTACCATTGTTATAGAATGATGAACTGAAAGAATTTTTGACATTTCCTTGTCCTAAGACATAGCAGACAGCTATCTTATAAAATGGCTTTAAATAAAGTGCATTGATATGAAAAATTAATGGAAACAAACTAAAAGTATGATTTCTGAATGAAGGGAGATTTTTCTATGTATTCTACATTTTGTATCTGGAAAAGATGGGAAGAATTATTGTCTTCAACTACAGTCATGAGACTTGGTTGCTTGCTTGCTTGCTTGCAGGAAAGTTACAGCAAGTTTCCTAAGTGAAAAATGTTAGGGTCACATGAAAGCTATAAAAAACTAACATCACTACAAAAAGTCTATTCATCTAGGTGAAAATATTTGTAAATATTTTAATTGTCATTCCGTCTCAGTAGAATAAAAGTTTGGTCAGATATTTAGGGGGATGGCTTTCCTAAAATAACTTTTGAGAAGAGGTTAGTTAAAGGCATTAATAATGACATGCAGTTCTCACACTACACAGTGCTGCTCAGCCAGACCTGTAGGCAGCCAATTATTTATTTAAGTTAATAATTTATTAACTCTTATTAATATTTACCCTAATTGGAAAACAAGAAGCTAGCATTCCCAGGTGGTTGGATCTGGGCCTAATCCTGAGAAAGTGAAGGAAGTAGAGCCTTGTCACATTTCCTTCGCTCTAACTACTAGACACCAAGAAAATATTAAGTATGAAAGAAAGAAGCAGCTTTATGCAGGATGAAATCTGGAAATCTAGTTAAAGAATCTAGTTTAAAAAGCAGTTCACACTAAATCCAGAAGCATCAGCAAAAAAGAAAATCAGAAGCAGCAATTCTAGCAAAATATGTTGATTTAGATATTTTAGAGGTTTTCAGTTAACTGAGAACATCACTGTAATGCTCCATGAATGAAGCTCCTGTTATAGCTTTTGACAATATAAGGATACTGAACATACTTAAAATGGAACTTGGAAGAAAAAGACATTTTAAACAAACGATTAATAGAGTTGAAAGCATAAATGAACGTGAAAGCATAGAACAATATGACTGATAGAAGTATAAAAAACCATGAGACCTCAATTTTGAATCCCTGCCAAGAGATCAGATTTTGATTAGAACATGGAAAAAATAATTTAGAGAGGACTATGGAGAAAGAATGACTTATCAAAAAATGGCACAGAACAAGAAACTCTCTAGTGAAGATCAATTTATTGCAGAATTTCTTCAAAGGCAGTAGCCAAGCAGGCTTTGTCAGCTAAGCCTCAGGAGGCAAACAAACCAGAACAAATTATCGTACTGCCACCTGATAGCAGTATACTGTTTTCATAAACTATGTTAATGTAGTCTTTTTCAAATAAACATACGTTTGTTCTGCTTGTTGTTCAGTTCTGAACAATCTCTGAAATGGAAGAGATATATCCACGGTCAAACTGAAGCTGGACTTTAGACTGGGTATTCATACACACCTTTGATAGTGTCAGGCTTTTTAGATGATGGTTCATGGCTATTGAGTTTGAAAAAGACCTGTAGATGGTTATGTACACATAGCCTAAGAGACTCTTTTCTTAGTCAACCTGTCAAAAAATGTCATTATATTTCTTTGATGCATTTATTTTTTTAAAAAAAAATTGTTGTTTGTTAATAATCTATTTATTGTAGGAAAAGCAGTTTGAGGGAATGTATCTTTACAATACTCTCCAAAGTCATTTAGAAGTAGTTCCTATATAATGTGAGTGCTCATTTTATCCCATGCTGATCAGCTAAAATGAAAACACTTAATAAAAATGACTTCTCTCAGATTCCTTGACTTTGATTGCTAAAGATCATGGTGATCAACACTTAAAAAGGGAGAATTAATGTCCTGGTATGGTTGGACCATAATACTGTCTTGTGCCTCAAAGGCAACACACCTGTGCAAGGCAGTTGTGGTCTATTGCACTTGTGTGATTACCCATCATGAAGATTTGTATTCATCCTAGAAAGCACCCAGTGAGCGTAGATACCTAAACAATATATCTAAATTTAAAAACACTCAAACAGTATGTGGGCATTGCTTTAGGAAGAGGCTTCTGTACACTCAAAGGATAGAAGAAAAAGGGAAAGAGACGGGAAGATGATGTCTGTGATGACACCTTTCTGCAGTAACTGTCCTGATCTGTATTTGTGGCACGCTTGGTGATTCCATGGTGTTACCAGTTTGGGATTGATTTGGGAACTAGAAAATTTTTTTTTTTTGGTCTTCAGGGGAAAAAAAAATTACAATGGGAGAATTAATAAATGCCTTCATGTATGATGGAATTATTCTGTACAGAAACTAATTGTATGTGACTAGGAACAAACAGGTAGAACTTCTTGTTGTCAAGAGAATTGCTAATATAATTACAATACAATATCCATACAACCCTATTTCATTCGGTTGGAAATCTTGATTAAAATTCTTTTTTACCACGACATAATGCCAGAAATGACAAAGGAACAGAAGAAACTGCAAACAAAATACAACCTAGCACACAAGGGAAAGATTTGATGAGAAAGAACAGCATTACTACCATAGCAACAATCTGTCGTGTATAGAGTTTCTTAACTTTAAATGCAGCTTTATCACTTTAGTGGGTGAGGGAGGTGCCCAGATGCAGTATTTTTATGTCTAAATCTTAAACTTGGGCTTCCAGCACTGAAGCACTTGGTATTAAATCTGTTCCACTGAAAGGATGTCAAATTGGTTCACTGTATTCTAATAGAACAGGTGGATTTAGGCAGTGAAAAATTATAATGTAATAGAGACCAATTACTGCTGAAAAGAAGAGGAATGGATGTGTTGCCATAATAGTAATTAAAAGAAGTGAACATGTAGCGTATGAAGAATGAACTGAAGAGAGTAAACTGGAATCTAATCTCATAAGAGCTGAAATGAAGGGCAGAAATAACCACAAACCACAAGGTAAGAAAGGGTTATGAGTGATTACACCTGAGTCACATGAATGCTCTGATATTTCTGTCTAGAAAACTCCATGAAAAATGTGTGTCCATGTCATTCATGTATGTGCTGTACAATTCCCTGAACAGCGAAGCTGAAATAGAGGATGTGCTATAATTGTAAAACATTCTGGAGAGCTGCAAGTCAATTCTGCAGGTCATGCAATACATCAAAAGGGCATCAGAGTTACTATGCCTGAGCAAACCAAATTCACTGGGAATTTATAGTACACTAAATGCATCCCCAATACATCAACACATTGAACTCATTGAATTTGTGCTATGCTATTAAACTGCATATACACAACAACTTTTTTTTTCCAGGATTCCAGCTGTTACACAGCTCAGTCAGAACATCTATTATTTCTCTGTAGAATACTACGGATTAGAATCAGAAATCCCAGCCACAGGTTTTATAGTTAGGATACCAAAGCCACATTGGCTCCCTCTTTCAAAGGACACTTGAGTAAAGGAAAAAAAAAAAAAAATCCCTTGAATAAGTACAAAGGAAGAAATCAGGTGAATGTGAAAAGAAGAGGAAAAATTAAATTAAGGTTGTTCTAAACAAAGAGTACAGAAATAGGTAATTGCCTTATTTTTTACTGTCTTAGGATATGTTATCATGCATAAAAGGACTTCCATAATGGTATGGGAGCTTTAGTGCAAGTGGGAATAGACTATTTTACTTTTGGTGCCCGGCCAACCTACAATATGGAAGTGGGTACATCTATTCCTGCTGATGTATATTCCAAAGGTATGTGCATAGTGTCATGATACTTGAAGGCCTCATATTGTTTTCAGGATTTATCCTCCAAGCACATTGTTTCCTGCCACTATACCTTGAATCTATACAGAGACACTTTCAAGGTCCAACCTTTATCTTACAGGTAATGCAGACATAACTAGTTACGGCAAGATGGTATATTACACGCAGATATGCCCTCCAACGTTAAAATAGAGGCATAGCCAGAAAAGGTAGATCCAAATAGAATACACACATAGGATGCCTGAAGAAGATCCTGGGCAGATTAGCGGAAACCAGGACATTCAGACACTCAGATTAAAGTATATACAGATACACAAATTCTCATATTTCCTAATATGCCTGAAGTCTACTGCTCCCCACAACCAGATCAATTTTCATTGTGGGCCAGGAAGGTCAACACCTATTCCAAAAATAAGAGACATGCTCATTGGAGTGAACATTCATCTAGAACATTATCCCATCACTGAAACTAGCCAATACAGAAGCCTAAACAACAGTAAATACACAAATATTTATTTCTTTGTTATCCACCAACTGCTTCCAGAGATTAGTGACTTAGACTTCGTAGTAAAGAAGCAGTATCTTACTACAGTACATATCACCTAATTTTAGGTGTCTGCAATCTATACATGCAGCTCTACATCTCAGTTTGTTACTTATTCAACCTCAGTAGTCCATGGAGAGAAACAGAAATTCTGGGGGCAGGTTAAAGAAACCACAGAGATTGAGGTGATTAACTCAGATTTAGATTATTTCTTCAATTTCCACAGCTGCATTTTGAACCAGTGTAAATATTTTGTGTCAAATATCTGGCACTCAGTTCCACAACTTAGCTGTGTTCTGTGACCTGCATTTTATGCTCTCCTTCAGCCTGAAAAGGTTCCCTTCAGTGAAGGACACTGAATAATGGGGTGAACATTTCATTTTCTTATAGTTATACTGTGTCACCTTGCTGAAAGTATCCCTTGGCCCTAAAAAGAGATCGTTAGTCTGTTGTTAAACTGAAGTAGGCATGACACCCAGTCTTCCACATCCTGCATGATTGCTTTGTAAGAAATCCATTGTATAATGTTGTTGGAATGCCACCTACTTAGGTGGCAAAACTGTTTATGATTTGGGTGCTTAAGACCATAACAAGAAGCATGTTCTGGATATATAATATGATGTTAATGCTCCTAAGTAAGCTGTCTAATTCAATGCCTTAATCAAGAATATGAACTACATTCCAGAAGCACCAACAAAGGAACAGGTTTCAGTACTCCAACTCCCAATTTATCATCTTTGGATATACTCCTACAACAACTCCTGAGGTTACACTGGATTAATGTAAGCCAGCAAAGGTAGGCAGATCCAATTACAGGAAAGCTATGCATAGGAACCTGCTTCAAAAGCACATGATCAGGCTATACACAAACCATCTCACCTACGGGTGCAGGAAAGGTAGACTATTTTCATTGTCACAGCTTGTCAGTTCAACCAAGTGTCTGCCTGATTTGCAACCCAAGTTTAACATGCCTAGAAATGTAACAAAACCACATTAAATTTGGAATCTATTCTAAGAAAGGTGAAAAAGTTGTCATGTCGTGTATTGTGTCTCATTGATTGCCATATCCTAGTGTTTCCAATTCCTCCTGTTCCCATCCCCAAACATGAACTTAAAAGGTAGTGGATGAAATTCCTTGTTATAGTAATGTGATTGACAAACTACACATTGACTGAAGCAGAATTAGGTTTTTACCTCTTTTTCTAACTGATATTCTTGCAAATTCAACCAGGGATCTGACACACAAGTTAAATGTTTCTGTGTTTGTTTGGTTTACATTTTTTAAATCAAAGCCAGCAAACGAAGTTTCTCAAAGTATATCCTCCCATTCACTTTTGCAACTGAATTGTCTCTAAATTGTGTCCAAAATTACATGTGCAAAGTTATAGTTGTATGCTTAATTTAGTCAAAAAATCATTTTGGTTTTCTTATTGTAATGCATTGGATAAGAAAAACTAATTTTACACATCAAAGTCCAGATGGAGTTCATCCTGATGTTATGGAAAACATATATTTTACTGAAAAAAAAAGGAAAATAAAGAAAACCTGATATAAAATTAGTAGGACTCATGTTGTCAATGATAAATAATTCACATTTCAAATTTGCAAAACTTTCCTCACATCAAATATTCAATATTTGTGATTTTCTGGAAAATATGTTCTAGGAAAACTTTTGCATGTTATGTGCTTGAGAGATTTTGATTTTCTTGTCATTGGAAGTTTCAGTAAAAATAGTTCATCTTCAAAACACAAGAGAAAAAAATCACCTTTCATAACATTGTTTGTAACCTTCCCCTAACCTGGTGATTGCTGAACGTTGAATGGAAAGTTAATGCCTTGGTCGTGAAAGGCACTAGTCAAGAAGACATGCAAAATCACATACATGCCAACTTCTGGGCCTACTCTTTAGGATAAATAATTGCCAAAATTAATTCTTGCTTCTATCTTGTAGATGTGATAAAGTGTATAAAATGTGTGCCTCTGTGTGTGTGTGCATGCGCATGCATGTGTGTGCATAAATTAACTGACATAGAGGACTGCTTTGTGTGAATATTTTGTGATCAAATTACAAAGCAACATTGTAAATTGAAGTGATAACAGATATTTTTTAGAAGAGAGCAAATCCAAATCACAGATGGAACCTGTGCCATTATTTAAAGCATTACATTTGAGCTAAAAGACAGCTTTGACTTGTTGTAAGATACAAGCCAACTTGCTTTGCAAGGCCAAGTATTTTTAATCATGAAATCTGCTAAGAGAAAGAAATAGTTTCCTCTAGTTCTTCTCTCCCTCTATAGTATAAATAAAAGTGAAGGAAATAGACCTTGATTTTTATTCTCTATCTGTTATTAAAATAGTTTTTATAAAGTTGAAATATTTCAGTGGCAAAAATAATCCTGATACTTTTTTAAAATTTCATTTTTTCATAATAACAATTTAGTCCATTATACACATTGAACATCTTCATTTTGACTACTGAACACTCTTACAAAACCATGAACATTGTAATTGTTCATATAAAGAAATAGATATGTGTAGATTCACTGGTATACAGAACACATTGGTGATATTGTAAAATTGCCTTGACTTGTTTTCTGTAGCAGGATGTCGTAATCTTTGTACAAAGGTGACTCCTTGTACAAAATAATATGACTTTTCTTTAAGACCATATGTGTTATTTTGCTGTATGTTGCACATAGTGAATTACAATCTTATTCTAATACATTCTTAGATCGTTGCCTCTTTTGAGTTTATTATTATTATTATTATAAAATCACTAATGTCCCTTTTTTTAAGGACTGAACGGGTTTTTGTTTATTTTTTCAAGAAGTTATTTTTTTCCTCCTGCAGAACTGTGATTTTGATTCTCTGTCAATGAATAGATACCCAAGGTATCCTTTGAATACTTTTAATAGAGGATTTGTTTGTGTGGTTTTTTTTACTATTAGTTTTATTGTGCACCCTAAAAAGACGATAGACCACTGTGTTTATCAATATATGAGAAACTCCCTATAGACCATATGATTCATTACTGAATGCAAATCCTATTATATTGGGCTATGTAAGAATTTAAGAATCCATCGGTTCTTTATTTTCCCAGGCTGTGCTTTAAACAAATGTCCACCGTTTTTGCTTATGATTATACTTTCACCATTAGCTTTTTATCATTGCAGCATAACTCTGCTTGGATAGAGATTGATTCATTAAGGTCAGTTTCTGTAATCATCTTTAAGAAGTACATACTTTTCTGAGCAATCCAATAATTTCTGTAAGGTAACGATTTATATACAGGAATTACTTTAAATTGACTGAATTTTCCTGAAACAAGGTAAGAACAATACAAAATAAAACAACTAATGAAATAATAATAATAAAATTATGTCAAATAATTTCAAATAAAATAATATAAATTGATATAAAAAGAAAACAATAAAATAATGTAGAAGTGCTGTGTCAATCCTGCTTTTATCTCACTGGCTTTATTTTCTGACTCAATTGTCTTGGCTCACATGTGTAGAGTCAGAGTGTTACACCACATCTTGTGGAATACACGACAATTTAAAACTTACTGCTGCAGCTCAGTTCTTATGTCACTGGTAGATTCACCTTTCCATATGGTTTTTGTGTTATACTATATTCTGTTGGATTTTCTCTTGTGTGGCTATATATCACACACAGTCTGGCCTTTAAATTACTCTGTAAGTTATCTTTATCTATCTATCTATCTATTTATCTATCTATCTATCCATCCATCCATCCATCTATCTATGTATTCATAATGCTGAAGTTTAGTTTTTTCTAGACTTATTCTCAAATATCCATTCTGAAACTCATGGAGCAGGTTTGATGGGTCTGTCTCGTGTCCTACCCTGCTGGGATATTTTGGGACATGAACCCCAGTGGCCTGGTCTATTTGTCTGTGATATGTTTGAGTAAAGTATACAACTCATTCAGGCACCATTTCTTTTCTGTGACAGGTGGAAAGAGAAGACTGCGCAGGCACGTTGTTCTCCAATTTAGAGGCAAAATGTGAAAGAAGAGGAAGAAATAGGAATAAAAATGTAGATAGAGCTGTAGAATTTAGGCAGATTCCAAAAATCTTAGAACAACATCACTGTTGCATTTCATAAATAGGCTTTTTGCCATTTCCACTGACTGTCAATTTCATTTTTATGTTTGCTGTTCATTAGTACTTCATACAGCACTACACATCATCCTGTCCAGCTATTCCAGAAGATACATATTCTGGTTCTGTTGAAAACCTGTAGAAAAAGTGTTGCTCCCATGAAGTGGAATTTCACTTCTCTTTAAAATATGTAATATTGTCGTGATTTAACCCCAGTCAGCAACCAAGAACCACACAGCCGCTCACTCACCCTCTTGCCCTGGTGGGGTGGGGGAGAGAATCTGAAGAACAAAAGTAAGAAAACTCATGGGTTGACATAAGAACAGTTTAATACTTTGTCATGGTTTAACCCAGCAGGCAGCCAAACACCACACGGCCGCTCGCTCACTCCCACCCAACCCAGTGGGACAGGGAGAGAATCAGAAGGGTAAGAGTGAGAAAAACTCGTGGGTTGAGATAAAGACAGTTTAATAGAGCAGAAAAGGGAAAATAACAATAATAATAATAATAATGATGATGATGATGATGACGATAATGATAATTATGATGATAGAATATACAAAATGAGTGATGCACAATGCAATTGCTCACCACCCACGCTGACGAATAACCAAATAGCGATCGCTACTTCCTGGATCACGCTTACTATTCATATACTGAGCATGACGTCACATGGGATGGAATACCCCGTTGGCCAGCTGGGCCAGATGTTCCAGCTATGCTACCTCCCAGCCTCTTCCCGAGCATGGAAGCTTAGTGTCCTTGACTAGCAGGGTACTTTGCAACAACTAAAAACATCAGTGTATTATCAACATTCTTCTCATACTAAATCCAAAACACAGCACTAGGAAGAAATTTAACTCTATCCCAGCCAAAACCAGGACATACTTCAACAACAACAACAACAACAACAACAACAACAATAATAATAATAATAACAGAATATACAAAGCAAGTGATGCACAATGCAATTGCTCACCATCCACTGACCTATGCCCAGCCTGTCTCTGAGCAGCCATCACTGCTCTCCGGCCAACTCCGCCATTTATATACTGAGCATGACGTCATATGGTATGGAATATCCCTTCAGCCAGTTTGGATCAGCTATCTTGGCTGTGCCCCCTCCCAGCTTCTTGTGCACCTGGCAGAGCACGGGAAGCTGAAAAGTCCTTGACTTAGTGTAAACACTGCTCAGCAACAACTAAAGCATCAGTATGTTATCAACATTATTCTCATACTAAATCTAAACCACAGCACTATACCAGCTACTAGGAAGAAAATTAACTCTATCCCAGCCAAAACCAGGAGAATATGAATAAAAGGTACTGATGGTTAGAACTCTAAATTATTGGGATTTTTTAATTACAAAAAAAAAAAAAAAAAAAAGAAAAGAAAAGGAAAGAAACAAAAGCCAGTCAAGCCATCAATAGAGAGTTAATTAATTTCTAACAATTCAAAGAATTTCCATTTTCGGATTCTTGGTTTAATAAAATATAAAATGCAGAAGCTAATTAAGGTTGGTAGGGCTAATCCTCATGCAGTCTGGGACAGTGATGTATATCAGAAGTACTCCCAGAGAGAAAGGCAAAGGAAAAATAAATGAAGAGAATAGGAATGCAGACTAAAAGTGAAAAAACACAACAAGCTGCAAAGCATCATAAATTACTCCTGTGATGAAAGGGCAGGAAATTAAATATGTTTTCCTGCTTGTTGTGGTTTAACCCCAGCCAACAACTAAGAACCACACAGCTATTTGCTCACTTCCCCTTGGTGGGATGGGGGAAAGAATAGGAAGAGTAAAAGTGAGAGAACTCGTGGGTTGAGATAAAGACAGTTTAATAGGCAAAGCAAAAGCTGTGTACGCAAGCAAAGCAAAGCAAAAAAGGAATTCATTCACTACTTCCCATCAGCAGGCAGGTGTTCAACCATCTCCAGGAAAGCAGGGCTCCATCACACTTAACGGTTACTTGGGAAGACAAACGCCATCACTCTGAACGTCCCCCCCTTCCTTCTTCTTCCCCCAGCTTTATATGCTGAGCATGACATCATATGGTATAGAATATCCCTTTGTTCAGTTGGGGTCAGCTGTCCCAGCTGTGTCCCCTCCCAACTTCTTGTGCACCTCCAGTCTCCTCGCTGGTGGGGTGGTGAGGAGCAGAAAAGGCCTTGACTCTGTGTAAGCACTGTTCAGCAATAATGAAAACATCCCTGTATTATCAACGCTGTTTTGGTCAGAGATCCAAAACATAACCCCATATTAGCTACTATGAAGAAAATTAACTCTATCCCAGCCAAAATCAGCACACTGCTTCTGTCAGAACACTAGCAAAATGGAACATAACTTCTGGAAACTTATTTGAGACTGCTAAAATATTTTCACTTTTACCAGCCATGTATTATCTCTGCCTACTGGAGTATGGACAGCTACTTACTACGGTATAACTTCTTTCACTCCCCAAAATCCAGTCTAAATAACTATATACTTGTCCTACATATGTCTCTGTTGTGACACCCAGAAAGAAAAAAATGAAAACAGAATGGAGCAGTATATCAACATTTTTCCATAATCTCAAGAGATTTCCTCTCTTTGCAGAAACTCCCAAATTGCTTCAGAAAATGTAAAAAAGTGGTAAGGTGTCGTGAATGAGTGGTTTAGAGGCCACTTAAAGAATCACTGTCAAAGGTATTAACAGAAAGTGATTTTAACAGTAACTTATAAAAACACGACTTAACAGAGTTTGATGGCAAGGTTCACTCTATTACTTCCTACATGGATAAAGTATACAAAGGAAAATCATGTTATAACTGAACTAGAATAACTTGTACAGAGACCAAGGGCGAAAAGGGTAAGGGAGACCCTCCTGTTGAGTCACGAGGTTCAGAGAAGACCCAGCTGGATCCAATCTTAGTCTCAGACTTGGACAACAGTTTATGCCTAACATGAAAAGGGTAAGGAGACCCTCCTGTTGAGTCACGAGGTTCAGAGTAGACCTGGCTGGATCTACCCTTAGTCCCAGAACTGGTCAACGTTTTTTGTCTAAGGGATTATATGTGTTTCACAGCAGTCTAAGGTTCATTCATAGTTTTAAGGTGGATCACAAGATTTTAGCAGCACTTAATCATTAACTAATTTAACATTTACAAAGTAAGTTAGTAGAGTCTACTACAGTTACGACAGTGACTTAATTACAGATTATGTTTACTATTAGTTCACACACACAGACACACACACAGAGAAATATATATAAATGTACAAAAGGTACCTTTTAAAAATTCCCCTTGAGTTCAGTGAAAAAATATTCACATAAAATGTCTTGTCATTTCTCAACAGGCGAGGGTTGAGCCTCGAGGAGTGAAGGATTTCAGTGCAGGTTCCATCATCAGCTTTTGGTGATGGTCCTCTGAATATCACAGACCTGAGTGGTCGCAAGCTCTGAGAGGTGTCCTGCTCAGAGGGAGATGCCGGGCGCAGCTTGCTGCAGTCCAGGAGAGCTCAAAGGGTGTCACTTAGGACCATAGTTTATAGGTTCGCAAGATGATTGGCTTTAGTCATCCTTAAACTTCCATCCTGGCCACAGCCCCAGATGGTAGTTAGTAAAAAATTCTCAAGGTTTCAGTGTTGTTCCATGTGAGCTACTACTCAGATAAAGGTATCAAGGGATGACACCTGGGCCAGGCAGTGGGTGTATGTTCCCAGACTCTGCTATGCAAAATTTCTGATACAGTCAAGGAGCGCTCAACCAAGACTGAGTACACCAAGGCCAAGGTTTCATGGGAATTTCTGAGATCAGCAAGCGGCCCAGATCAACAAGTAGCCCAGGAGAAGCTGGGGGTGAATGCACCACCACATAAGGAAAGAAATATATTCTGTATAATGTTTCCCTGTGTCTTGCCATAGATGTATTTCCTTGGTGAAGGACATATTCCATAATGTATTCTGGATGCCCAATGGCAGACTATTTCCCCTGGCAGTGGTTCTAGAGGAGCTGAAGTAAAAATAGGCCATAGAGGATAAACCGGGGGCTCTGGGACTGATTTTCAGTTGCTGAGGCTAGAGGCATCCTCACCTCCTTTTAGTGTGAAACCCAAGTGTGCATCATCTTACACCTTCCTTAGAATCAACTATAAGAGAAATCAAAAGCACAAGGGTGGGAACTGTGATGTGTACTAACAGCTCTCCCCATTTGGAGGATCAGGGACCAGGACTGGAGTATGCATGATCCACAGTTAAGATGCAACCAAAATGTTGAAAAAACTGAGTTCATTTCTCTGAAGAATGAATAAAGGCCATGAAATCCTCCATCTTATGCATGATACTGTTAAGGAATCTTGCACCAGAAGAAACAGCATATTCCAGAAAGCAAATATTCCTACGAGATGGAAAAATCTATATTTATATTTATTTCACTTCTACAAGTTTCTATATATGTGAATGAGAATAATTTCCTATTGGTGGATAATTATCCTAATTAAAATGTGTATAAATACAAATAGGAGCAAATGCACCACAGTATCTTTTTAAGAATACACATGTAAAAAACATCAACTTGTTCTTAATGTGCACTATCCAGTGTTATGACTCACTTTATGATTAATGCAGTGCTTATTATGTAATGCTGTTTATATTCTCTTCCAAACCCTTGTTATTTTTCCATGGCCTTTTATTTGGCCTCCACCCTTAAAAAAACCTTCTATATCTTATTCTGTAAGACATTCTAGTTGGGTGGACCAATTCAAGGTAACACACTAAATCTCCCTTTGTCTGTTTCTTTATGTAGTGATTTACTAATTCAAAATATATGGAGAGATGTTGTATTGACCCTATAGCTCCCTGCTCCCAAGCAAATTGCCTAATCATTTGTCAATGGTGCAATCCATTCATCCTGTATGACTCCTACATTCCTGACTGAAGAGTGACCTAGCTTTGAATAGAGGAAATGGTAGCACCTTTTCCCAGAATGCCTTATAGACTAATGGTTAAGACATTTCCTGGAGTAGGGAGAAGTTGAATTTTCCTCAGGTTTTGGAGAAAAACAGAACCCAGGTTTCACATTTCTGAGCACAGGACCCTAGCAGCTTTCCATTATTTAACTGATGGATACCAACGCTGGCTACCTTTGATAAATGCACACGTTCAGTTCAGTGCTTACTGAAGGACACTTGTCAATATCGATTTTTTCTTTCGGCTAGCTCTAGGCAATGCTTCATTGAGCACACAGACTTTTTGGCTTATGCTTTGGATTCGTCTAACTTAATGGACTATCAAGGGAGCCCAGGTGCATGCAGCTACAAGGTGTCATGCATCTCACATGCTCAAATGTTAAGGCTAGTTATCCTTTTAAGCAAAAGATGAAATTGGTGTTTCCAAACAAAAAATAATTCCATCTTAAAATCAGTATCCAAAATAACTCAGAGAAATCAGCCTTTGTAAAAACTCTTTCTCTTTTTAGCTATCTGAAATTAACTGATGTGAATCATTTGGGTTTGGTGTTTTGGTTTTTTTTTTGTTGTTTTTTTTTTTTTTTTAGGAATTACAATGTCTAACTTACATTATCCAAATCTTGAGTCAGAGTATAAAAAACATAGCCAATCTCAAATGTTAAACCAAAAATAATAAGAAGGCAATAATGATAAGCAAGATACAGTATCATTTCAGTTGTATGAGATACACTGATTTATTTCCTGCTTAAATGAAACAGAGTAACAAAGCACTATGGGAGAGATATGACTTAAGTAGCTGCTTGTTCATAACCTCAGACCAATCTGGTGACAGACATAAGATACAAACCTCCAGCCTTTAGAATTCCTGCAGTCTGCAGAGTGTTCCGTACCCATCATACCTGTGCTCAGATTTTTCTTGTTGTTAGTTTTGGCTTCTAAATTGCAATATTATTAGTGTCCCATTGCCTATATTTAAATACCTTTCTTGTGGATGAAATCAGCTAAAGCTGGCTTCTGTTTGCTTCGTTGCTACTTTCCTGGCTAAATTCTGAATCTGTGGTGTTTTGTCTCTTGTTTATTTACCCTATCAGTCATGTCCTCGTTTTACATTGTCTCACAACTATTTACAGTGTTCATCAACAGTAATCAAGGACCTGATCAAATCTGCATCTCTTTATTTCAAAATTATTGTGGTTGTTCATTAAAAAAGAGGGCTAAGAAAAAGAATCCAGTAAGTGATTTTCTTATTTAAGCAAAATGGACTCTCAACAGACAAAATGGTTTTACTTTGGCTTTATACTGGCACAAAGAGATTGAAATACAATTGTTTATGCATTAAATAGATATTTTATTTAGACTGATAGGTCTAAAGGATTGTTTAATTGCAGATTTGTACATGTGAAATAGAATGCAGTTTTCATAATTACCCTTGAACAAAAAGAAAATATCTCTTTTCTTACAGTCTTGACTCTGTTTTAAGCTAATGTATGATATTTGTTACTACTCACTGACAAATAAAGCACATAGGTACAGAAAATAAAAGACTGATCTTCTGTTGTATTGCATCAGTTTTACCTTTAGGCTGCTTACATTGGATTACACAATACAGTTTATTTACCTTTTATTTTTGTTAAAAAAAAAGAAAAAAAAAATTTATGTGCAGATAAACTTGGGAAAAGGGAAAAAAAGAGGTTACTTGGGTTTTATGCTTATAGTTAAAAGAGGTTATTTTATATATATTTATGTATATAAATAAAATGTATATTTTGGTTTAGCCTTTTGATTTTTGTTTAATGCTTTTGTTTCAAACCAATGCACTTGTTACAGATATTCCTGAAATCTTTTAATTAAGTCATTGTAATACCTTCAAGCGCATGAAGTAGTAGTTCCCCCACAACAAATGTCCTGCCATTTTCATTTTCCTATCATTATTACTTTGGAAGGTATATAATTTGTTATGCTATGATGTGGAACCCTCATTGGAACAAGGAATAATAGATTGCAACGGTTTTGGTCTTTTCCATTCCACAGACAGAATTTTCCTCTCATAGTTAGATGGTTCTATTCACTCTTTCTATCTGTCCTGAAGACTGACATTTTTGTTTTATTCCAAATGCTGACAACTTTTTCATTAAAAGAAAAAAAAACCCTGTAAAGCAGTTTTCTGAGCCAATTACAGTTTTGCAATTAAACCCCAATGGGAGAACACCTGTTTTACCAGTATGTGAGCTGTTGTTACTGCTCATATTGGAAAAGTTTCTCTCCATTGCAGACGGTGGGGAGAAAAAGGAAAAAAAATTTTGAAAACTACAAGATACTTACTTGGTTTTCTGATCATGATGAGGGCGGGCCCAGGGAAATGCATTTTTACGGTGATCTTAGATGACTTTTCATTGAGTTCTGAAGTAATCATTCTCCTTGCTCTTCATGGCTGGTCTGTGTATGGAGTGAGGTAAACTCTCAGAATTATCTCATATGATTCTTTTTGTGTCCATCACTGTCCTTTTTCCAATCTTTTTGTGGATTTTTTATTCCCTCATGTACTACTGGAGGTACTTCTTGATTTACATAAATTCTTCTAAATTTGCTCCAGCATTAACTTCTTTTCTTTGCACAAGAACAAGCAGCTGTTTTTTGCTAAAATTGATTTTGGTTCATTGGATTTTAAAGGAGACTTCTGTGGCAATAGTTTTCTTCTGCCTGTAGCAGAAGAGTTTCTCTCTTTTTAATTATTACTGCAGCAATATCTCTGATGTATCAGACAAGCAAAAGAGGTGAACAGGTTACCACTGTAGTTATTCATGAAGAAAAAGAATGAAAGTTATAATAGGGTATTTTTTTAATTAACTTTGTATTTTTACTAATTTCTGGGTACAAGAGGTATGTACTTTCCACTTTATTAAAAACAAAGAGAGTAAGACTGAATGTAAAATAAGCAAAAGGAAAATTCTGTAGTGTTGTTTTACAAGCTAGTCTGATGTTTCAATATTATGGAGATTTGTGTGTGATTGAAGAAGCAATTGAAAGACAAAACAACCTTGGTATATTTATTAAAATCACAACTTTTTGATTTTTTATAAATTTTATTTCAGCCTGAATTTTTCTCTGCAGAAACAATTCGGGAAAGAAATCTTGCAAGTTCTGGATATTCTAAACCATACCTTTACTTTTACTCCTTTGGAGATGACAGCTCCTATTCACCAGTGAAGAGAGCTTAGGTAGCCTTGATAGTTCTGCAGCCATGCAGTGGAAACATTTCTCTGGGAAAAAAAAGAAAGTAAGCAAAGAAAAAAATTAGTCTATCAAATTTAGAAGTATAAAATTAGCTATTTAAGCCTGAGCTAGTCATCTTAAGCTCTCTGTGTAGTCAATAGAAATAGACACCTTCAGAACACAGCTTATCTCATTCTACCTACCTATGATAGATTAAAAGAGTCACTCCCAGGAGATGCCTGCTTTCTTCATTGCCTGTAAGGAATCCTGAAGTGCCTAGCTAAGATTCAGACATCTAATTCTTATGTGCTTAAGTTGGTAAAATGAAATCAGGAATAGGATTTTTTTTTTAATCACAGCTGTTCTGCTGCCTGAAGGTTCATGAAATTTTAAAAGCGTAGAAGAAACAAGGAAACTTTTGAAACAGCAAGGATATCTGCACGTCTCATCCCTTTTATTTTTGATTGATATCATCTTTACTAAATGAAAAAAGACTTTAGGGATGGGATTCAATTTTAAAATTATCCACATTTTATAGTGCTTGAGATATTATTGAGCATCCAAGATAGCTCTTTAGAATTGGTAGATATGATAACATGACCCAAAGGAGATCCATTCCCTTCTGAAATGACAACTGGATGAAGGTGGAACAACTTTGAGCATGTAAAATCACATTAGACATCTATGATTAGACATCTGGGTGGGATTCAGCTTGCCCAAACTTTATGTGTCTTCAGTGAGGGTACCTTTATGTGAACTAGTTGCTTGAGCTCCCATTATGCTCAACAGAGATTAAGGGAAGAAATCACACGTAAGCATTTAGTACCTTTTTAGATGTTCTAGTATATGAAAGATACCTGTTGACTTACGTGCCATATTGCTGACACAGGCTTTAAGAGAAAGCCATACCATCTGAAGTGGCAGGATAATCTAGGATACCTGAAATGGCACTGAAATTGTATATCATTTGATTAAGCTATTAATGTACATGTACATGTATATATATGCATGTGTATATGTTTGTATATACATTCGCATACATGGACAAACTCTCAGAATATCCTAATAATATTGTGTGGATGAGCAGGAACATTTTGGAGTTAAAAAAGACAAGAAGAAAGAATTTAAAAGAATGTCCATGTGAGTATACGTTCCTGTATGTGTGCGGAAATATGAAAAAAATGAAGTATATATGAAGAAAAAAGAGAAAAAAAAAACCACTGTAGCTCAAATTTACATGATGGATTATTCTCACTCTTATTTTCCCCCCCTTTTTTTTTCTGCTATATTTGAACTCATTTAATATATAATTTCTTTGGTATAGTATCCATGTTTCTGCAAAGTACTAATCATACCCATGGGTAATATAAAACTAATAAATAACAGCCCTCATGGACTTGAGCAGAAAGCAGTCATACTGCTGAGTATGAAATTCTCAAAGGAATGTGGATACAAGACAGCTATCACTATAGAAATACTGAAATCCTTTGTCATACTCAGGAAGGACATTAAGGTCTAAGCTTATGTAAAAGAGAGGGCCCAGAAATCCTTTTGGAGATTTGTAGACTGCTGATATGATTTTGAAATGCTCAATGTGTCAAATGTATCGATCAAAACATCCTAAACAACTATTACATCTCTTGCAAATAACACAAAGACCTTGGTAAAATGTATTGACTGACCTCTTTTACTTTGAAGTCACAGACTATTTCCTCATGGTTCATGGGCTTGCTATTTATTTTTCCTTGTAAGACATATTGACAACAAACATTAACTCATCAGGAACAGGCCAGTGATACTGAAGTAGGAATGAAACACAAATCTTTGCTTCCACCAGTTTGTGAACTGTGTGTGTTTATGTGTATGCATGTATCCATCTATCTGTAACTATGTATTCTCACTTTTGAAATGCATTTTAGCAATATTAGCAATGTCAGACTAACTTTACTTGTGCTTCATGCTGTGCGTTCTGCTCTCAGGTTCTGGCAAACGCATCTGCCACAGCTGAGGCTCAGCAAATCTCTTGGCTTTAACGGAGACCTTTGTGATGAAAACAGCTCCGCCTGGTTTCTATACAACTGATCTGCCTAAGCGGTAAGAGTGGTCCTCTAGGTTCCCCTTATAGTCTCTATAAGCAGGTGAAGTCCTCTAAGAGAGCATTTATCCAACCAAATTATACTCCAGAGGTTGATCTCCATTCTGTCTCCTTCCAGTGGTTTTATTAAAACTTTCCTCTGGAAATTTGTCAATAAAAATGGCAGCAATATCTGTAACTTCTAAATACTGTGACGCCATCACAGGGAGTACTTTAAAGACACTAGACAGACCACAGTATCTGCTGAGCTTTACTTTTGTAGGAATCTAGACACAATGGAGCCATGCTAGCTTTAAGCACTCTGCCATTAATTTCTTGCAAAGTTAAGAACAAAATACACTCATTTGACACTTTATATTTGTTAAGTTTCTTTTGGCTTAAACAATCATCTCTAGGGCTTTTATGACTATTTTTGCACAACAAACCAACCTACAAGACTGCTTTAAAGTATCCATGGCTTTTTCTGGAGATTCTAGATTCTCACTAGAAATTGCCTTGCCCTAGCTAGTTTATTATCTTCTTATCTCAACATTTATAGAAAATCTGTCTCTAGTATCACTACAGCCATTGTTTGTTGGTAGTATGTTGTTTATCTTTGTACTGTGTGGTCGTAGTAGCACCATTAAATGCTCAGTTTAGACTTCTCCCTATGCCATAGATGTTTACACAGATTAAATTGCTGCTTGACAAAATCACTTGGTTTTTAAACTAAAAGGCACAAGTTCTGCAAGATCTTTAACTAAATGCTTTGCTTCTTATTCATGTTAAAAATAAAATGCAAAAAATTAACTCCCTTTCTGTACTAGCACAATGATGAGGAGATTATTTTGAAAAACACACTTGATTGATAGTGAAATACCATTAACAGTAAAATATCATTAGTAGTAATATCTTTCCCCTGTGTTAAACTTCAGTTTATTTCTGAATTTCTGGAATCGTTCTTCAAGCTAATGTATCAATGCTAACCACACCAAAGCAGAGGTTTTTCCTCTTCTTTCTCCTTCAATTATCTCCTCTCTCCTGTGACAGAACAGATTTTTATAAGCAGGACTTCTAAAATTATTTATTTTCATTTTTGATAGCTGTTCACATTGTTTAATGTTACACTGACAGCATTAAGAGAACTACATACTTCTAGTGCACAGAACAAGTGAGAAATTGCTTCAGAATGACAGACACATGCAGCACTTGAGTGAATACTTTCTCTTTGTCATCTTGTACTGTAAAAGATATGTTTCCATTTAAAAAATAAATCACTACATATTAAGGCTACAAAGATATTCTTCTGCTTTGTGACAGTAGGGTGCAGTCAAGGTATTACTGTCTACAATTCACTTCATGTAAGAGTCTGATGATTCTTTTATAATAGCAGATATATTTGGAAAAATGATGAAGGGCACTCCTTTAAGGGAGGTTATAGATGTAGTAGTTGTAGGTTGCATCTTTTTGAGAGGGCTGTGTTTGATTTTCTGTTATTACTGGTTGATTACATTGCCACATAAGCTGTAACAACAGGATACAGAATCAAACCAAAGGTCACCAGTATACAGGTCACACCGCAGTAACATAGTCAGACCCTTAGGGAAGAGAAAGAACAGCAAAACATATTTGATATTCCCACCTAATATTCTTCCATTTTTCTGTCATTTTCAGCTAAGAGGATTTCTTGAGCTGGATTTTGTTTTGCACATTTTGTCCCCTCACTGTTGTTTTTTTTTTTTTCTTGTTCAAGATGGTCTTTTTGAGCCTATGTAATTTTTTGCATCCACAAAGAATTCTTCTCAAGGAATTCACAGGATTATTGTCTACTGACTGAAGAATCAACTCTTTTTATGCATTTAAATGACACCATACCTTCCTAAAGATTTGTAAGTGTTTCTTTCTGATAGGTTTTTCTGATATACCAATGTATGCTATTTTACTTCCTGACATTATGGAGCCATTTCTGAGAAAACTTACTGCAGTTCAAAATAAATAATGTATTTGTTAACTGGTACATCTTAGTGATAGCCTTTGTCACTACTGCTCCAGGATCTGTGTTGGTTTCAGAATATAGTTTAAATGTATATTTTGGAATTTTTGTTCATTGTGTGGAGAATATTTCTATTTTAGTTTTTATTTATTCGTTGGCTGTGCATTTTTTGTCAGTTTCTAGATAATATTTAAAATCTTCAATATGATTATCAACTCCTACCAGAGTGGTTACATTTTTTCTTCTGGGATACTCTCACAGCTTTGGCTGGCAGAGGTACTCAGAATATATCCTCCTATGCATTCTAAGTCACAGCAAATTTTCTCTGAGCCCAAACGTGGCTCAGCAGAGCCTTAATTTAAAAGTGAGTAAGCTGCCAGTAGAGTGTACTCAGTAAGAAAATCTCAGTTCTGAAACAGATTGGAAAAATTTAGTGATCTTTAGAAGTTGTTAGAAGAACCTATTACTACAGGTTTCCACTCAGGTTGAGCTTTGATAAGAATTGATCTTTGGAGCCATCACTAAATATTCTGTTGTTCTTTGTTAACTTAATATTCTGTTGTTCTAGGTTAACTTCCATTGAGTGCTTTTTGTGTTGATTTTTACCTCATTAAAATAATACATTTCTGTACACTTCAAGATTTGCAGTCCAGATCCACACTGGATTTTTAGGCATCTAATTCTCATTATTTTTAACAGGATGCAGGTTTCTCAATCTGGTTATCTATGTTTTGCTGAAGTACTTGGTAAAAATCACGGATGTCTTGCTTTTGAAGGATTGAGCTTTTCTTTTGGTGGAGAAAAATATGTACTGATATTATTTGTGATTTCAATACTTTAAGTGCAAGTTGTTGTGATTTCAGTTTAATGAACATCATTAACTGTGGTAAAAAAGATTTACTGTTAGTCATCAAGATGTTTCAAGAAGTTTTAAAGGGATAAATGAACAGTAAAATGTGAATATCTGTTAGCCTTGGATTATACTTCTTGATTAAGCTATTAATAACTGCTGGTCATTTGAGGTAAAAGCAGTATCATCACTTCAGGTGCATAAAAAGTCAAAAAATGGTCCTTAGTTCCTCTAATACACAAAAGATATAATAAAAAATCCTAATTGATCACAATCCTGTTTGAATCTAAAAAACTTTTATAATTTCTATATTGATTAAAAATATTTGTGTTTCTTCCTTTACTTTTGGGTTCATTTCTCCTAACTGATGTTAATAATTATACCATCTATGTTCCTCTGCAACAGTGGCTTTCAGCCTCCTTGAGTCTACAGACCTCTATAGAATTTTGACTGGACCCTTTCTTCCTTTACTTTTGGGTTCATTTCTCCTAACTGATGTTAATAATTATACCATCTATGTTCCTCTGCAACAGTGGCTTTCAGCCTCCTTGAGTCTACAGACCTCTATAGAATTTTGACTGGACCCTATATAAAAATGTTAAACCTACTGACAGTTGGATTAGCGGATTGTTTTTCTTACTTGTCTTTCTCAGAATTCATAAGCCCTTACAGGTCCATGTATCACTATTTTTAAAAGCACATTCATATTGTCTGTAATCAGCTGAACCAAATAACTCAGTCCCATTCGTTATCAAAATTTCCATTGCTCTTTCCATGTCTAGGGATATAGAATGCAATTTAATTCCTTTTGTCTGAGTCACAGTTTGGGATATGGGCCTGAATTCACCATCTGCACCCCCTATTTATTAGCTATTTACACATGCACCTCCCATCACTGTCTAGGCTTTGGGAACAGCAGCCTTATGGTTTAATTTCTCATAGGATAATAAAGTAGTAAAGCAAAAAATAGTCTTGGTAAAGAATTACCTTAACCACAAAAATATCTCTATTTATATTAAGCAAAATCTAACAGTATCTGAAAATAGCTAAAGATCCCAAGATATCCTTTTCCAGTATGTGATACCTTTGATGATGTATGTTCTGTGCGAGTGGGCCAGTGCCAAGTGTGGCCTATAGACAAGTGACACAAGCTCTTGCAGTGCTCCCTGCTTTCCATTGCCCAATGTTTTCAGGCCTCCATGGAGATTGTATCAAAACTGCCAACAACCCTCAGAAGGAGGGCGTCTGAAATGGCACACAATCAGGCAATTAAATCCTGACACTTGTTTAGGCACAAAAGCTTAGGGATAAAAGATTAGTAGCAGATAATAGGGACACTGACTAATATGCTTGAGCAGGAGGATCATCAGAACCATGTTGGTATCTAGGAGGCTGGAAACATGCTGATGAGAAAATGTGATGTTCCTTTGATCATTTGTGCAGGTTTCTACACAACCAAAAGCTTTCATTTCTATTTTATTACATTGTATTGTATCATCTTCTATTATATTTTCTATCATTGTACTTTATTCTCCATTTTCTATCTTTCCTTTCATTCTTACATTCACTCCCAAACGATAATTTACCTTCAGAGAAAATAGAAAGAAACAGTTTCCTATAAAACCAATCAAATTTTGAATTGTTTAACAATATTTGGTTTGGAGGCAGTACTTTATTATTAAAAAGAAGAAAAAAAAGGAAAAGATAAAATGTAAATCAATGCATAGAAAATATCTTAAACAAGAACACAGGTTTCAGAAACATCAAGCTGCTAAATCCAAAACTGCAATCTGAAAAACCCGTACTCATGAGCCATATAATTTTATGTTTTCCTAACTTCTGTATATAGTCCTTGGGATGAGCAGAAAACAGACATTTGAGCATGCTTCAGTAGTCTGGAAGTAGAATTCTTGGCATTCAGTCACTGTGTCAAAGAAGCTCTTGTGTTTTTAGTCCGATCTCCATTTCACGAAAAAATAACCAAAGCATTCTTGGAGCAGAGAAAACTCAGATTTTGCATTGTGCAATTTATAACATGTTCATTGTAGGCCTGTGAACTTTTCAATGTGACAGATGCATGCTGGTTTATATTCTTTTCTGCAGAGTGTAGAACAGACCACTGGGTCACCAACTGCCTGCATCAGTGTCCTAACACATATCTAAAATGACCAAGCTCATTTTATTCTTTTTCTACTCCCTACCAAAAGATCCCATCCATCAATCCAAATAAATAAATAAATAAATGGAATAAATCTACCTTAAAGAGATAAGCTAATCTTTGAAGGATGAATTAAGGAAATCTTCCAACATCCTCTCTTAGTGAATTCTTCTACAGCTCTACACCAAGTGTCCTAATTTCAGGAATATTTCCACTTACAATATTTATTTTATTTAAAACACCCACAATAATACACTGTCTAAAATCTCTTTCTGAAAGGCACCACTCTGAGTAACTCTCTGTATACATTATAAAGCATGTGGATACCTTATTCGTGGCTCTGGCTTCAACTTTGGTGGCTGAGTATCTAACCATTAGATGTTCCAGCAGCTAAATTTTGATATCTAAACCTTATTTGACTCTTTGGCTACAATGGATAAGAAATGAGTCCCATTCAGAAGCATAACTTGTCTTTGGATTGCTGGTAGAATTTCCAGATGTGCTCTCACATATCCAAGTGCAATACTAGTGCGGTAAAAATCTATATAGTACAGTTAATATAACTTATTAATAGGTAAGATGTTTTTTAAGCTCAGCTAACAGATTATGGTCAGTTTTATTCCATTTAATGCTTTTTACTTTTTTAAAGTAAAAAATGACAAGGCAAAAAGAAACACAAACATGTTGTGGAGAAAGTAACAAATTGCTACTCCTACATAATGTTATGATAATTATATGGGGGAAAATTATCCTGGGATGTGTACTTATCTTTTACTCTCTTAGACAAATACACTTGTTATGCTGTTATGTGCTCAGAAATTCCTTCATTATGTTGCTTAACAGGATCACGAGATCTCAATAGTCTAATCTTGAATCATAAGAAACATTTCAGGGATGTTTATCAAAGATAACTAAAAAAGAACATACTTTTTCATATCTACATGATCAATAAGAGAAAAGTCCAGGTCAGTGGTAACAAGCATATTTTTCTTCTGATGATTATTGGATCATCCGATTTCTTTCTACCCAATCTGAAATGTCAGGTGTCAATTTTTGCTGCACAGCTTTCAAGTTTACTGGACATTAACACTGACTGTCACTCTTGTTTCACTGCCAGCAAGAAAGTCATGGACCGTATAAGTGTTTGAATTAATATTACTGTATTTCTAGTCACCTTTTGAAGTGGCTCCTGTAGGCTGAAGAAAAGACACAGTGGGAGGAAGTCCATGCTGTTAAATGTTGTGTTAATCCAGGCAGGCTGGTAGAAGATACCAGTATACAGCATTCTGGTACCTTTTGGAAGTGATATAGTGACATAATGTTGCAGATATTAAGGAATGGGGGGGGGAAGCAAACAAACAAACAAATAAACCAAACCAAATCAAACCAAACAAAAAGTTATCAAACCCAAGCTACAATACCAAAACCAGAAAAACAGTTATAAAACAATTTATACGATGTATTTGGCTAGAAAGTGCACTTGTCACTGTATTAAACTTAAAACTTGGAAGAAAAGAACTGAAGACAGGAAACAAAAAGCAGCTTAGACAGTGGATAGCAGAGCCAGAGGCAAGTGAAGAAAATCTGTACAAATGCCTGTAGAACTCACTATGAGGCCCAGATGCTATTGCTAGAAGAATATCCTCCAGAGGCGGACATGCAAATCCTGTGATGGCTAAGTGAAAAGAAGTAGACAAGGTGAAACAAAAAAACCCTAACCAAACAAAACCAAACAAACAAACAAAGCAGGATGTGTTTGTGCTTCTTTTTAAATATATACGGCAGCGAAGTTCCCAACCTGTAGCTCAGCTTCCACTTGTAGCCCTTGAAGTCAATCCTGTTAAACCAAAAAAAGTAAAAGTGCCTAATTTGAGCACATTCATTGAGAATTATAAAGTTTCCTTTGCAATCTTTAAGCAAAATATTTTATTCTATCCAGCTGTTCAGAAATGAGATGGGGAGGGGGTGGGGGGTACTTGGACTTCTCCAAATGGTTTTCAATAGCCCGGTTGGATTTCCAGAAGTACCCATGTTGTAATAACAGTTCTGTTTTGTTGCAGCACTGCTGGAAGCTACACTGGTGTGGGGTGGGGTGGGGAGGGGAAAAAAAAGTTATTCTGGTTATTCTAGTATTTTTTTACATGTCAGACTATGGAAACCACAGCTCAGCTTGGGGAAAGGACTAATAAAAGTTTGTTTTCCTTTCCCACAGAATCACTGAAGGCAGACTAGGACAGAGAAAAAAGAAAACCACAAGTCATCCTCGTATTTTTTGGCCAAGTCCTAATGCAAATTAGAAGGATGAAGAAAAAAAAGGAATCCTAACATCTCCTTTCAAGGATTAAACAGCATTCTTCATACATTGGTTGTTCCTCTTTCTTCTAGATTCCCCTCTACACAAGGTAGAAGGATGACAGTAAAGGAACCATTTATGCTGACTTAGAGCTCCTGTGTGATGACTTTTATTGCCCTTATGCTGTTCAGGCAGCATGTCCAAAGTTACTGTATACAACCCTTGGTGACTTTTAAAAAGTCAGAACTAGACCCAGAGATTGACAAAACCTGGGGCTCTTCGTTCTGGAGTCTCTTTGCAGCACTTTTGAAGACAATGACTCTTTTTGTCATCCTAGATTGGAAACAGATTTCTTAGATGGTGAAATACTAGTGTAGCGTAAGTCTGGAAGGAACAATACCAAAGTTAACATTTCAGCTCTATGAGCTTCTTGGAGATAGATTTGGATGGAAGAGATGTTCTATCTTTAAACAACTAGCTGTTCAGAGATATCTGAGGATTTAATCTTCACTTTTTTTTTTTTTCCCCCCCATGCTACAGGAAAATAATTATAAAGTCTTTTAGTTTTTCTTCTAGTTTTAGTAATACCATAGAGACTAGATATGAAGAAAAATCTTGGAGTCTGATCCATCTGATATTAGAACATTTATTTTAGGTTCTGTCAACTGTGGGGCAAATATGATCCCTTGAAGGCTTGTTCCCAATTTCTCAGACTAGGCAATTTATTAGATAATCTGTCAATTATCATGCAAGGGTTTTATTTCAGTGGAAAAAAAGGCAAGGATAGAGAATGTTTCTCATTCACTGTTGAATTTCATGTTATCCTTTAATAATCAATGATCTACCTAGAGAAATGTATTTGCTTTTATGTCTTTTAGATTTCAAACTAAAGGCTAAAAAATTTATTCCTAAATCAGTGTCTTTTTAAGATTATTGCCTTATAAGCTTCGTAAATAACAGAAGATTTGTTGCAGAAATAATCTTTTTAAATAAGTCTATAACAAACTCTTTGCCTTAATGATAAATTTTCTATCAATCAAGTTAAAAATGAGGTAATTCAGTGAGCAAGCAATACTACATGGATTCACCAGCCATCTTAAAGTAGAAGCAATGGGTTCCCAATCACTGAAACTTGTAAAATATGTGAACTTGAAGAAAAGTATACAGGTAACACAACCACAAAGAGTACCACAATGTCTATATAATTCATTGCCACAGGGAAGTGTTATAACACTTATAACAGTTATAAATTTTCTAAAATATTGTCTTAATGGTAAGGAACTTTTCCCTCTGCTTTGATTAGAGATATGCTTCTGACACCAGCTGAACATTTTTTTGCTATCAAGCTGATGTTTTTCTCTTCTATTTAGAGAATGATCAGAGATGTAAACATTGATGATAAAACAGTGAGTTTTGTATCCCAGCTCTTCTGCAGAAAGAAGTATCTGCACAAGGAAAGCTTGCTAATATATTTATTGTTTTAGTCAATGAATGAATGATTGCTTTTTTCTGATTCTGCATCAATAGATTTTAATATCTGCCTTAGACTTTTTCAGGAATTTTGTTTTTATTCCATATTTTTGCAGGTCTTTGATCAACTGGACCTCTCCTAATTTCTGTTAAAACAATTTGAGCTGATAGCAGTTGTACATATATCATGTGATATAAATCACTGAACTGTTCGTTATAGCTGATTTATTGCAAAGAATATGACTGTCAGTCCGTTTAACTAGGAGTTTGCCAAATAAAATGCGAAATTATATGGTGTCCTGGTGAGGGCAGCAAAACATTCAACATACATGCTTTTAATAAGCCAGTTGCTGTTCTATGCAAACTAATTCTGAAAATGTAAATGACAGGAAAGTACGCTTTTTGATTTAAGAATAGATGCTAGGAAGCTGCATTTTTTTCCTTTTTATCAATCACTGTCTGATAGATTTTTCTAATATTAATAGAAAACCCTATTCTTAGAATTTTTCTTCAAACTTACATCCCAAATTAGAATGGGTCTGCAGATGAAAACAGATGTTTAAACTGGAAGCCGTTTACAGTATTAATCTCAAAGGACAGTGAAAAAGGTGGAAGGAGCCTGATTTTTTTTTTTTTTGCTTCATATGACTTGATATGTACTATAAAAAAAAATGCTGGAACTATGATAGGCTATCTCTGACAAAAAACACATTATATTTTGATGGTTTAGACTAGCTGTTAAAGTAATTCTTTGAAAAATAAATCTGATTGCCTGAGATTACTGGAAAATATAAAATGAAGAAGAGTAAAAAAAATAAATCTCAACAGCTAAGTAGCTGGAAATAATTAAAGAGAAATTTACTCATATTCCCTCCAGGATCAAGATTTTCCTTTTTAGTGATTCTTTCAATAACCTCAATTAATTCCTTTTTATTTGTGGTAGAAACAACTATCCAAAATGGAAGACAGTTGCCAAATTGACAAATATTTAGTCTTATGCAAGACTACAATGAATGGTTGCTCCTTTTTTTCTTGAAATAAAAAAAAAAACCACCCCAAACAAAACATTTATGAGCTATATACCCAGACTTTGTAAATACATATTCATTTTGCCCATATGCTGCTGACTTTGGCTTCCTTTTTACCTGATTTATGTCAGAACCTGAAATACATATGACGGAAAAATGGTTTACATTATATGTTTTTGTCAAATGGAAAAATAATGCTTTGTTTCATGCTGAGCAAAAAGCAGAGAACATTTTTAGAGGAAACGTGGACTGCAATTATTGTTAAGCATATTTGTTAGGTTTATTGTGGAATTATTTCCAACATTCAGTCTCAAACTAACCTTGAATATGAATTGCACTTTATATTTCAAATCTGTCTGTTGCTCTGTATGATGTAAATGTTTTCATTTTGTATGATGTGTGTTCTATTTAGAAGGAAAGGAAAGCAGTTCAGATTTTAAAAGGGTTGTTTTTTAAAGACACTATTGTGAAGCTTGGCTTTCACAAATTACACAAACAATTAAAATGATACATGGTTATTCAGTTCTTAAAATTTTACTGTGTAGGGGATCATTTAAATATCTATTGCAAGGTTACTTCTCTCTCCTCTTTTTTTTTTTGGTTTATCTAACACTGTAAAAATTAAATGTTGTTACATAGCTCTCCTGAGACTGTTTTATGTAGGTGTGGAGGTGAATAACCAAAACATATTTTTATAGGTGTACAGGTGTGAAATAAATCTTGATACACCCTGTGTTCTTTCAAATTTATTTTTGAAGTACTAAACAACATACTTGTTAAAAAAGGACATTCATATTATTTGAAGAATTAAGACATTAACACTATAGATATATAAATTAATAAATAAATAGCCTGATATAAAAAACATCAAGTTTTGACTTTGTTATTCATATGGGCCAATCTGCTGGCTTTCAAAATAAGTGTCAGGTAAACTGCTACATATTAGTTGCTCCTCATTATATAAAAAAAAAGTTATATTTTTCTGGCTTCTTTTCTGATCATTTAATGATTTATCTGAAATCTCTAACTGTAGGGTTTTCAAAAAAAAATTTTAAAATATAAAATTGTGAAATCTAACTAAGCTAAAATATGTGTTGTCTGAACAAAAAGATTAAGAGATGTCATGAGCACAGTTGTATAACCACAAATAAGGGTGACGTGCTTTGAGAAAGTCTCATTCATCTTCCTGTTCAGACTATGACCACTGTTGGATATCCTTTAACTCTCATAAAATGAAGAGCAAATGGATAGATGGACTTCAGGATAACCTATGCATTAGAATTTCTCTGTGGAAAAGAAGATGAACACTTTAGCAGAGGATTTTTTGAGGTTGTGTTTCTATGTGGTTTTCAGTGGAGGGTTTCAGAGAGGTGAGGTACCAAAGGGATTAAAATGTGTTAAGAGGGGACAGAATCTTTGTTGGAGAGGGCTCATTTGCTCTTTGATTTTTGCAGGTGTAGTCTTCAGGCCAAGGAGAATGGTGTGAGGAAATAGGGAAAGAAAAAAAGAAACTGAAAGAAAGGGAAATTCTGCTAATGAAAGCAATGTTTCTATTCATGAGAAGTAATAAATCTCCTTTCACCTTTCAGTGCTTTTTTTTCTTTTTTTCCTCATGAAGGTCAGTGGTCAAGACTGCAAGCGAGCTTTCTGGTTTTTTTTTTTTTTTGAGGGAGATTAAACAACAAGGAGAAGGGTAAAAGAAAATTAGTCATCATGGAACCCAAGAGAAAAAAGAATTTGATTATTCTTATCCAACCTAATGGAGGGAGTAAAAAGTATAAGTACCCAAAAAAAGGTCTCTAAAATCCTGAAAGGAAACAAAATTTCTTCCTTCCTTCCTTCCTTGCCTAAATCATCTATCTCTTCTCATTAATAATTCCGGAGGGAGCTTAGGCAGGCCAAAAAGATATCATATTGATACATATATCTTATATTGATAAACATAAGGAATATATTTACTGCCATAAGAATTACATGTATTGCTATCCTATTTCTTCTTCCAGAATGCAAACTTTTTTTTCAAGACTTCTGGAACTGCTTCAGGCTGGGTTTTGTGGATGATATGTACAATGATAGTAGTCAAAAGCCCAAACTCTATAATTCGTGTTGGGATTTTACTTTTTCTTTATTTCCCTCTTGCCAAGGTGGTGTGGTTTAACCTGGCAGGCAGCCAAACACCACGCAGCCGCTTGTTCATTCCGGCCCCCCCCCAGCCCAGTGGGACGGGGAGAGAATCGGAAGGGTAAGAGTGAGAAAACTCATGGATTGAGATAAAGACAGTTTAATAGAACAGAAAAGGAAGGGGAAAGAAAAAAAAAATAGAATATACAAAATGATTGATGCACAATGCAATTGCTCACCACCTGCCAAACAATGCCCAAAAAACAGCAATTGCTACTTCGTGGAACACACCTACCATTCATCTACTGAACATGATGTCACATGGTATGGAATACCTCGTTGGCCAGCTGGGCTAGCTGTCCTGGCTGTGCTCCCTCCCAATCTAACTTGGTAGCAGAGGATAGTTGTCCTTGACAAGGTACTTAGCAACAACTGAAAACATCAGTGTGTTATCAACGTTCTTCTCATACTAAATCCAAAACACAACACTAGGAAGAAATTTAACCCTATCCCAGTTAAAACCAGGACACAAGGTTAAGCTGAGTATGGTCTACTAGACAGAACTGGAGCTAAAAGCTAGAAAGTAGCAATTATTGTTCTGTGGTCTGTATTATGCTAACTAGCCTTGCTAATGAAAGTGGGACATGCTCTTCTTGAAATCTACCTGACAGTGAAGTTGTCACCACAGGAAAATGAAAACATAGGGATGCACTAGATAGATAAATCCTTTTATTAAAATAATCTGCACATTTCTTTACTTCAGCTTCACCGGGTAGTATGATATCTATATTTAGATTTTCATTAGCATCCTTGGAGAAGTAAATATTCCTCCAACACATTGGATTAATCTCTGCTTGTTTTCTACCTACATTCTCACTTTACTTTTTAATAAAAAATCCCCAGCTTAATTTTGATCGGATTGCATACTTTACACTTCAGTAACTTGCTAATAATAAGGAATGTCTTTCTTTTCCCCAACCCTCCTATGCTTGAGTTGAGGAGTGGATGTTTTATAGGTCTGCTTGCTAGCATTTGCACAGAAAGATCAGGCTTTTTAACTTTAAACCTGAATTTGTGAATTATAACTTTTTTTGCATTTTCTTAACTTTTTCTTTCTTTATTTTGCTGTACAACTATGTAGTGCTATGCATATGAGATAGAGCAAATGATCCACACACTAGCATGTAAAAAAGTATACAGAAGAAAGTGTAATTAAACACTTAGAGTAAGTTCTATACAGAAGACCTTTGGATTTAACATTATAAATATCCCCTGTGAAAATCACCTGCAAAGCATCCAAATTATATCGAGTGAATATTTTTACAAAATCAGAAGGGAGAAGAGAGCTAGATCATAATTCTACAGGAAACAGATATATGCATAGTTGTTATGTTACCTAGCAACATAGGATCTGATCTGTTATTTACTCCATTTTTCCAATCTTACTATAGTACATCGGGCAAAAATGGCACACATTAGGTGTACCGAGTCCTTAATCTCTGGTTCAGCAGGTCCAGAAAAAAATAAAAATGTATATTTGTATATGTGGTTCTGGATAAATATTATGAAAGGCTTATCTCTCTACACATGGCAAGCACCAGTCCCTATTATTAGCTAGTATTTCACAGGAGTCAGAAATGTGTTAAAGTCTTTACAGATTACAAGAAAAAGAAAACAAAAGCCAAAAAAAAAAAAAAATTAAACTTTACAACCCCAAATGTGTAATTAAAACAAGTAAATTACTTCAGGTTCTACTGATGTAACAGCATGGGACAATTCTGTTCTTTATTCAGTTTTACATACAATGAGTATCATAGGGAATGCACTTGTAAGAAAAGCTGTTAATATGCATTAATGTTTACCAGCTCAGAGGGTTTTTTTACATAAAAAGGTTAGGAAATTTGCAGGAGAGTCATAACAGTTACAATTAGGCAAAAATGGCAAATGTGCCTACATTTTTTCCTTCATGGATACAGATAACTATTTTTTTTATGTGTATCTCTGACACTATACAATTTTCTTTCTAGCTGAAGATCAAGCCTAACCAGTAAGGAAGAGAGTACAAAAAGGTTATGATCCAAAACTTTTTCAAATAAAACCTTTTCTGTCAGTTGACTAGGGTAGGCTTGGTGTGCAGTTTCAGGAAATTCCTGATTTACACATGCCCATGTGCCTGTGTCTGTGGATACCTTCTAGATACCAGATTTTTTTTTATGCTGAAAAAGAGGAGCAATCCCTCTGTTATATTGGGTCTCCCAAGGATACTAATGTGGTTTTGCAAGCTTTCAGAAAATCTTGGAAACTCTCTAATCTTTCATAAACTGGAAAACTTTCCGCAGGGAAAGATTCTTGACTAATTGTAGAATCTGCCATTAACAGGGCAATCCCAGTGTCGCATATGGGTGTGTATGTGTATGTAGGACCTGATCTGCCATCCATGCGAGTCTTCTGTTTAGGACTCTTGTTTTTATTTCTACTACTGAACAAAATAGTCTAGAGAGTCACCTGGCTGTTCCTCAGATATCATGTAGCACAGACTACCTATTTATATTTCTTTTTTGGGTCCTGACTCAGCCATGTTTAATCAGTACAAGGGTTAAAAGTTAATGTCTGCATTGGGCTATCAGAGGATTTTTTAATCCTCCAAAAGGCACTATAGTAATCACTGGTGTATTGTGTGGCCTTGCGTACAAGAAGTGCAGCAAAGCTAATTTGAAGCTCAAGACAGATGATTAGGTCCATGTGCTCCGGAAAACACTGGGCTCACTGAATGTGAGGACTACTTGAGGAATAATTCACTACTCAACCCTGAGAAAGGACAACACAACTCAGCATCAAAAAGTTTGCAGAAACTTAAATAGGAGATCAGAGCAGCTTTGACAGATTGGTAGATGATGCTGAACACTAAGAAAAAAGGGGATATTCTTGGGACCAGCAAAAGCATTGAATCAGCCCAAGTAATAGCCAAAACTGGTTACCTGCCTCATGAAAACGAAGTATACATTTCTTTAAATCATCTCAATTCAGGTTAAAAAGCCAAAATTTTGAATATTTATTTTCCAAAACAAGCCAGAATGCTCTTCTGCATTGGTAATCTTCTGTATTTTTTTAATTCATGTCTGTGTTTCTATCTACAATTTAAAGTAAAATAATTTTGAAATAGAAATCTAAACTTTTCATTGTAAAATGTCAAACTAGGATATTAAGGTTCAGAAGTCTCCTGCTCACACACCTTTTTATGTCCTCTAAATTAAATATTGCCTGAATCAAAATGATTAGTTAATTATTTTTGTTGTTAAATTGACATTTTCTTATGGAAACCTCTTAGACATTTTATTTCCTAACCGGATCTAGTCATGAGACACTGAGCATCTGGCTGCGGCATACCATTTCCACAGGACTTCTGGAAGCAATGTTATTCGACTTCCATCACTACTGCTTTCCTGTGAGTTCAAACCCTAAGTACTCAACAGTAAGCAAAACTGAATGAAACTACCAAAAATGGCTATTAAATGCATCATAGGCCTTCACTGCCTTACCTTTCAACAGTAATGCCTTCCCTACTCCTTTTCTTCCTTTCTTGTTATAACATCTTACCTCCCTCATCAGTGTAAAAAACAAGGGAACTAATCCTGCCAAGTACTGAATGCCTTTGATTTGTATTAAATTGAGGAGAATGAGATCACACAGAAAATCTCATGAACAGCTGCTGAAGTGACACCGAGGTCTTGTGTACTTTGGAGAGTCAGGCATTGATGTAGCTGCAGTTGCGCAGCTCGTTTTCTGACAGGCAAGTTTTCAGTCAGGCAGGGTTGAGAAACAGTGGCAATAAGGTCTTGCTTCACTACATCTCTTCAGCTCCACCGATGCCTGCAATCAGGGCAATTTATGAGTGAAAACACAAGACCAAACACCAATGCTTTGGTTCTTCTTTCCTGCAGTGGAGTTTAGCAGCCCCGAGGACCGAGCCCCCTGGCATTTTTTTGTGTTAATAAAAAAAAAAAGAAAGAGCTCCACAGTATGTAAGATATGACACATTATTATCTAGCATTACAAAGTTTTTCTTTGCTACCTTTGATCATTTAATTAATTTTTTAATTAGTAACAGTGTTTTAGGAATTCTGTTTTCTTTTTCTTAAGTGTTCTGGATTACAGCTGCAAAAATGCCTTCTGTAGACTGCTACTAATCGGCAGCCTACGAGGAACTGTAAGAAGCAGCTTAGCAAAAGCAATCAAAATTCCTATAATCCAGGAAGTAGAAGGAAAAAGAACCCAAAACAAATACACTTAAGAATCCACAGAGGCAATTAGAGAAGACAGCAATAAAAGGCATCAATGATGAGTGTCTGTACCACTGTAATAGGCCTAAATTTTCAACAGCTCTTCTGCTATATTTTTAATTTTTTCAGCTAAACACTTTTGTAAATTCTCACTACATTAGAAGGATAGGACCTTTTGGAAGGTCATTTTCTTCTCAATTATTTTGCAAAAAGAGTATTATGTAGAGTGGACTCAGTTAAACATAACTGAAAATTGTATTTAATTCTCAGGAATTATGAAATTAAAAGAGAAAATAAGCTCTGGTTATTTTGGAGAAACTGAGGAGCCAAGCATTACCCTCAGTTACAGTAATGTAGTTAATTCTTACAATATCATGATGAATTATTGTTTCAATGTTTCAGATAAAGATCAACTGGCAAACTTTTTTTTAATCGTACAATTTTACTGAACAACATTTGCCTGCAAAAAAATTCAATATTGTCTATGCAGGTAGTTGGTAGAAGTTGGGAGTAGATGAGTCTGTGTTCAGCCCTAGCCAATGAAGAAAATCTTTCGTGGATATTGCCTTCTTACAACTACTGTTACCAATATTGATCTCGGCTAACCACTGCAGTACACTGAAATCAATCCAGCTGCATTCCTTGGAGTCTCCTAAAACTAGAGCACTCCATTGTTGAATCAAGTCCATTGACTTGAAATAGCTTTATTTGCACTGGAATGTTAACACAACACAGACATAGCACTTGAATGTTAACACAACACAAATAGGGACATTCCCCCCTCTCATGACTCAGAAGCCTGCACAAAACAATCTGGTGGGATTTGTGCTGAAAATAATAGGATCTGAAGGGAAAGAAATCCTTTCCTCTCTGTAGTTTCCTTTACACCCTAAAGGGCAGAGGGTGTGGGAATGTATAGCCTACATATGAACTGATTTAACTGCAGAAGTATCATCATGGCCTGACTGTTTCTGGTTTTGGTGTAAATTGCTTGGCAGAGATGTGCTCTTTTAGTTAAGATGGCTCATACCCAAACAAAGAGTGTTTTGTAGATGAAGATCTAAAACATCCACTGTGTGAGCATCCAGTGATAATGTGTTGCTATGAAGACAGAACATCAAGCATGACCACCATATGTCCTATCTGTCTGTTCATTAGTGCAGATTAAATGTTTCTGCTGTTTGTTGGACTTACCAGTAGTAAGGGTAGTGACTGTTAAGAAACCATTAAAAAATAAGCTTACTTTGGACTGGTTTAGCTTTTGGACAATCATGCATATGATTGTCTATATTGTCTTTCATACTTTTGCAATTGAATCAAACTGCCAGAAAAAAAAATGAGATAGCCCTAAGCTCCTACTCATATACCGGGAATTAACCTCATGTATTTACTTCTGGTAAAGCAACAGAGACCTGCCTCCGCTAAAATTTGATGGTGATAGAGTTGATGACCATTTTTATCTCCCTATAGAAAGTACAGTCTTTTGGGCAGTTAGGGTTTAGCCTAAGGTAGGATTGAGGGACTATTATTTATGCTATTTTATTGTATTAACCTGCATATATTTGCATCACATTTTTCATTCTTATGAATTTGCATGTATAAGCTGCTTGAATATATATATGTATATAAATACATACATACATACAAACATATGCATAGATGTATGTAGCTATATGTTTGCATTTACACAAAAGCGAATCTTGTGAGTTGCTGTGTGGCCTGCTAACAAATATTTTTTAGTTGCTCTCTTCCTCAAATAATAGCAGAGTTTCATTTGTTCGGCTGTGCCAAGATCTTTCCCTCATTCACTAATCGACCTTTATTTATATCCTGAATCCCACAAGATGTACAGAATATTGTACTGGAAATAATGCAGACTAGAGATTTAGACCAGCAAAAAAGGAAAACCCATCCTTCTTGGATAAAACCATGTCCTGGTTCTGGCTGGGACAGAGTTAACTTTCTTCAAAGTAGCTTGGGGGGTGTGCTGTGTTTTGGGTTTAGTATGAACAGAGCGTTGATGGCCCATTGATGCTTTGGTTTTTGCTGGGTGGTGTTTGCACCTGGGGGGGGGGGGGGGGAGCACAGCCGGGGTGGGTGACCCAGCTGGCCAATGGGGTATTCTATATCATGTGACATCATGCTCAGTATAAAAACCAGGTGTGGGGGGGAACTTGCCCCCCGTTCATGACACACGGTCGGCGGTTGGTGAGCAGTTGCATTGTGCATCGCCTGCTTTGTATATTTTGTTATTGTTGCTGTTCTCATTGTTATTATTACTGTTCTACTTCATTTTATTTCAATTATTAAACTGTTTTTGTCTCAGTCTGGAAGTTTTCCTACTTGTGCTCTCCTGATTCTCTCCCCCATCCCACCGGAGGGGGAGGGGGAGGTGAGCGAGCGGCTGCGTGGGGTTTATTTGCTGGTTGGTGTTAAACCATGACAAACCAGCCTTCATGGATACATGTCTTTTATTTTTAATTGTCCCACTCGAGTGGCTCCTAAACATCTTTAGTGCACATCCTGTATTTGGTGTATCAAAATTAATTAATACTTTTGCAATGGGATCTTTAGTCTTTTGAAACCTAAAAACACAACTGCATTCTTCTTGTACAGCATACATAAGAGATGCCAAAGCACCTCTGATTTCTTAGGATGGATTTCATTACAGTTTGAAGCAAGGTCCCTTTCTAAACAGAATATTATTAAACAGGTCTGCTGGTTCAGACCAGTTTAATGAAAACAAAATTTAAATTTTTTTAAAAAGGAAAACAAATATTTGTTTTATCACCATGATCTTTCAGGCTGAATACATTCCTCCACTCTTCTGTTCTAGTTCAGTAATTTTCTCTTTTTCAGCTTTTTAGGTTAGGTCATGGCTACAAAGGCACATGCATCCCCTGAGTCTTAAAGCCATTTACTGTATTCCTGATATGGGCCAATTTATGCCTCTTATTTGGACAGGGACATCCACTACCATTAAAGGGAATGGGATCTCCTGACTGCAAAGTTGTCCTCAGCATAAGGATCAAATCTCCAGGATGTCACTGGGCTGCAAAATGTTAAACAAAATTTAAAGTAATTTTAAATTCTAGCTTGATAACATTGAGATGTGGTATACTGCTTGTTTCTCACAAGTGATAAACCTTTGTTAACTTGTTTATTGAAAATTGCTTGTTTATTGAAAGTTGTTTTGATTACATATGATGGGATAATGTTGTTTAGCTTTGTTCTTTGCATATTTATTTTAACCACAGGCATCAAAGTTATTCCACATCTGTTATCAAACTGAGAGAAATACAAGCTGCCTTTTATGCAGATAAACAGACAGGATTCTTATACTGCTAGCAAATATGTGCTGTTATTACTTACATGTGTATTATTCCCAAGCAACATTGGTACTAAAAAGTCATTTGAAGATACATTCCTTTTACACATTTTAGTCTTTAAAAAAATTATATTAATTGTCCAAGGCAGTTAGTACAGTAGATTTATATCTGTGATAAAAAAAAAAAAAAACAACAAACTTTAGTATAGAGAAAAGACTAGTTATTTCTAGCATTATTCCACTAATCAATCTAATTCTTGAGCTAAAGACACTACTGTCTAAGCTATACCTCTGCTGTTTTACATACAGCTGAGCAACACAATGTTTCCTTTATTTAAAATCTCATTAGATTAATATTCCTGTCCCAAAACATATTTATTATTTTTGATATTGTTGTTGGTTTGGTTTCCTTCCCTCCCTCCCTCCCTCTCTCCCTCCCTTCCTTCCTTACCTGTCTCCCTCCCTGCTTCTCTGTCTTCTCTTCTCTCCCACTTTCTCTCTCTCTCACAGACCTTCTCACTTTCTCTCCTTAACAGACAGGAGATCACAGCAAGGGGAAGAGTACCAAACTAAATACTTTCACACACACACACACCCCCAGCCAAAGTATCTCCCCTGTGTTTTAATTTTTAATTCAGTTTTCATACTATCAGTATCATTTTAACAGTTATGCTAAATGCATAAGGCAAAAGTGAAGAAAGAGCTATTTTGCAGTATTTGTATCTTTGACTCAACTTCTTTATCTTTGGACTATAGGAGAAGGCACATGTCTAAACAACATTAGAATGTATTATCTTTACATCTGAAATCCAAAAAGAAAACAGAGTGTAGGCCAACATCAGGTTCTTAAATACAGTACCAGATGTTCAGAAAACAAATATCAAATTAACAATTTATGAAACAAATACATAAAGGTCAAAACATTATTGTGCATTTTTGTCAGAAAAGTGCTGTTTTAGCAATTATTCTGGCTTTAATTTTCAAACTCCTGACTGAACTGAAGATGGTATCACCAAACCAAAAAAGTCCTGCAGGACTTTCTTCACATTGTGCAGAAATTCTGAAAAAAACCCACAAACAACCACATATAGTTCTGTATTGGTTTGAACCTGCAAAGTACTGAGAACTCCATTTCACCAAGAATTCACTGGGAATTGTGGCCACTCCATGTCTTTTGGGATCAGCTTCCATATTACTAATGCAAAAACAACCCCACCCCAAAAAAACCCCACCCAATAAAAAAGAAAAAAAAACACAAAACCAACCAAACAAACAAAACATGGTCTTGTTTTGGGCTTGTTTTTTTCCACTTACAGAACCTGCATTTGTAAAAGGATAGATGGCATATAAAATCTGTGGTTCTGTATGTTTATAAAAGCACAATGGATGGATACAATTACCAGGTTTAAACTTTTAGCAGCAGTGCATCTATACTGTTTTTGATATCAAGACATCTTGTTCAGAGAGTCCTAAGGCTACCTAAATGCTTTACAAATAAAATACATATTATTGCCCTAAACTACATACAAAGATCACAAAACACTTTAAAAATATCAGTAAAATAAACATCACATATCTTCCCCTGATTTAATGACTGGGGTTGTGAGCATGTATGAGTAAATGATAAAAATTCTCAGCTCTTCCTCAAGTGATCTGTAACTTGCAGGAGCGGTCGAGCTTGTTTTTTTGTTCTTTGTTTTTCATTCTAACACATGTAAGTGGCAAAGCTTAGAGCAAGGGCACCTGACAATAACAATTTTTATTTTTGAACAATTTTTAATTTTTGTGGTCTATTTTTAAGATTCTGCAAGTTCTAGAACATTCACATTAGTGGTGGAGGTGACCATAGCTATGACGATCTAACATGATTTTGTAATAGAACCCTGTTTTCAGTTTTTTACACCTTTGCCAAACTGAAACTATTAGGCTGATATTTTTTGTCACTAAGTTGGACAGAATATTTGGAAAATAAAAGTTTAGCTATTTATCTCACAGTGACATCTTGTTAAATTATATTTAAGAACACATTAAAAAAAAGGTTGAGATTTTCTAGTCTGTTGCAGAAAAACTTGAAACTTGCCAAGAAGGTCTTCTTGAGCAATGTTTTGCCTTTTAGTTTCTTCACGAAACCTTGACAGATTCTAAGCTGTAAAAAAATCCCATTATATCTACTGAGCTAGGTGGTGATAGCTAAATTAATTACAGTTTTGAATTACACACAGGCTGAACAGAAGACCATAATAAACATTGTACTATATTGGACAAATTGTCCCTCTAACCCCATATCACATTTCTCACAGTGACCAATACTTATTAAGGTGATTGCAGCACCAGGAAGCTGTAGCTTGACAGGTTAAAGGAACAATTGAAAGCATGGACTACTTTTTGTCCCCTGTCCTTTGTGTGATCAATTTGCTTTCAAGATTTTTTGTTGTTGCTGCTTAATTAGATTATACATTGGAAGCTTCTACACAAATTTACTGAAAGGTTGGCATTTTTGTTGTTTATCTATTCATTAATCAATTTTTTAATTTAAAAAAAAAAAAAAAAGGACACATTCATTTCATAAACAGTAGCTGGAATCTCCTAGCAACAACAATGCCATTAAGATGTAATTTCTTCTTTGCCTTTTTTTTTTTTTTAATCATTACTATTTTAAATATCCTTGACATTTCAGAGTGTCTGAATTTAAATGCTACTTTGTCATAAGATTGAGATCTTAAAAGAGGTTGATTTTCATGATGTCAACAAGATAATGCTAACTTATAAAATAGATAATATTCAAAATGTTTGTAACAAATAGTGTATGGAAGAAAATATTCCTAAGTGTTCACAGAAAATTATAAATTCAAGGAGTTTTTGTAATAATTAGGAAAATTGCTTCTCAAGCATAATTTTTTTTTATGAGTCAAAGTTCAGTACAATAAAGCTACTGGTACACATAATATAATCAATAAAATCCAGATTTTATGACAGTCATCAACATAGCACTCTTTAGTTTCACCCCTCATTTCTCTCTGATATGTTGGTAGAGATATAAAAGAGAAAATAAGTGAACAGCCCTCTGTAATATTGAAAGGTGAGAAATAACAACGTAACATTCCTCTTGTATATTTATCTTTTTAAAGAAAATTCTGAAGACACAACTTGATGGCTTTCCTTCTGCTCATTCTGTTTTAAAAATAATTTCTTATTTTTATATTGAAAATCTGACTACACCTAGATGACAACTTTCTGTTCAGCTATTCTTGAAATATACAAATGAACTAAAACATTTATTTCAAACTGTTCATTCTGTTCAAAAAATGAGTGAAAAAACAGTCTTTAAAAAAATTTTAAAATTGTGTCTATATTTTTTTAACAGAATATTATTTCTTAAAAGCATGCCCTTGATATCAGAGTTAATCCCTTGAATGGTATTAGCCACATCTAGAATTAATCATCCAAAAGTTAGTTAGTTTTAGTGTAAATAAATATAAACCGTAAGGGTCTTTGTAATAAAGTGTTGCAAATAGTGCTTTCCCAACACAATCTATTCTACTTATTTTGTATATATTTTAGTACAAGCTGGATGGCTAATCTCTCTCCACTGACTGTAAGGATGCCTAAATAGGTATCTCAGACTAGGTGCTAAAAGCTAAAGCTATCACCAGACTGCTTAAGTGTTCCATCATAGATTTTCTTCAATTTCACTTTTAAAAGCTAAGTTTAAAAGCAGCAAAATATTTTATTTAAATGATTTAAATATTTAATTAAAACCAAAACATTTTGTAATCTCTTCCCACTTTCCTCTCTAAAAAAAAAAAAAGCTAGAAACCATATTAAGAAAAAACAAGAAAATGGTTTAATCCAAAAATCAATGTTTTTTTTTATATTCCAGCAGTGACCTAAAAAAAAAAATCAATTGTTCAGAGAAATGTAGCTCTACCCTTTAATCTCTTTAGGTTTTGAGAAATCCACCAAAAAAAGGAGTTGTTACTCTGAGTCCTCAGACAAAAAGCCTTCTATTTTCAGCTGATCTCTTTTTTGCTTTGTTTTGGTTTTGCTTTACCTTTAGTTGACCTTCCACGGTTAGAGTGAAAGTACACAAGTTATTGAGTCAGTCCTCAATAACTTGAACTTTCATGATGAGTGTTACAGGGAAGGAAAATGAAGAAGAGTGTCACAGAAGTGAAGTGGGTCCTTCCGCACCGACCCCATGTACCCTCTTACAGGTATTTCCCACTTGGGGCCCTGGAGTCCTTCAGCAATCTGTTACATGCCCATAGAGAGGGCAGAGCTACTACATTTTAGTGATGCTACTCACAACCAGATGCAATAAAAATAAAAAAGTGCAGTGTTCCTACTGCTGGAAGGGTATATTTGGACTATGGTATGTCTGTGCTGCCTTCACAGGAGGGTTAGGCCACTTAATTTCTCTTTGTCCAAGAATATACTCTTGCACAGGTTCATCAGATCTCTGGTAGCATGAACCGCTCTGCGTGTGTGCAGCATAGCGGGTTTATGATGTCTGTCGATTTATCCGAGGCTCACTTGTGTGGTTCTGCAATGCAAATGCTGCGCCCTGTGCACCAAATAAATTATCTCTTTGAGAGCCAAGCACATGAATCCCAGATCACATGCATCCTACAGGACCATATAATGCAGACCTGGTTTACAGCTCATGAAATATTTTTTTTTTTAGATATAAATGCTGAAAATCTAGAATCTAAATAAATATTCATGTCAAAGAAAGTAAAACAGTAAAAGTGAACATTATTTGAATCATGTGGTAAACCATTCTGATTTTCCTCAATGTCTCCAACTGAGAACATGCCAGAGAAGCCTTTGTATGTGAAAGCAAGCAAGGAACTCCCATCCAAAGGAGAGAGAGAGTACAAGCCTACTTAATAAACAATAGCCCAATTCCTATGCCAAGTATTAAAAGCAAATCTGGAGTAAACTATTTTCAAGTAACTTCTGCAGAAGTTATGACACATTTATGAATTTTAAATATGTGTGTAGCTTATGGAGTAAATATTTATGTTGCTTAAATAGAAGTCTTGCTGACAAAGCAGAGGCCTGTTGCACCCATAAAGTCGAAACAGATTGAGGAGGGCATATTTGGTATTTGCTTGCCTGGAATCTAAACATAAGCACGCTAAAATGACTAAACAACAGCACTATAATTATTTGTGAGATTGTAGATTTTATGATGCTACTGTTAGCTCTGGGAATTTTATCATAACATAAACCACTGTCACACAGTATAGCAAAGTGATGACCAGTAACAACATCTGAGCACTTAGACACAGCTAAACGTACATATAAAGGTAATATGTGACTGCAAGGAGCAAAAGGATACTTTTGTGATGTAATTGCACAAACAGGGTACAATGAAAATCATGTACAAGGCATAAACTCTGCAAGGTAAGAACAGCGGGTGTAGAACAGGCAGGAAAGAGCCTGGAAAAATGAACAAGTCCCGCTCCTGAAAATAAGATAATCTATATTAGGAGCAGATGAGATTCACCCTTTCTTTTGGAGAGGTTGTAGGGTCATAAAAATACCATGGATGCATGAGAAAAAAGAAGAAGAAGGATGACTCTTGACTTTGACTCCAGCTTACCTCATCAAAGAGATTTCAAAACTAATCCTCAAACCTGACTGCAGCCATCACTGCTGACTACATGGCAGCAGCTCTTTGATATTGAATATACACAGCTAATGTAGGAAATGGTTATTAAGGACTATTTGAATATGCAGTAATTATAAATAATAGTGTGTAAGACCTTACCATTGGAAAATGTGTATTGTTGATGAATGCCACTCTAGTAAAGCACTACTTTGATGCTGACCTGATTTCTGCCTTTTAAATACTCCCATCACAGTCATGTCTTAACTCCACGATATATACGTACATGTATATCTGTACACACACACGCGCATATATACTCAGATGTAGGAATCTCATGTGAAATTGCATTTTAGATTCTACATATTTTACATAATAATTTAAAGATAATAAGGTCCAGATTCATCCAAGCTAGAGTTTTGTGGGGGGCCGAATCTTGGACTTCAGTATGTATCCCCTCTAGGTGTAGGGATCCTGCCCTAGTCACCTCAGCAGCAATGCTGATGTGATCTTCTCATCAACTCAGAAAGGACAGAATTGTTTGTGGACTGTAATATGAAATGGATCAATAAAATTATCTTGGTTAAATAAAAAGCCTCAAGAAGTTAAAATTGGTGGCTGCAGGCTAGTGAAGGATTTCTCAGATCAGCTTTGCCAATGGAGAAAAAAAGTAACATCCTGAGTCACCACTGCAATATTCTTAGCTTTACATCAGAATAATACATTCAAAATCATTTGGGATGCCATGGTGTAAAATTGAGTAGTACAATGATTAATCGGGTCACCAACCTCTTCTCCCGTATGTCTCTGAAATGTTATTTAATTAAAACTAAAATGCCGTGTGGGATTGGTCCCAGGGTATGGTTTCTAGGCACTGCATAAATAGGAAGAAGGTATTATTTTATTTTTAATAATGTTTCATCTATTCAGTCTTCCCACAGTTTGCTGATGCCCAGCAATTCTCCTTTTAATGTTCAGACACCATTGGGTGCTCTCCTAATGGATAGCTTCAGAAATATTTTCAGAAATTTCTTAAGAGAAAATTCCAATTCAAGTTAATCAAAGCAAAGGAAAAATAATCTTGACAAAATACAATTTTGGGGAAAAAAAAAAAAAAGAAAGACAATGAAAGATATAAAATTGTGGTTTCCTGGTATTCCATTCTCATCTTCTGTTTCAAAATGTGTTTTGTTCTATACTAGAAAACAAAAATAACAAAACCAGAACAAAATATTTCACATTTTAATCAACTCAAATTGTTTATTTCAGGTTTCTGTTTTGAACTACACTGGAAATTATTAATTTGGTTTGCATCTTTATCTGGTTGGTTGCTTTCATTTTCATTTTGTTTTGTAGCCAAAAAAAGGAACTGATGGACTTCCTGAAAACAAAACTACTTCTTCACAGTTCTCATGATTAAACAAGGACATTTTTTTTTCTGAAGTGTTTCTTAAGTGAGAGATACTTTGTGTTTCAAATAGTTTATTATTTGTCTCTGAAACCCATGTGTTTTTTGAAGTCTGAAGTCTGAGTCAGGAAAAGGCTGAGGAAAGAAAACATTCTTTTTCCCTAGTTAAAATAATTCAATTACATTGAATTAAGATGTGAATTAATAAGAAAACTAAGGCTTGGTATTACTGTCACACCACATAACTACATTAGGCCTTCAGAAAGAAAATGACTGGCATATGAAACCTTTGATGCATAAAATCAAGTTTGAGAGAGGAGGACAAGGAGGCAGAAAGCTTTTAGCTTTTCTTTTGGAACAGGCTTATTTCTATAAATCAGTAGTTCTGTATCACTGAAATACTGGGGTAGAAGACAGGGCTGGGCCTTCTGAGACCTGGGTCTATTTCTAGCACTATCAATGGCTTGACATGTGACCTTCCCAAGGTCAATGCTTCTGTTTTCCCATCTGTTGAGCAAATAAAATTATATTGTATTCCACTGTAAAAGTCTCTGACATGGGTTGATAAAAAGAGGAAGAACTGGGTAGTACTCTTTCATAAGATTTGACTTTTTACATTATACCCCTGAGCAACGATGATAATTACCTCAGTCACCATGTTTGTTCATCGCAGATTTCAAAGCACCTTTGGGCTGAATAATTCCTTCCACTTCCTCAGACTGGGAAACTGAGGCACAGGAAAGAGAAATGAGTTGCCCAGAGTCATGTCAGCAAACTATTGGTGGAGCCAGGAACAGGGCAGGTTTTTGCCTCTGTGGTGTGTTCTGCATTCTAAGCAGCATTTCTTTCTCCATTATTAAACAATGGAAATACGTTATAGTTAGAGAGAAACAGAGACATAAACTCTTATCTACTTTTGTCCATTTAAATGATCCTTATGTTGCTCTGAGACTGAGCCATGAAAATGGATAAGAAAATAATTAATTATTGAAAACACATTATAGATCTATTATTCAAGCTGATGTGATTCAGTGGGATTACTTGTGTAAGCAATAGATTGAATGTTTGGTCACATTTTTTTCCTTTTTTTTCTATTTTTGGTTGAGAAAGATATTTTTCAATGCCTTGTGTAGATCTAAATGATACTGTGATTTGTGTTGTATGAATTAACTCATGCTCTTCCTGTCTCAACATATGAGTTCTCATAAGAGGATGAAAGTAATTTTTAACCAACTTTAAATTGGATGAATGCACTTTACTAAACTACCTTAGTCAGTTAAATATGTTGCAGAGTGACCAGCTATTTCAACCTTTTGCTTGTTTGCAATCATCTCTAACGTTTCAGGAAAGAATGAAATAAGCAAGCAATCAAACTACAAAAAGGTCGCATTAGTAAGAGTGCAGTACTAGATTGTGTATTGATCACCTACACGGGAGTCAAGTCTTGCAGGATGTTGAGAATTGTTGTAACAAGTACTTAAAACGATAACGCTGGAATCTGTTAAAAAAAAAATTGTGCTGAGGTTAGTATATGGTGCAAATGTTATCACTTCTTATTAAGGGCTATAACATTATACTAGTACTTTCCCTGCTATAGCTGACCAAAAGAACAAATATTTCTCACAGCTGCAGGTAATTTCACTGTAATATTTTTCCCCAGCCTAAATGTGTGTCTTCTATCATAAAGAAAAAAAATTTTAAAAATCTGTGTACTTCAGTGCTGCAGTGCTGAACACTGCAATGCCAAACTTAGGAAGCAGAAGCCTCGAGTGAAATTCCAGTCCCCAAGTCAGGCAACCAACAGTCTCACATACTGCACTGGGAAAGGCAGAGAATCAGACCTTCATGTCAGGATAGAGAGCATCAAAGATGCAGCTGGGAGGACATTTCAGTGAAATGCTGCAGTGGAATCTCAGTTCACGTTCTGGGGTCAGGGCTGCAGCAAAACCATCTCCCTCCATCTAGGCTCCACAACTTGAAATTCTCTCCTGAAAACTGATAACCCACTTCTGTTGTAGCAAACTTTTTAAGTAAGTGTATGTGTATATGTGTGTGTGTGTGTGTGTGTATGTGAGTTTTGGGATGAGAGGAATAAAAGGAGGTGGGTGACTCAGCTGCCTATCTCTCTCCTTCTAACCAACAGCATAGTGGGCAGAATATACTTTCCCAGTGGAGACACAGGGTCAATTCACTGCTAAGTTGGAAGGGGCTCAAGTCTGTCTCTTGACCTCCCTACAGTACCCTTTCACTGAAAGCATGCCACTGCAGCAGACTGCTGGAAACTATAGGCTGTGGGGGGTGGGGTGGGGGGGGTGGGGAATGGGAAGGGGGGGAAGTGAAAGGAACAGGGAGAGGAAAATAAAATATAAATGTGTCTGTGAATTCAGTCCCTCACCAAACAGCTATTCTGGATTCTCTCACCAGTAAGGACAGTAGTTCTGGGGCTCAGTCCTGTCCTAAGAACTGCTCAGGTATTTTAATGCAAGCAATCACAGTGGAAACTGGGTCAGAAAGTCAGATCAATATATATAGTTTAAATAAGAAATTCTGGTCAGGACCTTGGCCTGGCCTACTCGCTAAATACACCTCTTGCTTCCACATCATCCGAATTTCAAAGTGAAATGACTACATGGCTTTTACGGCAGATTACACCCAGGCTGGATGCAAAATCTATCTACCTCTGTGACTCCTATTCACTTTTCCAACACCTAGTGTTTGAAGCTTTTAAGACTAAACCTGTGACCTATTTGAGCCAATGTTTCCAACACAAAATTATCGCAAGGTCTGATGTATACTGGAGGAAGAATGTCTATGGGTTTTACTACTCTCTCCACAGTCTAAACATCTGATGTGTGAAGTCTACCAGGTCAAGCTCGTATGAAAGTACAGCGCAAGCAAGTCCTCCCAGGGCTCTGCACACCTGGTGGGTGCTGTAAGCAATAGCCTGTAAACTCATGCTCCCCCACTGCCTTTCTCTGGTTCAAGGGATCTCAAAATTATTTTTCTTGTAAAGTAGAACAGCTGCAGCAAGAGGGCTGGTAGCCTGGTGGTTGAGGGTATGAGCCAAGAAAGAGGAACATGTGGGCTGGCTCTTACACAGCAAAAGATAGAGAATTTTTATTTTCTCATACTGAGCCAGTCTTCTACCCACTAGATAGAAGTAGGCAAACCACTTCTCTAACTTTCTTTTCTTTCTTCCTTCTTCTTTTTTTTTTTAATCATCATCATCTGCCACTGCATCATTTTGCAAAGCTCCATCTGGTGAACATATCACAGGGAGATTTGGAACATGCTTATACGTCACTGTCTTCAGGAAAACGAAGAAGAAAAATATCTAGTTTCAGAAACCTTGTTAGGCCTAAATGCAATTTAGGTAGAAATCCAGTAGTTTTCTGAAGACTGGCCTGTGAAACATCTGAGATAGAAAATTCTGGGAAGAGATCCTTGGATTAGCTTAAGCCCCCTGACCCTTAGCTAAAACCACATAATCTGAACTGGTTTAAAGTCATTGTATACATCAGGGAGCAGAGTTTCTACAAAAGTTGTTGCATCCACAGATAGAGGCACCTATGTTAACTTTCACTCCTAGCTTAGCTAAAGCCTGAATAAAGACATAATTTCAAATTAAATAATGATCCTATGACTTTTGTATTTGCTGAGTCCATCATAATTTGTAGGGCACGCACACACACAGAGCATCATGTCTACAGCGTAGGATGTCTTTATGGTGATTATACCTCCCACAGAAATAATGAAGATGATTTTACAGCACATATCACAAGTATTGCAAGAAGGGTATCTACAGTAATAAATTTTTGTTCTGTAGAAACTTTGCAGATGCTCTGAGTTCTGCTTTGCAAGATCTACAATGTTAGATGAAGTAACTAGTTTTTTAACATATTCCAATATAGCACAAATACACCCTTAACCAGTGTTACTTAGATATTCATAACAACAGGGAGATGGGAAATTACTAATCGTAATGTAGAAAATGTAAAAGTATCCCAGTACCTTTTCCTATTTCAAGGCATTTTCCGTATTAGGAGTAAAACCATTCCTATGCAAAAGGCAACTGTGATGCCCAAGCCAATTTGCTTGTGTTTGGTTAAATATGGGACTTTCCACCCAGAAGAAAGGTATAAGTAGGAAGCTTCTTGTCTTAGGCTTCTAGAAGTTGCAGAGGCAAACAGGAGGTAAAAGAAATCAGATAAGGAAAGGAGTCAAGGAAAATAGACTTGGGTGCTCTTTCCCCTATCTGATCTACTGGATAATTTGGAGGGGATAATGTGAATTCTGGGATGCATATGCTGAATTTTAAATTCCCAAATTCATTGGCACTTCAGTGCTGCATGATCTCTCACTTTACCACACTCTCTAAATAAAAAAGTAAAAGATTTCCATCAGAGAGATCCTGATCAACCTGATCCAGGAGTAGGTATTTCCTTAAAACACTTAGAGGCAAGCTCTTCTCCTAAGATACACGTTTCCAAACTTAATTCAAGAAGATGAGGAAATCTAGAAATTTAGGATTATGGCACTGAGTAATGATAGATTAATTTCCTGGCCCTGACACACCTTTCTTGTGTAATTTGACTTACAGAACCAAAACTTCAGATACCAAATCTAAAATGGATGGTGTCTCTTTTCTTCCTCTCTGACTTGTCTTCTGGATGCTAACCTTTGCATGGCAGATGCTCTCTCAATACATATATCATATATATGAGACATAAATCTCTCTATTAAGTTCCCAGGTATACAGCTGAAAACACAATGGGTTCCTTATCTAAATACTCTTTTGGAAGTTACATAGCATCCATAAACACTCTTACATCTTCTGGCAGATTTTTTACCTTTTTTTTTTTTTTTCACTTTGAAATTCTAGGGCCCCAGATGGCTTCCACTAGTTCCCACCTCTCAGCAGATCCCTTGGAAGAAGCAGGCAATTTGTCCTTCATGCTTTGACAACAGGTTATTGTCTCCTTCCTCTTATTTGATTTGGATTTATTTATTTAATATCTTGTTAATGTTCAGGTCCTCCGGTTGCATTTTGATTGTTTTTACGGTGCCTGAGCAATTTTAATAACACAAAGGTAAAGATGCTTAAAAGCTTTTTTCTAAGGTGGGAGGAAAACAAGCTCTTTAGTCCTCCTGCCCCACATCCCGGTGAGCGTTCACCAGGCTCCAGATTTTTAGCCTTTCCTCCCCTGAGCCTTTACTCACCGTGATCTTGGCACTGCTGCTGACAGCCAGTGAGTAGGTCCCCTACCCCGACCCCCACCCCGACCCTTGCCCCTTCCCCTGACCCTCCCCTGACCCTCCCGCCTCCCTCCACGGAGTTTCCTGAGGGCTTCCCTGCCTCCGGCTCCCCTTGCACTTCGAGGCTGCAATTTTTGATCGGCGGAAGGTTTCCAGCCAGCCTAGTACACACCCCCCCCCGACATCACCGAGAGACAAAGTCAAAGAAACCGTCAGGAGAAATGAATTAATGCGCCTCAACGTGGCGCCAAGTTTCCTTCCTTCTTTTTTTTCTAATGAAACCGCTAATATATTTCTTGTGGTGCTTTCTGCCTCAGTGGCATTTTATCTCTTCTGGCCCGTTTGTAATTTATTGGGCAGGCTTTTTCAGGGCCAGGATTTCTCTCTTTTTGTCTGCTTCGTTTCCTCCTCCTGTCCCGTTTCCTCCCCCCGCTCCCGCCGTAGTGCCTGCCCACCGTAACGAACCGAAGACCAAATCTTCATCCTGGGCACCCGAAATGGCCACGGTAACTGTTGTAACTTGTCTGTTGTCTAATTACGTTAATTTGATAAGATCATCGTCGGCAGGATGTCTAATTTACTTGCAAACGGTAGCCAGGGAAAAGCTTTGACCAAATTAGCATGCCGCCAGGACCAGGAGGTGTAGGCTCCATATGGCTCCCTGACTTTCTCTATAAATAACCCTCCTCCAGCCCACCCCCACGGTTACATCCCCCCCTACCAGTATGCCGCAAAGTTCACCAGCGGCGCCGGATGGGAGGGGTACAGCCCCGGGCTGCAGGAGGCACCCGGCGGCCGCGCTGCCTCTCCTGCCCCCGCCCCCGCCTCCTCCTCCTCCTCTTCCTCCTCCTCCTCCTCCTCCTCCTCCTCAGCGCGATTTGACAAGGCAGGGGGAAACGCGGGTTTCCACTTGCACCACCAAAAGTGCAACTGGTTCTTCGCTCGTAGGCATCTGAAACGCGTCCAAATGATGCAGAAACTTTTGTATGCTTGGCTCCTTTCTTTAAGGCCAGGCACCGATTTTTCCGCTGTGTAATCTCTTTTGTCAGAAGGGTGGAAGCTGGAAAGGACGGCGGGGGGGGGGGGGGGGGGAGGGAAGGGGGAGCGAAGGAGGGGGGGAGGGTCGAGGGAGGCAGGCGTTTGATTTCCACAGAGAGGATATTAGGAGCATCCCTAGAGACATATCTATGCGTGTACATACATGCATATCTAGATTTTTATATATAGATAAGAATGTCAAGATGCACAACTGTCAGTTTCAGACCTCCCCTCCCCTCCTTAAGGGAGACACTGTACTCTGTGGGAACAGGTAGCGTGAATTGCTAACAGTGCAGCAATCTCCTCCTCCCATCCCCCCTTCTTCTCTGTGATCGTCTAAATTATATTTTATATATATATATATAAAATGCAATAATCCACGGTTCAACATTGCATAGAGAACGCCAGCAAGAGACCAAATCCAGCACGAAACACTATAGACTGCAGGGGAGGAAGAAATGCATTTAAAGCAACGAAAAAATGGCGTGCAGAATAATTACCTCAAATTGCTATTCGCTTGACACCCTGACACTAATGCTGTTCAAGCCATTGGGAAATACAATAAGGCAAACGCACCTTCCTCGCCTGCTTGTGCAGGTGTGAGTGTGTGTGAATGGGGGCAATAGGGAGCTGGTCGGGAGGAGGGGAATGCTAAACTTTCCATCTTAAAAGAAAAGAAATAAATTAAATAATCCATTTAGGAGAAAGCGTCTAAATAGATCGACAGCTTTTAATGCCAACGTTTTTAACGCTTGCCCTGTACGTGGATTGATTTTTTTTTTTCTCCAGCATTCCCTCAGCAGATGGATTTTTGCCACTGCAGCTCAGCAGAGGGTGTCAGATCTTTCAGAGTGCACCAGGTTGAAACGAGCACAGCCTCTTAGCAACTCTCCCTCTGCGTGCATGTGAGTGTGTGCGAGCGTGCGACTCGGCAGCAGCGGAAGAAAAAGGAAAGAAGAGCGAGCGAGCGAGCGAGGGAGCGAGCGAGCGAGGAGGGGAGGCAGCGCGGCCGGCGGGGCGAGGCGAGGCGAGGCGCGGCGCGGCGCGGGCGGGCGGTGGGTCGGTGGGTCGGTGGGTCGGCGGGTCGGCCCCGGCCCCGGCCCCGCGGCAGGCTCCGGCCGCCGGCGGGCATGAGCAGCCGCGCACCGCAGCGGGGGCAGGCGCGGCGCAGCGGCGGCGGCTGGGCGGCCAGCGCCTAGGCTGGGGCGCGCTTTCAGCACCGGGGGCGCTGGACAGCGCCCGGCGGGCGGCGGGCGAGGAGCGCGGCTCCGCGGCAAGGTCAGCCCGGCGCGGAGCCGCGCGCAGCGGCAGCCTCCGCGGGCAGCGCCGCGTTCTCCGCCCGCCCCTCTCTGACATGCAGCGGCGGCCGGCGGCTAGCAGCACCGTTCCCGTGCCGGTGAGCCAGCCCGGCCGGCAGACCTCCGCTTAGCTGCCCGGGAGGCGTCAGGGAGGGGGATAGAGGAGGGGGATTTTTTTTTTTCCTTCTACTTTTTTTTTTTTTTTTTGCGTGCCTTGCAGTACGTGCCTGGATAGTTTGTGGATATAATTATTGACTGGAATCTGGGCTGTTGCAGTTGTACGTGGGGGGGGGGAGAGAGGGAGAGAGGAGAAAGGAAAGAGCCCCCCCCTCCGCCGACCCTCCCTGCTCCCACTCCCCACATTATTTTTTTACCCCCCCCTTGGTGGTGGTTCGGACATTTCATGTATTGAATGAACTGGAATTGCTATCCGTGTGAGGAGGATGGTTGCTGTTACTTTGTGATGAGATCGGGAATGAATCGCTCGGTTTAAAAATGCTGCTTTGGATTCTGTTGCTGGAGACGTCTCTTTGTTTTGCTGCTGGAAACGTTACAGGGGACGTTTGCAAAGAGAAGATCTGTGCCTGCAACGAGATAGAAGGGGATTTGCACGTAGACTGTGAGAAAAAGGGATTTACCAGCCTGCAACATTTCACCGCCCCAACTTCCCAGTTTTACCATTTATTCCTGCATGGCAATTCCCTGACTCGACTTTTCCCTAATGAGTTTGCTAACTTTTACAATGCAGTCAGTTTGCACATGGAAAACAACGGTTTGCATGAGATTGTTCCTGGGGCTTTCCTTGGGCTGCAGCTGGTGAAACGCTTGCACATAAACAACAACAAGATCAAATCGTTCAGGAAGCAGACTTTCCTGGGGCTGGACGATCTGGAATACCTCCAGGCAGATTTTAATCTATTGCGGGATATTGACCCGGGAGCGTTTAGGGACTTAAACAAGCTAGAGGTGCTGATTTTAAATGACAACCTCATCAGCACCTTGCCCCCCAACGTGTTTCAGTATGTGCCGATCACCCACCTCGACCTCCGGGGAAACCGTCTTAAAACCTTGCCTTACGAGGAGGTCCTGGAGCAGATCCCAGGCATTGCTGAAATCCTGCTAGAGGATAACCCCTGGGACTGCACTTGCGATCTGCTGTCGTTGAAGGAATGGCTGGAAAACATACCCAAAAACGCTTTGATCGGCAGAGTGATTTGTGAGGCTCCCACTAGGTTGCAGGGCAAAGACTTAAATGAGACCACAGAGCAAGAGCTGTGCAAAAAGAACAGAGTGGATTCTAGCCTAGCTGCTCCCCCTGCCGAAGAAGAAACCTGCGATCCTGGTCCCATTCCAACCCCCTTTAAAATACATGGCAAAGAAGACCCTGCCACGCCAGGATCTGGTCCAAACGGAGGTACAAAGATTCCCGTCAACTGGCAAATCAAGACCAGACCCACCGCTGCCGTGTCGACAGTCAGCGCCAAAAACAAGCTAGCGGGTACCACGTCCTGCCCGCAGATCTGCAGCTGCGATCAGATCCCTGGCTCGGGTTTAAAGGTTAATTGCAATGACAGGAATGTGAGCAGCTTGGTGGATTTGAAGCCCAAGCCGTCCAACGTGCAGGAGCTGTTTCTGAGAGACAACAAAATACACACCATCAGGAAATCCCACTTTCTGGATTACCGGAACCTTAATTTACTCGATCTGGGCAACAACAACATCGCCACCGTCGAGAATAACACGTTCAAGAACCTCTTTGATCTCCGATGGCTTTACATGGATAGCAACTACTTAGACACCCTGTCCCGGGAGAAATTCGCCGGGCTGCAAAACCTGGAGTATCTGAACGTGGAGTTTAATGGGATCCAGCTGATCATGCCCGGCACCTTCAATGCGATGCCCAAACTGAGAGTCCTCATCCTCAACAACAACCTGCTGAGGTCTCTCCCAGTAGATGTGTTCGCCGGGGTCTCGCTTTCCAAGCTGAGCATACACAACAATTATTTCATGTACCTCCCGGTGGCGGGGGTGCTGGACCAGCTTACCTCCATCACCCAGATCGACCTGCACGGCAACCCGTGGGACTGTACTTGCCCTATCGTGCCTTTCAAACAGTGGGCAGAGATGCTGCGCCCCAAAGTGATTATGAGCGACCTGAGGTGCGAGTCCCCTGAAGATTTCTTCAAGGAGGATTTCGAGTCTCTCTCCAACGACGTGATCTGCCCTCAGCTAAAAATCTCACCCACATTAACTTCTACTAACAAGAACAGCACCGGGTTGACAGAGACAGGTACTCACTCCAACTCCTACTTGGAGACCAGCCGGGTCTCTATTTCGGTGCTGGTGCCAGGGCTCCTGCTGGTTTTTGTGACCTCTGCCTTCACGGTGGTTGGCATGCTGGTGTTCATCCTGAGGAACAGAAAGCGGTCCAAGAGGAGGGACGCCAACTCCTCTGCATCCGAAATCAACTCCTTGCAGACGGTCTGCGACTCGTCCTACTGGCACAACGGGCCCTACAGCGCCGACGGGGCCCACAGGGTTTACGACTGCGGCTCCCACACCCTGTCGGACTGAGACAGCGAGCGGGGCGGGGGCGGCCGCCAGCCGGGACCGGCCCTCGGCGCTCTGGCCGGTGGAGCGGGAAACGCCGGCCGGGGACTGTTCTGCTACCTTTTGTGAGAAACAAAACACGCGCGCGCGCGCGCCCGCCCGCCCGCCCCTCCTCACGACCCCCGGAGCAAGCACGGAGGGCCGGGGCGCGGTGCCCGGCGCATCCCCACAGCCCGGCGCAGCCCGGCGCGGCGGGCGCATCCCCCGCCCGCCCGTTGCGCGGCCGGGACAGCCACGGACAAGCGAGGACCCGCTCTCTTCGGCTCCCGGTTTCGCCGGGCTTTTGTTCTATTGTGTGAGGGTTTGTTTCGCTTTTTTGCCCTCTTCCCTCGTGGACCGACCCCTCTCCGAGAGGCCGGGAAGAGGGCGGGGGGAGGAGGAAAGGCTGGTGTCGGCCTCTTCCTGACAGCAAAGCAGGAGTGGAAAGTTGCACGAAGGCATGAATGTAATGTAAATAAAAGACTCCGACTCCGAAACAAACAGACAAATGGACAAAAAAAAAAAAAAAGTGCTGCATGGCTCGCATGGATACAACGCACCCCAGGGACGCTCCAGCCCCCAACTGGAAGCAGCGTCTAGTTCACACCATCATCCCTCTTACCTGATAAGTCCCTTCGTATCAAACCTTCTATATACGAAATACAGTATAATAATAAAAAGTGCCATTTCGCCATTTTTGTGTGATCAATAGGCAGTAGAGATCGTACTTTTACCGTGGAAAAAAAACTGTAAAGGTTTTATTTAAGACACAGTTGCATGAATATTCTCATTGGATTTTTTTTTTTTTCTTTTTTTTTGAGACGGGAATTACGTTGGTGGGAGAGATTTGCTTTGTTGATGGTGGGTTGTGTTTCGTTTTTCGGGGGGAGGAAGGGGAGGCTTTGGTTTTGTTTTCTCTCTCTTCTTTTTCAATATACATATTCAGTATTGCCTTTCCATCTGAATGTAAAAATTAGTACCCTTGATTTCTATTATGGTAACAGTGTAAACATTCAAAAAAAAAAAAAATCCAAGGCAGTTAAGCATGACCAATTAATGTCACTCTAGTGCTTAGGCTGCAAAGTTTAATGGTAGAAAATTCTGTGCTGTTGTAAATCTTACTATAACTTGAGGAAACCAGAACTGAAGAAGCAAGTGAAACTTACTAATTCTATTCGAGGATTTTATAATGGCATATTTTTTCAGTATTAAAGTGAAAATGTTTTCAACTCCGGGTCCTTACCATTTTTCCAGCATCAGTTCTTGCAAGTGGGTTTTTTGGGTTTAGGGGACAGAGCCTCCTTTCAGTGCCCTCCGTGTGTGTTTCTCTCTCTCCCTCTCGCCCTCCTTCCCTCCCTTTATCCCTCCCTTCCTCTCTCTCATTCATTCACACGCAGAGGCACAAACACCCTTCCCTCACCCCTTCCCCAATGTAAATAACACACAGAAGTTTCCTGCCTCCTCCCCTCTCCCTCGCATCCTTCTTTTTTTTTTTTTTTTTTCCCCTCCATAATGCGGCAGTGAATCCCTTTATTAATACTGTGAATCTCTCGCTGCTGCCGCCGCTGCCGCCGCCTCTGCTGCACACACTGCAGATATATTAGGGATGTTAGTGGGAATTTGATTTAATTGACTCTGCCCAGCTCGGTCTCATTAAGCCGGAGCCGGATTTCACCGGTCAGCACTTCAGGCCCGTAGGCAGCTTGCCGGACTGCCGGCGAGGCGGGGCTGCTGCGGGCGGCTGGGCTCCAGCAGCTGCTGCAAGTGGGAAAACTAATTAGCGAAGGGACTTTCCCACCCCTGCTCTGCGTAGCTGCACCCTTTGATATTAAATGCTGAAAAAAACCCACAGGGCAGTGTTGCAGTTGGACTTCAGGCAGCTCGCATTTAATCCCGTTCCTGTAAGGGAAAGTGCCCCTAAACTCAGTAAAACCTGTAAAGGCGAAAGCCCCTGCAGATCACTTGTAACTCACAGCTCAAGTCCCAGTGGACATATGGAGAATTTCAGTCACGTTGCTTCTGGCTTTCTTCAGGCAGAGAATCCTTCTAAAGAGTAAGACACCGTAAGGGACTTGCTAAACTTCAAATACTGATTCGGTTTGCTTTATAGAAAATGCCCACCTTTGGGATATGCGAGGAGAAAACAGACATACATACATACACGTTGCAATAGATACACTCTCGAAAACGAGGCAGAAGCCTGATCTCGGGTGTTCATGAGGGATTAAATGCGGGGAATAGATTATTCCTCTAGAATCTTTTATCACTGTGGAAAGGTCTGCGGTCTCCTAGAAAATACCTTGAAGTTTGGTTGTGTAGCTCTGAAAACAGGATGTGCTGCTTAACTATACAAACCGTTCCTATTTCTAGGGCCCGTCTTTATTGCCCCTTGCTTTGTTAGAGTGATTTTTCTGCCAGGACTTTCTATATAAAACAAAGTGATGGCAGTAAAGGCACTAGTTTGCCATTGTGCATTGTGCAATCTAGCAGATTGAGAAGAAGAAAATGCATTTACATGTGAGTCAGTGTTTCTGTCCTCAGGAGACCATCAACTTTAGCTTAGACATAGTCCAAAAAAACATTTAAGAATAAGCCAGTGCACCCCTAGATAACTACCTAAGTCTTGCTGCCTTCTCTATGATATTGTGGTGATAAAATGGAAGGACTGAGAGCATTAAGGATACAACCCATGATAGAAAACTATAGTTACGTTACAAGCACTGTTACGGAAGTTAAGATAAAAGATATAATAAATTAAAGATGTCAAATCACTGACTGAGATCAGACATGCATGCATTCCAGAGAATATAATGCTAAATACGTCATGTTGATTTGTCATCGTTGAGAAGTAGCATAAACTCGTAACTTTGCTCATTTACTTTCCTTAAAGTTCTAGTACATTGGCACACTTAAATGGAAATGTCAGTACAATTGAAGTGTTGAAGATATGCATTTATCACCCTGTTTCTAGGTTGGGGTTGGGGGGAAATAACAAAATGACCCTTTCTATGTCATTTTCTGATTTTAACATTCACATGATTCTTTCTTCCATCTTGCAGACACCCGCCCTTAAGACACATAGATCACCTAACTCTCTGAAATGATATAATAATTCCCAGGCTTTGAATTAGGATGGTTATCTTATTTGCATGTTTAGCACTTCCAGGGTTATTTTTGTCAAAACAAAACACTCAACCAAAGAGAAAAATAAGAAAAAGAAAAGGATGATTGAGGATGTATTGAAGGAGAGTGAAGTGCAAATATGTTAAATATGTTTAGCTGCACGGCATTAAGCTCAATAACAAAAAAATTAAATGTTTTATTCATTTTGATAAAGCCTAACTGTCATGATAATACTTCTAACATAGGAAGCCTATATAATAGCCATGTTGTGTCAAAACGTGCATTTTTTTCTGCTAACTTAAGAAGAATCTCGTAACTTCAGGCATAACATATCACATTAAGTTACTTCATATAGCTTCTTAATCATCACAGTAAAGAGATTTCTGTTGTTTCAGAAAGGACAAACAGGAAAGGAACAGGTATTTTGTTTAGTTAGTTTAAAAAAAAGGTTTTTTTTTTTGGTTTTTTTTTTTTTTCCTGCAAACACTTTAACTAAGAATAGCCTAGAATTATAGAAATATATGCCTGTACGCATGGTAGCCTCTTGCATGCCATTGCAGAAGACTGAATGGAACTCTAGGAGCAACCTGATAAAACTTTAAATTAATACCCATAGGTGATATTTTGAGCAGAAGTGTACTGTTAGAACTGCACAGGAATGCGTTATTACACTGCTTTACTACATTTATTGGTTGTACCAGGTTATTTTATAACTTTAGTGCAGTTGCATTGAAAATACACTGTTTCAGATCTGCTTGCAAACTAAGGCGATGTAAACTTTTTTTTTTTTTTTATCAAGAGCGGAGTCAGATTTTATCTGATGGAGAAGAAAAAGCTTTGTGTACTAGCCTTTACTCGGGTAGAACAGCCATTAACTACAAAAGGTGAACAATTCACAGGTGAACTGTCTTAAGCTGGTGGCAAAACTCATTAGGGTGAAAGTTAAGGCAGCAAGAAGCTGCAAAATGCTCCTCCTTCCCAAATAATAATATCTAGCTTCCATTAGCCTTAAGAAGTTTTGTAGGTCTCCCAGATATGAAAGTCTCTCAAAGACAAGTAGCTCTTAGTAAAAAGGCAACCTCTTCCTCTTCGTATTTTTGTCAGTGGCTTGTTCAGTTGCAAAACAAAGCAGGAGAGAGTTTTTTTGTTCGAGAGTTTAGTGTAGCTGTTTATGCTATTTGGATCAGTCAGAGTGGGTTTGGCTACATTTTTATTCACTTGTGATCGAAAGTGAGCATTTTCAGATGATTATGGACTTCAGCAGGTAGATCGTTTTGTATTTAGAAAAGTTTCCACAGGTATATACGTGAAGTAGGACAATTTCTGTGGCTGAATCTTATTCCATGTGTTTGTGCAGTTCAGATTTGTGGGAGTTCTTTGTGATGTATGGTACAGAAATTTCCAGGCAATGGGCAGGACTTCTGAGCTGGCTGCTGCATAAGTACCTTTTTTTGATATTTGGGAACAGATCAGAAAGTGAAGAATTCATGGCCATGGACATGGCCAATCAAAATCAAAAGAATCTTTTTTATTGTCCTCAGTTTTTCCCAGACAGAGGAATATTAGCACTGGAAAAAGTGTGGACTAAAGAATTTTGCAAGTATTGTATTGTATTACATTACATTCATTATGATTATATTTAGCAATGGTATCTTAACTTGTAACAGAAGATGATATTCAACTTAATTGTCTGAGAGTTTCAGAAACTTTTATGATATTATCTTATAGGTGGAGAAATATTAATGAGATCCATCAGTACTACTTCTCCAAGATTAATTACCAGGTCAATCGACATATTGTTGTGCTGCATGGTTTAATTTACCAGCTAAAGTTTCCGAATAAATTTCTGTGTATACTTCTTAAATATATTTTTCAGTTATGTGAGAGGAACAAAGTCAGCAGAAATTCCCCTGAAGGAAATAGCAATCTCCTGCATCAAGCACTTCAAGGCTAAGACTGAAAATTCACAGTGGAGGAAAGAATGGACAGAAACAGCCCGTTGTAGAAGGCACTGAGTTGACTCTAAGTAAATGACTGCTTTAAGTGTCATTATTTTAGTGGTATCAGTGGCACAAAGTGCTCTAGCATTTGCCCCATAGAAATATCCATCAGAACTCCTTCTCCAGCCTTCTCACTTTCCATTAGGTAGCAAGATTGATCCTCCTCAGATAGTTTCCAACTATGTCAGTGGAACAAATTCTTGTAGCTATTAATGACTTTTATTGATGTCATGACTGTTCAGACAGACCCCTCAAGCTTTGTTCTCAAAGCATGGGTTGTCATGCTTGGTTTGTGTTGCTTTATCATTCCTGACTCAATTGCAACTCTCTTGCAAGCGGGAAGTTTAGCAAGCAAAGTGCATTAAAATGTGACTTGAGGAAAACAAAAGAATGGGAAGATAATGGTTCTTCTTCCTTTAAATGAGAGTTCAAATAGTAAAGATGGGCTGGGAAACCACAATGAAATCTTTGGAGACCAATGAAAAATGTAATGCAGAACAATTATGAAAAAATTAAGAAACAGTATAATCTGATGGAAAAAGTTAAGGAATGTGACTCATTTTCTGGATCACTGTGTAACCTAGAGTGTAGGTGGTATTTGTCTCTCCTTGAGACAAACCCTAGCTTGATGGGCTTGAATGAGCTGCCCTAGCACAAGCCAGCAGTGCCCTAAGAGGTGTCCTGGAGTATCTGAGATGTATGCATGAGGCTGGTAGATACAACATAAGGCCTAGGGCACGCTCATATATTTCTGGAGTGGCAGTTGGAACCTAGGTGGGATGCATTAGCGCATCTCAAATAGGAGTAGACACTCACGTGGGAACAACTGAATTGAACTCTGGATCTACATTAAGAGGCTGGTGGCTTGGTTCACTTGGCCCACATAAGTAATTTGAATTATCTTGGTATCTGAGCTGTCTGCATGGCGCTGACAGAAACAACTCAAGGCTTGTAGGACATATGGTCAGCTGGTACCCAGGCAAGGTACTTTAAGATACCACAAATGGCACTGCATGTCTATGAAAGGGCAGAGGAGTTGAATCCTAAATGTAGCTCAGTGGTATACACCTGCACTGCAGATAATTAAATGCACATGAGAACTAAATCAAACTCTTGAAATTATACAAAATAAATGATATCAGAGATGGTTAGCCGAGACATGAAAATTAATTTTTAACGGATGACTGTTAATTTTTAGAGGGTATCAATTAGGTCAGATGTATCCCACACACTTTTTCCATCTGTTTTCCTAACTTGGATTTTATTTTTGTCTTTTCAAATTGCTAACTCTTTGACTTGGGGATTGCATCCTAATGGTTGTTTGTGGATGGAACTCCTATTTCAGCCAATGCCTTTAGAAATTACATAATAACTATAATAGAAACATCATAAAGTAATAAAAGGCTCCGGAAACAAAAATGTGTCAACAACAAAAAAATCCTGATAATTATTGCTGGTACCGTAATAGTAAATAACTGGTTCTTGCATCAAGCTTGAAATATAAATGAAGAATACAATACTCCAGGGTTGTAGACATTATTGAAGTCATTAAGATGATCACAATGAGAGACAAATGCTAGCAATAGATCAGAAAATACAGTGGAAAGTGTTTCAGAAAAAATCTGGTTTATGAAAAGAAAGTGCCAAACTCTAAGTGGTTTTTCACAGGAGGATTGAAAAAGGAAAAATATAATTTAATTATGGACACACAGTAGCAACCTATTCACATGAGATATCTTAAAGGGAAGCCAAATGGTAGGAAAGTTTTAAGTGCAGGATGTAGAATATGTGGCTAGACCCCAGAGACTATTAGTCATATTGTAAGTGGATGTATCAAGTTGCCCAGGATAAATATGGCACAACCAAGTTGGTAGTATTGCGTACTGGGCACTCCACAAACAATATGGACTTTTAGAGGGATTAGTTAACTAAGAAAATATTAACAAACAAGATCTACTCAAAACATAAGCATAGTACTAATTTTCTGGTATGTGGTGAAGATCATGGTAGTTGAAAAATAAGCATGTGAATGAAAAGGTGATCCTTCCCTGGAAACATTCTTCAAATAGCTAGGTCGATGGATACCTCTAAGCCACTGAAATAGAAGCAATTTTCTAAATTTTTGGATGCATTTTCACCTTTGCAATAATCTTAGTTCCCTATCAGAAATTGTGTTCTTCCCTATGACATTATGGGTGGCAGAGAATAATAATATTAATAGCAGTAAAAATAATAATGATACCTTTCAACTTCAAGGGTTTTCTGTTTTCTTACTTCCTATAGTAAATTAAGATGCATATATTCTATAGGGAGAAAAACATCCAAACCTATTTTCTCTGTTTCTCTGTCTTTTTTTTCTTTTTTTTCCCTTTGTCTTTTTTGTGCTTTAATTTATATATACATACTTCTGAATGTAAGAACATGATGCACAGACAAAATGTGACAGTGTAAGAATGAACAAGAATGCACTAAATACAGGTGCCAGCCCCTGCAGATTTACTGAAATTTTTCAGGAGGAAGAACTGCAAGTCTGAATGGCAGAGTGAAAGGTGTTACTGGCATTGGCTAAAGGTGCCCATGGGAACAGGAAGCACTTATGTTTTTGAAAGGTCTTTCTATGACTATGTTGCTATTAACGAAAGATGATTTTACCTAACTAAAATGTTAGTATAAGACAATAGTCCTCTGGAACTAAAGAAATGAGAAGGTATGTTTAAGATAATGATTAGACTGTGGATTTGGGCCTTATAATAAGGCAATATTGAAATTAAGCTGAGAAGAAAGTGGTTCTTACTACAGATTCATGAATTGCTGTCTGCCCAAACATATTAGCTCAGTTGCAGGCATGTATATTAAATTAGGCCTTTAAACAAATGCTTTAAACAAATTCATAGTATTCATCAGTTCCAATCTGAATAATAAATGTAAGGATTCTTAGCCTCGTTTTTTATTGTACCTGAGCATGTCCATTATGGTATATGGATGAAATTAGGAATGAAATAAAAGTGAAGAAAAAATTTTTCTAATAAGGTTTAAAAATACGTTGCACATTTTCAAGGATCAGTTCTGGCTGCTAGTCATTATGAAGCAATAAGCTTATGATAAAGACATCTAGTAAAGAATGCTACATTTAAGATAATTGCTATAGAAGGGTTAATAGTACTGGTATTAGTGGAGCCTTAATCATATCTAGCATAATATAGAAAGCAAATGGAAATTATCAACATATATGTTTCATCAGAACATATATTTTTTTAGACTAAATCCCATCCACAGATAAGTTTCTGTAGTTTTCACTGAATTAACACCTTTCTCCAAATGTTGGGGTTTACTAGTTAATTCAAAAACAATTATTCCTGCAGAGAGAAGAAAGTCAGTTGCAAATTCCTGCTCTGTCTGGACTGATGAGGAATCAATCTTAATCTCTCATGCAGGACCAAATTTTCAAACAATAGTGGAAAAAAGAGAAAATTTAGAAAATATAATTGTGTGATGTAGATCCTTTTGCAGTGGACTGAGTGGCCCATACCTCTTTGGCTGGAACGGGAACCTCTATCCTGATAAATTAATGAAACCAGAAGCTGGGTGAGCTCAAGCACTGGAGCTACAGTCCATAATAGATAATCCATAATGGAGAATCCCTACTGAATAATTGTTATATCATAACCTAGCTCTTTTTTGGAGTTCTCCACTAGCTCTGTCCAAGACAAAATTGCTACAGAGAGGACTAGCCTTTGGCAATGTGAACATGAGCCAATTTGTACTTGGACTCTGAGCCTAGGACTTAATTCTACTTCTTGCTCATTTAGAAGTGTGAATACATACAGTGTATTTCCTGTGGGCTCAGCATTTGGCCCAGACATTCATTAATGAGTTTAAAAGTTGTGGGTTTTTTGTTGTTGTGGTTTTTTTCTCCCTCCTTCCTGCTTGCTAGGGTTTGATTATGCAATTCCTTCTCAGAGATCGTGTTGGATATCTGTACCCACCTTTGATGTCCCTGCCTTTGGCTTTGACTGACATTGCCTGAGTGGACAAGCAGACAAGAATATATCAATGAGAATTTTTGTTTAATTAAAACAACAGAAAACAGGAATGTTTTTTGTTTGTCAGGCGGGCAAATATTTTATATTAAAACTACTAGAATGGGTTAGCAGAGCTAATTTAAATTGCTGCAGTTATAACCAATGGCATTCAGATATAATCCCATTCTCTTTGAACTCAGAGTAGACATTTGGGACTGGATTTTAAAAAGAGTTTAAATATCATTTGAGTTGTGCATGCTTAGACAGTCTTTAAAGCATCCTAGGGTACCTGAGATACCTGCACAGGCTTAGTACATTTTCTTTTCTGGACTGGCAGCTGGAGTCCAGGCAAGATACTTTAGCATACCTTAAGTGTTATGGATGATTATGTTAAGGCATCTTAAGTGTTCCCTGGCTGAAATGTAACAGCTGTATTGTGAGCACATGAATTTAGACATCTCAGTCTGTAACTGAATTGCAGCTTCTAAGGTTGGGTGAACTAAATCATAGCTAAGCTGTTTAACTTTTATATTGCTAAAGTTAAGTGTGATGAATCTCACACTTATGAATAACATCCTCAGGATGGAAGTTTCAATTAAAAATAAGAATACACATATATAAGAAGGGAGCCAAAGAGTATTCTTCAAATATTTTTTTTTTCCCTGTCAAATCACAATTTATTAAAAGCAAACCAAAACATTACAGATGATACATACAATTGATTATCTTTGGTGATGTTTGTTGTAACATTAAGATACAGGCAGATATATATTGCTTGTAAAGTTTTTACACTGCATTAATATTTAATGTTGCATTACTTGATATAAGAAAGTAGGATAATATTCCAGTAAAATAACAACAACAGCAAAAATAAAATTGAGGCTTTTTGTGAACTTTTTTCTTTTTTTTTTTTCCCCAAAAGTATCCTTCTGTTGGCTTCAGAAGAACATCCTCAATGTAGTACGATACAAATGGGATCAGAATAAGACACTATCTTAGACAAAGAATATCAGCTAACTTACTTTCATAATATAATTGTATGCTTAATTATGAAATAAGTAAAGAATAATTTATTTAATATTGTCCCCAATAAACAGGGTAAAATTTTCCTCATTTTACTAACATCAGTCCAATAAAAAAATAATCAATAAATAAAGGAGAAAGATGAAACTAACTAAGTCAAACTCCCTTCTTCTTAGAAAAGTAGCTTTAATAATTAACTTTCAATAGTGACTGAAAGTTAGTAGCCATGAACTTCACTGTAGTATCTGAGTTTGTAGAATGAGTTTCATTCTAGGTAGAATCCATAAAGCACACAGATCAATATAACCACATTGACGGTAATTGACAAGCCAAATTGACAAGCCAAATTGACAATATTAGGGCAGAGGCCAAGAAACCAAATACTGAATCTTTTTTTTCCCTTTTCTGTCTATGATGTGCTGATTCTGACAAAAGATTTAAACTTCCTGAAAACATACATTATAGATTATGTGCATCAGATTAATAGATGTGGCTGTTAAGATTTTTTCATCATTAAGTTCTGAAGCCAAGTTCCAGTATTCTTATTCTGCTGAATTTCTCACACCTGCAGTGTAGAGGCCTCCTACTGAGCAAATCACTTTTGGCTTTCTGCACAGTCAATGGGGAGAAATGGGAAATTTTAGGGTTCATGTGACATTTTGAGATGCCAAGAACAGTTCAGCTGTAGAATAAGACACCAAATTTAGGTGAGTAAATATTGTCATATGAGTGTGAACTGGGTGTCTTAACTCTTATTACAGTCATCAAGGGTCTAGTCAGTACAGTCAATAGAGAATAGAAAGTGTCTCAGCCCAGTTGAAATAGGCACTTAACATGGAACTCAACTTTTAAATGTAGTATTATTTTGAGTTTCCTGGGGTATTCCACCTGGCCTCTAGCTACCACCCTAGAAGGCTGTAGTTCTTTCACAGGTCCTGTGTCATACCTGTGAGCTCCATGAGGGTCCTGGATGTCTGAGAAATCCTAAGGCTTCTCAAATGGTAGCAGTCATTTATGCTTTGGCCAAGACCAAGTTTTTCATTGACTGTATCTGAAACTTAGAAACTTAGTTCACATTTGGACACTTATGTTTAAAAGTCTTAATCTCTAAATAAGCCTTATCCGTATTTATAAAGAGATAAAGCAGGTTTCAAGTTTTATTTCTTTCTATTGACTCTAACAGGAATGTAGGGCACCTAGTCTAAATATATATCTACAACCATAAACAGCTGCATTTCGTCGAATTAGTTTCACACTTTGAGTCTTTCACCTGGACCATATATTCCTTTGCTGTAAAATGGCATAGTTTCATTGATCTTCCTGAATGGAGAGGCAAGGATTCAGGTGTCTGGCCTCTCCCGCTTCCCTCTTCCTCCTTGCCCCTGTGGCCAGCACATCTGGAGAACACTGTTCCCACAATACATCTGAGCTCTCAGACACCAAAGGGACCTTTCCTCAGTTCAAGGAGTCTGACTCCATGAGGAAAGGGCCCTATTGAGCACAGATACCTTTGCTCTGGATTATATCTTTGGGGGTGGGGGCAAGGGGGGGTAATACGGAAGTTTTAGCTCTGCATATCTCAGGGATATTAACAACACAAATGAAAATATGAAAATACATGGAAGTAGTTTCCTATCTTGGGAAGAGTTCATATATGCAGAAATGTCATGTCAATTCCAAAGAAATCATGCTGATGGCTGATAATGGAAGTATTCTTTTCCTCCTTTAATGCATCCATGTTCTATTTATTGCACAAAATTGCATACCATTACACAAAAGTCCATGGTGAAGAAAAGTTGGAACATTCCTCCTGAAAATAATGTTGAAGTTATGAGGATTAGTGGAGATCTTGGCAGACTTAAGCACAAATTGTTAAGAGGAGTCAAAACTAATGAAAAAGTTCCCTTGCATGGTTCAGAAACAAATTGTAAAATCCATTTCTAAATGAAAGTCACTAGAGATATCTTTGGATTTATAGTAATTAACTATATGGCCTGTTATCTTCAGTCGGATTTAAAAGATTACAAGAAACAGAGTTAAAATGACAATAAATTGGCCTAAATTGCTTAGCTTCAGAAACATCAGCGATGGTTTTAGATAAAGTAAATGTTGTCATCTGCCTTCTGTCTCTCATGAACAAGGCTGTACAACATAACCACTATACATAATTCATAGAAAATGATTTGGAGAAAAAAAAAACAAACTCCCCAAAAGTCTGCGTTGAAATAGAATTTTCATTTGAAGAGAAGTCTGAAGAGGATGAAGCAGAATGAGGAATTTCATGCTGGATTTTTCACTACATTAGGCAGCCTGTGTGTGACAAACAAAAACAGCTCAAGTTTTCATTCCTAATTGATTCTGATTCCTTGCAAATTATGCATATGAACATAGTTTTGTAAGCAAGTTTTAATTATTTTTCATATTAATATAATACTTCAAACCAGATATTGTACATGACTATTATGTTCATCATCACACTGTCTTGCTCATCAGGTTCAGTATGTTATTAAAATTTTCATTGAATTACCCTACAGAATGGTAGAACAGTTTCAGTTCATTAACTTTTCTCTCATTTCTCCATCTATCAAAGTAAAGTTTCAAGCTTGAATTTTATCATATAATTTCTGTAACAAGCCATTTGTAAATGACTGGGTAGATCCTGGTGCAGCTTTTTAAATCAAGTGTTATATTTTTAGCAGTTTCCCAGTATTTTGAAATAGTCACATGAAAAATCAATTGCAACATGTAGATAAGTTTTCAAAAATATGAAGGAAGACTTTTGCTTTGTCAGTTCAACAGACGTGATAATAATGCATTGGTGTAAAACCTGAGATTTGTAATTCCCGTTACAAAATGGGAATCTTTGTTTTGTACTCAAATTTTGAGCTGTTTCTGAACTTCCAGACCAAGGCAAGGCTTGGCATAGGCAAGACTAATTATGCATATCTGTATTTTGCATACCATGTAATAGAAAATCAACTCAAATAAAGAATTTCAATTCAAAAGCAGTAATAAGGTTAAAAATAAAATGGAGAAAGGTAAATAAATGGTATTGTATTTAAGTTAAAAAAAAAAAAAAAGAATACTTCGTAAATTGCCAAATACATGGAACAGGATTTAACTTCTTCCATAACCACTTTCTTCCTGCTGGTCTTTACATAAGGATGTTGTTAACATGCCTTTAGTATATCACACACCCACCCACATGTAAAATGTGATAATCTGATTTTACTTTGATGTATACTTCTGTAAATTGGCATTCAAATCAAGGAGTGTGAGACTCTCTAGTAGTAGACCTGACTTATGCCTATTTATGTTACTTTACATTAATGGAAAAATCAGCATAAATGAGGCCTAATCAAAGTTAATACTCTGTTTGCTTGGCCATGTTAATACTATAGTTCAGTATTCATTGCACATTCAAAAATTCCATGTATTCAGTGCAAGTAATGCAGTAATGGTGGGCAAATCTTTGACCAATAGATTCCGCTCTTAGTTAAGTCCCAGTATTGAATTATATTAATATAATATCTAGAGCATAGGTTTTGAATTGGAGCCAATACAGTTTTCAATATTTTGGTTAGTGGAGAGAAGGGGTGTGTTAATCAGAAACCCAGTTACTTCTTCCTATTTTGGGAACTGAATAACTATATACAGGGAAGAAATCTTGTTCATGTTGATGTCAGAAGTGTGGAATAAAGCAAGTAAATTAGGACCCTAACTTATGTGCCTAGCAGCACCATTTAAGATACCTTAGGGTAGCTGAGAAATCTGTATAGTGATGGCGGATGCGACACAGGACTTATGAGAACTTCATATCCTTCTGGAGAGAAAGCTGGAGACCAGATATCATGTTCTAGGACACCTAAAATGTCACTGACACTCATGTTAAAGCACTTGAATGAGAAGGATACACTGACACTAATACCAGTTTGTTCAAGATTCCTGTCTCAAGTCCCTGAACCTCAAGGCAGGGACTGGGGGAAAAAAGTACCTCCCATCATAGGAGAAGGTACAGTTTGAGACCACCTGAGGGATCTGACTATACACAAGTCCATGGGATTTGATGAGATGCATCCCAGGGTCCTGAGGGAATTGGCTGATGCAGTTGCCAAGCTACTCTTCATCATATTTCAAAAGCCACGGCAGTCAGTCAAAGTCCCCAGTGACCGGAAAAAGGGAAACATCATGCCCATTTTTTAAAAGGGTAAAAAGGGGGATCCTGGGAACTACTGACCAGTCAGCCTTGCCTCTGTGCCTGCTAAGATTGTGGAGCACATTGTCCTGGAACTTCTGTCGAAACATATGGAAGACAAGGAGGTGATTAGAGACAACCAACATGACTTTATCAAGGGCAAGTTTTGCCTGACTAATATAATGAACTTCCACGATGGAGTGACTGCACCAGCAAACAAGAGAAGAGCTGTTGTTGTCATCTTCCTGGACTTCTGTAAAGCCTTTGATAGAGTCCCCCATAACATCCTTCTTGGCCTTCCCCCGATTCTTACCCATAAACACTCAACCCTATCGCCACCATCATTAAGCTCTAGACAATCAAAACACTCCCTAACATACAGGGCTACCCCACCCCCTCTCCTTTCTCAAGGCAGGGACTGGGGTGCCAGTTGTACAAGATTCAACAAACCTAAGTGCCAGGTCCTGCACTTGGGTCACAACAACCCCATACAATGCTACAGGTTTGGGGAAGAGTGACTGGAAAGCTGCCCAGAAAAAAAAGACCTGGGGGTGTTGTTCAACAGCTGGCTGAACATGAGCCAGAAGTGTGCCCAGGTGGCCAAGAAGGTCAACAGCATCCTGACCTATATCAGAAATAGTGTGGCCAGCAGGAGTAGGGAAGTGATCGTGCCCCTGTACTCGGCACTGGTGAGGCCGCACCTCGAATACTGTGTTCAGTTCTGGGCCCCTCACTACAAGAAGGACATGGGGGTGCTGGAGCGTGTCCAGAGGAGGGCAGCGAAGCTGGTGAAGGGCCTGGAGCACAAGTCTTATGAGGAGCAGCTGAGGGAACTGGGACTGTTTAGTCTGGAGAAGAGGAGGCTGAGGGGAGACCTCATCGTGCTCTACAACTACCTGAAGGAGGTTGTAGCGAGGAGGTGTTGGTCTCTCCTCCCGAGTAACAAGCAATAAGACAAAAGAAAATGGCCTCAAGTTGCTCCAAGGGAGGTTTAGATTGGATATTCAGTGAAAAATTTCTTCACTGAAAGGGTTGTCAAGCCTTGGAACAGGCTGCCCAGGGAAGTGGTTGAGTCACCATCCCTGGAAGTATTTAAAAGATGTGTAGATGTGGTGCTTAGGGACATGGTTTAGTGGTGGACTTGGCACTGCTAGCTTAATGGTTGGACTTGATGATCTTAAAGGTCTTTTCCAACCTAAGCAATTCTATGGTTCTAAAATAAAGGAGTGAAATCTCAAAAATATTCAAATTCTTCCTTTATGAAACATACAGGCCAACTAGAGAAAATATGTATGTTAGAAGTAGAAGTGTATGTAGTTTGAAAATTAATTATGAGGGGTTAGTATAAGTGAAACACAATTTAGACTCTAGCCAATCTTTTTAAACCCTTGGGCTGGATTCATATCAAATAAATTATGGCACCTATTAAAGGTACCCAAATTAAGAATCAAACCACTTACAGCTATTTCTGTTGTGAATAAAGAGCAAGAGAGGTATTGCCAAAGGCTAGTTTTACTAGAGGTGAAATCTTAAGTAAGCAGAAGTGCCTAATATTAGCCTGGATGAATCTACGACTTGTGATTTAAAGGAAAGCTTAGAATTTTGTGTTTTATTACATAAATAAAAATATCCTTTTTTGTTGTTGTTTTTACTTTTTTTCTTTTTCTTTTGGAAATACCAGCTACTTTTACCCTCACTGAAACATATATCTGTAGCGATTCAATTCTTTTGAATATTAGGGTCCGCTTACAAATACACATCTAGAAGTGAAACATTAAGCACTCAGGTTTGAAAGAGTTGGATTAGGTTTGAAAGAGCTGGCTTTTGACTTTCAGTGTTAACTGTATAGGATTTGTAATGTATTGTATTTTTCTCTGGCGGCAGGAACTCTTTTGCCTTTTATTAAAATCTTACTTAATATTCTTAGTGAATTATTGGTTACACTAAATAATTTTTCAAATTGATGTATTTTCTGTATTCAGCTGAAGTACTTCTATATTTTTATTTCCAGATCCTATTTATTTATTAGCTGGATTTGGCATATTTCAATGAAATATAACTTATGTCTTACATATTTTTCTGTGTGTTTGTAATGCACATAACAGTTCTTAAAATTTTTATACTCTTGTTTATCTGTTTTGGGATAGAATTAAAGGTACATATAAGACAGGCAGAGACGTAAAATCTCATATTTCTTTTCAGTGTATGCAGAAACAATCTCGGAAAAAAAGTCTGTTTAAATTTCAGTAGAGTTTGTAAAACAATTCATGCCCAAATCTTGAAAGCCAAGTTCTGTGTTTACTCTGAATCCTGCATTTCAGATTGTACAGTGTAGACTTTTCCTAAAGAGGTGACTTAAAATTCTCCTTTTAAGAAACTATTGAAATATGACATAAATTTCTCTCATTCATTCATCCTGATCATCATGAAATATAACAGATCCACCAGGGTGATGGGGAATATGGGTAAAATATACACTGCTGTGTGTGAAACAATCCCAAAGAAGTTAGTTACCTTTTCCATGTAAGAGTTCAGGGAAAAGAGGGAAAAGACAGGCCTAACTACCTACGCATCCTACTTCCAAGGTGTTTGAATAAAGTAAATTCACCTGTGAATGTTGCTCCTGAGACTTAAACACCTGCTTCTCTTTCTACTTTTGAAAGTAGGAAAAAAATTCTATTCAATTCCGTGTGCTCAGGATCAGTTCCTAAATTTCATCAGATAAAGAAATTATCATCTCACATGATGGGAGAGAGAGATCATAACAATATTTTTGTTGTATCTATGAATATTCCAATTAAAAAACCTATGTATTATTATTAGAAATTTTTATTATCAAATAATTAATAATAATTAGTATATTAATTAACTAGCAATAATTAATGAGAGTTTATTATCAAATACTAGAAATAAAAATATTGAAATGTAGAAATATTATATATACAACCTGTTTATAACATGCCTTATTAAATCACAGAAACCAGAGATCAGAAGACAAGCAGCTACAGACACCTGTACAGATAATCCGTATAACTCTACAGACAAAAAAAAAAAAAAATTAAAAAAATCATTAAAAAGGAATGTTTAGCTTTCACAAAAAAAAATTCCATTTCATATAATGAATTCTTGCTTGATTATATGTTTTGCTCTGTGAATGAAAGCAAGGTAATAGATTTTTGGAAGAGCTTTTACAAAACAATTAGGATTTTTAGCATAAGAAATCAGGAGGTATTTGTACAGAAGGAAGAGAATGGAAGTAAAGTTTCTACAGAGTGTGGCAAACTTATTCCAGAGAACTGAGACTTTACAGAAACGGTGTCTGTCTGTTTGTCTACTTATCTTTATCTGTTGGACATTACTAGGTGCAGTGGGCTAGTCTACTCCCTTATCACTGTTCAATGCAATGGGTTGGTATATTCTAATATGCCATGTCAGCTCTTGAAAGAGATGTTAGCACTACCTCATGGACACAAAAGGGGTGAAATGGTGGTATATCAGGAAAAACAACCATGTAATATTTCTGAATATTTAAACCAGTTCTCTCAAGGTATCAGTCTAGTGATCAATAAATGAAAGAAGGAAGTTAGAGCAAATGCAGGTTTTCAGTATTTCTCCTTTATTGGGCACATTTATTTTATTTTATAGTTTGCATATTTGAACCAATGAGACACTTTTAAAAAAGGTGATAATGTTAGAGCTTGGATAACTTCATCCACATAGATATTTAAGATTTAATATTCTTTTCAAAATTTCCATAAAATAGTGATAATTTTATTGTCTCAAGTAGACAGCCAGATTTTTCATTTTAATTCAAAATGTTTGTCCCAGAAAACTTTTCTTCAGACTAAAGTATGGCATATGCCTCACTGCTAAGCAAAATTTTTAATACAGACAAGCATTAATTTTTATTTTACAGACCTGCAAACTTAAGGGAAGATTACATTTTCAGAATGGATTTCTGAATTCAGCTAACCAAAGAGCTTCATTTTATAATACGGATTATAAATTGTGCAGGCAATTAATCTGTAATGTGACTAATCCTTTTTATTATCTTAATAAAAAATAAAATATGTTTCACATCCTCAGTGAAAAAGCATTTCAGGAGTTTTTAGCATAGGGACTCAGCATGCTCATGTGCATTCTCCTACAGTTATCTGCATGTTAATACCTTGATCTTGCAATAAATGTCATGCAGGCAGAACATAGCTTTTCATCCCTCCGTACAACTGAAAACTTATATCTATGAAGGCTTATTTTAAAGGCAAGTGCTTTATTTAACTGCTGTTACCACTGAGGAAATAAGCAAAAAAACCCCCAAACCCAAAAGCCACAGCCATGAACTCTTGTTTGATACAGGCAATCATCACTTTTGTTAGGCAGAAAAACGTCTCAAGAGAAGGAAGTGAGTTTTCTCAGTATTTTAATGAGGAGTTAAGTTATAAAAGTAGGCAAAGAGTAGTCCTGCCCTTCTGGCGCTTTCTTCATGTCCCTGGTAACTGTACAACAGAAAACTCAGCAAAATGAATAAATGCAAGAATTGGGCTAATATTTATTATTGAGTTGGCTTATAATTGTTTTCTGTAAGTTATCTATGTTCATCTGTGTTGGCACACTACATTTTTTCACATGTAGCTAGCTGAATTGAAGTTAACCAAATAATAATATAAGTCAAAATGTTGATATAATTATTGCTTTAAATAGGTATCTATGGTTGTGATTGTGAGTGGAAGTGAGCAGATGCTGGTTTGCTAGCTACTCGATGTACCTCTTTAAAAAGCCCTATGGTAAAGCTGTGGAAACCTTACAGTTGAGTATGGATGGTATTTCCATAAACATGCTAATTTCCAGGAAAACCCATGCAGAGCTTTTCTCAGAGTAATCAAATCTCTTTCTATCTGAAAACTACAACACATTGAAATATTTTAAAATTTTTGGTTTATATTTGCATTTGAATTCTTTAATAAGTAATTGAACAACATTGTTTCTTCGGTTAAAAACTATCTGCTGGGAGGACACTCAAATAATGATTCACATACTATTTTTCTACTACACAAGAAGAATACCCTCTGGGTAATTTTTTGTCAAGGACTGAAATGTTTTTTTTTTCCGGGTCAAAAATAAAGGTGTTTTTTTTTTCAGTTTTTTTTTATAATGAGAAAGAACATCTATTTTCAGATCATTTGATCAACCAAGTATTGTGAGAAAATTGTGTTGGTTTTTTTACACTCCATATGTTTTTTGCTACTTTATCGGTATGTAGCTAATAGTTAATATGTTGTGCTCTCATTGGCCACAGAGCCTCAAATCATCAAAACACTGGATTGAAAAAGTTTACAGATGTATTTTCTGTTGTCAGGATGTTATGTTGCTAGGCTTAAGTACTGTCATACTAACTGTTTCTTAGTAGATAGATCAACAAGTCCATTTGTAATTTAATTCCGTTTTGTATTCAATATATTACTCAAGAATACTTAGCTCAGAACATTTGCCCTAACATTGCTGTTGCCTGGACACTTATGCCATTAAAAACTAGCATGAGTTATTAATTTATCAGATGACTTACAGTTTATTTTTCATGCATTTGTCTGAGTTGAAACATTTCTTAATACTCTGCAACCACTATCTGCTAATACTTCAACAGGAATAGGTTTAATTTGACACAATTGACTTGCAGAGTTTATAATCTTGCAGTAAATGTGTCATCTGAAGCTTAAAATCTTTTCAGATACCATCATTTGTTCTTCTACTGCCCATACTATTTGTAAATGTAATTAACTTACTTTGTTCACAAGAGAAACTTGAAATATGTTGAATAAATATTGGTAGCTGCTGATAATACAATGTTTCTCCAGCTAGCTGAAGCTTGTACATTTTTTCCATTCAGCATTATGCCAAGTTCCAGAAATAGAAATGGATTGACTAAGGACTTCCCCCCCCCATTAAAAATGTATTTTTTCCTCTCTTGGAAAATATCAGTTTCCCTTTTTACCTATACCACATTCACTTTCAGAGTGATTTTATAATTTGATGAGTCCTGGAGCTGAAGCACAACTAGATATGTGTTGGCTGGGGAATATTAGGCACCTATTTAATCTGTAGCCTTCTAAATAGTAACACCTAAATTTGTGTAATTTGAAAGCTGAATTCCAGCCTGAAAGACCTAACTCAACAGTTACAAGGCAAAAGCTATTTTGTCTTCTTCTTTACCTAGGTACATCCTCATGTTTTCAGCTGCTTGCAGAAAGATGAGGGGTCCTTGAACACATGTCCTTCTCTAGAATCTCTTTTTCCCAAGAAAATAAGTGTAATTATATTATAAAGGTATCAGAGTTTGGGTCATGATTATAGAAGGCAAATGCTGTACATCTTGGTTAGTATCAGGGTCAGGGAGTTACTTAGCAAAAATAACATCTTAAAGAGTTTATTTAGACATATACAGTTGTTGTTTGAGTATGAAAATAAAAGTGAATTTATGTGAACAGTGTAGTACCTTATGAAAACATCTTAAATTCTTGATTTTTGGGTGAATGCATTATTCTTAGGAAACAAATATTGTCCCTAATGCAACTCAGTCACATCAAAGGTTTTAGAACTATGTGATGAAATTTCACTGTTGGGGATAGAAAAGAGGAAAAAGTAGGATTTATCTAAAAATACATAAATTGTATTTGTGAAAAAGTAGTTTTCAAGTGTTCAGCATAAATGGATTAGCAGCCATGTTAAAATATGTCATAAGTACACCATAAGATCGGTGAGACATATTTATATGTATAGCTGTATATGCATGCTCTTATTTTTGTAGTTAAAATGAGAACAAAGAGTAGAGAGAAGTCATAAAGTGCCTGAGGCTCTCACATTATTATGAATTTGAGGAGAACAAAGTGGTCTGCTGAGGACAGCTGTCTCTCTGTTTCCGTACAGAACCATAACTCTTATACTTAAACATCGAAGAGAGAGTAGATCTTAACAAATCTCAAAAGAATTTAGCTCAATAGTGTGTAGGAGAAAAGAAGCACATGTCCAAGTCATCTCATTGCAATTTACCACTGCAGAAATTATTTTATTCTTAATTGGCTTCTACAGCAAATAGCTTTACCTACTACTTTGGTCAACCTACTGCAGAGCCAGGACTACGGGGCACCTTTGTCAGCTTCAAATGACTGCAGACAAAATCTAGTGATAGGGAGTTGTCTGATGCCCTGTGTTGTGGTTTAACCCGACAGGCAGCCAAACACCACACAGCCGCTCGCTCACTCCCCCTCAGTGGGATGGGGGAGAGTATCAGAAGAGTAAAAGTGAAAAAAATCATGGGTTGAGATAAAGACAGCTTAATAGGTAAAGCAAAAGCCACACACACAAGCAAAGCAAAACAAGGAACTCATTCACTGCTTCCCATCGGCAGGCAGGTGTTCAGCCATCTCCAGGAAAGCAGGGCTCCATCATGCATAATGATTACTTGGGAAGACAAACGCCATCACTCCAAATGTCCCCCCTTTCCTTCTTCCCCCAGCTTTATATACTGAGCATGATGTCATATGGTATGGAATACACTGTTGGCCAGTTGGGTTAGCTGCCCTGACTATGCTCCCTCCCAACTTCTTGTGCATCTGGAAGAGCATGGGAAGCTGAAAGTCCTTGACTAGCGTAAACACTACTTAGCAACAACTAAAACATCAGTGTGTTATCAACCTTATTCTCGTACTAAATCCAAAACACAGCACTATGCCAACTACTAGGAAGAAAATTAATTCTATCCCAGCCGAAACCAGGACACCTGTTTTAACAGAAAGACCATATGTTTAAGTAATGTTTTGTCCTTAATTTCTCAGGGACTGCGTTTCCGTAGTGATGTCAAAGGTTTTTTTTTTTTTTTACTTTTTCTTTTCCAAAGCACCAACACAGTGCACAAATAAATTTCATTAAAATCAGAAAGGATGATTCATTAAGAAACACCTTAAGTATTGACATCATGAACATGTGAGGAGAAGGACTTGAGGGTGTTGGTTGATGAGAAGCTCAACATGACCTGGCAATGTGTGCTTGCAGCCCAGAAAGCCAACCGTATCCTGGGCCGTATGAAAAGAAGTGTGACCAGCAGGTCGAGGGAGGTAATTCTCCCCCTCTACTCCACTCTTGTGAGACCCCACCTGGAGTACTGCATTCAGCTCTGCAACCCCAACACAAGAAGTACATGGACCTGGTGGAGTGAGTCCAGAGGAGGGCCACAAAAATGATCAGAGGGCTGGAGCACCTCTCCTATTAGGACAGGTTGAGAGAGTTAGGGTTGTTCAGCCTGGAGAAGAGAAGGCTCCAGGGAGACCTTATAGCAGCCTTCCAGTACCTGAAGGGGGCCTACAAGAAAGCTGGAGAGGGACTTTTTACAAGGGCATGTAGTGATAGGACAAGGGGTAGTGGCTTTAAACTGAAAAAGGGTAGATTTAGATTAGATATAAGGAAGAAATTCTCCACTATGAGGGTGGTGAGGCACTGGAACAGGTTGCCCAGAGAAGTTGTGGTTGCCCCATCCCTGGAAGTGTTCAAGGCCAGGTTGGATGGGGCTTTGAGCAACCTCATCTAGTGAAGGACGTTCCTGTCCATGGCAAGGGGGTTGGAACTAGATGATCTTTAAGGTCCCTTCCAACCCAATCCATTCTATGATTTTATGATTCTATGTTTATTTTTCAAAGACATTTGTGAAGGCTTTGCTAAAACATTTTCTTTAATGTCAGGAAACATAAGAATTTGTGCACCACTTTGAAATGTAAGGGTTAAAAGTTCCACCTGGCACTTCCACAAATAAAAAGAGGACTAATAGATGAGCTCAAATTTTGTTTCTTCATCTGGTTTTGCTTTGCATAATCGCTTCTCTTCAATATATTGAATAGTTGACACTACATAACTAGGGGAAAGTACATTTTTATGACTTCAGGTACAAATGTCTTCTGATATTTACTGACTGGTTACATTTACATCATTTACCCTGTGTAATTAGACAGATGTGCTAGATGTGTGAGAGAGGGATTTGCTGTGGAGAATGAGTGTACCTCTCTCTATTGTAAAAGTAACAAATACCAAGATTCACTGTCAACCTTCTCAAAACCATGCATAATATTTATTGCATGTATATAATAGAGGCAAAAGTGTAATATGAGCCTGTTCCACTATGCAGTGTATGGGGGTATATGCAAAGAACTTTTCAGGTATGAGAAATATCAGAATTTGGAACATCTGAATTTAGTATGCTTTCTGATACTATATACTTAAAATGCTAGATCAAAAGCCATTGAAGTTAATAGCAGTCTTTCCAATGTTTACAGTAGGTATATTATCAGGTCTACTATACATATGTATATTATGTACAGAACTTAACAGATTCCCAAACCAAATGTGTCTTTATATTCACTGAACTATTACACAATACATTGCACTCAGTCTGAAGACTCACATCACTTCAATGAAAAATGAGTGAGATCCTTAAATGGTAGAGAGAGAAAAAAAAATAATGACTAGCAAGACTGTAAATCTATTTTGTATGTGGAAAGTATACTACATACTACAGAAGTAGATGTTCAGACTAATTAATGTCGTTGGCCAATAAATTACCTTTTGAATTACTTGGGAAGTATGAAGAGTATGCTTTTTGTCTGTTTTCAGTGTATTTTATTTACAATTTATACCAGTCTCATCAAAGTGATGTAAAATGCATGCATATTTTCCATCACACAACTATGAATTTTAAAGATGTTCATTATTTACACATAATTAGTAATATTACATCCTTTTAATTTTATAGTGATTACTAATGACTGAATTATTTTGTTGACAAGATTTTTTTTAATTATTTATATTGTGATAACTGTCCTAGGCAAGTAATCTTTTTATTAATTTGAATTTCATTAGGATATGCATTCTGAAATGATTGCTATATACAACTATGTCCTTTTTTGATAAAACCTTAGCCCATGGATAAATATGGATAAATCAATGTACAAATAAATTTCTTTTTTTTTGTGATACTTACTGGGAAAAAAACAAAGCAAACAAAGAAACACCAACATCTGCATAGAAGCGATTAGATATTTAGAGATATTTGAAGTTATTTTTAAAATTTTGAAAGGAAAAATAAACTAGAATTTACAGTATCTATATTATATTAGTTTTGTACTATAACATTCACTTCCTTACTGTAAGCATCTATATTATCTATTAGAATAAACTTTCCTTGGATGAGAGGATGTGTCACATGTAAGTTACCACTAAATGAAAATTGCAGATCACTCTTAAAGGAAGGAAAAACAACTACAAAAACCGTAATGTTTCTGAAATTTAAAAGGATGGAGAAATTAATTTATAAATGCAGAATAACCATGTGAACAAATAACAATATGGACCACAAGAGTGTGATTGCACTTCACCGTGAACTAGGACTTTGCTAATATTGAGGAAAGATGAGGTGTAAAATAAAATTTTTAAAATGTGTTATTGATCCCAAATTAAAGCTGTTAACAGTGAGTGTTATCTGAAAGTAAAACACAGTTAGTGGCATGGCACATGTTATTGGAATAAGATGGATTATATGGTGGCTGGCTGATATCTATATGGCATAATTCTGCGAAGACTGAAGCTATTAGCTTGTAGTGGTCTAGAAGCAAAATTTTCTTTAAATAATCATCTTTTCATCTTTTTGCTTTTATCATAGGGAATAAGTTTGCAAAAATAAACATAAAACAATTTCAGACAGAATTTAATGTATTTTAAGTTAGCAATGTTTTCAAAACAAAACACACTTGAATACTGTCAAAAAGGTAGCCTGCTTTTATAGCAGGCTTTCCTATCATATTTGATTTCATATTAGTGTAATCTCTGACTATTAATGTTTGTTACTAGGTTTCAAAGATATTGCTGAAATATTTTCTTCTTTATGAACACTGTGGTTACACAGCTATGTGGTTACCTAACTTTTTATGGTTACCTAACTTGTTACAGTTACCTAACTAAGACCTTACTTCAACATTCAGCATACAAAGATACTTTCTAAATTTACTGCTGGTATGGGCAGTTGGGTTTCCACATAATAAAAATTTAATGTGCATTGATCTGAGGGTATAAGACTTTTTTTTTTAAATGCAAATGTACAAAGGGTTTATTTGAATAGCTGTTTTACGTGCACAGAATAGCTGTGTGCAGAAATAGGAGGCACTAGTTGGCAATATTCTCTGTAATATAGGGAGCATATCTGAGCTTCATCACGCACAGGAGTTTTTCTGGTACTGAGGTAATGCAGTGTACCTAGCAAAGCATCTCTCTACCTAAAATCTGGTTGTCTAGGCTTTAGAGGTGGTTGGAAGGGATGAAGTTAGCATCCAAACTGCCAACATAAACCTGAAGTCCTGTCTCTGAAATCTGGTATTTGACTCATACCAGCACATTTAATACCTCTGTCCATTCACAGGAGCTTTTCCTCTGGTTAGAAAATTAGCTGAGCACAATTCACTCTTTTCAAAATATGGTACAAAATACATATGAAGGTACACATTGTACTTACATTTGTTTGTTTGTTTGTTTGTTTAGACATTTTACCTCAGAAATGGGAAACCTGGACTTATTGCTGATTTCAGGTTACTGGAATTCAAGATCATATCATAGTCTCAACAGGAAAGTTGCCCATTTTGCTGTACGTGGATCACTGCATAAGAAACTGAAAAACTGATAGAGTCACATGGAGATTAATGATGAAGAAACATTACTCTGGAGCATGCAAGACTGTGGAAAAAAACAAAACAGGTTTCTAGTCACTACTCCCAAAGTCTGCAGTCTTCTCTTTACCCATGGTGTATTAGTCACTGGGTTAAATAACAATGCAGAGAAGAGGAAATACTGATGAAGTCTGTTACTTGCCAGGCATCATCATTTATGTGTGTTGATGAAATTGACGCATGCTTTTTTCTGATTTCAATTTTTGTTTCACAGCTAACAAATAAGACAACTCCTATGGGTCAATCTAGAATTCAATAGCCTAGGTGCAGTACGGACACCTATTGATTTACCAGTCTAAATAAATAAGACACATTGTGAAAAGCAAGCACTTTTTAAACTAGATAACTACTGAAATGAGAACTTTCTGGATCGGTTGTTTAGACCTATGCACCTAAGTTTATTCATTTCCAATATAGTGATCTAAAATATTAATTTTGTTATCAGGCAGGTTCAGTTCACCTTTGTGTCTTATAGCTCTGCCTGTAGCCATAAGATCTGATTTGTAATATATTATGCATACTTTCTTGGGATTCATAGACATTCTATGGTTTTCTCTGAACGATAATACGAACAGTGAAACTTTCAAAGCCTCCTCCTAGATTTGAGCACAACTTTAAAAGTCTAGAACTGTATTCATCCATACAAATGCCTTCAGAAAGCAAGAAAATTGGATTTATGGCTCTATTTTTCCTATATAACAAGGCATTATAGTATATGTGTTGTGAAATAAAATCATTCCACATTACTCAAAATTAAATTTATGAAAGTACTTATCTTTTTGCTCCAGTGAAAAGTTAACATTTTAATTCTTCAGTGTTATAAGTGATTTTGTGGAAAGAAAAAGCATGCATCCTTTAAAGATGCGTAAGTTCCCTGTAATCAGAATATTTTGTTAGTCTGATCCTATAGATATCCTAAATATATTTCTCACTGATCTCACTGGGAGAACCATATCCAGAGCAAAGGCAGAACAGACCCTTATTATTTACCAGGTTCTTCATTTGTCTTAAGATGTTTTAGCAAGATGTGGGTACTATGCTATATCTGGCTGTGTATAGCTAAATGTTATTTATTTATATATCTTTCTATAGTTGGAGAATTTTCTTTTGATTGCTTCCTAAATTCAAATCCAAATGTTGCTTGCCAATGCATGAATTTAGTATGATCTGCATTACCACAAGTGATTTTTTCCTGATATAGTGGAAGTGATATCTCACACCTTCTTCTTAACTCATTCATCTTTTCTCAATTTCACCATTTATTTTGCTTCTTATTTCTTCACTGTTTTTCTTTTGTGTGATGTGGAGATATTCTTTTTTGTTGTCTTGACATATTGCAAAGTCCATTTTATCTATAAATGCTTTCTTATTTCTGAATTGCATGTGTGATTTTTTAATTTTTTTTTTTTTTGTCTACAGGGCACATTTAATTACATTAATTTTTAAATATAAATATATAAATGTGTTTACACACTTATGTACGTGTATATATAAAATCCTAGGACAACATACCTGACAGTTGTTGAAAGATCCCTAGTTATTCAAAAATATTTTCTTGAAATTAACTCAGTAAGTTCTAGAAAAAATTTATACCAAAGTTTCTCTGTTCTACTCAGTTTTCCTTGAGTGTTTATACAACTTACACTATGTTGCCATTGACAGCAAAAGACTTACTGGGGAGCTTTACTTTTGCCTTGCTGTTGGTACCTTGGAGCAGCAATTGTGAGAATTCCAGACATTGGAATCCAGGTTTCCTGACATCCTAGCATCCCACACAAATGAGTAAAATATGCCATGCATTCACCCACATTTCTATTTGGGCTTCCCACGCAGGAATATAGGTTTCATGTTTGACTGTGATGGCTATACAGGTTAAATATGTATTGCATATATATTAATGCAGATGTATTCGATTTGCTTTTTTATAAATTACATTTGTAATTTTTAAAATTGTTTTTCTGCAGAATGATATTTTCTTTTTTTCACTTTACAGCCTTCCACAATGTATCACGTTTCTTCTCATCATAAGCAAAAAGAATATATTTTTTTAAACCTGTTTACCTAAGAGTAGGCACCATCAAACCTTATTTAGGTACTCGAGGAAATGGCCTGATTTTCTGAGATGGTAATACTAATGGACACTGTAAATGCATCTCGGACAGTAGTGACAGGAGGTTTTTATGCATTCTTTTATTGTTGTGACATAGAGTTATTTCTATATTAAATTTATTTCTATGATTTTAAGATCAAACCCACCGTTCTGAAAATAGTAAATGCTTTTCCTGTTAAGTCTGGAAGTAGAGAGAGTAATTTTAGAAAGGCAGAATGGCTGTTTGAAAGGTAAGGTTGTCTGCCTTCTTCCTTCTCTTTCAACCTCCTCTTTCCTTCTTTCACCATTTATGAGCTATTAAATTTTTCATTGTGTGGCTTGTGCATCTCCTATCTGATCACCTGCCTTTTCTGGTGTCAGTTCAGCAGTTTCAAAAGCAGGGCCAGCTAAACAACTTGTACATGTATCGGTTCTGTTTCACAACAGAGCAAAGCCACTCAAAACTCATTTTTGCAGGTAACTTAGCAGAAGTGTTGACAGATCTTTAGGTACCTCTTGAGGCCAAAAAGTACCAATAGCACTGTTATTCTTTTCATGAAGTGAAAATATGATGGATCACAGTTGTTTTAAACGATCCCAGAGAAGTATTGTTTCAATGCAGCAACCTATGACCGCTTATCACGTTCACAGCACGTAGGTCTAGTCAATGCTTAAAAGAGATGAAAGAGTTCCATTACGTTGTTGTTGTTTTATGTATATATTTTCTTTAGTAATGTGGACTTACTTGTTGAAAACATTCCAAAAAACCACAACCAGCCTGTCAGACAGACAGACTGCACACTTGTACACATACACCCACAGAAATACCTGCCTTGGATAGGTTGCATAATATTCTCTGCTCCAAGATGTAGAAATCATATATTATATAACACTTTTTTTCCCTGCATCTGTGACAACATTTCAAAAAATTTTGATTTAATACTCATCACAAATGGCAGACAGCCCTGCAGGTCAGCTGCTGCTTCTGCAGAGATCCATACCAGGGGTACCATCAGTTTGAATGAACCTATACTCACTAGAGTATATAATTCTCATAAAAACATAAAACCCACGGCATATATGACACAACATTGATCTGTTAAGTCAGTCTTAATAATTTACAAAGTTGTCAGATATTATGAGAGGCATATAGAACTTTAAAGCTAGAACAACTTTATGAATATCTAACGTGACTTATTTCACATCAACAAAGATGTGAAACAACAAAGAACTTCACTCTTTCATTTATGCATTGTATCCCTGATGAGGTGATTCTATTAGACCAGAAAGTTTAGTATAGCATCAGGAATTCATAGTATGGAGAACATTATAGTTTCACACACTGTCATATATTTTATTCCTATACCATATAGCCATAGTGGATCGTGGAAGAAAAGCTCTACAGTACATAAGACAACATTTTATTAATTTTCTTTAATTAACAAAATTTAAAGTATCACCAAAATTTTGAAACATAAAATTTTTACTTTTTTAAAATAGTCACAAATGGTAAACACTTCAATGGGCATGAATCATGCCAAATCCAGTGTGGGTCTGTCTCTCCCTGCTGAACTTTCTACATTTACAGAAGACATCTGCAGATAAGATGTCTTCACCGCAATACCTCAATTAAATAAAATCAATAAAGAACGTTAAAAATTTATCACTATGTACCTGTTATGAAGGTAATTCTGCATTATAAAGACTGATTTATCAGCTAATACATACACCAAAAAATGAAATAACATTCAGCAGTGATTTAAGCTAACCCTGTGACTTTGCACTGAAATGGATTTGGAGTAATCACATGGTTTATTTTTGGTCACAGATGTCAGGGTAGTAGCTTCCAGCTGAGGAGTGTAGTGGCATCTTCTTAAGCTGTTCCAGCTAAATTGCTAAGACTATATTATTATTCTTCTCATGAGACGTCTCTTGCTGTATTTATTATGAAGACCGCCAGCCAAAAAATCATGCAAAATAGTTAAGTACTTTCTGACTATATCTTTTTCTCAAGTTACATGCAGCTTTTCCAAATTGTGTTGTCCCAGGAAATTTTTACTCATAAACTTAAGAACTCTCCAGTCTAGTTTTGTATTTTCTCAGAAGTACCCTAGGATATTATTTAAAAAGCTGTTGCTTTTTAGAGAAGCCCCAGATAAATGGAAATTAACTTTCCTTGCCTATACTAAGTAAAGCTAGGAGATGAACAAAAAGTTATGCATGGCTGACACTGAAGCGGAGGACAGATCTATTTTATATATAATACACTGACGATATTTTTCAGAAGCTGTTCATTCTGTTACTCCTGTAGTGCTGCTGAGGTCCATGGATGTTTGTATCTTCCTGCATATGTTCCAGTCATGTTAATAAGTATTACCCAGGTGCAGTTTTACCTTATACAACCAGGTACTACAATATTGTGTAATTTTTCATGGTTTTCAGAAATTGCTGTAAAATGCTTATGTGAATTTTCTTTTTTTTCCCTAGCCTCGAATGGACTTTTATATCCTATCATACAATTGTGACAAAAAATCCCTATTGATGATGAGAAATTTGGATGAGTAAATTAGAGTTTCTCCTTGCCATTTTCACATTAAATGACCTCTAATTACACTTTTGGAACTTACAAGCCTACTGTATATGTACCTATGTGTATAGGTAGGTAGTTAGACTGACAGACAGACAGATACTCTATGCACATGTGTGTACATACAAAAAAAAAAAAAAACAACAGAGAAAAAAGAGTAGTTTAATGTTTAGCAATGGAGAAAGGTTTTCAGAAGTTTTAAGACTTCAGAAGTTTTAGATTTTAGGAGAAAAGCTGTGCTTTGATAGTTCAATTTTCAGCAGTTACGATGAAAATATTATTCTTGAAAATATGCATCTTCATACACTTTCATGTGCAGTTATTTTCTGTCTGGCTTCTGTAGAATTTGGGATTCAGAGCTGACCTCTCAGCAAGGCTCTGTGGCACTCTGGGTAGTCATGTAAAGAGTAATCCTCACAGTAAGGAAGAACAGAACTTGTTTATTTGTTTGTTTGTTTTCATAATAAACAAGATATGAAGAAAAATAATACATAGGCATGAAGAGCGAAGCTTTCTATAAATAGAAATATATATTCCCTTGTATATAGTATACAAATACTAGTAAAAGATAGCTTCTAAGTGGTCGATACATTTCTGCAGCCAAGTTTGCATTTGAAGCAACTTGTATCAGCACAATATTTGTTTTTTTTTTTTAACTTTAAAGAATATTCCTGTATGAAAGCTCATAGAGCATTTGTTTATAGGCAATTTATGAAAATGGAAATCTTATGAATGTAACAGCAAAACTGCAGTGAATTGCTGCAAGTGACACAGCAACAGACTTCTACCTGTACTTATCAGGTAGAAAACGGATGCACCACAACTCAAATAGCCAGCTGCCAGAAGCATAGTGTTTCTAGTGATAACACTGACATTGATATACAAAAGAAACTTATATCTGGTGTTTTTAATAATGTACAAAACAAGTGCAAAATATTTTGTACATGTGTAATGCTGTCCAGATTGTAGCCACTAGATGCAGTAACAGATAATACACTTTATGACACTTTCCTTCCTCATAAATCAGTTAGTGTCCCAAAACTGGAAATAAAGGAAAGTCTGTTAAAACGAGGCAAGAGTTGGAGTCAAGAGTTCCTGAGAATATGCATTATTCCCTGCTTGTATGCTGTGGATGACAAATTATTGCAAATGTGTGAGGAGGTTCAGGGAGAATTCAGGAATGGTTTTCTCTTTCCAGCCTTTTCTTTGTGGATCCTGACTGAGTTGACTGGTTGTGGAGGGAGTTAATACATTCTGCTAAGGGACAACATGTGATTGACTTAATCGGTTGTAATTTAACATCTGAAAGTTAGACATCTAAAATCTGAGCCAGGCATTTGAGGATCCCTTTATAGTTAATGGAGAAAAATAGGCTCCTCCAGGGATATTCATCTGTTCTATCTTATGATGAGATTAATGACTCTCTAGAGGTGCCTGTTCCTTTCCATTAGCTATAAAGGGAACAACCACACTGATAGTACTCCCTAGGATATGGTGGGGATATTTTACTTTAACCAGGCATTCTCCTTGGAGAGCAAAACTTGCTATCATTTTTTCTCAAGGCTCAGTATACTCAAGCTCATATTCCAATTTGTTGAGACAACACCCACTAAATCAGTTTGTGCAAGTGAAACTGAGAACTGAGAAACCGAGAAGTTTCATTGTTTCAAAGCATCTCTGCAGAGTAAGGACAACGGTTGTATTCCAGCACTGGTCATAACGGGAACACATACACAAAAAAAAGTTTTGTTTTGAATTAAAGTTCAACCTCTACAAATGTAAATGGGTGAAGTTCAAGAGATGAAATTAGGACATCATATCTGCTTAAGGCATAATAATCTGGCTGCTTCTTGCACTCTGAGAATGCACACAGTTCAAATGGGCAGGATTTTTGTTGGGGCCAGTGGGCATGTCCAGTAATGGAGCATGAATACATTTACATGATTTGACATTAACCAATATAAACATACCCTACCTATGCTTTTAATAAACCTGTGCTCCAGGTTTGTTCCAGAAGCTGCGTGTCTGTGCTATTACGACACTGTGTGCTAGCACACCTAACTTGCCTTCTCTTTCAGAGGGCTGCTGCAGAAATAGCTCAGGCAGGGTGATGCGCTGATGAACCTACCTGGCTTCAGGGTGCCTCAGGCCAATGCCCAGGCCAGGCAAACCTGTAGCTGCCCTTAGCCAGTCGTAGCCTCGTCCTTCAGCTACTGCTGAGTTAAAGTCAGCTACTGTTCCTAAATATGAAGCTGAATTCCTGAATTTAGCTCACTGTAGCCTGAGAACAGAGTACACAGCTATTTTTTAGACCTTTAGTTTCAAATTTTCCCCAGCAGCCTCCTTTGATAACACTGATAACAGAGGATCTTCCTTCTTGGCAGAACTGAGCAACACAAACCTGTCCAAAAGCATTTAGCATCTGGTGTGACCTCCACCTTCTTAAAATAGAGACAATCCCTCCTCTTAATAGAATAAGTAGCCTGATGCTTAGAATTAAGAACTCAGGAAGAGAAAACCAAGACCAAACAAAACAAACCCCTGTATTTCCTTCATCAGTCTGAGGAATTCAAACTCTTACAACTCACCTGCAGGGAGAGTTTTCTGGACACAACCCTACTAGCTCATGAGTCTGAGGGGTAAAGGGGCTGTGATGCACACATCAGGGACCAGAAATGGCTTATAATGCAGTCTGCAACCTGCTTCCTGATGCCCTTCTTTCTGAGGACACTCAAATCTCATCAAGGAGTGGACTGTGCTGGATGAATTGTTTCAGCAGCTCACAGCCAGCTCCCTGGGGCTCTTTATGCTCAGGGCTTCCTCCTTGTCACGGTAGGAGAAGTCCAGGGCTAAAGTGGAGACACATTTTGTCACTCGACTGGCAACTTCCAGCTTTGTGATGGGAATGAGTGTAGCTCCCTAGGCCTCCAAGGCTTTTCTAGAAATATCTAGGGTAGTCAATGTCAAATTCTCCTCACACATTGAATGAAAGACTCAAACACTTTATGCATGATATAGGTACGATTGCAGGGTGTATCATCAAAATACAGATGCTTCTGTAAGTACCTTGTAGTTGCCTTACTTTTTAATAGTTTTCATGCAGATGGATTTTTATAGCTTTCACATAAATATTCCTCTCATTAAAACATGAAACGTACACCTTTGTAAAGGATATGTAGGATATTGCAAAAGGAAGTGAGTATTTCACAATTTTAAATCTATCCCTCTATGAGAGGGTAATAATTAATATATATTCCAAAATCCTGATGAATAGTGTATGTTTCTTAAACATAGTGGTGTAGTTAGGGTAGCTCCTTTGCCTAAAAAAAAATCTGAGGGTTTGCTTTGATTGTGGGTCACCGTGTATTAAGTTTTATTAAAGTATAGGTCATTGAGGTCCTGCTAATCTGTGTCTAGAGAAAGGATAATTTAACAGGATCCATTAAGGTGAAATAAAATACACATTCTAATTCAATATACAGCATAGAAATGATTAAACATTCTCTTCAAGATCAATGGTAAAATTAACTAAATTAAGAATTTCTTATTCTTACCAGTGATGCAATTTTATTTGCAAAAGCAGACTGCTAGATATGCTCGAATGATAAACTGGGGCCTTGTTATCTGGATTTAACAATGCTGGAAAATCCTTTAAAATATTTTGATTTACGAAGGTTTTGAAATATAATTTCAATTGAATTAATTGTCTTTACATTACAGAAAGACAAAATTTTACTGATGAAAGGGCCAAAAGAGACCTGCAGTGAAGAGATACACTGATCCAGAGAATCCTTTTATCATGTTGCCACTATTGACAGCAGCATGTTGAGAGTGTGCTTTTATTTTGAATTTATTTGAATTAGTGAGGGTCTGGATTGCTCCAATTCATTTAGAAGCAGCTTAGTTCCATTCTTCTGGTTTATCACTCATGCAGCAGGGCCTGTAGATGTCTAATCTAGTAATTATCACACTATCTTCCTTGGTCTCTATTAAGCAAACCAGAGCCGGTTTTCAAAAGGGGAAGAAGCAAGAAATGTTCTTTTTCATCTGCCTGATCCGAATTTTCCACTCTGTAGGGCAAAGGGGAGGGGGTGGGGAAGGGGGATGGGAAAGAGCAAAGGAGAAGCAGGAAAAAGGAAAAAAAAAGGAAAAAATCTTGTTTCATTTCCTCATGGAGGGATTGTTCAAGAGTTTTTGAACCTACTTTACAGTAATAAACAGTTTATTTTATAGCATATAATAGCATTTTAAGAGTAATTTAGTATTCTTACTGTTGTGGCAGTGAATAGTCACAAAACATTTTGCAGCTTTCTGGCACCTGCGTGAAGCTGTGACTTATGAATATGCTAATGAGACTGCAACCAGAACTGGCTCCAGTTCAACACTTGCACACAATTAGCGCTCAGGCTACCAGCACTGCTGGGAGGCCGACGACAGAAAGAAATATTTAGATTGATCAATTCAACATAAAACACTTTCTCTAAAACAGAGGCTTTAAAAATAACAGATTAAAGGTATCCTGTGCAAACATAGGGAAACTTTTAATTTTAAGTCCTTTTTTGCTAAAATTCTGGAAGGTAATTATTCAGTTTAAATACTGAATTTCGCATTGCAAAAGTTGATCCTTGTGGCACATGACTTATTTTAATGGCAGCAAAAAGAAGCACGTATTAATAGTGACTGCTTCACTTATTAATGTCTAGACTGCATCTCCTCCATAATATCCATGTGCCTGTTTGTTAGCCTTGAATGCTGAAAAGCAGCTCCTTGAAATGCATACAGAAATGTCTTCTATATAACATCTGGAATTTATGCCTTTAATATTAGGAGAAGCAATACTGTCTACAAGCCAGATATATGAACTAGGCATCAAGATTATGAGCAACTATTCCCACTTACTGCACATTTCTAGAGTTAAAAGATTAAAAACATAGCCTTAGACTTAGAAATATGAATATCAATTTCAAAAGTGTAAGGTGCCATGATTTACTGTCCCAATATATATTTAGATAATAAAACCAAAAATTTTTAGAGATAAACACCACCAGATTCTACTTATGTTATTAAATGAGGGGTGAAAATATTCTGTACCTGCTATTTTTAGTAACTGACTGATATTAGATACAGACATTTGAAATTAACTCATTTGGACAGACCCTAAGGCTCAGGGTATTTATAAACTAATTAATATATGTTTTTAAACTTGTGGAATAGCTTCAGATGAAAGGCCGTACCTATTTTTAAGTGTGTCACAAATAATTTATTAGTTTTATTTGATTTTGATAATGCTACGGTAGGTTAAAAATGAATGTGGCTTTACCTAGACAATAAAAATATCCCCTAGGTGCTAATTGCTTCTGACAGGCAACTCATAAATAGAAAATACATAGACACAAAGAATTTTTAACAATTCCTATAGTTTTGAGTTCTGCGTATCTTTTGCTTCCAAGCAAGCATTTTATGAGAACTGTATGATATACCACACTCAAAGGGCACCCATATGAGCTTTCTGTTTCACTGAAAATGTATCAGAAAACAGAATTGTTGCACAGAACAGTGTATTACTAGACATGGTGAGAGGCCATGTTAGTGTTTCCACTTTGGTATTTTGCTCCAAATTACACACAATGGTAATTTTCAGGCTTACATTTTTTAGGCTCAAATCCCTTATGATACATGTTCTTTCTAAAACCTGATTTGCTCTCTTCAGTTCTACTTATCATATTTCATGGCAGATGGTTTATTTCAGTGTGTACCAACAGAAGAAAGTCAGTTCTAACAAATCCTTTGAGACAAACATTACTATGAGGACTTGCACATGGTCATTACAAACAACTAAAATATTCATACTAGAGAAACACAGTTTTGCACCTTTCCCATAAGGATAACTGTTTATTCACCAGTCTGGTCTCCCCAGTTTTAAACCCGAAAATATGCAGTATGTCTAGAAGGGCAGCACATTTGATTTATTTCTTTCAGAAGCTGCAGGTCTATGAGCCCTACCAGAAAACACTCTCCAAAACCCCTTTTAAGTTTCTGGGTTCCCAGGTCAAACGGGTCTGCACAACATAGCAGTTACTTTGTGACAATGGAAGTAAATCTTAGTACTTTGGAACAGGAAAAGTATTTTCATTCCTGGTCAGTCCGCCTCGAGAATGTGTTGTTTCAGTAGTCATTATTTTACTATGAATTGTATGTATAACCCTGACATTTGCAGGTATTCAAATCATAAGGATCTGAAATGCTGCACTCTTGTTAATTGCTTTTTGAGCATGACATGTAGCTTTAATAGCTTCTGCTAATACATAACAACATGTGAAACATAAATTTTGGATTGTATAGGGAAAAATGACTAGCCACAAGGAATGATATCGTACTCTTTTGCAAAACTTTAAATAATTTTTTTCCCAAAGGAAAAAAAAAAAACACAAAAAACTTCCCCATGGTTTCCATCAGTGTGATGACTGGTAAGTTCAACAATATTCCCTCTTCTTTATGTCTCCATATGCAAGACCAGAAGTAAGTTTTTTAGGAACTGTCTTTAGGAGAAGCACTGTTTTCATTTTTTTTTCTTGAACTGAGAAGTTTGGTAACTTGCTTTGTCAGATCGGTGCGTTTTCTCTCAGATCTCTGATGTCACCAGAAAAATAAAGTTGAAAAGGGTTTAACACCTCATATAACAGTAGTAGTAAACAAGCCAATATAACCTAACCCCATGGGCCAGTAGTTAATGCAAATACCCTCATACAAAGAGGTGGATATGATAGATATGCCATAAAAATTACTGTCTCAGGACTGACACCTGTACAGAAGGGGAAACATGCCTTTCATGGTAGTTCCATGGACTTCTAACTTTATTTTTTTTCCTGTGCTTTAATATTTATTATTGCAATGGTGTGGAGAGCTCAAAGGTAACGTACACACCTACAAATGTAAGAACAAAGCAGATGAATCAAAGAAAGCAGCAAGATGTCTTTCAGCCTCAAATACATTTTTTCGAACAAGTATAACCTTGAGTTTAGCAAAAGATCTAAGCATTCATCCAGTTTAGCACTCTCAGATGTATTTCTTTTAGCTGTTGTTGGCTTTTGTTTTTTTCACTCATAAACCCAAGTGGGTTTTTTTTGCCCATATTATACCACTGATGAACAGATGGAAATAAATGACATTAAATGGGGCCTGAAATAAACAAGGAGGATCCAGTTCTCATAGTAGATCCATGTGTCCTCCCATGTGTGAATATATATAGTGAGGCTCAGTCAAGATAAGATTTCAAAGACTGTCACAAAAGACAAAGACTCTGGTTGAGAAAGCTGGTGATATTTTTTTTCTAAGTTGTCTCACAAACAAGCAAAAAGAAAGGCTTTTCTTCTATTTAGAGATGAGAAAAAAACAAAAACTGAGAAACAATGGTACACCTGCTTTCTATAGCCAAATGAAGGGATACTTAAATATATCCTGGCTTCTAGGAAAAAGAAAGATGAATATCAACATTTTATATAACTCTCAGGTTAAGTTTACAGTCTAAAGACATAGGTCATTGAAGCCTCTCTACTTATCTTTCATATTCTAGCTTGTAAAGAATTCTAAAATCCTTTTGTCATCTTCCATTCCAGCATTATAATTTTCAAAACTGATTCCAAATAAAGCTCACAAATTAGATAAGAATCTCCACCTTAATGACTTGAAGGCTACTTAAAAGATATTAACTTTATTACATGTGAAACTATTCACTCCTAGTTGTTCAGACTGTTAACACTCAGTTTCTTTGAAGTAGAAAAATGATCGTATAGTATGTAAGATAAAAAAATGTTCTTGGTGATCTAGTGCTAGGATTCTTCTTTGCCTCTATTAAAAAAAAAAGCTACATCGCATAAAATTATTTATAATTCCATTTATAAGTGGAAATATGTAGGCATAATTCCACACCACCATTTAAATATGCTTTTATAGATGTTGTCCTACCTGGATATTCCCAAGGAGAGGTAAAAATGTAGTTAGTTACATTGGTATTAAAAACAGTTAGGTATTAAGGAGTAAATTCTGCCTTGCCATTAAGTTGATATAGTCCCTGATTTGTAAAACTTGTACTGGTTGTATATACTTACACTTTTATATTTTTCTTCTGTTCTTCTATTACTTGTGCACTGTGCCAGAAGACATGAAGCTAGGCGGGCATATTTTCATGTGCGAATCTATCCCTGAACACCTGGCTGTCTAAAAGAGTCCCAAAGGTTGTGTAAAATTAAGGAAATAGCTCAGCCTCCAATAGGCTGAACAGGTTGTTATGAGAGGAGAAAGTTCCCCTTCTGTCAGGCTCTCTGCCATTTTGCTGTAGGCAGTGGCATTAACTCTGTGGTTATAACATCTTCTTACAATACTTACAATAGTAACTTTAAAAACTACAGTTGCATATAATTTAAAATATACAGATATTAGAAAATTTATTTTTCCTTTGAATTTGATCCAGTGCTCTTTCAAAGTTTTGAATTCTATGATTCTGTAGTCATTTTGATATGTTGTAGAAAGTTCCCCTGGAAAGACTGAGGGCAAAATATGTTCTCATGCACCTGGCTTTAAATATTTGCATATACAGAGATGATTCGTATAATGAAGACATTCTAGTTTATTTAACTAATAAGACAGAAACATTGTTTAATATTTCTCATACTTTGTGTCAATGTGTTCAGTCGTAATTGAATGTAGGGATTTCAAAATAATACTGCCTAGGTATTTAACATTAATTTTCATTGTATAAAAGACAGGGACACTTTTATCCGGAACAATTCTAATCAAAAAAAGCTAGATTGCAAATGATCCTTAATCACTTTGGTTTCATGTAGTTCAGCTAGTAAAATTGCTCAGCAATAAGAACTGTTGAAGAATCGGATAACATCAGAACTCTACATTGAAGGACTGGTGGGCACTGGAGTCTATAGTGAAAACAAAAGAGGAATCATTCAAAATGCCTGAAGACAGGCTGCCGCACTACCCTGTAACTGCAAGTCCCTGCAGTCAGTATGGGAACAGGTATGAGTGTTTGGAAACAGAAGATAATAAATTACGATTCTTGCTCACTGGTACTTACTTTTCTTGCTGATGGCATCTTAATTTAATGAAGCAGACTTGTCAGTGATTAGTAGGCAATATAGTTACTCCCAGCTTGCAAAATCCTCTAATGCTCTCCCAGAAGTCTCTGAATCCTTCCACAATCAAAGCATTGCTCAAAGTATGTAACGTATACACCCCGTTTCATGCTTTAAAAATATCACAGTCTTCATGTTATTATTCACATTATGAACTGAAAAAAACCTATGTATACAGTCACAGGACTCAGAGGAAACCCAGAGCAGAATAGTGTAGACAGAGGAATGCACCCTGCCTGCCGAGAGGAGCCCAACCCTAAGCAGCATGTGTGATCCACTCTTCGTCTCCTGGACTACAAGACTTAGCTCTTAATTCTGTGTTGAGTACTACCGATGTAGGCAGTATGACTGCTGTTTCTGTCTTGCCTAAATCACAGGTCGCCCATCTAATGAACTGCTGTGAAGGTTTCTTGGCTCTGTAATGGTTATCTGCTAAAATCATCCCATTTCCTTTTGCTTTCATAGCTTTTCTACATGTTGCCAATCTGAGAGATCACTAATTAAAAGTGATAATTCTTACATAGCAGTTTCCTTCTCTCAAGATCCAAAAGGGAAAAGAAGCATCTCCAAATAGATATACTTACGATGTGTCTGTGTGAGTGTAGCCTCTGTGAATGAGAAATGCTATGGGCTAGGTGGTGCAGTAAAAGGAAGGAGATAGACAGAAGCAGAGAAGGATCAGGATGGGATAAGGCCTGAAAAAAACAGTGTATACTTGGATGGGATAAGGCCTGGAAAAACCAGTGTATTCTTGCAATAGTTTCCTTGCCAGTCAATTTTCAACAGCAGCTCTAGTTTCAGATCAATTCTGGGACTATATGCCTGATTTTCTACCTATCTAGACCAACTTTTTAGCGTCATTATACAGACTAAAATATTCCAAGAAAAAGTGAAATAAGACAGTATTCAGTTAAAACCAATCATGTTTCATACGGTAATCCTGGAAATACTGATCTGCAATCAAAATGTAAGGGATATTTATTACAAGACTTCATGAGGCCAGATGTTCTCTTGAGTGCCGTAACTTTGCACAAACAGCTGTGCCTTTTTTTGCTAGCAAAGTAGGTAGATATGAGATGAAAGCACATAGGTATGTCAGCTGAAGAAATGTTTTTCCTACATAGTGATTTTCCTGACTTTGACCACATTTCAGACACATGATGTTCTGTTTAATAGGAAAAACATTCAATTTTCTTGATGACTTGCCATTTCTAACAGAAATATTTTTGCTTACTGTAGTGGTTTAGCCCCAGCCAGCAACTAAGCACCACACAGCTGCTTGCTCACTCCCCTCCGGTGGGATGAGGGAGAGAATTGGAGGTTAAAAGTGAGAAAACTCGTGGGTTGAGATAAAGACACACAGGTAAAGCAAAAACCGTGCACGGAAGCAAAGCAAAACAAGGAACTAATTCACTGCTTCCCGGCAGGCAGGTGTTCAGCCATCTCCAGGAAAGCAGGGCTCCATCACGCGTAACGGTTACTTGGGAAGACAAACACCATCACTCTGAACGTCCCCCGCTTCCTTCTTCTTCCCTCAGCTTTTATTGCTGAGCATGACGTCATATGGTATGGAATATCCCTTTGGTCAGTTGGGGTCAGCTGTCCCAGCTGTGTCCCCTCCCATCTTCTTGTGCACCCCCAGCCTATTCGCTGGTGGGGTGGTGTGAGAAGCAGAAAAGGCCTTGACTCTGTGTAAGCACTGCTCAGCAATAATGAAAACATCCCTGTATTATCAACACTTTTCCGCACAAATCCAAAACATAGCCCTATATTAGCTACTATGAAGAAAATTAACTCTATGCCAGCCAAAACCAGCACGCTTACTATCAAACAAAGATCTGGGTTCTTCCACGCATTTCTCTTTTTGCTGTCATGTTGACAGTCTCTAGCTTTCAAAGTGGGCAAATCTGTGATGCTGTATTGGCTTAAAGTATGTGATGTATTATCTTTATGTGGTCAATAGCATAAACGTTACATTTCTCAATACACTTTGCTATGGTTTAAGCTTTTGCTATGATAACCATTTAAAAGAAGGATCTGCTGGCTTTATGTTTTTCAATTGCTTTGGTTTTGGATATAAGGTGTTTTTTCTTTTTTTTTTTTTTTTTTTTTTAAACTAATTACCATATAGCTGCAATAAATGCATGAAGCCACTGATATGCAACAGGAACATTCAAGAATTCATGATCATTGAATTTCTAGCAGGAGTAAACCTAAGACTTGTATGGCTTAGAATCTATAATTGATAATATAATAATTATACAAATAAGAATAATGATTGCATGACCTATGTTGTATGATCACACCATTTCATAACAAAAAGAAAATAACTTTTCTCAAGTTTGTAAATGTGTAGAAGATGTTAATGAAAGTTACATAAAAATAGCACTCTATAGTATAATGCATTTCTATCATTGATAGGAAAACAGAATTTGAAGGAGGCCACTGATACAGTCTTGTGCAGAGTCAGAATGAATTATTCAACAAGCAGAATGTAAGAACAGCCTTGCCAGATCCAGGAGCAGGTCAGTCAGATCAGATCCACCAGAAGTTTCACATAAGCGGTAGTGTTAACACATGAAAGAGTAAAAGAACAGGTACAAGCAGGTACTAATAGCTTTTAGAATAGTATTTTACCACCAACCATGCTGTGTGTGCTTTGCAAATTTGATTGTGTCTGTATTTAAATCTCTCAAAGCAACTTTCTTCCATGATTTCTTTTATAATAATTTTGTAGAACCACGTAAACTTTTAGCATCTACAAAAGTCTTGAAGTAAGATGTTCCAGAACTTAACTATGCATTACACTGCCTGCAGAGATGTTTCCTCTTGTTTTTTTCTGAATATGCAACCTGCTAGTTTTATTTGATGCCTGCTAGTACTTGTATTAGAAGCAACTGTAAACAACTGCTCACTCACAGCTTTTCCATGCTGTACGTGTTAAAGACCGTTATCATAATTCCCTAGCTTAATCAGCCTCTTTACAAGTTGAGGTGTTCCAGTCCATCTATTTGTTCCTTATGCTAAATCTTTAGTGATCCTAATGATAGCATAGGCTGTAAGCATTAGCTTTAGGCTTTTTTTGAGGGACCTTGGCAGCTGCTATGCAGGCACTCAAAGCATATTAAGGCACTAAAAGCATAGTTGCTTAGGTATGATTTGGAGACCCTCCCATGTAATAATAATATCAGACTATAGAAAGCAGTGTCCTGGAAAATTTGACAACTTTGTCTGCATGTACAGCATATACACGAATAGCTTTTAAATCCTGGGATCTTGATGTGTGAAACAGCATGATATGGATGAACATCTTATGAGGGGAATAGTTTCAATGAACATTTATGAGATGCAGGTAATGCATCAGAAGACTGTGAGGTGAGAAACTTTTTAAAAGAGAGAATCTTGTAGAGGGCGTGGTCTAAGTCCAATGGCTAATAACTTAGCACAGGTCACTGATTACTGGGAAACAGATTGTAGCAGCTGCCAGGGATATTCTAGGAGAGTCAGAATTGTGCTGGATGCTGCAGAGCCTCCATGCCAAGAAGCGCTTTTTCTTCCTTACCTTCCTTAGTAGTGTCTGTCGAACTGCCTTAGTGAAACCTCAGGTGCATGATGTAGGAAAGGCGAGACTTCAGCCCACAGCTATAAACAATAAAAATGAGAGAGAGACTGAAGTAAGAGCTTGATTTTGACATAGTTTACTGCATATTTAATACCAAACAAAATACAGTATTTGCATCACCAGGGGACATAACAGCGCAGGCTGTTAGTAAAATAGCACAGATGGACAGCCAGCCAGATAGAAATCCATCTTAAATGTGAAAGATAACAATAATTATGTTTCTAACAGTCAGATTTGAAAGTCTTTGAAAGGGAATCTGTTTCAAATACCTCAGCAACTTCTACTGCAATCACTTTAACAGTGCCTCTGAGCCCTAGACTTCCAGTTTTGCAGTTCATATTCAGCAAACGTTGATTACTCTGTGGAAATCAATGAGACTTCTACTCATAAGTAAGTGTGGTTCCATGTGAGTAAAGTAGCTAAACAGGATCTCTCGAGTAGGCAAATATTTTTTCTACCGCCAAGATTTCACAAGAGGTGCTTTGCCGAATTAAGTCATGCTACTAGAATACTGCACTAGGGACAAAGCTGTTCAGCTTCAAAATAAACTCAGCCTCTGTGGTAGTGTCCAAAAACTGCTGCATCATTGTTTGTGTTGAGAGAAAGTAGTAAGTCTCCTTTGGAAGGCGTACAACGAATTTTACGCACAACTCGGGGAGGGGAAAGGAGGAAGACTTGAAGATAGGAAAGAAAAAGACTGCTTTACTCCACACTTAAAAAAAGAATACATACACATACATACATATACACACATATATGTGTATACATATGTGTGGGTATATATAAATATATGAATGAGTTTATGAACAAGTTGATTTACATATATGTACGTCCAGGACTCTGTACTATAAAAAGTGTATATATAAAAAAACCACACACAGATACAAACACATATATGCTTGTGTATACATACCTATGTATATACTGGCTCTCTCTGCATCCAGGCACATCTAAATATAAAGAAGAAAAAACATGTCTACAAACACAGGTTGTTTAAGCTAGTTATTTGTCTATTTAAAAAAGACCATCATGTTACAAACAGACAATCTGTTCCAAGAAGCAGGGCACATTATTATTATTATTATTATTATTATTATTATTATTATTATTATTATTATTATTATTATTAAACATGATTATTAACTAGGTAAGTTAGGAAGCATTTTGTAGTTAAGACGAGGATATGTTTAGTAAGATTATGCCTGAATTGTAGTATTTGAAAAGCTTCCAGTCTGATGAATCCAAATGTAGAGTCTGGCAGCATCTTACCTCCATGTCAGAGTAAGGCTTATACAAACAGCTTCTGCTATGCTGATATCCTCATTTCTCAGAAAAGAAACACAGGCATGTTTGCTGGAAAGCTGATCGTATATATTTTTCCTATATATCTGATCTGAACGCCTGGCTGACCAGAACGTAGTCATATACTTTATGTATACGTGTCTGTATCCAGAACTGCCTGTGACTTCAGTTTAGTTGTCTGATCTCTCGATCTATACCTTCAGTAGTAAACTAGACAAGATGAAGGCTACTATATAAAGGAAATGTATGGACATCTATACAATTCATAAGCACTAACCCTAACAAGTCCTCACCAACTACCAAGAAATTGATTTGGAGCCTGACCAAACAAGGGCTGGCCCTTTTCGGAGGCTAAGGTGGACCAGGGACAATTCACGATAGTTGGCTGGATGTAGCCTCTCTGTTCTGGAGAGTAAGAGAGTTTAGCTATATGGCAGTGAGCTGTGACATGTTTCTTGCCCTCACAGCCAAAAAATGAGGCCAGTCTTATTTAATTTACTAGTACAGACTTTCCACAGGCCTAACAAGACAAAGATATACTCGGAAAAAAGGCTAAGGATTTTTTAAATCAAGTTACTTCAAGAAATAGTTCTAGAGTCTAGAGAATATCAACTATATGTTTCTAGCACTTTCTCTATAATTTGTTATTCTTCAATCCCCTTTGGTTTTTTGTTTTTGTTTTTTTTTTTTGTTTGTTTGTTTTTGTTTTTTTTTTTTTTTTTCTGTTCAGCTGGTCTTATTGCCTCCAGACACCTAGTTTTAGGGTCGTGGAATTTACCTTTACCAATTTTGTAAAAGCACCATGCTCGTGAATTATGTTTTTAAATTAATAATTATAATTATAATAAATAGTCATTGCTCCTCTTGATGCTCAGTGTAGTATGATAACATGACTCACTAATTATGAATAATTATTTTGCCATTCATGCATATATACAAGCTTTAGCTGGGATACCTAGTTTCAGGGCATTTTTAACACTATATTAATGCTTTGTAGTTAATTTAACATTACTGAGCAAAACTGAAAGAACCTTTGGGAACAGCTAGAAAAAAAGGAAGGAATTTAGTTTAAATAAATATTTATTGGCACATTTTGTCTTAATTTTCTCAGAGTTCTGTCTCACCCAGATTTAGCCCAATTTATGGGAGTCATACTCAACAGATGAATTCACAGATAGTTCTGGATGCTAAGGCAATACAGGGCAAGATATTATAAATACAGATTGCTTAAGTCCAGCATTTTAAAGATATTTTAAAAAAGAAGCTTTTGAGTAAGGGTCTGTTTTCCATAGGTAAGCAACCCCAATTATTTTGACTTAGTGGAGGAAGAGATTTCCAAGACAATCTGGGCCTCTTTATTTATTTAAATACAGAGTTGCAGAGAAAGTGGTGAGTGAAGAGCATCTAATTTTAAACATAGGTTTTAAAAATAAGGTTAATAATTGTCCCAAATGAAGAAAACAGCTGTAGAGTTGGGAGCACAAACAGCTGTTTTGACTTCTAATTGTCTGGTTTAACCATCATCATTTTGCTAATACTTGTGGCATAAAATTTAATTTATATTCAGCAGCATAAGAAGTTGCATAAGTGTTAAGATGTATTAGCATTGGCAACTAAATGACTGCTGGGATATTTGATACTACATGTTTTATGTTGCTGTTGTTGAAAGCTGAAATACGAGGGGTAACATGCCCTCTCATGCATGTCATTTTGATTTGCCCAACATATAAATTCAAAAGTTTTATTTGCAAATAATATGGTAAATAGATCTGAGGAGATGACTGACATAGTTGAAAAAGGTCTGCAGGTTTCACTTCACACCCACATTTTATCCTTCTTGCTCCAGTCTTTCAAGCAGACATCCATTTACTTTGTGAGACTTTCCTTTTTTAATTCACTGGCATCCAAATGTAAGTTAATTTACTCTTACAGTCAAGCACACAGACTACTACTGTCATGAGCAAGATGATACAAATTCCACTGGTCACTCTAAATACTCTTTACTGTACAGCTAATTAGTTTTCAAGTTAGCAGTCCTGTCTTTAAGAAATCAATTTTTTATAACATTTTTCTTACTTTTCCAAATTTGTTTTCATGCTGTAACCAGAAGCACTTTAAGGCCAGAGTATTGAGGTCCTTATTTTTCCCTTTATTGTATCTACACACCAAACCTCACTTTGAATGCCTTCACTTGCAAAGCACATGGAAGGACTTTCATCTGCCATGTCTGTAATAAACTTTTCTTCTCCTTTAGCTCTTGACTGTACTCAGTCAATCATGAACTTGACAAAGTGAAGCATGAAATATTCACTAACTTATTTGTTTATTGATTATACAGTTATCTCAATCTCTGGGGAAAAAAAAATCAATATATGTTCTTAGAACATTAATTTCACTCAGATAGTTCACCTCATCTTGCAACATTCTGTTTTTGAAGACTGTCTATAGCATATTGCATGACCTGTAATATTAAAGGCCTTTGACCTGAATGGAGTTAACTTTTTTTTAAAAATCACTACTCCCTTACCATGTGTCAAGTTTATCACTTTTCCTCTGAGTGCTTGTTGATGATGATAAGCCATGAAACCTTGGATCCAAACATAGCTGGTGTTCCATCTGTTGTTATAGAAACCAATTTCATCATCATTATTTTGCGTTTAATAACATACTTGAACTCAACATAATTATCTTCCTCTCTTCATTCCTCTTCATTATTTGTATCCTCAAAATATCTTTGTATACATGGTTCACTTGAGCTGTCCCACATGCAAATATTCCCATTTAAACCAATGATACACACATCATTAAATATTTTTTAATTATTAACAGTATAAACTTTGTTTTTTCTCTAAAAATATATGTACTGTATAGCTTGTTATTTAGATAATTCCTTGCTTCTTTGGGTTATTTTTGAGGGAGACATTTCCACCATTCTTTTGAAGAAAACTAATGTTATAAAAACATTAGCAGTCTTGAAAGATGTTTCAGTAGTGATTTTCAGTTTTTCTTAATATATTTTTAAGAGAAAGGGCTAGCTTTTTTTTTTCTGGAAGCCACATAGTCTTTATTTGAGGAGTACTACTTTTGGAAATAGTCTCATCTGATTTTCCACACATTATGATGACATTAGACTTTATTCTTTAGTTTCCTTTTCTTTTCTTGCCTTGCCTTTCCTCATTAGTAAGACACAGTAAGTGTTCATATTTTCAGCAGTATTCAAATTCACTTCCCCACTTTCCTTCAAAACAACACACTTATATTTACTGTTTGAGTGCAGAGGTCCATGAATCACAACTGTATGTCCATTGATTAAATTGAAAGTAATATTCTTTCTATCTCAGGTCTTTGTACATTTTATTTACTTTTTCTTTGTATCTCTTTTTTCCTTCCCTACTGGCTGTTCTCATCCCATTCTCCTGCTGGGCTGCCTCCAACCAGGATTGCTTTTCTAAGCCACATATAAGAACTTCCTTATTTTTCTTGTCTGTTGAATGGATTCCCAGGGAGAGCGTGAGGAGAGGAAGGATGCCATGAGTTTTCACCTCTCTTCTGCTCTTCATTATTCCTTACGCTGAGTGGATAACCATTCCAAACTTTCCAAACTGCAGCAGTGATGGCTAGAGAGTTACACTCTTCAAATTCAAGTAGGTTTTAAATTAACTATTGTCATGGAGACTTTACAAGCTGGTGTTTTTTTTGGGGGGAGGGAGTTGTAAAAGAAGGAAGGGATTAAGCCTGTGTTAACCTATATAACAATAAAAATTTCAGTATCACACAAAAGATTAATTTCTCACTGTTTCTTAGTGATCTAACTGCCCTTTATTCCTCTAATATGTCTAAGAACAGATCAAACTTTAATTTGGCACCTATATTATGTTCTTATCCGGAGTGGGATTCACTTCATCCAGCTTCAGCTTTTTAAAGCTGAAGCCATTCTACCCTCCAAAAAGAAGCATTTAAGTTCAGAAGAAAAGAATTACCTTCTATTGGTTTCTAATTATTATATTAAAATCCAACTTTGGGTTTTTACCACACCCTTCCTTCCTTCCTTCCTTTTTGCATCCTTGGACAATTAATTTTGGCCTAAGGATTGGGGGAAAATAATTAAAGATCTTCAAACCTTTTTGATTAAGTCCACAAAAGGAATGGATAATTTTGAATGATTATTATCTTGGTTGTCAAAGGCTCTATTGTACTATATATCTCTACCTGAAGTAACATCTGTGTTTGGAAATCAGTGGGTTGAGGGTATTGAGATTTCATAAAAGTGTATCAACAACATTATCAACAGCATTTGAACTAGATCCAGAGTTGAGATTCCCAGTGCCCCAACAGAAGCCACAAAACTCACTCTGCTATTTCTGCTTCATATCAGTCCAAAGCACTTGGCTGCTGCTTCTCTTGGTTAAGTCTGGCTGAGGTGCATGGCAGCTGCTCTTGCTCAACACAAGAACAGGTGACCATGGGATGGTAGGACACCATCAGCTGGCAGGATCTCTCTTTTGCTCTGTGGAAGGCAGAACTTGAGCAGCATTTGGCTGCTGAAGTTTCATTTTCTGCCTGAACAACCAGTTCTTGCCTTCTCCAGGGAAAGACAGTGAGCCAAATGGGAACAGTCTCTAATCTGGATCTGCACGGAGGACACACATGGTTAGCTAAGACAGAACATTTGAGGAGTTCTACCATGTTAAACTCCAGTAACTCCAGTTGCTGGAGGCAGCCATTCTGTATTTAGAGCTGCTCACTACTGTCAAGACTGAAGTTTTTTCTTGTTATGTTGACAATCAAACTTTTGTGCACCTGAGAACTTAAAAATATGTATATCAGATTTTAGATATGTATTTCAACACCTATAAATGTGAATTACACAGGACTTGGGGGACTGCATTTTCTGTTGGCTCTGAATCATAATGGAATTGATTTAGAGGGGAAGAGAATCGTTCAGTCTCAGACAGTTCTACCACAGTACAAATAAAATATAGATGACTGTACACAACTTCCTTATTTAAATGGTCAAAAGAGTTTAATTTTGCTGGCAAAAATCCTGTTCTCAATTACATAAATGGAACCCAAATCAATTTTAATAAGTTGAAATTTAAAGACCTGATCCATCTCTGAAATAAATGTTAGTCATGTCACTGGCCCAAAAACTTCATTTCAGCAAACAAAGCAAATGTTGGGAAGGAGAGGGCACAACAGCTTTGCAAAGTTCCTGTTCATTTCAGAGTTTTACTTTGCTGTGCTCTCTTAGAGTAACTGATCAGAGATTCTGAAACTTTTCAGATTTTCTTTGTAAAGGTGTACTTAGAGTATAAGAGATTTCACATTATTTTTACTAGTTTCACAAGAAAAGTATGCACACATTTTTCACAAGTAGATGGAGCACAGTGAGGCTGGCCTACTCATTTGAGCATGAAGATCTCTGCTCTCTATTTTTCCTAAACAAGTATAGCTATGCTCTTTGAAAAGAAAACCTAATTCTCCATTAATATTTATGTTTCCTTTGATATTTAACAGGAATCTCAGAGGTAATTAACTATTTTTTTTAATTTCTATTATTTTCTGGAACATTCAATTGTATGTCCAAAACCATTAGAACTTGTTTTTGGAGAAGAAATTAATATATTTTGGTAGTATATAAGTGTGTGTACGTGTGTGTGTATGCAGAAAACTAGAGGAATGGTACACTAATTTCACTCATTGTGACAGACTACTATCCAAAGAATCTTTATTTCCTGAGAATGAATGTCAGGCATATGAACATAAATGCCTTTGGATTCCTAGTAGTTATAAAAAACAAGAGCAGCTTGTGCTGAGGCAATTCATACTAAGATTTTATGTTCACTAAGCACAGTTTAAAATGCATATTGCACAACAAGGGTTTTGTCACAATGACAAGTATGTGTGCACTCTTTGTGAACCTGGAAAGGAATTTAAAATGAAAGCATCTTAAATCAGATACCTGAACACACCACGGCTAGTCAGTTCATCACTTCAATCATGTTCATCCATCCTCTAGCTCCTTGAACTGCTCTCCCACTAGCTGAAAAATGATAAGTTTACTGTACCTTCAAGGGAACAAGTTCTTCCACACAACATGCAACAAAGCTATTGGGTTCATTAATGGCACAAAGTAAATTTTATCTCAAGCTACTATTTATTCAAAATCAAGGCCAATCCCTGGCCCTCCTGAAATAACTTTCTTTTCATGCAGTGGTGCAAAAGGACCCTAGTCTTTCTATAAATAGGCAGTGCAGGAATGAGATTTAAATTGGAACTGCAGGGTTTTGAACTATTTCAAAATAGGACCACATATTTAGATGTCTAATTAGGAATTTAAGATTCTAATTTCAAGCTCTTATAATTCAATCTCTTGTGTCACAATGACCTTCAGAACAATGGAGTTCCACAGGTACTCTGTTTTACATGAAATACATAAAGGTAAAAATAATAGTCCAAAAGTAATTTCAGGTTTCTAGTTCTCTCAACATGTTTATCAATCTTCCATTCCTTAATTAACCATCATTAAGATGCAAATAAGCATTTAAGAGTTGTCTGACAAGCTATTCAGCTGCCATTAATCCATTCCTGTCTTTAATTCTAACGTGTTGCTGGAGTTCCTTTTACTTCTTAATTGGTCCCCAAACTGCAGCTGAGCTGCTCCCATACATCTGCTGCTGGGATGAGCACCGGCTTAGAAAGTTGGCTGGACAGGTAGAAGGCTTTATTTTCCTGAATACCTTTGGGATAATTTATCACCTAACAATATCTACAAAAGGGAGGCAGCACTTACAAGTCTCCAAGTGGATACACTCTCACATTTTTCCTAACTATGGAAATGAACTCATAAAAAAATACATTAGCTTTGCAACAACTGTGCATTTTCTAAATAACTAACACCCATTTAATCTGAGATATATAAATACTTAGACTCTGCCCATTAATGTTTGCAGATAGTTATGAACTTAAAGGAGATAGATGATAACCAAAATTTAGTTAAGCTATATTTTACGTTCAGTTATTGAGCTTTATGAAAGAAGGAGGGTGGGAAAACAGATGATTAATGTTCAGAGATACATTCCTGGGATCAAATCATTCTTGCATTCAGATTTTGATGTTATAATATAAAATTAAAGAACATAAAATAAACAGCATTTAGGAAAAACACCTGTTTATTCCTGTAAGTTAGAAATTGAAAGATTGAAACAGTAAATTAGGTACTTTAACACATTGAAATTATATTACAATGCTTGTTTATTCTGAATAGTTGAAATTCAACAAACGCACCCCAGGTACAGTTTTTGCTATATATTTCTAACTTCTAAACTCTATACAGTTAAACAAAATTCCAATCTCTGATTTACAAAATCATATTTATCTTTAGAAAAGGTTTACTTTTTCAATACAGATATGCTTTACGCTGATAAGACAACTTCTACATCTTGAACTTCAGCTATGATGTAGCTCATTACATTAGCACAAAGAACTCGGGAAATATATTACTAAAGTGTATTCAGCCACGCCTACAGATTTGATAGTGCCTACCCTGTAGAAGATCTATCATTCAAGAAAGGTTTTCTGTGCTGAAGGGACAAACTTCAATGAAATTAAATTCCTAAAATAGAGGCACATTATTCTGCATCCCAATGTTGGATGCAAAAATGCAAAGGAACATTGAATTGAGCACTCTTCAGCAATCAGTATTTTTAGTTCATGCCTCATGGATATAACAAACAGGTTTAAGAAAACAGCGTTTAATGCTGTTGGGCTCATGAGGCTGCTTCAAATTAGCATTTAAATCTGTTCACTTTATTTGCAAGATTATGAGACAAAATAGGTAGAGGTACGTTTCAGTAGAAAATATTCAGTGAAATTTGGATCAGAATCATAGAATAGAATCATAGAATCATACAGGTTGGAAAAGACCTCTAAGATCATCGTGTCCAACCGTCAACCCAACACACCATGCCCACTACACCATGTCCCTAAGGGCCTCATCTACACGTCTTTTAAACACCTCCAGGGATGGTGACTCCACCACTTCCCTGGGCAGCCTGTTCCAAGGCCTGACCACTCTTTCAGTAAAGAAATTTCTACTAATGTCCAATCTAAACCGCCCTTGGCACAACTTGAGGCCGAGGCCATTTCCTCTTGTCCTATCGCTAGTTACTTGGCAGAAGAGACCAACACCCACCTCACTACAACCTCCTTTCAGGTAGTTGTAGAGCGCGATGAGGTCTCTCCTCAGCCTCCTCTTCTCCAGGCTAAACAGTCCCAGTTCCCTCAGCCGCTCCTCATAAGGCTTGTGCTCCAGGCCCTTCACCAGCTTCGTTGCCCTCCTCTGGACACGCTCCAGCACCTCCATGTCCTTCTTGTAGTGAGGGGCCCAGAACTGAACACAGGATTCGAGGTGCGGCCTCACCAGTGCCGAGTAAAGGGGCACCATCACCTCCCTGCTCCTGCTGGCCACACTATTCCTAATACAGGCCAGGATGCCGTTGGCCTTCTTGGCCACCTGGGCATACTGCCGGCTCATGTTCAGCCGGCTGTCAATCAGCACCCCCAGGTCCTTTTCCTCTGGGCAGCTTTCCAGCCACTCTTCCCCAAGCCTGTAACATTGCCTGGGGTTGTTGTGGCCAAAGTGCAGGACCCGGCACTTGGCCTTGTTGAATCTCATACAGTTGGCCTCGGCCCATCGATCCAGCCTGTCCAGGTCCCTCTGCAGAGCCTTCCTACCCTCCAGAAGATCAACACTCCCACCCAACTTGGTGTCATCTGCAAACTTACTGAGGGAGCACTCGATTCCCTCGTCCAGATCGTTGATAAAGATATTGAACAAGACCAGCCCCAGTACTGAGCCCTGGGGAACACCGCTCGTGACCGGCCGCCAACTGGATTTAACTCCGTTAACCACAACTCTCTGGGCTTGGCTGTCCAGCCAGTTTTTTACCCAGTGAAGAGTGTACCTGTCTAGGCCGTGAGCTACCAGCTTCTCTAGGAGAATGCTGTGGGAGACAGTGTCAAAGGCTTTACTGAAGTCCAGGTAGACCACATCCACAGCCTTTCCCTCATCCACGAGGCGGGTCACCTGGTCATAGAAGATCAGGTTGGTCAAGCAGGACCTGCCTTCCATGAACCTGTGCTGGCTGGGCCTGATCCCCTGGTTGTCCCGGACATGGCTCGTGAGCACCCTCAAAACCAATCGCTCCATGATCTTCCCCGGCACCGAGGTCAGGCTGACCGGTTTGATTTATAGTAAATCATAAATTGATTGATTGATTTATAGTAAATCATAAATGTATGGAAGAGGTGATTAATTTACCTCTTTTTTAAAATTCGGGTTAATACACGGTGTTACTTCATCAGAAATGTACTTTTCTACAGAAACAAGAGAAATGCTGAAGATTATTGACTGAACTAGTGTATCAATATATTTTTTTCCATAATCAAGTAAACTTTTTCAGTCTAAAACCTGCTTTTTATGACATAAAATAAAAAACTAATGTTTCATTTGCAATGACAAAATAACATTTTAAAATACATGTATAAAGAGGATGTATTCAGCCTTGGAATGCACCATTTTTTAACAAAATGTTAGAAAACAGTATCTGATTACATGCACTAATTGCCCCATTCAAGTAATTGATTAGCTATGGGTTTTGATATTGTATTACAGAGAGCTTCATTTGGTAGAGCTGTCCTGAATATACATAGCTAAACTATTTCACTTAATACAAGTTGCTGTTATATAGGTTAAACTATGTATTTTTTGTTACTGTAGAAAAAATAAGAGTAGATTCTTTTTATATTCTTTTCTTTTTGTACAGCTAAAGGGATGCAATGTTAGATGAACACTGAGCAGAAATCCTTTTCTCAAAATCATTAAATGGAAGTCTAGGAGTTGCAGAGCCTTGTCTGTTTCTCTGTGATACTCTTGGGTCTCAAGTGCTGTAGTGATCATAGGGATGAAGGCAAGGAATTAAAAATGCATTTGCAGTTAACCTTAAATCAGGTCCTCAGGCCATTGCAGTCAATTGTGATAGCTTAGAGAAACCCAAGGTGTAGATAAAGATTAGTACAAAAAGGGTGAATAGAAGGTTTTTCTTACTAATTAAAAAAGAAAATTTCCTCTTTTTCCTTTTTTCTTTCTCTGTCACACATTCATATATATACATACAAGCACACTCTCCCCTTTGTGAAATGGATAAAACATATGCAATACATTAGCAATCATTATGTCATTATTATAGAGTGGGATCTGAAATAAAACAGTTATTTACATATTTGAGATATGTCTTTTATATGATATATAAAACTGTTCTCGTAAATCACGTCAGCAGAAGCTAAAATATATGGCCAATCTGTGCAACAGGCAATATATGCTTATGCATTTTACTGTTGCTCTGCATGCACATGTACAAAATTTGTCAAAATCTCCACTTCTGGAGATACATCATGATGAACTTGTCTTCCTCTACTCTTCTTTTTTTTTTTTAACCCCACACTTTTCCTGATTTAACTTTGAGTTCTTTTCTTGGGAAGAAATGTCACCATACTATATCACAATCTGTGGTTTTCAAATTAGGATTATTATATTCTCATCTAGGAGCTTTGTTACACACATGCAGAAAATGTGTCTTTTCACAATCTCTCACAAAACATGTTTAACATGCATTCTCTGAGAAAAAATGTTTGTAACACTGATCAGATTAATTGCAAGAACAGTGCTTAACTCATTTGATCCTTTAATGTTAAATAACTCTCTATGGATGTCCCGTGGATATGTACCATTTTTACAGGCTACTGTCACCAAAGATAAGGGGAAATAAGTTAAAGTTGGGTGATATAGGAAATGATTAAATATCTGTGGCAAAAATTGGGGGAAAAAACATTTGCAAACTAAAATTGGCAAACAGATACTGAGTATTTTTGAATAAGTGTTTAAAAAATAGGTTAAATTTTTATGGAAATGAGTAGTAAAACAAAACAGGGGGACTGGATGACAAGATTTTTGGAGAATAATATTAAGGATGAAGGAAAAGATGCTAAAAATATCTTGGCTGACACAGCATAGCTGTTTTAGAGAGAAGCTGAGGACAATGAAAAGAAATCGGGTAATTTCTGAATAGTGCTAGAGAGCTGCAGGCTGTTAGAGGAAGTAAATTGGCAAATGTTTTTACAGCCATGCAAAGCTAGCACAAAGGTTAGAATTTTAATATGAAAGGATTCTTGCTGGAATAATCCCACCAAAAAACCCTGAAGTGACAAATTTACATGAATAGTGAAGAGAAGGCTACTATTTCAGTACTAAATTATTTTCTTTCTTCAAATTATGATTTTTCCTTGAGAAACAAATGCAAAATTGAGCAACATCTTTCAGGTTACAAAGCATAAGGGTTTTTTCACTCTGCAAAATACTGTACAATCCACTCACTTGACCATATATTCTATATGCAATGAGACCTTTCAGCACTTTTAACAGACTGACCTCATGACTTATTGCTTGGTGGAAATTGTCTGGATCTAACACAAAATGTTTATCACCATTTTTTAACTCTTCTCCATTTTTGTTATGTTGAACTATGGAGCAGTCTGGATCTAGTGACTTAAATCATGACTTTTAAAGTAATGAATAGGAAAAACACACACTTGAAGAAGAAAAGAGAAGTATTTAATGAATGATTGATTTAATGTGCAGAGTTGGGTGGAAGAAATTTATTTACTTCAAACTTGTGAAGGGGCTTTTGCAGTGATGAGAAAGGGAGACTGGAGAACCAGAGTGATGGATCACACAGCCAACCATACATGCACACAATGGTCTGTATAATATCAGAATGTCTGAGTCTCAAAATCATTCCTAGGTGTTTGAGAGGAAATTGAATTAAATGGATCAAATACCACTTTTCTTTCTTCCCTTCCTCCCTGCCTGTCTTCATTCCTTCCTTCTTCCCTCAAAAATAATAATCCATTGGAACTTCAGCAAATATAGTTACAGAAATGATAAAATAAAAAGTGGCAAAGAGATATACTCTGGTCAAGGAAAGTGTGAATTATTTTACAAAAGCATATTTGCTACCTGGGGAGGTTATTCCTTTTCTGTATTACGGATTTTTTTGCACTGCATGCATGCATGCCTGTGTGCAAATGTGCACGTGTGTGTGTTTACTTTTAATGAGCAAGTTAAGTACACACTTTTCTTTACCAAGAAAGGTCTAGATTATCGTATTTTTTCTGCCTCTTTCTCTTTCCAAGTTTATTTAACAAAATTATTTTTGTCAGAAATTGTGAGTTGTTATTCAGAAGCCCAGCCTTCTTTTTCTTCAAACAAATAAACTTTCATATTCACTCATTTATCTAAATAGATTATCTAATTTTGAAAGGTACAAAGCAAAAAGTTATAGAATTACCCTAAACATATGCTTATGTATAATAATGAGTATAATGAAAGGAAGAATAAGACTCAGGACAATAAAAATAATCAGGATCTGGGATTTTGGAAAAATTATACCAAAAAATGCTGTAGAATATAGACCAATCAGGTCAGTGGACAAGAAATAATAAAAAAATATTGTATGCATTACATAAAACAGTCATGCATTATACCATTTCCCCCCAAAATTAATGAGTTATTGTAAAAAAAATATTGAAAATATTAATCCAGTTTGTAGCTGTAGTTGAAAATGCAAACAGGATCATAGGATGAATAAGCAAAAGTATGTAACACAAATTAACAAAATCATTACTTATATGGAAGGACTTGGTTACGTTTAACACTTATTTAGAATAGTATGTTCAATTCCTTCCATTCACCTTTTGACAAGGACATTATTGCTCTGGACAGAAAATAATATAAGATGATAATGATATAGTTCAGCAGTCTCTACAGTAGTGAAAATTGTAGATTTATTTTCTTTAGGTGACCTAAATAGTGGCTTTCAGAGTAATGAAGTTTTGATATAATGAAATATCAAACTGTTCAGACTGAAGAAATAACAAAAAATAAATGGAACAGTCCAAAAAAAAAGGAAATTCAGGCAGAGACTAATTTACATAGGTAGAGAAAAATACGAACTGAGACACCAAGTAGGCCAGTGAAGAAAAAAAATAAATAAGGAGAAGACACAGCCAGACATTTATATTTATTGAAGTGAAGGAAGATATTAAAGGACACAGAGAAACTGTGAGATTTAGATAAACTTAAAGGAATTATTTCTTTTGACCTTTTATGTATGTGTTGTGTGTTTATAGCTTTATGTATAGTACCTAGATTATCTTCATTGTCTGCCTTTAAAATATGAATAGTCCATAACTGTTTTATAAGAATCACTTGTCCAAAAGAAAAACAGATTCACAATTAGAGGCTCACTTGATGCACATGTAAGTTTTGCTTAGATATGCATTTACCATTGGAAATGGGAAGTCTGACTGTGATGTTACCAGAGGAAAGGAGGACTGCAGGAAAATTGGGTCAATTCAATGTTATTTTATACCATGTGGGAACTAAAGAGGCAGCAGGAGGTAGTAGGATTCATCTGACCCAGCAAAGACATTTAAAGTGTATGCACATAAAGTTAGATACTGTAGTGACTTAAAATAGGTTTTTTAGAAGCTGGATTTTTTCTTGGGCTTCCACATCTGGATCATGCCTGAGTTGCACTCCAGGACCTTCTGTCCTTCTTAATTTGGACTAAAGTTTATTTTCTAAGATCACAGATGATTAGAAGTAACTTCTGAAGATATCAGAAGTAACTACTGAAGATATCTTCAGTAGCATGTTTCCATTACAAGAGAAGGAAATTTGTGTAAGAATGAAGATGAAGTTATAAACAGGAATGTCTGTTAAAGCAGGATGAAAAGAAAGGATCTGAAAAGCATTAGGGGTGTTGGAGTATTAATACAAAGCAAGGGAAAGCTTTGCTATGTTTTTAAAATCCAAGGCCATTGCTATGGAAAAGAAAAATCCTAGGAATTCTTGAGATGATTTGTTAAAAAAGATAAATACAGTAGTTGCACTTTATTTGTATCAGAGATCAAACACAAATAAAGGAATAAAATAGATTACCCAGCATTTGCAACTGCTTACAAAGACTCCAGGGAAAGCTCAATGCAGTAAGTGACTAGTGCCACTTAATTAATATCTGTGCCATTAATTCCTTCTGTTAGGTGCTGAAATTTATTTCTGCCATCAAACTCCAAAAGAAGAGTTCTCTGCTCTTTCCTTGGATTCAAAAGCTTCAGATGTAATGAAAGAAAAATGAAGGATTTCTTTTCCTCAGGCTATAAGAATGGTAGCACTAGAACAGTAAGTATAGTTTGTCCTGAGGCAGACCTTGTACCTTATTACATGAAGCTAAGTATTCACTTTTTACAGTAAAATGATAGCAATTGCCTTCTTACTTCCGAGGCTGAACTTTGCACTTCATTAAAATGGATGGAAGTACGTTGTACAAATTAAACAGAGGAATGTGTATATCTTTGAATTTTTTGTTAACCAGATCTCACACGGGCTCTTATATCAGGGAACATTCCTTTTTTCTGTGCAATACAGTTAATTTCTTCTCTTATGGTCTAATTCAAAGATGGGGAATATTTTCATTGACTCTAGGCAGGTTGTTAGTGCACAGAAAAGTGGATGATGTATATGAGCAAATCTGTTATAGGAGAATGAAGTCCCTGCATATTTTACCATTTTTATACCTTACCATATCTACCTAGAGATGCAAGGATTTCTCAAAACTCTTATTGACAGAAAGTAAAGTAGGAAACTGCCTTGAAAAATAGTACTGTGAATCATCTGAAATTAAGCTGAAAACAAGAATGTGGTCTCTGTGATTTCAGAAGTCACAGCAAGGTATAAGGTTTTGCTAATAAGAGAAAAGTCTAATAATAAAAAAGTTGAGTACTTTAGGTCAATAAATTACTCATTACAAAAGAATTAGACTCTGATGAATAGCTTTTTTCCCCCTGATTTTAAGAGGGTAAATTGGTGATTTTTTTTCTATTCTGTATTTCTTAGTCAGCTCTATAGAAACTCCTACACATCATATGGTGCACATTTCAGTAAACCATGATTTTTTCCCGTAACCCTAACATTGCTTTCTGTCTTTGAATTTCAGTAACATGGAATACCCAGGATTACTTGTATGACCTATGTAAATTAGAACTTTGAAATAGAGATCTGAATATGTATGCTTTCTTTTCATTGGCCAAACTGAATTTTTTCTTAGTGACTTATCTGTTAACCTTCTGTTTATTCAATTTAAAAGATTTTTAATGTGTGTGTGTGTATATATAGATATATTTAAAAAAATATGTTTATATATGTATTTGGCAAAAATTCCAATCTTTTCTCTGGCAAAAAATATTATATACATCCAATCCTTGTAGTCTGGAAAGTATTAGTTCGTAGTTATGTGTTACAATTTACAGAATTTGGAGAATTCTTTATTCTCATGTCATCTACCTCTTTGTTCACAGCATGAAAGTGGCATATTAAGTATAATGCCATGCTATTAACACTTTATCTGTTGCCTCTAAGCAGAAAGCAGGCAAATGTAGATAGAATTGTACCGTCTTCAAAAATAACTGCATTCAGCCTGAGAAGCTAGTCTCTAGAACCAATGAGACAGATTTTCCAAAGAGCACTCAGTAGCTTCTGGTTAGGCACTTGGAGTGGGTAACTTTTTCAAAGAAAGCTCCTGCATACTGAAGACTCCTATAAATCTGACCACTAAATTTTGATTCCTTAGTTAGAGCTGCTCTTTTGAGAAAAGCTGCAGTGCTGAGGGGGAGAGAACAGAATGACTGAGGGAGAAGAAATCTTGGGGATCGTGATGCTGAACTCATAAAAAAACTGTATATATAGCACAATAGTTATCTGAATGGGATTCAGAAGGAGTAAACTAGATTGTCCTTCAAATAGCACATATTGCTTCTGTCCATATAGTTATTTCCTACCTTCTCTCCTCTCAAAATGTGCCTTTTCTACTTCACTGTGTTACAGATATGAAAAATACTTCAGTATGATTACTTAAAGGTTCAGATTATAGAGATTAAATCAAATCTGATATCTTGATGAGATTATGTCAATATGACATGTCACTGTAATAAAACTAATTTGGCAAGAGATTAATTGGGGTTTTCATTGTGGATGCAGTGAAGGGTCTGGTTTAACTGGTAAGAACAGGTAATCTGGTTAATTTTTAAGCTGCTAGGACACTCAATAAGATGTCATATATCTTTAAATATGCAAGTTTATAAGCATATCAATGAATATGCTATCTGTTAAGCAGACTGCACTCTGAAAGCCAAATTTCAAAGGGCAGCTAATCTTTGGTCATCCTTTCCATTGCTCATCTTGTATGCCTTTCCCTCCTTTATCAGAGTTTTAAATAGATGCCAAAAACCTTCTGAATGATTCAGGTATATTTACCATTTCACTCAGTAGTCAGTCTAGACAGTTCAAGTATCACTAAATAAAAAAAAATCAACAAACTATTGTCAAACTACCATTTTTTCATTCTAATTTAGAAGTAGACATGTCCTACTTTTTCTTTATGAATACAGAAAAAACGTATTGCAGTGTAAAAGATAAATGTGGCAGTATACCATACTCAAAGAGTTCAAATTATTAGCAACAATAGAATAGAAGTAGGCCATCGTCTATCTGATAAGATTACTTCTACCTCCATTTTTCTGTGCTGTTACAGACTGTAACACTGTTATGACCAGTGTTAGCTGGCAGAGTTTCTTCGAGGGGTTAACAATACTACCCGTTCTAATAAGTTTTGGTCAATGGCAACCCATAGAAGTGTTTTCAGTATTTTGAAAATGTTTTCTCGCAGAAAATTTTGTGAAGGCACTTCTATTTCTACAGACACCCATTCCCTCTGAATATAGAAAAATGCAAGAGTGCTGAGAATAAGCAATTTTATAATTAAACTTATAAACACATCTTTTTTTATTTCATTTTGGAATATGAAATTGGTTTCTGATTCATCTTTACTGAAGCCAAAACAAATTTCTTCTTTCTCTGTATTTTCCTCTAACCAGTTGATCCTTTTTTCCTCTCAGAAAAACAGGACTTTCAATCACAAATTAATTCTGAAATTTTTCTTGTTTTAGCTTTTGCTGCTGTTTGCTGAAGGATGACCATAACCATTAAAACATAAGCAAGGAGGCTGTGCACACTGTAATTTCAATCCTCTGCAGACTTCTGTTTTATTTATAACATCTAGATGTTTCATTAGTTTGCATTCTGATGGTTTGACAATCTCTGTTTCCACCTCATCCATTAAAAGTGAATGCTTTTCTCATAAACTTAAGGTAGAGAAGTTCACATCCCCTAGGACCCTGACAGTTTTCAGCAATTAGCTGAACTACATACATTTCTGACCCATGCAATAGCTACTATTGAAAACAATTAACTTTCAAATAACAACTTAAGTTTTGTGGGTTGGGGTGTTTTTTTTGGTTTAAGGAAGTCCTTCTGATCTCACAGATCTTGTAAATGATAAAAGTTACACAACAGAGAAAAAGAAGATAATTATTAAGATTTTTAGTAAAGGAATGTTTTTTTTTTAAATAAACAAAATATACATGTTATCTTTGCCATTATCTTTGTTATTAATTCTTCAGGCTTTTGTTTGTTTTGTTTTTTGGGGGTTTGTTGGTTTTTAGGTTTCTTTCACAGTGCAGAAAAAAACCAAACAGCATTACATGATTTTTAAAAAGAACTCACGCGGGCAGCACCATTTTTTCAACAAATGATCTGATATTCTGTGGTGCATACTGACAACCAAACACCACATTGTGACCCTCCTAGTACATGTTCTTGTGGATTCATTGTCTATCCTGTATCACTGATGAAAAAAACTCCAAAACACTAGTTAGTGCATCCTATCACATAGACCTATACTCTGCTTGCCAAAGTCAGTGCAAAGGGGATTATTGTGAAACTTAGACAAGGTCTTGGTGTGTAGGTTTTTAACCTGAACTTCAATGTTTTAAACTGCAACACTGCTTCTTGAAAAATATTAAACTATTTCAATGCTTTAACTATTAAGGAATATTACTAGTGAAAGAAACCAACCTATAGATCCTTAGAATCATATTAACCCCTGGAACTTCAGTAAAATATGTAAAAAACAAAAGCTAACAAACAGAAAACCCAGGAAACACCAACACCTAAACAAGAAAACCTCTGAGGCATCAGCAATTTTTTTTTTTTTTTTGGAATGTAGAGTTCAACAAAATATTTGTGGTTTGTTGTTTTTTTTTTTTCTAATAACACATTTTAAAAATATCTGGATTTTACTATTATTATTATTATTATTATTGTTATTATTATTATTATTATTATCATCTACTGTCATGTCACTCACTGCATTTGGTTTGCAATTTTGTAAAGGAAAAATGTAGGGTCTTTTATTGTGCTACCTGCATATGTAGGTTTAGTTCATCCTTTAGTTTGTTCTTTTTCCAGTAACACATTTAAAAAAAAAAAAAGACTTCATAAAATTATTGGAATTCGAAGTGCTTCTGAAACTCTCACCTAACACCAAAAGAAAGGAAAAAAACCCAACCTAACCCCACTCAATTAAAACAAGCACAATAACAAGTGTTTATTTAAGTAGTGTATGTATTCGTAACTTTAAAAAAAGAAAAAAAAAAAAAGACAGTCATTATAGGGAACTATGAAGGAGCATTAACTGCAAATTTTAATTTTAATATAAGACTATACCCTAAAATCAGGATAAAAATGTGTTGACTCTGGTTTAGCATCTCTAATCAACTGGGATGAAGAGACTCTTGCTCTGTGTAAACGAGTTACAAAATGCTGTTCTCCCTTAATATTATTTTTCCGTATTGTTCTTTTTTACGCAAGAAGAATATCAGATATCTTTACACCAGCTAGAAATACTGTTCAGTGTCTGAGACAAAGAAAAGCTAAGAAAATGTGAGGTCTGAAGACTCTGGACTGGCGCCAGCTCTGCACACCAACAAGTAGCTCATTTTTAGCATGCTGGACAAAGCACTTCTTTCATGAAGAAGCATTCTGTTACACCCTCCCCCGCTTCCCTAGCTGAAAATCCCCTAACACATAATTTTCACTGACTGTTCAACACAGTGCTATGTCATAATGGAGACTGAGAAACCATAATCAGCTTCTTTCATTATAACTTCTTGTCTGTCTGCAATGTGAGGCACCATAACTTTAAAGATTATTTTGACAAATGGCTGGGATAAATGGTTAACTGGTGCCAGCATTCCTCTAAATGGTAAATAGAATATAAAGTCAGTGCAAAACTCCAAAACTTTACAAATCACTCACAAATCTCAAACTAATTATGAAGTTGTGGAATTCATTGTTCCATGGAGGTAAAGAGGATTTAAAAGGCTGTGACTGGAAAACTGATGAAATCAAACAATATTTTGTTTTTCTCTTTGAGTTCTGGTCATTCTCATAATTTGAACAGGTATTGCAACAAAAACTGGGAACATTTTTATAATGATAATGTTGATGTTTTTCCCAAGAACACAAGGATTGTGGCTCTATTGTATTTGATGCTGAGCAAACATAAAAAGTACAGACTTTGCTCTCAGGGACTTCCAAATGAATTTGTATTTCTTTTTATTCCTGTATACTGTTACAGATACTTTTTGCACCGAGCTGCTTATTTTTTTACTTATACACCCAAAAAGAAGGAATTAGCCATGCAAATAGGTACACTGATAGTAAGGATACTGTTTAGCACGAATTTTACTCACTGGAATTGAACTCAAAATAAGTAGGTTTCTTCCTTGAATAACATTTACAAAAGTCATTCTTTCTCTTCATTGCTGCAAAATCTGCAGTCTACATGGTTATTAGGACTACATAAACCCTATGTATCCCTTCCTCTTAGGGTTATAGAGAGTACAAATGGCTTGTCTGCAGCTTCTGAGCACCTGGTGTATCTGCTCCACGGGGAAGGGTACTGCATAATAATGTGACCAGCTAATGTCCTCTCCCAGATTTGGTCAGGTAAACAGATACATCTCACATATAGGAAATATAAATATAAAAGAGAAACTTAATATTTTACTGTGTGTAGATGGGAGAATGGGACTGAAAACAGACCTCTAACAACTGTATAAAACCAAATACTCAAAAGCCAAGCAATATCATGTTAGAATTTCCTGTACAACTTTAATTTCAACGACTGACATACACATTATGATACAGACTGTAATTATATAAACATTTAATTTTTCTTTTTCTCCTTGAGACAATTCTGGCCAAAGGACAAAAAATACAGTATATGCACAAAATAGCTAGCTAGACAGCCAATTATTTTTAACTCCATCATTAAGTACGTCATCCATATCTTACTTACAGGACACCATTTCAACTGTACAGTGAAGTCAGAATTATTAACTTCCTCTGGGGCATTTCTGTGGTATACACATCACTGTGATACCTAAGTAGCTCACAAATATTATTTTGCATACACAACATCACTTTGAGGAAGGATAAAACTATTATACTCATCTGAGATACAAGGAGCTTAATACCAGAATATTAAAATGTCCATTAACTTTGGATGATCCTACTTGATATGCCTACAGTCCAAATTTTCAGCATATTTAGCAGATCATAACATTTTATCTGTTCAAAGAGCAGCTTGAGCAGACCTCCTCTGTGGTTCACTTTTCTATTCTGCTCTTTCTGCCCTTCTGCTCCTTTTACTGTTATTTTAACACTGTCAGCATCTCCCTGCTTCTTGGTACCCATTTTTAAAAAAGGTAGAAAGGAGGACACTGGGAACTACCGACCACTCAGCCTCACCTCTGTGCCTGGAAGATCATGGAACAGATCCTCCTAGAAACTTTGCTAAGGCACATGGAGGACAGGGAGGGCAAGTCCTGCCTGACCAACCTAGTGGCCATCTATGATGAAGTGACTACATCAGTGGGCATAGGAAGGGCTACAGATGTTGTCTATCTGGACCTCTGTAAGGCCTTTGACATGGTTCCCCACAACATCCCTCTCTCTAAACTGGAGAGGTATGGGCTTGTTGGGTGGACTGTTTGGTAGATGAGGAACTGGTTGGATGGTCGCATCCAGAGAGTAGTGGTCAATGGCTCAATGTCCAGATGAAGGTCGGTTACAAGTTGTGTCCCTCAGGGGTCTATGTTGGGACCAGTACTGTTTAATATCTTCATCAATGACATGGACAACGGGATTGAGTGTACTCTCAGCAAGTTTGCAGATGAAACCAAGCTGAGTGGTGTGGTTGACATGCCTGAGGGATGGGATGCCATCCAGAGGGACCTGGACAAGCTTGAGAGTGGGCCCTTGTGAAACTCATGAGGTTCAACAAGGCCAAGTTCAAAGTTCTGCACCTGGGTCGGGGCAATACAGGCTGGGGGATGACGGGATTGAGAGCAGCCCCACCGAGAAGGACTTGGGGGTGCTGGTGGATGAAAAGCTGGACATGAGGTGATTCTGCCCCTCTACTCTGCTCTGGTGGGACCCAACCTGGAGTACTGCATCCAGCTCTGGAGCCCTCAGTACAGGAAAGACATGGACCTGTTGGAGCAGGTCTAGAGGAGGGCCACAAAAATTATCAGAGTGATGGAACACCTCTCATGAAGAAAGACTGAGAGAGTTGAGGTTGTTCAGCCTGGAAAAGAGAAGGCTTCAGGGACACCTTATTGCAGCCTTTCAGTGCTTAAGGGGGGCTTATAAGAAAGATAGGGAGAAACTTTTTAGCAGGGCCTGTTGCGACAGGACAAGGGGGAATGGTTTTAAACTAAAAGAGGGCAGATTTAGACTAGATATAAGGAAGAAATTTTTTACAATGAGGGTGGTGAAACACTGGAACAGGTGGGCCAAAGAGGTGGTAGATGCCCCATCCCTGGATCCAACCCTGATGCAAGTTTAACCTCATGTCATGATTTGTTGGGTGAAAAGGGGTGAAAGAAAGGACCCTTGGATGACTAGTTGGTGTGAACCTAAACCATGTCAGGGAACATGCTAAAAATGAATGAAAACAGAATGAAAGAATGTGATCCACTACTCAGCCTAGCCCCATGGGACTGGCTTTTTTTTTTTTCTTTTTTTTTTCTTTTTTTTTTTAACAGTATCAGTGTACTTTTACAGTCTGATCAGAACATAGGAGAGGAGAGAGCACAGAAAGTGCTCAGAGAATCATCCGATAGTTTTAAATAAATATATTCCAGCTGGTTTACCAGAAGAAAAGTATCAGGCTTCTTTCTGCCCATATCATCCTGCTTCAGTGTATCAAATCCATTCATTAATCATTTGAGGTTTTTGATTAGTTGCTTATGAGATTTTTTTAGCAAGAACTGAAAGGCATTCTAGGAAGTAACTGAATTGTTTCTATTAGAACACTAAGAAAAACAAAAAGCAAAAATAAAGCCCAACAACTCTGATCTATCTTAAAAAGGACTTGTAGCAGAAAATGTCAGGCAGTCATATCTATTCATGAAATGTCAAACTCTATTTTACAATAGGTTGTGATTAAGCCTAGTTTTTGCATGATTTACAATTTTGTGGAAATCAGAATAATGACAAGTAACACCTGTTTTGGACTGGTATAATTAGTTAAATCTTTTTTAAGGTATCGTTCCTGATTTAATGGTACTATGAAGGATCTACAAATAAAATTCTGATTTATTATTAATAATAAGTAATATGTAGAGTATAAATTAATTACTTCAGATCAAGGCTAAGAAAGTAAAATTTTAAAAATTGTTTATTTATTTAACTGAAAAGACAAGCAGCTACTAGCATCTTCCACTTTACGTCTAGTTTAATTAGGTCATTATTTCCTTTTATGTGTATTTCAACCTTAAAAGAAGAGGTAGATTGATGAATGTGTGAAAATAAAGAGATTCTGAAAAAAAAATATTAGCAGCTCAGAGGTTTATTTAAAAAAAAAAAAAAAAGAAAAAAGATATTTTAGAGACTCTTGTACAAATAGAATGAGGCGTTACAGTTTATAAGAATGGTAAAGGCAGCCAATGTATTGATTTACTGCATTGTTTTAAAATAGATTGCAGATGCTTTTTTTAGCTATGCTCAGAATTCTCTTTCTGAGCATAGAAAAGCAAAACAAGCTTTTCTAGAATAATGAAGACAGCTATATGACAAAGGAGGAGTTGCAAAACTACAGATACAGTCAAATCAATCAAGCAAGCAAGAGTCTTTCGTTCTTGTTGTAGTCTACTGCATAACTCATTTATTCATTAATAAAGTAATTGCAAATGTTGACTCAGGTTTATTGTCATGTCATGATTTGCTGGGTGAAAAGGCGTGAAAGAAAGGGACAGAAGAGAGTTGTTTAAAGTTGTCTCTACAATCTCTGCATGGCTTTGGCCATGTTCCAGATACATTACAAAAATCTCAGAACTGTTCCTTTTTCTTTTTCCCTTTTTTCTTTTTTTTTTCTTTTTTTTTCCTTCTTCTTTTTTCCCTTTTATCCTTCTTTTTTCCTGACACTCTTTTCTTCTTTTTTCCCATTTTTCCATTTTCCTTTTTCATTTTCTTTTTCTCCTTTGTTTTTTCCCTTTTTTCCTTCTTTTGCCTAGTTTGCCCTTCCCTTCCCTTCCCTTCCCTGCCCTGCCCTGCCCTGCCCTGCCCTTTCACCTCTTCCTATTATCCTTCCTCTTCCTCTTCCCATCACTCTGTGTGTTTCCAAGAGAACATATGTCCAGAGGCAGACAGAATACAGTTCCACGATGCACCAACCCTCTCACTCTTGCAAACATGACACTGAACCCAAACTGGCACTAAGGAACGATCCTTATAGGCTCTAGGTATACCACCTTTTACAGCTTAGACATCTGTCATGGTGGAGAAATTCTAATTGAGAAATGTTATGAAGATGAATTCCATTTTGTCAGTATCTAGGGTCCCTAGATTAATGAATTAATGAAAATTTAGATTGACCAATACGTTCATAAATTACTTATCTCACTGTGGACTTCATGAATATTTAGGATTTCTAACAGCTACAATTATTAATTATGGATTATTTTTCACCTTCCAGTTTTTCCAATATATATTACTAATTGCGTGGTGGGTAAATTGAGATGCTTTCAATAGCGCTGGATAAGCAGAGATTATTTGAAATGGACACATATGGATAATATTGCATAATTATAATGCTGAGTATGTAAATGTAGAAGTCATAGATTTCACTTTGGAACTAAAGATGCTTAAAATTTGGTATTAGAAAATTCATCTTATTAATTTTAGACCTTTCCTAAACTGCTTAATTCTTGATGAAATTTCAGGGATGTTTGGAGACAGATATGGGACATGTCTGCAATTGTTGTAATTATTTATGTATATTGAAATTAGCTACATAACCCCATTTTCAATGAGACAGGCACCATTCAACCTCTCTAAATAAATTTCAAAATGGAAAAAGGAAAACCATTGGAAAAAAAAAAAAACCTTCATAAAATATACAGAGAAGAAAATTGACATAAAAGGCTGACAGAAGTACAATCATTCTCTTCGGAAGACTGGAAATGTAAATAAAGGCATAATTCTTCCCAATATAAATTGTACTCATGAAATATGGATGTTAGCAATATTACACAGTGGAACATATTACCATGAAGATCAGTATACATTCTTCAGATGATTTTCAAAGATCATTAAAATGAAATAAATGTTTGTATGTCTGCTCGTCATCACATGGTACATCCATATTTATGCTCTTCATTGTATATTTTCGAATAAAAATAAATTACAAGACTAACAAAGTAAAAAAAAAACCCCAACAACCCAAAACTGGCATTACGCATGACCTCAGTAGCTTTGGCAATAAGACCATTTTTGATTTTTTTTCTATGGATTTCAGAAGGTTTTTTTTCTCCCTTTTAGGGTGGCAAAGTTTATGCAGTGCTATGGAAATATATCTAAGTGCCATTGCTGGCAGATTTTGGTAATAGTTCTGACTCAACGAACAAGGTGTTTATTGTTACATGCAAAGGGACTAAGTATTTCCTGCATATGCATATTTACATTTGAATTTAATAATATCAGCCCTTTATATATCAACCCCTTTGCACAGATCTACTAATTATGCAGATTATTTTAAAGCTATGTTGGCAGGAAAACAGAGGACTTCTCATTAACACATTTTCAAAACTATGTAAAAATACTATCAAATAAAACAAAACGGACTTATAAGACCAAAAAAAGTATTTAACTATTGGGAAAAAAAGTGTTTCAAAAGAGTTATAATGCAAAATACCTTTAAAAAAGAAAAAAAAAAAAAAACAAACAACAAAAAAAACCCAGAATAAATGTTTCTACATTTTGATTCCTGGCCAGACTTGGCTTATCTCAATTTATTTGGCATAATTACCATTTGACATGTTTATTTAAGTTAACTTTATTTTAAGTTACTTAATTTCAGAATCACTGCTATAAATATTTACTTTCTATGAGGATTTATGGATAATTTGTAATTCCTGAAAATCAGATTTTAAAAGAAATCAGAGTCCAGCTTGGACTTTGGAAGAATAACTTTCTTTGATACAAGTTTTATAATGCTCCCAACAGGCATTGTTCCAACAGTCTTCATGTCAATCAGAAAACCTAATTTTATTTCAGTAAGAGGGAAAAAAACACCCCAAACATTGATAGGTTTTATTTGCTATACTTGGTTTCTACTTGGGTGAGAGGCTTATTGACCCAGATCACAAAGACAAGTTTGTGATCTGGAAAACATCTAATAATATTAGCAAACAGAAGGTAAAAGAGATGGTAATGGTTTGCAGGCCAAAGCATACCTTCATCTTCTTCCACTATATTTCACTGAATCTGCAGGTATGGATGTTAATTTGTTTGTTTCCTTTTGTCATTGAACACATTGTATTGCATTAAACACATATAAATCAATGTCATTTATTTGAGAAGGCTAGATACATTTTTTAAATTCTAAACTTACTTAAATAGAAGCTATTGATGCTCATGTTGTCCAATTCAACTATTTTGTGTTTTGTTCCCCCTTGTCCTGATCAAGAAACCTTTCCACTTAGTACGTTATATAAATTGCATATTCTTTTTGACCATTCTTCAAAGTGTATATTAGTATTTCCTAATCTCTCCATATTAAATCTGTGACATAATCTCCATTTTTTTATTTCATTGTTGCATGTCTTCTTAGAAGTCAACGTTTTTCCCATCTCATTTTGTATGCTATAATAGAGCCCTGTAAGTCCACACTGAAAGGCTGTTCATTTGATGTTTCTGGGAACGAACAAACACATAATCAACAGCAAACACAGATTTGACAGGAATTCGGGTACAGCCTTGGCAGAATTTAATTGCAAGCCATTTTTCTGAACCATGTTTTGTATTGTATATACTGGAAAAAATTCAACAGGTTATCCACAGCTTTTGAAGCTAAACAAAAGCCTTTTTTTCTGAGAGGATTGTCTTAAAAGTGGCATCAACTGTTGAAACTAATAGAATAACAAAACCACCATTTTCAGTTTTATGGTGTTCATATTACTTTTATGTTTGATTTACACCCTTATTATTAGGAAATTCCACATAAGCAGGTTAAAAAGTGTTGGACTTTGTTCAGGAAAAATAATGGAGGTCCTAAGCCAAGCTGTGAGGACCACAAAGGCTGCTTTCAAGTTCATGTTAACAATTCCCACTTGACTTGAGTGAATGTTCACATTGACACAGAAGCACACTCTACATTGTATGCTAAGAGTCTTAGAGGGCATAAATGTGAGTGTATTTCACTGAAAGAGAATTATAAGAGTTATGCTTGTCTAATTCACAGAACAGATAGGGACCATGTAAACTATTTGCCCAGTCATAATTATGTGATACAGCTCTATGTCAAGAACTTGAAAATGGTAAATGAAAAAAAAAAGGATTATGTTTAACATATAACTGATATTTTTAATCAAGGAATTTTTTCCAGGATTTGAGAAGGGATAACATACAAAACCCCATTAATTTTCAAAGATTGTTCCTGTTCTCTAGGCTCACTTCGATATCCTATCTGAATATGTAGATACTAAAGTGAGTGCAGTGGTAGTCTAAGGAAACAGCTTTGAGCCCTTTCATTCTTTCTTAGTGTGTGGTATCCTCATGTAACAGGTATGTTGCCTTTAGCTCCCAAGAGTAGAATCTGGACATTCACCCACCCACCCAGATTATACCTCCTTGAGAAGCAGCTGTGACTCCTTGGCAGTCCAATCCATCTGTCTTCTAATCCTGTCCTTTGGAGCTTGTGAACAGAGTGAAAATTCAATGAAATAAACAACCTTTTAAAAACAGAATATTGCTCCATAACTGCAGAAGAAATCAAATATAGGAAAAGATATTTTAGCAGAACATCCAAGGTATCTAGATTCCCGCAGGCTTTATACTTCAGAGCTCAAAAATCTCAAATCTAGAACAGGGCTTTCAGTCACTTTTCCCATTGTGGTTATTCATTCCCAGTCTGAGGACTCAAAGGTGCCCAAAATCCAAAAATCTTCAATTTAGTAGTCCTGCTGGACTTCTCATCTCTCTTCTACTACTCCATGGAAGCTGAAGTAAGCATGATTATTAGACTGACACTGTTATTCTTCTGAGCATCTGTAAAAGATTCTTTATTTTCTTCCTTCTTGTGTACATACAAGGCACACCTACGGCTTCTTCAAATAGTTTCAGTCTGGAGTGCACCAAGAGGCTCTAACTGACCTGACCAGTCTATAAACGTCTTTCTCTGTAATATGTCTTTGCACCTCTCAGGGGTTTGGCTACCTGTATTGAAGGCCAGCTCTGGTAGGGTACAGCTGTGTCACCTTGTATCATTTATATTTCTATAAATATAGCTAAGTTGCAAGAAAGATCAGTGAGAAGTGGAAACATATTGTGGAAATGCTGTCAGATGCCTTTCCTGGGCCTCCATCCATGTACATTGTTCCTATTGGCCTGGGAGCCACATTTAGGTTCACTCCTTGCCTGAGCTATGTCACAGGTATGCTGTGTGGTGCTCTGTTTCTTGCTAATCCTGAACTTGCTTTGCTGACTTGACTTCCTGGCTTGGCCTGCCAGGTCAGTGAAGACTTGCCTAGCAATCACCAGGCACTGACCTCAGTCATTGTCCCCAGTCCAGCCCTGCTCTCCTAGTGGGACTGTGCCCTTCAGTAAGTTGGTGCTTTCCACCCTTGGGTCCCCTGCCTTTAGGTGCAGCCCAGCCTCACTACTCCCTGGCAGACAGTACGCAAAAAACCTTCTTTAAGGTTTCCTCAAAGAGCTAAAATTGCTGACATGCAATGTCTATGAATAATAAACTGGAATTCGATCAAACTCTATTGTCGTAGTTTAATCAAAACCAGCACAATTGTCTAATCAGCTAAAGTCCAAACCTATTTAATCATCTTTTTGGAAACACTTGATGACCACTCATACAATGAGATTTAATGAAAACCACAATGATTTTTAGAGTATCCTTAGTTTGATCATACTGACATCTTTTTGCTACCAGATAACTTAATTCTGCTTAATTGCTAAGCTTTAGAAGCCTGAAACTTCCAGCAAGAAGAGTTGACTCTTTATGACTTTCTTGATAAGCAGTACAGCCATTATCTGCTGATGAAATAAATTTTTATTTGTGTAGTTAAGATATCAAGGACTTTTATATCCATAGAAGAATGCAACTTTTCAGAGTGAAAATGGTCTAGAATGCTACATATATGCTTATATATTCTACTTATTTTTTGTGCAGTGTTTTTTGCTAAATACCTTTCAGTTCATGAGAGCCAAGTATCCTATCCACTTGCATGTGTTTTTTGAGTATTCAGACTGTGATAATTGTAAGGTAAAAACTTGTTTTCTTTAGAATCATGTGTTTATAGAACAATTCAGGTAGGGAGGTAGCTCAGGAAGTCTTTACTCCCTTTAGCCAACCCGCTCTACTGCTCGACTCAACTCATGGGGAAAAAAGATTTTCATCTTTTTATCCAGTCTGAATTTCAGCTTTTTCAAGTTATGTCCATTGGCCCTTGTGAGGCTGCCATGTACTGCTGTGAAAAGCCTGGATCTGTCCCCTTGATGACCTACCTCCCTGTAGACACCATGGAGCCGCTGTTAGGTCAGTCTGCAGCCTTCTCTTCTCCATGCTGAACAAGCCCTAGTCCTTCAGTCTCTGCTCACAGGGCAAGTGCTCCAGCCCCAACCATCATGGGCTGAATTGACCCCAGATAATTGATGCCTTTTTTTCTTGTGTTGCAGGACCCAAACAGGGATGTAGTATCTAGCTGTGGTCTAATGGGTGCTGAGAAGAGGTTAAATATCCCTTCCCTTGACCAACTGCCTGTGCTTCTATTAACACAGCCTTGGATGCTGTTGGCTGTCTCTACTACCGGGGTATAATGCTTGCTGTACTCCAGGGCCCACAGGGCTTTTTCCCCAGAACTGCTCCCCAGCCCATCAGTCCCCAGACTATTACTTCCAGAGAGTCTTTCTTTCTGGGGGCAGGATTTTGCATTTGTCCTTGTTGAATTTCAGGAATTTCCCATACCTCAAGCCTGTCCAGGTCCCTCTGGATGGCAGCCCTGCTCTCCAGTGTATCAATTGGTCTCCCCAGTTTGGTGCCATATGCAGGTTTGATGAGAGTGCATACTGAGGCAAAGGAAGCATAGAGTACCTCACCTTCATCTGTCTCCATTGTCACCATCACCTGCTCCATTCAGCAATGATAGCACATTTCCCTTTTCCAGTTGTCCAGCCTTTTACTACTAACGTTGCCACTGATGATCTTCTTTTTTGAATTTGACATCACTCGCAAGTGTTAGTTCCAGTTGAGCTTTTGCTTTTCTATGTGCCCAAGCAACATTTCTAAATTCCTGCTTTAGAGCCTGTCTCTGCTTTCACCTTCCATATATTGGTTTTTTTTTTGCATTGATGCTTAGTCAATGCAAGCTGTTCCCCTATCAACTTGAATTTCCTGAGGGTTGGTATGGACCATTCTTGTTCTTGGAGGATCCTGTCCCTAAAGACTTGCCAGCTCTCCTGAGCTCCTTCAGAGCTGCATCACTTGGAATCCTGCTTGCTAGTTTCCTGCATAAGTCAAAGTCTTTTTTTCTAAAGTCCAGATATGTTATCACTCATTAATTTAAGTACAGCAATGAGTGATGTTGCACAAAGATCTTATTGTTATTTTTTTACAGTATAAAGTTTATATATTCTCATTAGAATCCATAAAGTCAACGTTAATCTTTGCATTTTACCTGATACCAATGAATAAATTGGTGTATCTGTAAACATTTTAGATACTATGTATAACATAGTTGTTATTTATATAGACCCAACAAAGGTCTTGGATTTTGAATCCCAAGGTTTTAGAGTTCTCCCTAAACACCTCAAAAGATTTAATTGTTATTGAAAATAAACTAGTTGAAGGAATTTAGTGAAGGTATTGCTATATTAGCAATCATAATGACTTTAAAGTTCAAAATTCAATTTTCAAGTTAAGTAAACAATTTAGAACTTTTCTAAACCACTTCTGTTTTTCCCTTTTTTATTATCTGATTTATTATGCAGGTTTTTGGGTTGTTATTTGGAAGAAATATTCAGAAGTAGGTGGAAGAAGTATTGGATTGAATTCTAGCCACTTATTTTTTCTTTCTTTTAAAATTAAAAAAAAATAATTTCCAGAGATGATATGTGATCTGTAGGACTTAGGTTTAAGTGCTGTGCTGTCAATCACATGCAACATTGAGAACACATCATTACAACTTCAAGGTCAAAGACAAATTAAATCTTGCTATTGGTGGACTCCAGGACCAAAGTAACTTTACAGGCTCAGTTTTGTGTACAATATCTTCAGTAATACAGAAGCAAAGAATAACTGAAGGTGCCGTTAATGAAGGAAAAGACAGCACGAGCAAATTCTCTCTATATTTTGGTGGGCTGTATATTTTAATTTAAAAAAATCTTCTGATTATTCAAAGTTATTTTGAAAGACTAGCCTAAAAAAAAGCCAAAGTAAAGGCATTATATTAATACTAAGGTTATCTTTACACTTTTCTTCCTATGAGAATGAAGGAAATGTACGTTTATGTACATTTTTGCATTACATGAGTATTAGACTTCTTAAAAATTGCAATAAGCAGAATCCAGACCTTCTACTTCTTATATGAGTACCTTACCAATTAGGAATAAGGATAAGTTTCATTTTTCTTCTGTCCTTCTGCTGTTTTCCGTGTGCTGCCAGTATTTAGTTTCAGTGGCAAATGCCATTTCTTAAATGTCCTCTAAGTATGTCGTGCAAAAACATGACAGCCATTCTCTGCTTTGCTCTATCCAAAGTTCTATCTTCAAAACTTTGTAAAAACAACAACTTTCAAGTATATATTAGATTTATTTTAATTTCTTATGCTTGTCTCTAAAAGGCAAAATGGAATCTGGATGAGCTGTTTGGTTAAGCCTGGGGAGGAAAGTCATCTTCGTTTGATCTTGCACATCATAGATAGAATGCATTTCTTTGAAAAAAAAGCGCCACACCGTTTGCATATTTTGTAGCCTGACTTCCTATTTTACTTCTCTATAACTAAGACTGCATTATTCAGTTAGCAAAAAATACATTGTATTCAACAGTAAAACCTGAGGAAAGAAAACAGTAATTTTCTAATATTAGGAAAAACTAAACGGTCTTTAGAAAAGTTATTCAATACTCCATAAGTTAAAGAACATTTTCTCATCTTTATGCAAATTGTTTAGTATCTGTATGATTCAGCAAATGGTCTCCTTTGTTGTTAAAGTTATAGGCCGATTATGGCTAATCAACTGTGTTTGCAAGATCATAAAAAAAGTTTTGGCAGTTTAGCTATAGGCATTTTCATGTAAAATTATTATTCCTGATCTAAACTCTTAGTTTAATAAGCATTGCTAACAAATGGAAGATCTGTAGCTCATCAGGAACTATTTTACTTGCTACAGAAAAAGGGCATTATACCAAACTGAACAGAGAAATTTCTTCAAAGTGTGAGCAGAACTTAACTTCAAGGACAGCCTTTTTTTCTTTTTTCTTTGGTTTTTTTTTTTGTTTGTTTGTTTTCTTTTTTAAATTTTTAATTTGCCTAAGGCTGCAGTCATCACTAATAGAATGATCTCAAAATCATTTGATCCATAAAGTTGCACCAGACAGGTCATTCTTATTTCCACTCTCTTATTTCTTGTTTTGGAACATTTGGCATGGCTAATCAGACTAATTGATTGATATATGTTTAAAAGGATTACAGAGAGGAAGGTAGCTGAAAATAATGCCTGCATGTTAATATTTTCTTAAGATGACTTATATCCAGTCTTTTAGCACACACTGCATAAACACAAGATCAATGTTTTAATAATAATGATTAATAATTCATGATGATGTAATGCAGGATGGGAAGAAGCCATTTCCGGATATCTAATGACTGGCTGCAATATTTCAGGGCCTGAGACAGACTCACAAATATAGCAGCCCCCTACAGATAATTATTACTCTTCTATTAAGTATTAAGAATATATTCCAGAGAACAAAAACATAGATTTTAATATTTAGGTAAAGTAAAAGTTTGATTGAACATTCTCAGGTTTACTATGTTCTGCTTAAAATAGATTTTTACCCCTTACCTTGCAAAGAACCATACGATGAGAGAGAATTAAGCAGCACTTAATTTACAAAGTTCTATTAAGTTATAATAAGAAATGTCTAGTAATAGTAGTTCCACTCTGAGACTAGATTTAACTGGCTTTTTTTCTTCAATAGAAGAATCTTTCAAGCAACTAAAGGAAGAGGTATCACATTGACTGCATGGGTGTTTACCCTGTGGAACTCAGATTCTTACTAGACAGAACCCCAGATGAGAGAAATCTCCAAGGTTTCTACTGGCATGTTTACATACCTGCAGTGCTTTCCCTTTTTGGCTTGTGTTGACAGCGTTACAGATCTGTTTTCTCTGGAGTGTCTCTTCTTTTTTTACAAGTTTTTAACTCCAACTTTTAGAATATCATTTTTAAAGCTTAAGATTTAGCTATCTGAAAGTTATTTGCTTATTATTCAATAGGCCATATGACACATCTACACATATTCCCCTGTCTTCTACAACTTTGGTTACTCTGATATCTGGTCCATTAATCTTCTCCCTATCTCATTCTGTAGCTATTACCTAATAAAGTGAAAAATTAGAAAGCAATACTCAGGAACATTGAATGGAAAAAATAGAAACAGTGTTAAATTCATGTAAGTTTAGCTACTCAAATATTGTGAGTGTGATTACAATAATCAAAATTTAGGTAACTACAAAATAGATGTCTGGAGATGACAGTCACAATAGACTGACTTCCTTTATAGACAAGAAAAAAGAAAAAGGCACTTTCAGGTTATGGTTCATTTAGCTTGGTTTAGTTACCTACTTTAGAATAAGAAGAATCATTCCCTTGACTCCACTAGCTATATTGACCACATCTTTATTGACTATATATGTAGCCAAGGATGAAGACCTCAAACATAGATTTAGATATCAAAACCCACACAGTAAAATTTATATTCTCATTTTTAACCTGCAGGAAAGATGAAAAAAGAAAATAGTAAAATATATTCCCATCTGCCCTGTCCTATTAAAAGTATTTCTCCAAATAAGAGAATTATATTCTCATTATATATACAAAAATATATATAAGAATATAATAATGGGCATGCAAAAAATTAGCTTTGCAAGAAGAAATTTAAAGTTATGGGTCTTTCCTTGTTAATTTTCCAATTGCACAACCTGGCTGTCAATGTAAGAGAATTCAGATAATGGCATGATGGGTTGGAAGTAACAGAGAGCTGGCTAGCAGATACACTGAATATGTCTTTAATCTTACCGCTCTGTTTCATTGGTACTCTGTGATGCTTCTTCCCACTGGCAATTCATAGTCTGGCAGCCTCACCCTCAGATGCAGAGGAACTCTTTGAACACCTGTATGACATCATAAGGGTGGTATTATGTCATGATGTTTATGTGATAACTCAATCATTAAAATGCTCATCAATAAAGTGGGATATAATTTTTTCTCATCTTATTTTCACAGCTTTTTTCTGTGGAAAAGAGTTGAGCAGCAGTGGCAGGATAGAGGTGGGGAAGAAGAGGCAGATTAGGAGAAGAGAATGAAGACATGTATACGTATATGTGTATTTGACTCAAAAGCTTCATGCTGAAGAGCTCAGCTAAAGGGTTAAGATGAATTCCCGGCTCCTGAGATTATTACAGTGTTTCCTCACTAAATATAAAAATATTCCTTTGATCAAGGCCTATAATTTCATCTCCCAATGACAGATCTAACTACAAGGTTGTAGAGTCATGCTGCTTCCTTATTGTTGATTTAAAATCAAGACATCAGCTCAAGATCTAAATGATCTTGAGACAGATTAACTGTACCTTAAGCCAACATACTGCTTCACAGGATATGGGCAACATTTAGTGCAGTTTCTTGATTCCAGCTGAACTGAAGCCAGAATTATGTCCATGATATTTTTAGTACTTCAAGAGTAAGCATTAAAACTGCACCCAAACTATATCAAGGTGTAGCAGGGGGAGCTCTGAAAGTTTGATTCTCCAATCCCCAAACTAAGAGGCTTGCTGGACCCTGCTGACACTCATTTCCTCATTGTATCAGGCACCTAAATTATTTTCTCAATCTGCACTTTCAGGCCAGATGATCTTTAAGGGCCACAACACAGGTATATTTTTAAGTACATAATTTTTAAGCTCATAATTGTTCATTTGATATGATAATTCAAGTACTTCAAAGTTAACCACATGGTCGAACCGAAGCCCCTAAGACAAAAAAGTTTCCATAGCATTTTCAATGTTTAAAGCAATGGTTTCACAGTATCACGGGTTTTTTTTGCCTATGTATGTCTTCAGAGAAAAGAGGAATTTTCTGAATGTTTCACCAAAATTTGAATGAATAAAGAAAAGATCTAATATGATATAATCTCTGCATATTTCTGTGTGTAACAGAATTTCTGTAATAATTGTTATAATAGTTACTAATAGTTACTATAATAATTACTATAATAAAAGAAACAGTATTTTGATTATAATTTTGCTTTAAAGACCTCTCTCTGTTCCAGAAAAACTCTTTTTGTTTAGTTTAAGAAGAAAATATTGACAAGTTTAAAAAAATAAAGTAGTATAATGGGATATATTGTCTTATACATAGGCTGCAGGATGTTTTCTAGAAATTGCACAGTTCTTTGCAAATGGGAAGAGACCACCTCTTTAACAAAGACAAGGTGGAAGATCTAGGCTGAATTTTAGCTGTCTGAGGAATGTATAGCAGACTATCATAGACACTCTTGTTCTTCACTGCTTCACTGCTCAATGCCTATTTCCATTTACAACATTTGTTTTTCAGTCTGAATCTAATGTTACTGTTAAGGATGAAGAGGGAAAGGAAGGAAGCAGTACAAAATGGAGCACCTTACCAATAGCTTGCTAGAATATGGCTGGATGCCCTGTAAGTCACATCATTGCGATTGCAAGGATGTGTGCAGGATGTGCAAAGCTCTCAAGGGGCTGAAAGGGGATCTATTGTACCACAATGGTTGAAGAAGATTCTGCGGGTTCTGTGAGTGGAGTTTCATAGCGTCTTTTCTATCCAGATATCTAACATTAAAGGAATGGCCCTATGTCCTTTAAATAACCATCTTTCAAGGCAAAAAAGCTAGCCCCTCTCTGTAGATTTAGTATTAACATAGTTTCTAAGGAAAAGAAAAAAAATAAAATCCCCATTTCTACTGTATTATGACTCAGATTCTCCAACAGGTAGTGCAGGAGCAGTCTGTCATACCTTCTTACAGTCTGTTGACCAAATCAAAGGTACTGCTTTGTACAGAAACCCAAGAACACAATTCATGCTGTAGAGTTTATCAGTGTTATGATGCTTTGTTACATAAAAATGCAAGTCAGTTAAAGAGTGTTGACAAGACAAAAAAAAAAAAAAGATTAAAAGGAAATTAACATGTTTAAAGTTGGAAAGTTTTAGTCTTACAGTGGCTAAAATATCATTAACTTGCCTTCAGCCAACTTCATTAAATACTCACAGAACAGAGCATTATGGCTCACTTTATGTTAACTTTGTAACCAGCTAGGAACAAATACTTCAAATCTGCCCATAAAATCTTAATGAAAATCGGCCACTGGGGGAAAAAAAAAAAGTAAGATATATGAAAAAGGTCAAAGACAGAATTACACATAAAAAAGAAACTGGATACAGACACTTTCATAAGGAAGACTGTGAAGCAAACACTTTTGGGAACTTGGGTAGTAATGCATTTTGTCACCTTTAATGAAATACAAAACTACCCAAGGCACATACTGGAAAACAGTATAATCTCTTTTACCATTGACCTGCCACAACTGAACTATTAAACAAAGTCAAGACTATGCAACAGTAACCAAATACCAGTTTATATCCATCATTCATGAACATTTCATAGATCTGCTTGGAATTTCCTGGTGAAGGACTTTGAGTCCAAGATTGAGTTATGATTATCTTGATGGCCAGACAAAAAATGGTGCCAGTGTCTCTGGAATTTACTCAAATTCATACTCAGAAAAATATTCATATACTATAGATGGCTAGAATGAATGAGTTAACCCAGTAATTTGAAAACTTGTGCTTCTGGCCAGTCATCACAAAGTGGAATATTAGAAGGAAAAGACCAAAAAAGATGTAACAAAACTATCTGTTCAATGCAGTTCTTCTCAGCACTTGAGAGAAAGATTATAAGTAATTTATTTTAATTTACTGGGAATAGAGTATAACCTACAAAGCAATTTTTAGTGAGTCTCTTGGCTCACATTAGATGTGGAAAAAATGTTATTTTAAACATAATCTGTAACATTTAATTGCAAGTCCCTGTTCTGCCAGATATTTAACTTTTTTATAATTATTAGTATTGTTCCTGAGAGGTCTATACAACCTGCAATCTCTTCATTGTTCCATTACCTAAAAGGAAATGAGTGAAACAATTTCTGATTATTTCCCCTTAAAAGTTATGAAATATTTTACAAGAATATAATGAAGCAAAGGGGGAATACCACCTCATAATTCTGATACAGTTGAAAAAAGAATTTGTTCAAGAAAATGAACGTGTAAGAGATTCTGTTTTGATAACATGTCATAATAACATTAGCTAAATCACTCTCTCTTTCTTTCTTTTTCTTTCTCTCTCTCTTTCTCAACAGTATTTTATTTTCCATTAATTTAAAGGCAGAAAATCCTATTAGAGTACTAATATTAATTTTAAGTGTTTGTAATCTGGTAATGTCCTCAGGCAGATTCTTTCGTAGGTCCTATTAGCTTCCATTTAAATCATATATCCTGAAAAATACTGATGCAAATTTAATTTATACATATAAAAAGCATTCACTGAGTCAAGAAGGATACTAATAAATCTCAGTTTTGTGAGTGTGGGACCAAAGAATATCTTATTGACTTCTACTTAACGGAATCAATCATATCTTCAAGAGATCCCATAGCATTCATTTTGGGATGCATAACTGAGTATTTAGGGATCCTGACTGTCAAATTCAGCTGTGGATATCAATACCTTTTCTTTAAAGTGATGAGACTAAAATTGATGAAACTGAAAGGGCTCTGAACTGCTGACGTTACATTTTGTTGGAAGATAAACTACAACACGATGACTTCTGCGGAACAGAAGCTCAGATCAGCTGGGTCAGATCAAATCAAAATGAAAGCAACATTAGAAGTCCTCACTGCTCACTATTTCACCTCAGAGTCAGGTCCTTCACTTCACTCTTGCTTTCAGCACAGCAATGTTTAGTGGCTTGCTGAGTTGTGAATAATTATAAGCAGTGCACTGGAGACCCCTGGAAATTCTCTGTGTATCACCTCTGCATCTTCATAGCGTGTCTCCTTCCTGTTCTTGGGAATACACACTTGTATACAGACTTGGGAGTCCTCCTGCTCTGTCTCCCTCTCCCAGGAGAGGGCCACTGCTCCCCTTGCTCCAAAGGACTGTGCATTGATCCAGTATGCGACAGCCAGCAGTGAGCAAGTAGGTGGCCTTTCTCCCTCCTGCTGAGCTGCACCTTCCAACAAAACACAATGTATGGTAAAAGAGGAAACACAACAAAAAAAAGATATGCTATTTGTCACCCTTAATATGAGATAATTTGTATGTATATCCAGCTGTTTCAGAGTCTGCATTGAATTTGTCACCAGTGGAAATATTCTTTGCCTCCTGATAACATCGTTTCACTCTTCAAACCTGAAACTCAACATTATAAGCGCTGTTTACAGAGAACTGATTAATGTATTTGCTTTAAAGCTATTCTTAATGAAACATAAAATCCCATCATAACAGGATATGAAGTTAGAATAGATGATGATTTTAACCTTTGTATCTTGGAAAAACAAATATTCTTAAAGTTAGCCTTTAAAAAGCTCCAGGTTTTTAAAATATAAAAAGGTCTTTTGTTGTGTTTCCTCGAGGAAATTAAAGCCTGATCACAGACTACAGCAAATTACAAATAAACTTGCATTGCACTTTTACTTAAATGAGATGTTACACTTGCAAGTCTGTTTTACCAAGGTATTGTCAGGGCACTGGAGGCACCACCAGGCCTGGCTGTCCCTACCCAACCCCCTGGGTCTTCCACCACTCTGCTCACAACCCAAGACCTCATTTCAGCCTCCTGGTGCCAACAGCTACTGCCCCACGAGGCCACAGCAGGGCTGGTCTCCACCTCTCCAGCCCTGCCCTGCCCGGCCATGGGCCCTGCTGAGCCAGGCCCACCTGCAGGTGCATATCCCAGCCCAACCTCTGCCCATCCCTGTCCCCAGGGAGGTGCCCGATGCCCGGGGCTGGAGCTACTCTGGTGGCCCTTGGCTGCCCTGCTCCTGGCTGGGGCAGTGGGATGGGCCTTGGCTGCCCAGCCCTGCCCTGACAGGCCCAGGGGAGGCCCTGACACCTCTAGTGCCCCAGCACCAGGGAGCCACTGGCCCTCGTGGTGCCGTGATACTGGTAATGTGCTTGGGACAACATTCAGACAACACAAAAGAAGTCATAGCTCCTTTTGAGCCAAACAAGTTATAGTAACTTAGAATCATAGAATCATAGAATTGTTTAGGTTGGAAAAGACCTTTAAGATCAAGTCCAACCATAAACCTAACACTGCCAAGTCCACCACTAAACTGTGCCCATAAGCACCACATCTACATGTCTTTAAATACCTCCAGGGATGGTGACTCAACCACTGCCCTGGGCAGCCTGGTCCAAGGCTTGACAACCCTTTCAGTGAAGAAATTTTTCCTAATATCCAATCTAAACCTCCCCTGGCACATCTTGAGGATATTTCCTCTCGTCCTATCGCTCGTTACTTGGCAGAAGAGATCAACACCCACCTTGCTACAACCTTCTTTCAGGTAGTTGTAGAGAGCAATGAGGTCTCCCCTGAGCCTCCTTTTCTCCAGGCTAAACAACCCCAGTTCCCTCAGCTGCTCCTCATAAGATTTGTTCTCCAGGCCCTTCACCAGCTTCGTTGCCCTTCTCTGGACATGCTCCAGCACCTCAATGTCTTTCTTGTAGTGAGGGGCCCAAAACTGAACACGGTATTCAACATTGTTCTCTTTATTGTGGGCCATTCTTCTGGACATTGTGCCACTTGAAAACTTCATCTCTAAAAAGTTTACCAGCAGTGACTACTTTTCTTCCATGTATACTGATTAGTGCTGAGTCAAGAATAAATCTTTTTGTAACCCCGCCAGAAACTTCTGCAGTTTGCTGCAATATTTCAGCAACAATTAGTTCCTGAGATATACTAGATACTCAGGCTTTTTGATTAAATATATGTTGTACTGCAAGGTTAGGTTGTGGATCACCATTTCTGACTGTGTGGTTACAAGGTGCCATAACCTATTACACTTATCTTCTTCAGGAAATGTAAATAAATACACTTAACAGGTGCTTATCTTCTTCTGGAAATGTAAATATATACACTAAATATGCTTGTGATGATAATTCCCCCAAAGTAATGTTTTAGGGAAAGCATCAGTACTGGTAGAAGAGAAATTTATGAGACAATGAGAATAACCTTCCACACCTTAGGATAAGACTAAATTTTTCACTTAGCTTCTAGAAGTTGGAAATACTTTCTTTACTTAAGAATGCATGCATTAAATAAGTGTCTAAAATTAGAATGATATAAAAATGATATTAGAGCAATAAAAACTAATAAAATTTTAAATTTGTTCTTCTATGAGAACTGTAGTACTCATGAACTACAATTCTGTTTATTATTTGTCACTAGTACTTGGAGAATATATAAGATGATTCAACCATACATTTGAAAACTGCAAAGGAATTGAAACACCATGTAAATGTTCGTGCAGTAGATACTAAAAACATTATACCAGCTTTCTAGCAAGTCTTGTCTGAAATCACTGCTATATAGCACCCAGGTTTGGAAAACATATTTCTGGAGGTATAACTATTGTTACATGCAGTTGGTGTATTAGACATTCAGTAGTCTGCTGTGATCAGGGTTTTGGTACTCCTCAGAAATTCCTGGAGACCGGTCAGAAAAAACATATTTTTCACACCAGATCAGAATTGCTATGACTGCAAATCTCATTCCAGTGCAATATAAATCTAGTTTTTATAGACCTATCACCTTCAGAATGGTACTTTTCTATGAAAAATAAAACTTTGCCCAAAACTCATGATGGTAACATTTCCTAGAGCTCCAGAGTTCCAGTAATTCCTTCAGTAATGTGGAACAATTACATTCTGTCCTCTAAAGACAAAAATAGGTTGCTATTTACATGAATTAACAACTCTCTAAATAAGAAGCACATGGTCTTCTGTAAACGTTCCAGACAACCAATTATGATCAATAATTGGATTTTGCTACTAACTTGAAAACAAAAAGATACTTGTGAGTATTGTAAACACTTAACATTCATAAATATGTTTCATAAATATGAGGCTGACATCTCTTATTATAGTCTGTAGCAGACAGCAAGGTGCCTGCCTGGGCACAAAAGGTTGGCTACAAAATATTTTTCTGAGAAAGGATTACATCTTGAGCAAGTACCTTTATGACTGGATTACTGCAGAAAAAAAGACTTTTTTTTTCTTTACTAGGTATTTGCAATTAAAAAAAAAAAAAAGGAGCTGGTCTTAAGGAGATAAAGGCATGTAATTTTCATCCTGATTCCAACACTTTAGAAATGAGAAAAGCTCAAACGTAGTCCTAACAGCTCTGCTAGGAGCTGTTCATCATGCAGCATTTCTGGCTGACTTTTCTCAGGTGTTCATCAACCATGTAAAGAATTAGTTCAGGTGGTCAGGATCAACAAATGTGAAACTAGAGGCTTAATTGTGAGATATTAGCAGACTATGCTTTTCACAGAATCACAGAATGGTTGAGGTTGGAAGGGACCACTGGAGGTAATCTGGTCCAACCCCCTTGCACAAGCTGGGTCACCTAAAGCAGGTTGTTCAGGAACATGTCTAGATAGCTTTTGAATATCTCCAAGGATAGAGACTTCACAACCTCTTTGGGCAACCTGTGCCAGTGCTCAGTCACCCTCACAGTGAAAAAGTGTTTCCTTATGTTCAGATGGAACCTCCTGTGTTTCTGTTTGTGCCCATTGCCTCTTGTCCTGTCACTGGGCACCACTGAAAAGAGCCTGTCTCCTTCTTCTCATCTGAGATCCCTCTAGATAGCAGCACGACCTTCTGGTGTATCAGCCACTCCTCCCAGTTTTCTGTCATCAGCAGACTTGCTGAGTGTATACTCTGCCTGTCTTCCAGATCATTAATGAGGATGTTGAACAGGATTGGACCCAATATTGACCATCACTGCATAGAACTGTTCTTTCTGTTGCTCCACTGTTTGTTGAAGTTCTCACAATGCCTTTGATAGAAGTGGAGAAAAAGCTGTTCAGTTTTCCTGGCAACTTTATGCAGCATGTTTAGGGTGTTACCCAGAAGGAGAAGGTAAAATACATACACACACACACACACACACACATTATGTAAAATATATATATATTTAAATACAGTGAGATTTATAATACAGTGTTTAAAATTCTGTGTTGGCCACAGTAGTATACAGACGTGTAGGCATCCCTTTGCTCTGTGTTCTCTCTGTTTAGGGGCCAATCTGTGGCATCTCCCTTCTCCCATCCACTGTGCAAAATATGTTGTTGCCTAGGGGAGTCCAGAATCTGTCAGAAGAGCTAAACATGTAAAAATGAGGAACTGACGATTCCTAAGTTCTCAGACTGAAATGAGTCTTGATTGTGAGGGAAGAGTCAAATTCTCTTAAAGAGATCGTTTATTCTATTCCCAGTGAATGTATAGTAAATAGTGCTATGATGTTGTGCCTTATGATCTCCATAAATTGCAAATTACAATGCTGAGCATAGTTTTTGTGGAAATTAATATACAGTCTATGTTGGCAGCACAACGTCTGTTAAAAATGGTAATTGCATATAAATCTGAGTTATAGGGTTCAGGTTGTAAGTAATTTGAGTTACAAATATAAACAAGTATTAAGTAATGATGAAAAAATTATTTTTTAGTTGCTAAGATTAGATCCTGTTTCTTTAATGGTGACTCATTTTCTGCTTAGTGTATATGTTTTTTTCCTCTATTCTTCTCTGAAGTAAAGTAAAATTTGAAGTTTCTGTATTTTTTTCCTGAAGCAGTTAATGAATTCCTAATACTCACTACAACGGATACTGTGAAACATGTTCGGTATAATGTTACTACAAAGTTTGGTACATGAATTACATCTACATGTATGTGCCCTTTCTATAAGCCTCACTCACTCTGCTCACTTCCTTCAAATCAGTGAAGTAATATGTAGTATAACAATTACTAATAATACAGTGATTCAAGCCTTATGCTCTGTCATTGTCGTGGCTTAACCCCAGCTGGCAACTAAGCACCACACAGCCTCTTGCTCACTCCCCCCAGGTGGGAAGGGGCACAGAATCAGAAGAGTAAAAGTGAGAAAGCTCATGGGTTGAGATAAAGACAGCTTAACAGGTAAAGCAAAAGCCATGCACGCAAGCAAAGCAAAACAAGGAATTCGTTCACTACTTCCCATCAGCAGGCAGGTGTTCAGCCATCTCCAGGAAAGCAGGGCTCCATCACGCGTAACGGTTACTTGGGAAGACAAAACTCCATCACTCCAAATGTCCCCCCTTCCTTCTTCTTCCCCCAGCTTTATACCCTGAGCACGATTTCATGTGGTATGGAATACACCATTGGTTAGCTGGGTTAGCTGTGCTGGCTGTGTGCCCTCCCAGCTTCTTGTGCACCTGGCAGAGCATGGGAAGCTGAAAAGTCCTTGACTAGCGTAAATATTACCTAGCAACAACCAAAACATCAGTGTGTCATCAACATTCTTCTCATACTAAATCCAAAACACAGCACTATACCAGCTGCTAGGAAGAAAATTAACTCTATCCCCGCTGAAACCAGGACAGTATCCACACCTTATTCCATACTATTTATGTCATGCTCAGGTTCTACATTATCCAATACATTCACATTACCCACCACCCCCCTTCCCATCCTTTGATATAATACACAGATATCATTCCCTTAGTCTGTGGACCACCCCTGTGAAATGTCTGTAAAATGTCCATAAATGTCCACAAAATGTCCATTGAGTTCATTTAGTCCAAGACATTGGGCTCCATCTGTTATGGTGGTCAGTCAGGACAGGAGAGGTGGTGTGTTGTATGGAGTTATTGCGTACCAAAGCCAGCTCAGGTCAGGTCACTGCCGCACTTGCACTGCTTCTTGTGATGCTTGTCCTCCATTGGTTCAGGTGGTTCCTGCCATAGTAATCCCTATAACATTGAACTCAAATCATGGGTTACAACAATTTAAAGGTATTTCCATTACACTCTCCATCCCTGGTCCCTTTGGGCCAGGTTATAGGGTTTAACATTGCAATGAACTCCTCCCCTTGCTCCTGCTCTGGACTTATCCAGAGACTGCAGTCCCTTAGAGGAGTATCTGCTACAAGTGGAGCCTTATTTATGAGCCACAGTCTCTTCAGGGGTATACCTGCTGCAGCATAGACTTACCCACAGCCACAGTTGCTTTGAAGTGCACCTGTTTCAGCATGGCCTTCTCCATGGGCCACAATGCCTTCAGAGATACACCAGTTCCAGAGTGGCCTTTACCCACAGCCATGGTCCCTTCAGAAGTAAACCTGCTCCAACATGGCCTCACCCATGGCTGCAATCCCTCCAGGGTTGTACCTCCCCTGTCATGGGCTTATCCATGGCCATACGCTTTGAGGTGTTCCAGCATGACCTCATGCACAGCCACTGATGCTTCAAGGTGTCCCGGCTGCAGCATGGACTTATCCACAGCCACAGATGCTTTGAGGTGTATCTTCTCCAGCGTGGACTTATCCTTAGGCCACAATCCCTTCAGAGGTACACCTGCTGTGGCACAGACATAACCATGGCCACAGACGCTTCAAGATGTACTTGCCTGGGTATGGGCTTATCCACAGCCACAGACGCCTCAGGGTGTCCTGCTCCCGCGTGGATTCATACACAGGTCACAGTACCTTTGACTCGAGTTCACACTGGAGTTCCAGCCTGTCCAGGACAGCAGCACAGAAATGGTAGTGATGCCCTGGCCGTCTGCAAGCCCAGGTGCATCATCATTGCTGTTATCAAAATGTTCCCAGGCACAGCACAGTAAGATGATCAGCAGTACAGCAGGACAGCAAACAGCGAAAGCAAAAAGCAGCCACTAATGAGCACTAGACTCTAGTATACAGTAGCGCAAGCAAGCCCCATGGCAAGCACAGAAGCCTGCCAATTAATAGCTAAACAGCAATAACAGCTATAAATTCAATCTAGCACATTCCAATCAAACCTGTCATTATCTTGAACCCTTTGAGCCCCACATTGGGTGCCAAAAAGGACTGTCGTGGTTTAACCCCAGCTGGCAACTAAGCACCACACAGCTGCTCGTTCACTCCCCCACAGTGGGATGGGGGAGAGAATCAGAAGAGTAAAAGTGAGAAAACTCATGGGTTGAGATAAAGACGGCAAAAGCCGTGCACGCAAGCAAAGCAAAACAAGGAATGCATTCACTACTTCCCATCAGCAGGCAGGTGTTCAGCCATCTCCAGGAAAGCATGGCTCCATCACATGTAACGGTTACTTGGGAAGATAAAACACCATCATTCCCAACGTCCCCTCTTCCTTCTTCTTCCCCCAGCTTTATATCCTGAGCATGACGTCATATGGTATGGAATACCCCATTGGCCAATTTGGGTCAGCTGTCCTGGCTGTGTGCCCTCCCAGCTTCTTGTGCACCTGGCAGAACATAGGAAGCTGAAAAGTCCTTGACCATAGGGTACTTAGCAACAACTAAAAACATCAGTTCGTTATCAACATTATTCTCATACTAAATCCAAAACGCAGCACTAGGGAAAAATTTAACTCTATCCCAGTTGAAACCAGGACATGAGGAAACAGAAGATTATTCTGATAGTGTTTTTTTCTTCATTAGAACATGATAACTGCTGTTACGTTGTCTAACTTCTGCATTTTCATCCATTATATTTTATTTGAGACTTAGATTTCTTTTTCCCCTTCTTAATACATTTTTTGTCTTAATACTACATCTATTACTTGAACACACTAATGTAGAACTCTGTATGATTTATAAATCTAAACATACACATTTTAACCTAACCAAGTCTACAATTCTTCATGGAGATTTTACGTTTTATGAACAAAACCTTAATTTTCAAGGGGAAACAAATCAAAACTGCTCAAAATAAGCTGCTGGAAAATTTTACAGCTAATTTATTTCCACCTGCAAGCCAAATGGTCAACCTTTTACTTGGAAATGTTTTTAAAGGATCAATGTTATTAAATCTCCTGCTTTCTTGAATATTCAATTTTAATTTTGATAATAATTTTAACATGAGGAGGAAAAAAAGAAAACTCTATCTGCGATGCATTTTTGCCATGTAGTGAAATGCTGTGTTTGAACATAATATTTGAATTTTATGTAACTCTTCTGAAATGCAAATATGAAAATAATTAGTTATGTTTCTGAAGGAGTGCACCATATCTGCTAGTATGAATTAGTTTTAATAGAAAACAGATACCAAGTAACGTGAATAATAATGCTCTAATAAGCAAAATTTTAGAAGTTAGTTTTGTTAAGACTGAAGGCCTGGAAATCCAGATAGAAGAAAAGAGAGTTAAGCAAGGTGCAAAAAGCATAGCTCTGTAACACAAAACACCAGAATTTGCAGATATGGAGTTTAATGGCTGAAAATTTGGGCTTGGTTTCTGAAAGGAAAAGTCACAGAGCAAAATGATTTGCCATGTAAGTACGCATTTCTGATGTGCACATGTAGTACAAATTCTGAATTTACAAAGGAAGATCTAATTCACTGTAAGCAAGTAGACGAACATGTACATCAAGGTTTAATTTAACAGTTAAATAATATCTGTTCAGCGGGAGTGGTGGTGGTAGGGGAAAGAAGAAAAAAATAGTGGCTGGAAGGGGTATAAAGAAAGAGTTTATTGATAAAAAAAGTCCCAGGCTAATGTAAAAGGAGTAATAAAACATTTTACTGTTCATTGAGGTCTCTGTTCAGCAAAATAATTGGTCTTCTGCATCTCTTAGAAATTGAAGTATGTTATATTCTGCAACTATTCTCAAACATAATCTTTAAAGCTTAAATTCCATGGCACATGCATATTCACAAACATGTTTCATCCCCTTATGGACGTGTGTGGACTACTCTGTGCTAATATTAAAAGTTTGAGAATAGTTGCAGAATATATATTTTGTGTGTACAATGAAGTTATTTTAATCCTATTAACTTGGTGAAGGATGATATAAAGAAGCAAAAGTTTAGATAAAAAAGCTTCAGGTCTCAATTATTTAAACAACTTTTTTGATGCACAGAAGTGTGTTTTGCATTACCAGAGAGCAGCTAAAAAGGTCTCACTCCATATGTTTCCGCAGAAAAAAGCTAGAACACCTTCAATAACTTGTTGATTTTATGTAAAAGAGCAAGCAGCAGTAATTTCTCCTCTGAGACACAATGAAGCATGAGAATTATGAGAAAGTCACAGATAAATCCAGTGGATGTATTTGGCTGGAGAGCAGGCCCGTATTTGATGGACTCAATGAAGATATGGAGTTTGTCTTAGTGATAGAGGACAATGATGTAAATAGAAATATCTTCAGAGGTCTGATAAATATTAACAGTTCACTGTTTTGCAGTCTAAAAGTATCTTTATTATGTTATGAGATGTTATACAGGCAATAAACTCAAAAACTGTGTAATATAATATGTACCTGATGTCCCTCAGCATGACATGATATGTCTCCATACGCTTTCCAGCAACAGACATTCCTTCTCCCTTGACCCAATTCCTTCATTTAGTTTTATGAATATTTAAACTATAATGGTGCAAATAAGAGATGATGCTTGTAATTTTAAAATTTGTCTAATGGTTATCTTTGTAGCCTACTTTGCAGTAATATATTCTTACATTATTTTTCTAGATAATGATGTGCTCCCATTTTGAACAACCTGCTGTATAATCAACTTTGCCTGCAGATCCTATGTTATCTTGAACCTGAATATTGATGGATTTAGCTTCTGGAAGTCTCTTGTTAGAATTTCAATAGTAAGTTAAAGGAGATAATATGCATCCATTTACTTGTTTATAATGATTTTAATTTCTTGTTGAAGTAAATATTTTCAGCAGGAGAGGTCAAGGAACTTGTAAAAACATGTCTGAAGAGAGCTGCTTTGCTCTCAGTGCACCATCTTTCAAGGATTAGTTGTGTGGAAGTTAAATGAAAAATAATAAATCCATACCCCTCACAAGGATCCATATGCTTTAAACTCCATTTCACATAATAACAAATACAGTTTGTATAGTGCAACATGACACATCACTAGGGCACATGCACCTTCCTTGTCCACTCACTAGTTGCACAAACTGCACTAGTGCATTCTTACATCATTCTGTTGGAAAATTCAGACCAGTGCTTCCAGTAATATTCTTCTGTATATTTTTGCCTACTGACTTTCAATAAATATGTATGATCCAAAGTGCCTTATAAGCTGTGGGTTTGTTATTATTCATAAACATAGTAAGTATGTAAGTTTATTGATGTAATAGACTTCACTGACAATATTGACCAGGCTTCCACTAACCATGATGGTCATTTAGATACCTAGCTCACAAAAAGACACCAGCATTTAGCCGCTTTGAGGCATCCATGATAGGGAGCCAACACTTTCTAGTTATGGGTTCAATTCTGTTACCTAATGCAGGCATTTACTCACATCTGAGGGATTATAGCATATGCAAGATATGTACAGGGGAATAGCATATTTGCCAGTAGACCTATGGGTGACCCCTGTCTTTCTGGACCAGCACCTTGAAGTCATTAACAGAACCTTCTGTAATCTCAAATAGTATAGATTTCCATGTTTTGGCAACTGCAAATTTAGGCATGCAGAAACCCAAGTCCTTTTTTTTCTTCTCCTCCACAAGAATCTTTGAACATAATATAGCTATGAATGGGTGCCAGAATGCCTTTTCAGCATAAGAAATAGCATGAAGAGGTGACTCTGGAAGATATATTGATAGCTGAATGAAGGCCAGAGAATAAGATCAAAAGTTGGGCTCCTGACAGATCACACTGCTCAGGTGGTAGCTTACTCTTTGGATCTGTTTTGAACAGCTCCAAAGCATTCTATCTAAGACAAATTTGATTATAAGGCAATAGTCTTAAAAACTGTGGATGCACAGTCATCAGTTTCTTGCTCTGTTTTATGTAAGACGATAGATACAGAGAAAAAATCAAAAATAAAGGTGTAAATAGGTCTGTAATTAGGCCACTACCTATTCAGAACAACAACAACAACAAAGAACCATTTTTATTTAAGATATTTTTTTTTTGGTGTTATTTTTATGTGAGAGAAAACATATCATTCTATGCAGGCATGTTAACATCTTAAAATGTATTGATCCAAGTATGCTTCATATTCCTCTCTATTTTCTTTCCCATGGAGATTCTGGCAGCTGATGTGAAAATATATTATTGGCAAGACTGACAGTATTTATCAAATAATTAACACTTTATTTGAGAATAACATATGAGATGTTTAAAACTACCAAATTTTAGCCATTCTCCCCGAGAAGCTCCATGTCAAATTTATCCTTGGGAAATACCGGCCTCCATGAGTCTAGGAATGAAAGCAAGGAAAGGACTTCCCTATTCATGATTTATTTTGCTCTTTCTGACCGAGAATGGATTCAGGTACTACAGCTTTTAGCACATAATACTTTCTTGTTACTTCATTTACTTTTCTATAGTTTCTCAAAGTGGGGAACAAGAGGTAACACAATGCTGAAAGTACAAAATGCTAAAGACAGAAACTATGTGTCTCAGTCTTCAAGAAGATCCAGGAGAAGATAGAAGGGATGAGAGAATAAAGTACAGGAATCTGATGATGAACCAGGGCCAAAGAGAAAAAGGGGGTATCCTGAGACAAAAACCTTGAAACAAAAAGACAGAACAGCTGAGCGAAACAAGAATTAAATGGGCAAAGAAGTCAAAATATATGCTATGAGTAGGTCAGTGTGGTGTCAAGTAGATTTTACTGAAGTGTGCACAAGGATAAGAAGCCAGAAGAGTGCACCGGTGTGTGTGTAGAATAGAAGAAAAATGGGGAGCTGGAATCAGGAAGGAATCAGGACTGAGAAGGAAATATGGACTAAACAAAGCAGTATTGGTCACCTCAGGAAAAAAAAAAAAGGAAAAAAAAGCCGCTACTTCAATGTGACACATTCTTCCAAGGCACATTGTAGGCAATCTCTCCTCCATCTTTAAATGTCCACAAAAAACACTTCAGGTATAAATTCAAATGGCGTATGTTTGCTGTCTATCTCAAGATGAACTCAGTCATTCTCTAGGGGACTCAACTCAGCAATCTAGACATAGGTATCTGTGCAATTTGAAAATCTGAAGCGTATTTGACAGTCTTACATGTGGCTGGCAGATATGACAAAGGACCTACGGGGGACATGTCTTCCCCTGGAACAGCAGCTGCAGACCAAATAGGATACCTCACCATCACTCATCCAGCAGTTGACACCTACATTTTCAGTCAGCTGGATTGTGCTGAAGAGATTTCCTATTTAATTTTTAGGATGAACTATCAGCTCTACAACTTCCCTCAAATACAATGAGTGGGGGTGGGATTCAGCCTTGTGTATGCAGAAGTGTCTAATGACATTGAGATGCCCTTGCAAATCTGACCTGGATTCCAGATGCCAATGCAGACGGGCATAGGTCTTCCATGAATATGTGTCACAAGCTGAAGTCTCATATAGCCTAAGATATTTCAAATGTCACTTAAGACCTGTATTTAGGAAACACAGTCAGTCCCCAGAACTCCACTGATGACAGTAGGAACTCAGACCCTGAGCTCTCATGTACCTTAATTTGGACATTTAAAATTACATCGAAACTGTGGGTCAGAACCCCACCTTTATATATACATGAGATTAATTCTATCCCAGATTCCTGAGAGTAGTCATCCTTTACAACCCTGATTGCCAAAATGTACAGTCAGAGCTGCTAGTGAAATAACTTTTTTTTTCTATTCTGAACAGTTAAATTACAGTTTAGTGTTTTGTTTGTTTTTTTTTTTATATGAAAAATCAGATCATGTCGCTCAAATTAAATTCTGAAACAGAGGATAATATCTCTGTGCCTTTGTTCCTCATATGTACAGTGGAGAGAATCATGCATACTTATCTCACAAGGATTAACATGCATTAACATGCATTCACATGCATTCACTAGTGTTTAATGTAATGTTGTATATTATAGTGAAGGGGGGCATGGAAAAATTCCAGGAGGAATTGTTCTTTTATTCTGAAAGTGCTTGGAATATTGTGTCATAAATAAGGCATATGTTTATGCGGGAAAAGAAAAATTATTGAGTTGTTGCTTGCCAAGTAAGCACAGCCTGTTCCGTATACTCAGTGATGCCGGCAGCTTCTGGAAAAATCATATGAGAGTATCTAATTAAAGACCATCTATACACAGAAGGACCAAATTAAGGTCACAGACAGAACCTTAACTGTAGCTTTTTTAACTTTTGTGAGTGGTTGACTTTCTAACCCATACAAAGTCTCTTTTAACTTAATTTTTGTAAGTCTATAATATTACTTAACTCAAACTGGGCAGCTAATGCAACCTACAAAAGAGTGATTGAATGAAGTGTGCTTTAGAAACCCACAGCTATATAGAGTAACTCTGGTTGTGTCACAACCCACTCTCTTTCCTGTATTATTTTAAATTATTTAATGCACAAAAATTGCTGAAATTCGTCTTTTCAGATTTTCTTTTGGTACTAATGGACTGAAAGGCATCTTTTGAAGTTCATATTTATAGCAAAGTTATCTGCTCTTAGTTGTACAGTTCTAAAGCCCTGTTAGAAATTTGAAGATCTTACTACTTGCTTCAACTCAGCAGACAAGCCCCTTTTATGCACTGAACTTCTTAATGTTGCAGAACACCTTCTGACAGTGATGTTTTCTGTACAGCTGCCCTTGTCTTCCTTTTCCCATTTACACTGACTCTAAAAATCTCTCAATGCTGCAGGCACATCTTAAAAGTTGAATAAAAAACCAATGTGTAAGTCTTTCAGTCAACTATAAATGCAATGACCTAACGACTCTTGGGTTCATTGGAAATCACTGTCTGAATTTACCTTTGGCTTTTTTTTGTTAATACTGATGTAAAGGTGATGTCCAGAGCCAGTCTGTCAAGGGTGCCTGTCAGCTTCTTTTATGAATTGTGTAAAAATCACACTGGAAGCATGTGATGTTTTTTATCTTGAGGAGGAAGTATGACAGTACAGGTGTATTCACTGTCAGGTAATTAATTGCCTGTGACTAAGACCACCTACAAACCCCAAGGGAAATAAAAAATAGATCCAAATGTAAATCTAATGCTTTTAAGAAGCACAATGATTAAATGCTTTTACCTCCTCCTAAAGCTAAAATAATAGATAAATCAGTCTCAGAATTATATGAAAAAGATGTAGTATTCTCAGGATAATTCACACAACTTGAGACTGAGCACTAGTGGTACAATAGCAGCATGACGATAAATGGAAGGATGTGGTAAAAATGACTAGTCACACAGTTTTTAGAAATAATATGATTAGAATTCATATAAAATATTTGTTAAAGCCATTATAATGTTCACAGTGAGGACCAGGAAAGATTAAAAAAAGACAGAATGTAGGCAAGTAAAAATCTCGTGATGACAATACTCATTATCAAAAATTTTTGCTTTTAGAAGTCACTACTTAATATAGTAAAATAAAAATACTGTGGACCTGAAATCAGAAGTGTTAAATGTTTCTTACTAGAAAAGCTTACCTTACACTCCTGCTCTTTCATTTGTGTAAATAAACAGATGAATGAAGAACAGGGCATGAATTTTAATATCGATAGATATGAATCCTTTTCTCTGACTGTGTACATTCCTTAGATATGTGTTTGTATATATTCCATTATTTTGACTGAGATAATATAACTGTAAATATTTACACTACCTTTGCATTTACAAGCCTCATTTGGGACTGAGGTGCTAGTCGGTTGAATGTTGCACTAACATATAAAAATGCAATACTGTGTCCAAAGATATTACGCCCAAAAAATTTCAGATAGAAGAAAGATTTAAAGTTTGGGACACAACACCAGCTAATTAGTGTAATAAAACAAATGGAACTGACTTATTTATTAAATTTGATAATGAAGAAAGTGTTTGTTTTAAGGGTTTTTCCATTGGCAATGGGAACTAAAATAAAGGATTTTGAAAAATGAAAAAGAAAAGAAGAGGCAAAGATCAGCATGGATTTAATCTGAAACCTACTAAATAAACAAAATGAATACCACTAACTTGTGTTTTGGAACATGCACTAGCTAACATAGGCACTAATGTGATTAGAATGAGCATGGCTATTATAGGTACCAGATAACACTCCATTTATTAAATTTAGTGAAAACTGTTATAATTAGGATCAATGCAGACTTTTTATGGGCATAATTATGCTATGCATTTTAGTTAATCCACAATTATTTTGGAAGAAAGCTAGTTTTAGGAAGAAAGCTGATTATTAAATAAATAGATAAATAAAAGCAATGTTATGATTTGCTTTTAATGGCATCAAAAATGAAAATGTTTTCCATTGTAAATTCTTGTTGTTAATGAAAACTTTGGATATGTTTCAGTTTTCTTTTAAAAATTATGTCTTCTGATTCATGTTCCCTCATTTCATGTCACAATTCTCTTCAGCCCTAATTAAGAAAATATTCATTTAGTAGCTGCTTCTCATTACTAGCAAGGAGTACGTGCTAGTGAAAAACTTCTATAGTCTGGAAAGACTAGTTTCCTTATGTTCTTTATTGTCATTGATGAAAGAAATCACTAAAAAGAATTCAAGCAGAAGCCTATCTTAGTTGTTCTACATCCCTATCTTTTGCATGCTGTTTCTCTTAAGTGACAGTAGCTCCTCAGTGAACATGAAGGAGTCTGGAGAGTTTAGGATGAAGTTAGTATTTCTTTCTATGAATTTAATTAGTGCATCATAATAATTGAAGTAGAGTCGGATGGGGAGAAGAAAAGCAAGAGGAAGAATTCTCCTTTTGTACTCATAATAGTGTCGCGAATGAGTGGTTTTGAGGCTGCTTAAAGAATCACTAGCAAAGGTATCAGCAAAAAATTATTTTAACAGAGATTTATAAAAGCGCAACTTAACAGAATTCAGTAACAAGGTTCACTCCATTACTCATTACATGGATTAAGTATACACAGCGAAAATTGTGTCAGAATTATGTTGGAATGATTTATAGAAAGACCAAAAAGAAAAAGGGTAAGGAAGACCCTCCCATTGAGTCATGAGGTTCAGAGAAGAGCTGGCTAGATCCAATCTTAGTCTCAGACTTGGTCAACGGTTTGTGTCTAATACAAAAGGGATAAGGAGACCCTTTCATTGAGTCATGAGGTTCAGAGTAGACCCCTTGCTCTCTAAACTCCTCCTCAAAGAGAAGTCTAGGTGTGGCTAGATCTACACCTAGTCTCAGACCTGGTCAACAGTTTATGCCTAAGGGATTATATGTGTTTAGCAGCAATTTAAAGTTCATTTACAGTTTTAAGGTAGATCATAAGATTTTGACAGCACTTAATCATTGACTAATTTAATAGTTACAAAGAGAGTTAATCAAGTTTACTACAATTACTAAAGAGACTTGATTACAGATTATGCTTATTACTGGTTATCTAAATCAATACACTCCAACACACACACACACGCACAAAAGATCTAGATCAATTCACACATAAGGGCCCAAGGCCAGATAAATTTATAAAGGCCTAAAGCGAGATAAATGTATAAAGGATAAAGGCCTAACGCTAGATAAAGATACCTGTTAAAAATTCCCCTCGAATCTGTGAAATACTTACGTTAAATGTCTTGGCGTTTCTCAACGGGCAAAGGGTTGAGCCCAGAGGAGTGTTTTGGCCGAGGAGTGTTTCAGCCCAGGTCCCGATGCTCCTCTGAATATCACAAACTCGAGAGTTTGTGAACTCTGAGAGACATCCCACTCAGAGGGAGCCTCTAGGTGCAGCCCGCTGCGGTCCAGGAGAGCTCAAAGGGTCTCACTTAGGACCACCGTTTATAGGTTCGCAAGATGATTGGCTTTAGTCATCCATAAATTTCCACCCTGGCCACTATCCGGGGTGATCCGGGATAGTAATTATGGTATTGTTCCACGGTAACAATGGTATCATTCCACTTGAGCAACAATCCAGGTAGGGAATGCTTCAGGGCTGTCAGAGATGACGAATTATCCCCAGCTTTTGTTCCCTACCTTGATCACTTAGCTGGTGTTCCTGGTATGATCAGTGTTGCTCCCCACCTTAGCCATGCAAGAGTGCCTGGTACGATCAAGGGACGCTCAACTGCCCAACTCGTTACACAATGGCTAAGGCCTAACAGGAGTTCCTGAGATCGTAGAGTGGTCCAGGGGAAGGGGGAAATGCATCACCACAATCTACCCCATGACTAAAGTAAATCCATCTGTCTCTCACAGAGTGGCGGTGTGGTCACCTCTTGCCTCTGTGCCTATAAACAGATCAATTCCATATTCTAACTGCAATTTGAGGGAAATTTTTGGTTGGTTTACCTAATCATTATGGTTCTGTTAAATGTGATTAAACAATGTTATATACGCGAGGAGATTTTGGCAACAGTGCTGCCTGTCTAGCCATCCTCCACACTCTAACATGTAGAACAATGTTCAACAACAAGCATAATATAACAGAAATTAGTAAAATTATGAAGGGATGTAAAATTTGATTTGAAGTCCCTGTTGCTGTTGATGACCATCCAAATAAGGTGTCCCACCAGTGATGTTCTCCATCTTTCTTCACTCTTTCTAGGACATGGTGTATCTTCTCTGTATCATGATGGACAGTAATCAGAGTTTTTTGTCCGTTGTTTTGAATTCGTTGTAGTACTTGACTCAGGTCATCATGTTGCAACAGTTGCACCAATTGCACCAATGTGAGATTCATTCCAATGGGGATAGGTAGTAAATCTTGATAGGATGTGTAGTTTGATTGTAGCAGTTGGTGGGTTGTGACAGGAGCTGAATAGTTAAAGTCGCATCCCATAATTTTGGTAAAATTACAAATACAGATATTTGAGTGATTATATGTCTCCCTAGTGGTGTTGCCTGTAAGTATAGAATCACAAAGAGTTCTTATACAAACACATCTATTTCTAACATATATAAGTACAATTTCAGGGGTTTCATTAGGATGTATTTCAAAATGACAAATATTTTGTTCAGTGTCAAGACAAATGTCTTGGGCCTTGATGATAATGCTTTCACAAATAAAACCCTGTTGTTCCCGTACAACACATGCATCCACATCAATAGTTTGCCATTTATCCCCATTTTGTTGGGATCATACTCCATGTTCTAATGGATAGAGTCCTGTTCCATTGTGATTTATCTCAGCGCAATGATTGGGTATATGGTGTATACTGAAGCATTGTGTATTGTTAAAACAAAAGCTATGGCTTTACTGTCAGTAGGTAAAATTGACTAGATGCCACCAGGATTGGAATTCCCTTTTAAATTTAGTTGTATTATTCCAAGTTACCTTTTGAATTTCAGTGGGCAAGGTGCCCTCATCGCTTTCCCTTATAATTGTTATTACAGTAGATTGCACGCACAACTGAGAAACATGTGTGGTGCAGATTGTCTGTAGTTACCACATTGATTAACATGAACAAAGGAAGTGCAGGTCTCCACCCCGTGCGTTGGGTTTGCTGGTGTATAAGCAAAATTTGGTCTATGCTAACAATGATGGCTTCTGTGAGAAGGATAAGGAATCCTTCGATGGTTAACCCAATCTCCCAGGGGAGGTGTGCTGGTATCATTCCTGGTATCGTTCCTGGAAAGGGAAAACAATACAAGTCTCGGCGGGATTTTTCTGCATGGGTTACCCCTTAGTGGTTTAACTTGTTTAAGTGCTCGGACTAAAGACAATAGCCCCTTTTCCCACTCGGAATATCTCTGTTCTGTTTCTTTAAATGCAGTCGAGCTGAACATCAAAGGTCTTTTCAGTCCATCAGGGCCAGTTTGGAGCAGGTTACAGTAAGTACCATGTTCAGCAAAACCCCATTCTTCTATAATAGGGTCGTGGGAGTGTACTGGTCCCAGTGACTGACAAGTCTTTAATTCCTGTACTACCGTTTTGACTGCCTCTTCATGTTCTGAATTCCATTTCCATGGTTTTCCCTTTTGTAAGTGTGAGTGTAGTGGGCGAGCAATGATAGAAAATCCAGGTACATGTTTTCTCCAATATCCTAAAGTACCCATAAGCTGTTGTAATTCTTTCTTAGATTGGGACATCTGAAATTGTTCTGTTTTACTTAGGGTGTCTGGTGGAGTTGTTGCACTACCTGCAATCCACCAAGTGCCTAAAAATTTTACTTCTTTACTCGGTCCCTGACATTTCTCAGAGGGGATTTCAACTTCTGCTTTATGTAGCTCTTGCCACATTGGTGTTGCTGCTTCCCCTACCTCTTCAGAGGAATCTGCTCTGATCAGAATATCATCTATGTATTGGTACAGGTTCACATTCTGAGGAAGTGAGACTGTCTGTAAGAGTTCAGCAAGCGCAGCATGAGCAATTGAAGGTGAATGTTTATACCCCCATGGCAGTCTGTTAAAGGTGTATTGTATACCTTCTCAAGTAAAAGCAATTTTTTCTTTATCCTTTTCCATAAAGAAACCATAAAGGAACCATAAAGAACATGTCTTTTATATCTAGGGCTGCCATCCAGGGGTGTACAGCTGCTTGCACTGTGGTTGTTAAAGTTGCAATATTGGGTACTGCAGCCGTTAGTGGAGCTGTGTTGGCATTTAGGTGCCAATAATCAATTGTTAATCACCATGTCCTGTCTGGTTTTCAGACTGGCCAAATCAGTGAATTATAAGGGGAGTGGGTTCTGGAGATTATCTGTTGTTTTTCCAAATCACCTATTATTTCAAAGATTCCAGCTAGTGCCACAGCAGAAGTTGGATACTGCGGGACGTTGATGACTTTTGCGTCAGAGAACACAGGGGCTGCGTGGAGTAGATGCACTACAGCCTTCCACCTTGTATTAGGGTCAACATTTGAACCAAAGAACCACATGCTCCCGTCCAGCAGATGCCAGGTTCGGCTATTCAAAACATCAAAACCTAAAATATTTTCATTGTGATCTTTAACTGCAAAGCAAGTAGACAACATGTGCTTCTTGCTTGGGAACCATAAATTAACTTTTGCAGTTTGGTACATAACACTTGCTCTGAAAGTAAAAACCTTCATGCAAAGAAATTAACCGCCAAATTTTGATTCTAAACAGTTAAAACAATTTTAGTAAGACTACATCTAAACTGCTAGATAAGTACACTCTGTGTTATGACCCATAGTGCTGGTCTCATGATCATCCAGGTCAAAGAATCTCTTTTTGTGCACGCTGTCTCTCTCCTTCCTTGGTCTAGTTTTTCTTCTTACGTATTTTATGCACGATAAGAAACTGCACATGGCTTTATGACTATCATGAAATTTAGAAACAGTCAAGACGAGCACCTGGACTTACAAGATGTGAAATGCTCCCTTGTGTCACAGTTCAAATGTAAGCGAAGTCTTGTTTCTATCCAGCAAATACTTTGCCTATATCAAACTTCTGTTTAATAAAAATGTTCTGGTAACCTGAAAACAAAAGATGTCACTAATGTGAAATATATAGGAGAGACACTGTTCAGAACTTAAAGACGAAAATGTTGTTTGTGTTTATCAATAAATTGGTTATACTGAAAATACATTCACCCGTTTCTAAGAGGAACCAGCAAATGGGAAGAAAAACTAATGGTAAAGGCAGTCTGTATTTAAACAGTGAAAGAAGAATATCCCTGATGCAGCATAAATGCAAGTCAAAGGAAGTCTTGATAAGGATTTCAATAGAATCTGAAATAATTTTATAGCTTCGTTTTTGAAAATGCCTTTTTATCAAGATAATTCACTTATAGCTTTAGTTACTTTTTAATGTAACTTTGATCGCACTGAAAGTCTTTTCATCACAATATGATAAACCTACTTTTTTTCTGATTTACTGTGTTATTGTAAAATATTTTCAGTTTTATAGTCAAGCTGTTCAGGCTTCAGCTGACTGTGAATAAAACAATTTTTTTAACAGATTTTGAAGTGTCCATTAAAATCACTCTAAAAAAAAATTATTGTGACATTATGATCTGAAGATGAGACATTCTATGTAACAACACCAGTAACTTTTAAATGGGCCAAATGACACATTCTTTTCTTAATGATTCATTCACTTCATCATTTTACAGAAACCTTCATGTTCCTCTTTAGCTTGAAAATTAAATGAATCACAGGTTTTGCCACATAAGATTTCAGATTTTTATATAATACAATCATTTATAAATATATATTTCTGGAAAAAGAAAAAAAGGAAACCCTTTTGTGAATATGGCTCAAAGAAGTGCTATTTTGGGGAAGAAAGGCCTTGGTCTTTTCTTACCAAGATGAAATAGAGAAAATCCAAAAAGTTATCCTGTCCTCTTTCTTCTGTAGTTTATCCAGTGTTAATCAGACCTCAGTCTTCAGTAGTCATCTTACCTGTGTAAAGTGTAATAAAGTCAATAAGAAAATCTGAGAAGATGCTATTACTGCAAAACTTGTGCAAAAAAATGTAAAGTCAGGCATTATGACAAAACTATGATTATTGTTCATAAGAAGTAGTAAATGACAGAAATAACAGGAAAAAAGATTTAAGAAGGAAGGCTGATACTGAGCAACAATGTTGAAAGCTACAAGTACTTCTTAGAACAGTAGATAAGTGGGAAGAAGTTGACTTTTGAGTAATTCTGCATTGACTATTTAATATCAACAAGCCTTGCTACAGATGTTCACTGGAAGGTCAAAATTTCAATATTGCATAATGCTGAACATTAGTAGGAGTACAGGACTAAATCTTCCAAGGTGTAAAATGAGGCAATGCTGACCTTTAAGTGCCTACCTCCACTGTACACCACCACCTTCTGGAGTCCTCAAAGCCAGCCTGGTGCCTTAAGAAACAGCTTGCAAGAACACAATATGGAATGAGCAACAAATCAAAGCTGTGGGAATACTGAATAAATCAGAAGAGAGAAAAATGGTTAAGAAAAGAGTGGGCTCATGTGCTTAAAAAGGAGTACTTGGTCAGAAGTAGGACGTCTCTCGGCCATGAAAAGGAGTGTGGTACAGAGACAGCAGCAGAGTCTACATTCACATTCCTAAAGAAACCTATATCAAGAAGCTGTTCTTGGTCACCAGGTCAAGATTTTCAGAGTAGATTGTCCACACTGAGTATCATTCTGTTTAGGTCTTCTCTGAGAGTTTTTCTTTTTCAGTTCAAAGAGCTTAAAATTCTCTGATAATCTTGTCTGAGCTTATCAGACTAGTGATTTTACAGTGTGATGTCGAAGTTATGTGTTGCATGCCACAGTGCTTGACATACCAGTGTGTCAGTGATGCTCAGTAGTCCAAAGTCTGAGTGTGCAGTGTTGGAGGGTTGTGAAAGCCAGAGTCAGTCAAGCCTGACTCATGAAGTGCACAGAGTAGTTGAAGGAGCAAATAGTACCCAAAACTGCAACCAGATTCAGACTCAAAGGAAGCCAATTGCTTCATCCAAAGAGTAGACCTCGAATGAAGTAGTATACATCATTATTCAAAATGGAATTTCATTTCAAAATTTAATTTATTTCTTTTCAAGATATTGATATGTTTCAAACCCAGAGTTTAACTATGTTTTCTCAATGTTATTTTTACGTGTTTGCAACTTCTACTCCAGCTCACTTAGCTAGAAGATATTTCAGCTAGGCTAATAATATCCAAGTTTTGCATCGACATTCAGGATACTAGTATAAATGTTATTCTGCATGTATACTGAAAAAACAATCTCCCTTCCAAATCAGTTAAAACTGGTGAGAATCAGTAACTTGGCAGCAACACAAACATGCATAACCAATCTTTCTACAGCATGGAATGTGAGACAATGGAAACAACAGAAGCAACAGTCATACAATCCAGCTTTGACTTTTTGATTTATTTAGAGATTTAGGATTGGCTGAAACAATTACCTATTAACTTAAAGAAAAAAAATATTAAACTTGTTAATAAATGTAGGGCTATGGAGTCAGTATAAGCAATGCAGGCCAATTACCAATAACATATTAGTTATGGTGAGACCCACCCACTTTGCTACATATAAGTAAGAACAAATTACTGTGTTGTAAAAAGTTAAGTGAACAAATCTTTTGTGCAGTTAACGTACCCTCTTCCCTTCGAAAGTACTGGATTCTTTTGGGGTAGCTTTCCTTTCAATGAAAGAGCAATACTGTCTTATTGTGAAAACATGAATATTTAGTATACAGTAACTGAAGTTAGTTTCTTTTACATTAACTTTTTCCCATATATATCCTCTGAACTTAAATGTCAGATTGCTTTCCTTGGATTACATGAACACCCTCAGAAACCCACTACAGCCTCCTCAACTCAGAGCTGTTAACTTGAGAAGGTGGTAGAACTGAGAACTGTTCCAAGACTGTGGTTGATGTGTTCAGGCTTATGCAGGAGTAAACCTAAATTCCTTTAAAATGCTTAGGTATGACAAGGCCTGCTTCCTAGATGTTGACATGGAAGAGTGAGTTTCTCTATCACATGTTATTATTGAAGTATTACAATTGCCTCTGGCTTTGTCAATAGATGATGGAAAAAAAAAAGGCAAAAGAACAACTCTGTCTTTAGATTATGTTACACTACGTTATAATCTATATCGTAAATATGCTATACCTTTATTCCTATATAAATGTAATGGCTTGGATCTATATCATATTTGTTTTGAACATGTTCAAAACCAAAGTTTTTGGTATCACAGAATCACAGAACTGTTGAGGTTGGAAGGGACTGCTGGAGATCATTTGGTCCAACCACCCTGTTGAAGCAGGGTCATCTAGATGCAATTGTTCAGGAACATGTCCAGATGGCTTCTGGATATCTCCAAGGAGGGAGACTTCACAGCATCTCTGGGAAACCTGTGCCAGTGCTCAGTCACCCTCACAGATAAAAAGTGTTTCCTGACACTCAGATGCAACTTCCTGTGTCTCAGTTTGTGCCCATTGTCTCTTGTCCTGTCACTGGACACCACCGAAAAAAGCCTGGCTCCTTCTTCTTTACAGCCTCCCTTCAGGTATTTATACACATTGATGAGATTCCTCCTGAGCTTTCTCTTCTCCTGGCTGAAGAGTCCCAGCTCTCTCTGCCTTTCCTCATAGGAGAGATGCTCCAGTCCCTTCATCATCTTTGTGGCCCTTCATTGGACCCTCTCTAGTGTGTCCATGTCTCTCTTGTATTGAGAAGCCCAGAACTGGACACAGGACTCCAGGTGTGGTCTCACCAGTGTTGAATAAAGTGTCAAGATCACCTCCCTTGACTTGCTGACAATACTTTGCCTAATGCAGCCCAGGATGCCATTTGCCTTCTTTGCTGCAAGGGCACGTTATCTTGTTTGTCTTTCACTCAGGAATAGAAATATCTCCTTCTCTTTCAAAAATAAACCCTAATTCTAACTCTCCATGTTAGGGAACTTAAACTTCTTAAGCAATTTATCTATCATTATCATGTTTTAATTAAAACGGTCTTTAAGTTTGGAAGGAATATCTGATCAAAAAGAGAGACTTTATACTAGAGGTGCCTTCAGTTTTGTGGGAATTAACCAGAAATGAGGGAACACAAACTCCCAAATCCCAGAAAAAAACTTCTGTAAGGATAATGAAAGAAACTTTCTTTTTTTCTGAAAATAAAGTTGAAAGATAAAGCTATTTCAAAGTTGCAGAGGAAAAAAAAGTGAAGTTTTTTTATAAAGTAAACATTTTTATAAACATTTTTCTAGCAGAGCTGAAGTGGTGGAAGACTAATCACTCCTCTCCTACTCTCACGTACGGTGTCCTGTGTTATCATCACTTACATTCATTATACTCTGATGGTTAAAAATAAGCCATGATGGGCTTGAATGAAAGCAGAACAGCAGTGATATTTAGCTATTGGTTCTTTTTCCAAATGATAATTGCTACATTCAGCCAAGCCTACAGAGGTGGAGAGCAGTTGGCTCAAGATAAGATCAAGAGAAGATCAAAATGTTGATCACTGGAAGAAAAATCTACTTCAGTTAGTTCAATAAAGTAGCATCTCCACTTTTCATCAAAGATTTGCAGCCTATTCACCAGAGTGAGGTCTTTGAGTTTTCATTATCCTCGCTAAGCATAGTTGGATTAAGTAGCTTGACTTCTTAGTCTGTATCAAAGAAGACTCACAGCTAGCTGCCAGAAAGTCAAATTTTTGTTCTAAGTGCTCACTTTAATTTCCAGTCAAGGAGTTTATCAAGCTTCATTTATACCTGAGACCAAACAGAAAATCATAGTAGCTGTATTTATCCAGGAGGATCCAAACCACATACTAAAGTTAAAAAACATGTGAGAGTTTTTGATAAGACATACTGACTTGCATACTGACAAACTTTCATAGAACTCCAATCGAATTTATAATCAAAGAAAAACCTGAAGATGTAAGTGTTCTTTAACACAAATATTCATTAATGCAATATCCATCAAAAATTTCCATTCCAAGAAAAATTCTGAGTCTGTAACAAAACATATATGTTCCATGAAGTCTAACAAAACCTTCAGATTTGTAGTCAATTTTATATGGACATTGCTAAATATCACGATGATAGCTAAATAATATGAAACCTGAAAGCAGGTTTTAGATAAGTGATAAATCTGCACTGAATTAGACTGGAAAATTAGAATAAGGAAAAAAAAACCACCACAACAAACCCAAACACTTGCTGCAATTTATAAGTGTTTTATAATTCTTTTAGCATCTTAACAAAATTCCAAAATATATGAAAGCTATCATCTTTTTTTTTAAGTGAAGATGTAGCTAAGTATCATGTTGCCAAACATAGTCATACTAATTTTTACAGTATTTCTGGACTCTAAAAAATTAGTTTTATTTACTTACATCAACTTGTCACCACCAATCAGATACACGATGTTATCTTCTGAACCAAATACAAGCACAATTAAAATGAATGACTACAACAGTTTCTATGTGTTTGGAAGAGGAAGATGGACAGGATATTTTTGTCTTGCATTAAAATACAGTAGTGATCCTGAGGAGGCATCTGAAACTGCAGGAAAATAAAAGGGCTTTAATTGAAACCCTTTGTTTAGTTGCTAGATGTCGTGGTTTAACCCCAGCCGGCCACTGAGCACCATGCAGCCGCTCGCTCATCCCTCTGCCAGGTGGGATGGGGGAGAGAATCAGAAGGGTAAAAGTGAGAAAACTCGTGGGTTAAGATAAAGACAGTTTAACACGGAAAGCAAAAGCCACGCACGCAAGCAAAGCAAAGCAAAGAATTCATTCAATGCTTCCCATCGGCAGGCAGGTGTTCAGCCATCTCCAGGAAAGCAGGGCTTCATCACACGTAACGGTTACTTGGGAAGACAAACGCCATCACTCCGAACGCCCCCCCTGCTTCTTCATCCAGCCTTATATGCTGAACATGATGTCATATGGTATGGAATAGCCCATTGGCCAGCTGGGCCAGCCGTCCCAGCCACGCTCCCTCCCAGCCCCCTGCACATCTGGCAGGGCATGGGAAGATGAAAAGTCCTTGACTAGCGTAAACATTACTTAGCAACAACCAAAACATCAGCGTGTCATCAACATTATTCTCACACTACATCCAAAACACAGCACTATACCACTTAATAGGAAGAAAATCAATTCCATCCCAGCCAAAACCAGGACAGTATCCACCCCTTATTCCATACCATTTACATCATGCTCAGGTCCCACACTATCCAATACATTCTCATTACCCACCATCCCCCTTCCCATCCTTTGATATAATACACTGATATCATTCCCTTAATCTATGGACCACCCCTGTGAAATGTCCATAAAATATCCATAAATGTCCACAAAATGCCCACTGCATTCATTTAGTCCATGACTTTGGGCTCCATCTGTTGTGGTGGTCACTCAGGTCAGCAGAGGTGGTGTGTTGCATGGAGTTACTGGGCAACAAAGCCAGCTCAGGTCGGGTCACTGCTGCACCTGCGCTGCTTCTTGTAAAGCTTATCCTCCATTGGTTCAGGTGGTTCCTGCTATAGTAATTCCTATAACATGCAACTCAAATCATGGGTTACAACAATTTAAAGGTATTTCCATTACAATCTCCACCCCGGTCCCTTTGGGACAGACCATAGGTTTTAACATTGCAATGAACTCCTCCCCTTGCCCCTGCTCCGGCTTGGACTTATCCACAGACTGCAGTCCCTTAGGGGTGTACCTGCTCCAAGTGGAGCCTTATCTATGAGCCACAGTCTCTCCAGGGGTATACCTGTTGTGGCACAGGCTTATCCACAGCCACAGTTGCTTCGAGGTGCACCGGCTCCAGCGTGGCCTTTACCCACAGCCACAGTCCCTTCAGAAGTAAACCTGCTCCAACATGGCCTTACCCATGGCTGCAATCTCTCCAGGGGTGTACCTCCCCTGTCATGGGCTTATTCACGGCCACATGCTTTGAGGTGCTCCAGCACAACCTCATGCAGAGCCACTGACACTTCAAGGTGTACCTGCTGCAGCATGGATTTATCCATGGCCACAGATGCTTCGAGGTGTACCTTCTCAAGCGTGGACTTATCCTTAGGCCACAATCCCTTCAGTGGTATACCTGCTGCGGCACGGACATAATCACTGCCACAGACGCTTCGAGATGTACCTGCTTGGGCATAGGCTTATGCACGGTCACAGATGCTTCGGGGTGTCCTGCTTCCACATGGACTCAGCCACAGGTCACAGTTGCTTCGACTCGAGTTCACACTGCAGTTCCAGCCTGTCTAGCACAACAGCACAGAAACAGCAGCGATGCCCTGGCCACCTGCCAGCCCAGGCGCATCCCCATTGCTGTTATCAAAATGTTCCCAGGCACAGCCCAGTAAGATGATCAGCAGTGCAGCAGCACAGCAAGCAGCGAAAGCAAAAAGCAGCCACTAACGAGCACTAGACTAATATACAGTAAGGCAAGCAAGCTCCATGGCAAGCACAGGAGCCTGCCAATTAATAGCTAAACAGCAATAACAGCTATAAATTCCATCTAGCACATTCCAATCAAACCTGTCGTTATCTCGCATCCTTCAAGCCCCACGTTGGGCGCCAAAAAGGACTGTCGTGGTTTAACCCCAGCCGGCCACTGAGCACCACGCAGCCGCTCGCTCACCCCTCCGCCGGGTGGGATGGGGGAGAGAATCAGAAGGGTAAAAGTGAGAAAACTCGTGGGTTGAGATAAAGACAGTTTAACACGGAAAGCAAAAGCCGCACATGCAAGCAAAGCAAAGCAAAGAATTCATTCAATGCTTCCCATCGGCAGGCAGGTGTTCAGCCATCTCCAGGAAAGCAGGGCTCCATCACACGTAACGGTTACTTGGGAAGACAAACGCCATCACTCCGAACGCCCCCCCTGCTTCTTCATCCAGCCTTATATGCTGAGCATGATGTCATATGGTATGGAATAGCCCATTGGCCAGCTGGGCCAGCCATCCCAGCCACGCTCCCTCCCAGCCCCCTGCACATCTGGCAGGGCATGGGAAGATGAAAAGTCCTTGACTAGCGTAAACATTACTTAGCAACAACCAAAACATCAGTGTGTCATCAACATTATTCTCACACTACATCCAAAACACAGCACTATACCACTTAATAGGAAGAAAATCAACTCCATCCCAGCCAAAACCAGGACACTAGAATACATTCTGCACAAGAGGAAAAGACAGTGTGTGTTTTTTTAAAAAAAGACCTTTTCTCAAGAGAAACTTGGCAAACCCAAATCCCCTGTAGTGTAGAGTTGCAAATGTGCTCCTTGGGGTGATTGTGCAACTGAGTATGTTTTAACAAGGCTCACCAACTGTTACCTGTTCCTGAAATACTGGGGTGTATATTGTACACTATACCTACTATTACATGTATTCAGACCAACATTGAGATTCCCATTTCTAGGAATTTTAGGTGTTGTCAGTAGATTCTAAAAGTGAAAAAGGGTAGCTAGCCTTTCTCTCTAATTTGTACGGAAAATAAGAGAGAGTTTGTTTGTTTGATTGATTGTTTTATATTTGGAGAGTGCATATGATTAGACCTGTGCAGTTGTACATGAAAAATTACTAGGGGAAAACAACTACATGAAAAACTGGGTGAGTTCATTGCCATTGGTGCTTCTTCTAGAAACACAGGCTAGATTCACACAAGTAAGTTTAACATCTTAAAAATAAAAAATAGAATGATTAATTTTGGGAAGATAGCTGAGTAAAGGAATGCACAAGTCTCTTCAGCACCCATATTCTCTCTACATCACTTGAGACAAGTCCTCTACAATACACTGAAGACAGTTTAGTATCTCAGGTTTCAACAGACATCTGTCTTTAGGGAAACTGAATCCTGCTCCTAAATGTCAATAATAGGGTGAATTAAATTGATTTCTAAGCTCTAGTGACAATACTGATTAGATCTGCATTGATTACAACAGGAGGTTAAAACCTAGTTCACACATACACATCTTCTCCTATCCACCTAAATTTAGGTATAATCTCAGACTGAATCACATTGTGTAGAAAGCCTGTACATGTCTGTGGCTCAGTTTGGTGGCTTAAACACACACACATCTAATGTCTTTTGACATGTCCTAGAGTATACAAAGCATCCACCTAATGCTGTTCTAGAAGGACCCAGATCCGCGCAGGTCTCTCTGCTGTATCTATGTGCTAACCTCTGGGGATGTCTTATATACTAAGACTTTGACTAAGGGCTATACATGTAGAGGTATCTATAAGGGCAACGTTTAGTCATAGAGAAGAATTCAGTGCCATTTGAGAAGTTGTCCTCACTATTTTAATTGTCCTCCAATTTCTGCTTCAGAAAGATGAATGTCTCTTATAAACCCTGTGCCATACTTGACAGATCTGTCTGGGTGTCTCAGATCCTTTATGGCCATGATTGCACAGTATTGGAGATTTTTACATAAACATGCATTGATTCAAATAACAGTATAGATGACAGCTTCATTAGATATGGTATTAAATTACTGTCACAGATACGTCATTGCACTGCTTTCAGACTCAAATCAATAAACCTGCTTAACCTGTGCTGCACAGTTTTGACTCATCCTCTGTTGGGGTGAGGATTTCACTTGTATTTTGTATGTTCTTATTCTTTCCTCTGGTCTTGAGCAGTGTCTGATTTCTTATATTTCAGTGAAAGGGAGTTAGCATCTCCACCTCCAGACTAAGTAAAATGCCAAAAAACTGCAAAAATGCCAGCTAAATATGTAGAGTAATTCCTCCATATCTTGCATGATGAAAAGTAAGTTTATTTGCATTTCTATCTGAAAAAAAACTAAACAAAACAATCAAAAATGTTCTGATGACACCTAGGTTAGCCAACCTTTTTCTCAACATGAATATTGGACAGACTGAATGATTACAAGAATGATTTTTGAAACATGTTTGAAATGATGAAAATTTTGAAAGACAGCATGCTTTTTGGGGTCTTTGGTTGTTACTCTTCCTCCTTTTGTTTTCCTTTAGTTCAACTGATGCAATTGTACATAAATGAAAATAAAAATAAATTGTTGGTTTCTTCCACTCCACATAACATAGTTTTAAATATCTCAAATAAGTTACCTATAACTCTTCTCTCAGGGTCAGTAATCTTATTTCCTGCTGATTAGTTTCTCATTGTCTGCCTATAGATCTCCTATATATGTGTGTATAGTTGCATACATTATATTATTTAGTGTAATAGCTGGCAATTTGGCACTGACACTTGTTAATAGTAGGATAGAGCACAGTAACTCAAACATTACAACAGACGTAAAGTCATCAGCTAATGATAATGTTCAATACAAGCGTACATCGGAAATTGCCTCAAATTAGAAAAGGCAAAATCTTAACCAATGTTCGACTTACATTATACTTCAGAGTGGCTAAATTATTTTAGCTTTGAGATTGCTTTTAAGGTTCTTCTCATTACATACCCAGTGTTTTCTCTTGCATAGGTATTGTGTCCTCTTTCACATATTTATTTTTGACATAACTTCACTGTTATGCTTTTTAGGAACTCCATTCTCACTGATTAATGTGAAAAATAAAAATAAAGAAAAGTTGGTAATACTGAGGAAAATTACTGGTTCAGGTTATCTTCATAGAACAACAGAGTCACAGAATAGTTAACATCAGCAGGGACCTCTGAAGATCCAAGCCCCTGCTCAGACCAGGGTCAACTACAGCAGGTTGCTCATGGCTGTGTCCAGTCAAGTTTGAATATCTCCAGGAATGGAGATTTCACCACAACTTTTCTAGGCAACCTGCTCTAGAATTTGGTACCATCACAGTAAAAAAGATTTTTTTTCTGATATTGAAACAGAATTTCCTGTAGGTCAATTTGTGCCCATTGCCTCTTGTCTTGTCACTGGACTCCATCTTCTTTACATCCTCCCTTCAAGTATTTATACATGCTAAGCCTTCTCTCCTTCTGGCTAAACAGTCCCAGCTCTCTCAACCTCTCCTTGTATGACAGATGTTCCAGTCCCTTAACAATCTTCATGGCTTTTCTCTGGACACACTCTAGTATGTCCATGTCTTTCTTGTACTGGAGAGCTCAGACCTGGACACATCACTCCGGATGTGGCATTACCAGTACTGAGTAGACAGTAAGGATGACCTCCTGTGACCTGGTGGTTTTGTTCATCCTAATGCAAACCAGGAGGCTGTTGGCCACCTTTGCCACAAGGGTGCATTGCTGGCTCATTGTCAGTTTATTGTCCACCAGGAACCCCAGTCTCCCTCTTCCAAGCTGCTTACCAGCCTGTTGGCCCCTAGCCTTTACTGAGGCATGGCGTAATTCCTCCCCAGGTGCAAGACTCTGCATTTCACTTTGTTGAAATTAATAAGATTCCTCTTGGCCCAGTTCTCCAGCTCATTGATGTTCCTCTGAATGACAGCACAACCATCTTGTTAAGGGATGTCAGAAGCAGCCACCACTTCCAGCAGTTCCAGGCCCAGGACTTCCTTGTGGAGGAAGGAAGCTGGAGCCCTGCTTAGTGCACCTGGGGACCCAGGCCTTGAACACAACTGCTGCCTTCCCATTTGCAGGTTCAACCAGTAGTGAAGCTGAACATGTATCTCAGGCACACACACGTGCACACACGCACACAGAGGAGACACTGACATGGCTGGCTACATATTGGACTCCCATAAAGCATGAGTATGGCAGCCAAGTCCCCTTCCTCCTCTTCGGCTGGTCAGGATTGAAGGTCACTAGTGCAGGCACACACAGGACACCTTTCAGATTCACAAGCACATGCACATTCACAGATCCTTCAAGCACCAGCACACCCCTTTGTCTGCCCAGCACCCCTGCCTGGATCCTGTGGCCGTTTAACCACCACACATTACCTACCTGCCAATTAGTCCAGCTTGGTGCTCTCTACAAACACAGCACTCACACACTTGTCCCACATGCAGTCTACATTTGCAAACCCCCCTGGGCATACCAGCATGAAACCTTGCCCATCTGACACCTCATGGTGGACCCAGGTCCCCTCACTACTTGCCGGCTGGTCCAGCTTGAAGTTTGCTGGCAGATATACATGCATGCCCCACGGACACCAGGTGTGGGGAAGATACAGACACTTGTCCCCCATCAGCCAGCACCAGGCACAAGGGTTGTGACTTATCGTCCTGCTCCAGCCGCCAGCACTGAACCCCTCACTAACCTCACTCACCCTGGTCCCTTCCAGTAGCTGAACCTGGGACCCCCTCTTACTCCAGTAGCTGACATTACAGTCCAGGGACACCTACATGCCTGGTCTCCAGCAGCTGGCACCCAATCCACTCACACTGGCCCCCCTAGTAGCTGGCATTCTGGGCACAATGTCTGTAGGACAGGACTCAGGGGGCTGGAACACCTTCTGTATGGGGACCTCTGTTCCAGGGAGACCTTATAGCAACCTTCCAATACTTAAAGGGGCCCTACAGGAAAGACAGGGAGGGACTCTCTACCAGGGAGTGTAGTGATAGGACAGGACGAGGGATAACAGTTTTAAACTGAAAGGGACTAGATTTAGATTAGATATAAGGAAGAAACTCTTTACTGTGAGGGTGGTGAGGCACTGGAACAGGTTGCCCAGAGAAGATGTGGATGTCCCCTCTCTGGAAGTGTTCAAGGCCAGGTTGAATGGAGCTTTGAGCAACCTGGTCTAGTGGAAGGTATCCTTGCCCATTGCAGGGGGATTGGAACTAGATGATCTTTAAGGTCTCTTCCAACCCAAACCATTCTATGATTCTATGATTCTACAATTCTATGATTCTATGCTTCTATGATTCTATGACATGCTCAGGAGAGCTATGACATCTCCAACCACAGATGCTGAGAATCCACTTGCTCCACTTAAAGGCACCACAGGCCTGGGGGCACCTACATCCCCTGTCTGACTCCTGTAGATGGTACACATCCACTAACACTTTTCCTCCAAGTAGCTAGCACTTAGTCCTAGCACACAGATACTGGGTAGAGATTCCACAGACAGATAGTTAAGAAAGGCTTTAGCAAGAAGTTAGGAAAGACTGCAGTGATCAGGTGGAAGGCTAGCAGACAAGCGTACTGACTGGCCACAGTGTGACTGGCACCTTTTATACTCCTTTTTGTCTATTCTCCACTTTGTTTCTTCCCAGTCCCATCCTCTAAACATTCCTTTTTAAGTTTTGCACAGTCCCACAGCTTCCCCCATCAAATATCCTCATGTTTCTCTATTTTTTTTCCTTCTTATTGGTTACAAAGTCACCTTTGCCCTTTCCAAAGCTGCGCATGCAGTTTCTTAATGGCCCATCAATTAGTGACTGGAGGCTTTTGGCCTTTCTCATTGTCCACATTATCCCTTGTCTTTCAGCTTTGTGTCTCTGTGTGTTTTTGCTTCCCCCTTTAGTTATTATCCCCTTTGCATTGAAAAGGTCCTTGATTGGGTAGTCTCAGTGAAGCAGACAGTCTCACCTTCCAGATACCCTTACAGAGCATGGCCAATGACATTGGCCAGCTCCCTCAGCACCTGTGGGTGCACAATAACAGGTCTCATGGATTTGTGTACATCCACTCTGTTGAAAGGTACCCTAGTCTGATCCTTCTCCACTGAGGTTGTTTTCATTGCTCCAGACTTTCCTATTGCAAAGATGAATCTTACCAGTGAAGACCAAGGCAAAGAAGGCATTGAGTACCTCGGCATTTTCCATTTCCTTTGTCACCAGATCCCTCGTCCCATTCAGCAGCAGGCCCATATTTTCCCTAGTCTTCCTTTTGCTACTGATTTACCTTTCAAAGCCCTTCTTGTTGTCTTTCACATCCCTTGCCAGAATCAACTCGGCATACATTTTGGCTTTCCTAACCCCGTCCTTGTGTGCATGGAGATTGTCTCTATATTTCTCCCAAGTCACTTGGCCCTGCTTTTACCTTTTGCATGCCTCCTTTTTACTAGTCTTTATATGCTCACCTTCACCATGCTGGGCATCCCCAGTTACTAGCGGTTGAAGCCAGCTCAAGCCCTTTGCTTTTTTCAAAGATCGTTTTGGTTTTGCTGTTTTGATATTATATTTTGGGTTGAGCCACATATACATTTCCCCCACTCTGGTATAGTTCGATCAGGAAGACATTCACACCTTTTTGGTTAACTCAGGGAAGGCCATTTACCAGTTGATCCACTCAGCTCATACAGCCATTATCTAAAATAAAGGCCACCTTCTGGTCCCCTTTGTGTTGAGATAAATTCAGTTTTCTTTGCAACAGTCAGTCACTCCCTACTTCTTCCCTGAGCTTCATGAATACATCTTTTGTGCCCATCTCCTCTGTGCCTTCTTGCTTGTTCACATTCACTTAACAAGTCTTCTCCACTTCATCATTAGAAAGGCTTCTGAAAGGTAAAAGTTTTTTTCCTCATTAGCCTTTCATAAAGAAGGTGAAATTTATTTGAGAATAATACTGCCATGGGGAGGGGAGGGCACATGACACACGACACAACTGTTCCAATTAGCTTGCTGAGTCTAAGATGTCCCCCTCATGAAGAGAGTAAACTATTAGTTTTGTGATTAATTTTCCACCTCTTGGTTTTGTGAAATAAATTATATTTCAGCCAAGCTTGCCTGTGCTGTGAAAGCAGTTCTGTCAGGTGGTGAAGGATGGTGCATGGAAGACACATATACTAGTCTTGTAGAAGCAGAGTCTGGCTGTTATAGGATAAATACTACTTATAAAAATTAAGGCAAGAACTTTGTGATATTATTTCTTTTAACTGAAAATCAACCTGCTAAATAATTTCTTATATCCTTTCCCATCACCTCAAGAGTATTTATAATGAACCTAGGACTACTGATTAACAATGTAGGGGAAAAACAAGGCCAGACTCTCTGTTTTCTGATTAGGTTTATCTTTCATATGGTTTGGTAGGAAAAGAACATGGAACTTAAAAATTGACTTGCTTTGTAAAAGGGAAAAACATATCTACACAGGCTGTATTTTTTCATGACTATTTTTTCCAAATATTCTAAATTAATAAAGTTTTGGACTTGTTATTTCTTATTTGTTTACTTTTTTTTTCCCCCAATCATGACAAAGGAAAAAAAAATTAATAATTACTTTAAAGTTTGTTTCAAATGAAAATCCACAGTATATATTTGACCATTTGCTTATTATTTTGCTATGAACATGAATTAAACTGTCTCTAACACTTAGAAAAGTGAAAGAAAAATTAAAGCACACAATTACGAAATGGATTGAAAATGTCAGTAGGAAAAAAAAATCATCAATTTCAACACTAATTACTGTACACAATATTTGGAGCCTTTTTTGCTATGATGGTCAGTCACATATTTGAATGTATTGATGTATTGATACAGAAAACTGAATTAATATGTATTTCCTTTTTTTTTTTTTTTTTCACTTTATAGTTTTTAAGGATAAAGTTTTGTGGTGGTTTAATCCCAGCTGGCAACTAAGCACCACACAGCTGCTCACTCAGCTGCTTCCTGCTTCCCAGCAGGATGGAGGGGAAGAGAATTGGAAGGGTAAAAGTGAGAAAACTCATGGGTTGAGATAAGAACAGTTTAATAATTGAATAATAATAACAATAACAATAATAATAATAATATAATGATGATGTCATGAAAAGGAAAATAACAAAGAGAGTGCAATAAACTCCAAGAAAGTCAAGTGATGCAAATGAAAACAACTGCTCACCACCAACCGACCAATGCCCAGCCAGTTCCTGAGCAGCAGCCCCCCAGCCAACCTTCCCCCTAGTTTATTGCTGAGCATGATGTCGTATGGTATGGAATATGCCTTTGGTCAGTTGGGGTCAGCTGTCCCAGCTGTGCCTTCTCCCAACTTCTTGTGCACCCCCAGCTTACTTGCTAGCTGGAGGAGCCAAAAAGGCCTTGACTCTGTGTAAGCACTGCTCAGCAATAACAAAAACATCCCTGTATTATCAACGCTGTTTTCAGCACAAATCCAAAACATAGCTTCATACTAGCTACTATGAAGAAAATTAACTCTATCCCAGCCAAAACCAGCATAAGCTTACACAGCATTTTACATTTTTGCAGAAAAGGTTTTACATTAATACAAAAATTGATAGGTATTCATGGATATCAGACAAAAGCATGGTACTGAGATTTAATCTTTCTCTTATTTAATGTTGTGCTAGTGTTATATCAAACAGCAGCATTTCTATGTAGCCTGAAGTCTTACACGGATTGATAAAAAAGTCTAATTGACAAAGGATTACAATAGTAAATACTTTATGTAATGAAGCCCTGAACCAAAGATTCTGTGTCTGCTAGGGATAATAATAAGGCTGAATGGAGCTTTATTAGAGATGTACAAGGCCCCCCAAAAAGAAGAAGAAGAAAAAAACCAAAACAGCAAACCAGCAGTATTTTTCTTTAAATACTAGTAGTGGACCACTAAAAACATTGAGGAGTGCATGAATGTACCTGAATGTACATGCACTTCTGCCTTTGACACTACATGAGAAAATAAAACTCTAATGATGCTCAACAGAATCTATTATGAGAAAAGGAAAACAGTTAATAGTTGTTGGTCAAAGCAGATATGAAATAATGCTACGTGGTTTTTAGATAACTCTGCAAATAGTGCCATTTATGTGGAGAAGAAATACCTGATAACATGTGGAATGCCAATTATATGCAGTATTTATTATGCCTTACTGCATATCAAAATGATATAGCTGAGAAGAGTTAAGGTAGATGGAAAGGCAGCAAGAGCATGGGTAGATCTAACTTAGATGTTTAAGTTAGGATCCAAAGGGAAGAGTTATCTCACCTAATCGTCAGGGTGCCAACGATACCACTCAACTTCACTATCCCTGACGAGCCTCACCTGGGACAACCCCCTTGCCCAAGGCCAGGACCCCATTTCGTCTTAGTAGAACCCCAGCCTGGTCCCAGTGATGATGTGGTGGTACCTGTGCCCATCCCTGCCTCTGGCCAGCATTGTGAGGAGTTCATCTCCTGGATGAGCCCGTCAGGCCCAGCTCTCCCTTGACAAAAGCACTGCGGGGGCCCCATTACCAGCTGCAGCTCTGCTCACTGCACCAAACAGTGGGCGAAACGGCTTTAAAATTGAGTATCTTCTTAGCTTCAGAGACATAGAAAGGTATTTATTATTTTCTCAGATTTAACTGCATTTGTTTGATTCATAAAAGCATAACTGACTTTAGTTATAATACAAATATTCGCAAAAATGAATTTCTTACTTATGTATTTGACAGATGTTTGCATTGTTCCTAATGGGCCAATGAAGAACTTTAACATATGACATCAGCTAGATTAAGCTGGTAATTTTCAGCTAACTATGGAGTAAATAATAGCATGTTAATTTAAAATTGCAACAATGATGTATCAAGTGAGATGCAATCACTTAGTCAAATAATCTACTAACTAGAGCATCAAACTTATTTTATTTTTATAAAATATCCAGCTGAGAGTATTTGTAACAGATTTGCAAATCCAGGGATCCTAAGATTGTGGTGGTGCATTCACACTCCCCCTTTCTTCCCTGGGCCACTTGTTGATCTAGGCCGCTTCTTGAACTCCATGAAATTTCCATGAAATCTCAGCCTTGGTGTATTGAAGTCTGGCAGTTGAGCGCTCCTTGACTGTATCAGGAACTCTGCATAGCTGAGGCTGGGAACATGCTCCCACTGCCTGGCCCAGGTGTCCAGTAGAACAACACTGAAACCTTGAGAATTTTTTAGTAATTACCACCTGGGACTGTGGCCAAGATGGAAATTTATGGATGACTAAAGCCAACCATCCTGCAAACCTATAAACGGTGGTCCTAAGTGAGGCCCTTTGAGCTCTCCGGGACCTCAGTGGGCTGTGCTTAGCATCTCCCTCTGAGTGGGACACCTCTCAGAGCTCACGACCTTTTGGGTCTGCAATATTCGGAGGACTGTTGGGTCCTGGGCTGAATCCCCTTCGAAGCTCAACCCTTTCGCCCATTGAGAGGGAATGCTAGACATGCGACGTGAATATTTCTTCACTGAAATTGAGGGGAATTTTTAACAGGTACCTTCTGTATATTTATATATATATATGTTTCTCTGTGTGTGTGAACTGATAGTAAGCATAATCTGTAATTAAGTTGTGATTGTAGTAGACTTACTAACTCACTTTGTAAATATTGAATTAGTTAATGATTAAGTGCTACTAAAGTTTGTTAATGATTAGTTGATAATTAAGTGTTGCTAAATTGTGAATGAACCCGAGACTGCTGCTAAACACATATAGTCCCTGAGATATAAACCCTTAGATTATTTCCCTTTGTATGTTTCATCCGTGTGATAAGTAATAGAGTGAACCTTGCCATCGAATTCTGTTAGGTTGTATCTTTATAAATCTCTATTAAAATCACTTTCTGCTAACACCTTTGATGGTGATTCTTTAAGAGGCCTCTAAACCACTCATTTGAGACAAAGATATAGAGAGCAAAATAACCCAGGCCTTCCATGTCCTGAGAGAGTGTTCTACAGGCCAGGTATAGCATGAAGAGACCACAATGTTTTCTTTCCCCTCTCATGACTCATAAGTGTAATCTATAAGGTAATGCAGGGAAAATTGTGTCTGGCTCTGAAGTTTCAGTGAACATATAAGATTTCTTAGAAGAAAGAGCAATATGCTGATATATTTGCCTTCTAGCTGTTTGTTCCCTAGCTTAGACACCTAACTCTCCTCCTGTCACTATCTGAAGACCTTTGGGCACCTACCTCTACAGCTTGGAGCTAGTTCCTGTAGTGCTGAGCATCGTGGTAGGTAATCCTTGTATCAGTACCCAGCATAGTTTTTAAAATCTGGCTCAATAAGTTCATTGAAAAATCTGCAAGATTTAAGTCATTTTGAAAATATTATCTTTTCTTATTGAAAATATTATCTATTATATTAGAATTAAAACATTGAAAATGTATTTGCATGCAAATGAGTTTTCTAGGGTTACCAAGAGAAAAGATGGCATGGATACACCAGAAAATGGGAATGGAAAGGGGAAAGTAGTAGGGAGGACAACTGGGGTCTTAGAAGTTTACAGCAAAGAGAATGTTGTAAAGATGCAGCTTTAGATGCATGGTAATATTATTTTTTTCCCTCATATCCTCAAATACTTTTTCTGTTCCCAGTACCAGGCCAGCAAGTCATCAGACCGGCAATTTCAAGATAACCAAATAATATGTTATTTTAGACAGAATTCCAGAGTGCCTACCTGACCCTGAATGAAGGATGCAGGTTAGTTGCCCTTGGAGTTCCTATCCACTGGAGTACACTGCTGGTTGCATCTCATAAGATGCTTCCAAACCAGTCAGTTGTATGTCCAAGGATGGCCTGATGGAATCACACTAGCTGGTTATGGCACATTTCCTGTTGCTTTTCACTGTGAGGGCAGGGTAGCATTTGAGATGAACATGTTTTGCAGTTATTTGTCATGACTACAAAGACTTTGCTGACATTTCTAAACTTAATATATTAGTTTTAGTCCTTACTACACACAAAAAGGGAACTTTACTATGTGGGAAAAAAATTTTAATTTGTTTTACCTGAAAAAGGAAAAGAAGTGGATAAACAGGGAGGATGAGAAGGAAGAAAACTATTTCAGAACATAAAATTCTGACTTTGAGTATAGGGTACAGTCAGATTAATAAATGTGCAATGAGCATGTAACAAATCTGCATTTCATAGAATCATCTTTTTCCAGGTCCTAATACAGCAGAACAAACAGTTTTTAAGCAACCAGTATAACACTGTACATAATGAGTTTTTTCTCCAGCAGCTGAAATTCAGCTAACTAGTTTCAAAAAAAAAAAAAAAGAAAAAACACGAAATATTGGCAAATTGTATTATGAAGGAAGAATCTTTCTGTTAAAATCAGAACTCATAGGACAGAGGATAAAAGTAGTTATATTAATAACAAGCAGTTTTGCAGATGAGTAATCTACCAAGAACCTTACCACTAATATTGCCATCAAACCAGGTGATTGCAAATTCCTTTCTGCTATGAATGCTAAGATCTCAAAATTACTTCTATTTTGCTATGGCAAACAAGACAGTGAAGGCTGCACTTGAATTTGATGCTGTGGAATCCTTCAAAGTTTGATTAAAGAACAAGATAATCTTTCTTTATGAGAAGAATTAAAGCAATTAGTAACTACTGCTACCAACAAGAAAGGAACAAAACCAGAAATAGTGAAGTAGTGCTAGGTATTTAAATCATTGTATTGGATCAGAGATTTGTCCATTTAAACTATTGTACTGTCTTTCTGAAGATGTTTTGTATCAGATGCTATCTAGGAAGTAAGAAAAAAACCTGCAGTAGGCAGGTACAGTACAACGCTTGGATATATTTTGCTTTTGAAGGTCTTATCCTATAAGATTAAAACAGGTTTTGTTTATAAAAGTCCAATCTTAATATAACATTCTTTCTGGATTAGCTCAATTCTATCCTTATAATATACATATCTGAGCTCAGAGTCAGCAATTCACCCACTTACAACTGAAAAAAAAGGAAAAGAAAGCTTACAAAAAAGCAGTATTGTTTACAAGACTCTCGTAACCAAGAAGTTCTGCGTCATTCATTCCTTTGCCTTCAAAAATAAATCTCTGCCTGCCAGTAAACACAGATCATTGTCTGTTGCTGGAATAATAAGGAAAAAGTAGAGCAAATCTTATTTTGTTACCTGTTTTAAAAAATGAGACCCTGTAGCTATTATTTGTCTTTCAACCTTTTCCACAGCTGATGCTAGTTCTAGCGACAGTATGAACAAAACAGCCCTTTTCAACTTTTAATAAAAACAAGCAGTATCTGGTAGTTAGGGCAAAGCTTATAATACTTCAAGACATATCATACAAAATATTTTTTCTGTTTATGGTTTTATGTTAACTTTGAAATCTATCAACTTGGATAGTGCTGAATTGTTAATAAGGGTTTCTATAGCATGATGTCACTCTTCCTCTTATTACCCATATGATCTCAACCAGTTCATTTTCTTCTGTGTCTCTGTTACTGTTTTGAATTTTATTAATTTTTTCACTTTCTGTCTTTATATCACTATTGGCTTTTTTTAAAAATTATTATTTATCATAGGTTTTTATTCTTATTGATATTCTTGTCCTTTTCCTCATAAACATGCCTGAGCTCAGTAAAAAGGATGGTATGTATGACATATTAGCAGAGATCATAAATTTACCTCAAACCAGCAGTTAAATGTAGTAGAACTAGGGGAAATGTGACTGTGATTAGGTGGTTAAAGACATCACAACTGTTAAAGATTTACTGTCTTCCATTTCAAGTTTGTATAGGAGTTTAACAAAAAATTGCCATTTAATTTTTTTCCCCTCAAAATTTTCCAGAAACTTTAAAAAAAAGAAATTAAAATCAGTATTCTGGGAATTTTCACCAGGTTTCTTTCTCACTATACTTGCTTCTCTTTTGGCTGCTAAATTACACGAGAATGAATAACATGTAATTTCAGGGTTGTTTTCCCCAACAGTTATTTTCCTTCTTTTCTTCTCATTCCTTGCCTAGTTTTTCATAACATCCTCACTAAGAAAATGGAATGGAATAGGCAATAAAAAAAAGGACTGTAGAAAGACACCTTCCCCGATTTTTTGATGACACTCATTTTATTAACCGCAGCAGCAAGAAAGTTTCTAAAAATATCTAATACACAAGCAATAAAATAATAAAGCCACTGCTCTGTTATCATAAGAAAAATAAAGTTCTGCACTGATTACTAACAGTATCTCTGGAAGATTAATGAGCACAATTTTCTTACTAAAAATACATGCACAATCAAATTATTTTCAGAATCTTTGACATCATTTTGTATAACAGGAACCAGCAGAAATTCTTCAAAGGTATTGGCAGATTTTTTTGATATTTGTTTATTTATACAGTTTTAACATACTTTTTAGAGAAGAGAGAAAATGATTTACAGACATAGCTGATTCTAGGCTGCTTTTTCTTTTTTTTTTCTTTTTCTTTAAGGAGTTGATTCCAGTTGTGCTTGCCTTAGGTTAGAATGACCTTGACATTGTTTCTGTTAAAAGTTTTACTTTTATACTTGTTCTATTCATGAAATGCATTAGAAATAAGATTTATTCTGGTTACCTCACTCCTTGTTTTCATAAACATCCTTAATAATCTTCCAGAAGATACTTTTTCCCAGTAGGCCATGTTGTAGTATTGCTTTGATATGTTGTCAGTAACTTTATGTTTTGATTCTCTTCTGTTATGTGAAGGAAGCTTCTGAGCATACACACAATCTTCTTTGATACTGCCCTAAGCAACTGGAGGCTTTTAAAGGAGCTCAATAGCTGAAAAAAAAAAAAAAAATTAAGGGTTGTTGTGGTTTAACCTGGCAGGCAGCCAAATACCACGCAGCCGCTCACTCACTCCACCCGCCCCCCCAGTGGGACGGGGAGAGAATTGGAAGGGTAGGAGTGAGAAAAACTCGTGGGTTGAGATAAAGACAGTTTAATAGAACAGAAGAGGGAAAATAATAATAATAATAATGATAGAATATACAAAATGAGTGATGCACAATGCAATTGCTCACCACCCGTGCTGACCGACAATCAAGTAGCGATTGATACTTCCTGGATCACGCCTACCATTCATCTACTGAGCATGACGTCACATGGTATGGAATACCCCATTAGCCAGCTGGGCTGGCTGTCCTGATTATGTTCCCTCCCATCTTGTGTACCTAGCTCAGTCAGTAGGCATGGGAGCTGTCCTTGGACTAGGAGGGCACTTAGCAACAACTGAAAACGTCAGTGTGTTATCAACATTCTCCTCATACTAAATCCAAAACACAGCACTAGGAAGAAATTTAACCCTACCCCAGCCGAAACCAGGACAGTATCCACCCCTTATTCCATACCATTTACGTTATGCTTAGGTCTCACATTTTTCGATACATTTCAATTAATCTTTTATATATATATACATATATAATACATATACATATATACATATAATACGTATACATACATATATATACATAAATATATACAAATGTCCATTGAGTTCTTTTAGTCCACAACTTTGGGCTCCATCTGTCATAACAGTCTTTCAGGGCCGAAGAGATGGTGTGTGGTGTTGGGCGGTTGCATCCTGAAGCCAGTTCTCATTTTGGTACTGCTGCACTCGTTCAGTTCTATCATCTTTGCACTTTGTTCGGTTTCATCGGAGTTAGTTCATTCTTCATTAATCTGGGTAATTTTCACTGCTATACCATTGATAGCAACCATAAAAATAATGATATATGATATCATATAACAATTGACATCATAAAATTCAGTTCATTGGCTATTTTCACCCAAAATCAAATCCCCTTGAGGTACACACCGGACTTGCCCATCCTTTCGCATCACCCACCAAGTGCACCCAGGTCCTTGAGCAAAAGCAATCCCACGGATGGGTTTTCCCTTGCCAGAGGCAGGAGTAACCCAGACTGTCTTCCCCAGTATATTTCTTATGTGCACGACAGGGACTTTATCTCCATCTACAGTACATAAAAGTCTTGATTGGGCAGGGCCAGCTCGATTAACAGATCCCCTAGTGTTGACTAACCAGGTGGCTTTTGCTAAATGTGTGTCCCAATGCTTTAATGTCCCACCGCCCATTGCCCTCAGTGTTGTCTTTAGCAGCCCGTTGTATCGTTCGATTTTCCTGGAGGCTGGTGCGTGGTAGGGGATGTGATATATCCACTCAATGCCATGTTCTTTGGCCCAGGTGTCTATGAGGGTGTTTCGGAAATGAGTCCCGTTGTCTGACTCAATTCTTTCTGGGGTGCCATGTCGCCATAGGACTTGCTTTTCAAGGCCCAGGATGGTGTTCCGGGCAGTGGCATGAGGCACAGGGTATGTTTCTAGCCATCCGGTGGTTGCTTCCACCATGGTGAGCACATAGCGCTTGCCGTGGCGGGTTTGTGGGAGTGTGATATAATCAATCTGCCAGGCCTCCCCATATTTGTATTTCAACCATCGTCCTCCATACCAAAGAGGCCTTACTCGCTTGGCTTGTTTGGTTGCAGTGCATGTTTCACATTCATCGATAACCTGTGCAATAGCATCCATGGTCAAGTCCACCCCTCGATCACGAGCCCATCTATATGTTGCATCTCTTCCTTGATGGCCTGAGGCATCATGGGCCCACCGAGCTATAAATAATTCACCCTTATGTTGCCAGTCCAAATCCACCTGGGCCACTTCAATCTTAGCAGCCTGGTCTACCTGCTGGTTGTTTTGATGTTCTTCAGTGACCTGACTCTTGGGTACGTGAGCATCTACGTGACGTACTTTTACAACCAGGTTCTCTACTCGGGCAGCAATATCTTGCCACAATGCGGCAGCCCAGATGGGTTTACCTCTGCGCTGCCAGTTGTTCTGCTTCCACTGCTGCAACCACCCCCACAGGGCATTTTGCCACCATCCATGAGTCAGTATAGAGATAAAGTACTGGCCATTTTTCTCGTTCAGCAATGTCCAAGGCCAGCTGGATGGCTTTCACCTCTGCAAACTGACTCGATTCACCTTCTCCTTCAGCAGTTTCTGCAACTTGGCGTATAGGACTCCATACAGCAGCTTTCCACCTCCGATGCTTTCCCACAAGGCGACAGGACCCATCAGTGAACAGGGCATATTACTTCTCGTTTTCTGGTAGTTTATTATACAGTGGGGCCTCTTCAGCACGTGTCACCTCCTCCTCTGGGGGTATTCCAAAATCTTTGCCTTCTGGCCAGTTCGTGATCACTTCCAAGATTCCTGGGCGACTGGGGTTTCCTGTTCGGGCCCGTTGTGTGATCAGTGCGACCCACTTACTCCACGTAGCATCGGTTGCATGATGTGTAGAGGGGACCCTCCCTTTGAACATCCAGCCCAGCAACGGCAGTCGGGGTGCCAGGAGGAGCTGTGCTTCAGTGCCAACCACTTCCGAAGCAGCTCGAACCCCTTCATATGCTGCCAATATCTCCGTCTCAGTTGGAGTGTAGCGAGCCTCCGATCCTCTGTATCCCCGACTCCAGAACCCTAAGGGTCGACCTCGACTCTCCCCTGGTGCTTTCTGCCAGAGGCTCCAGGTAGGGCCATTCTCCCCGGCTGCGGTGTAGAGCACATTCTTCACATCTTGTCCTGCCCAGACTGGCCCAAGGGCTACTGCATGAACTATCTCCTGTTTAATTTGTTCAAAGGCTTGTTGTTGCTCAGGGCCCCATTTGAAATCGTTCTTCTTACGAGTCACTTGATAGAGGGGGCTTACAATCAGGCTGTAATCTGGAATATGCATTCTCCAAAAGCCCACAACGCCTAAGAAAGCTTGTATTTCCCTTTTGCTAGTTGGTGGGGACTTGGCTGTTATTTTGTTGATCACATCCATTGGGATCTGACGACGTCCATCTTGCCATTTTATTCCTAAAAACTGGATCTCCTGTGCAGGTCCCTTGACCTTACTTTGGTTTATGGCAAAACCGGCCTTCAGAAGGATTTGAATTATTCTCTCCCCTTTCTCGAAAACTTCTTCTGCTGTGCTGCCCCATACAATGATGTCATCAATGTATTGCAGGTGCTCTGGAGCCTCACCCTGTTCCAGTGCAGTGTGGATTAGTCCATGGCAAATGGTAGGGCTGTGTTTCCACCCCTGGGGCAGTCGGTTCCAGGTGTACTGGACACCCCTCCAAGTGAAAGCAAACTGTGGCCTGCACTCTGCTGCCAAAGGGATGGAGAAGAAGGCATTAGCAATGTCAATTGTGGTGTACCACTTGGCTGCCTTTGACTCCAGTTCGTATTGAAGCTCTAGCATGTCCGGCACGGCAGCAATCAGTGGCAGCGTGACTTCGTTCAGGCCACTGTAGTCTGCTGTTAGTCTCCCCTCTCCATTAGACTTTGGCACTGGCCATATGGGACTGTTAAAGGGTGAGCGAGTCTTGCTGATCACTCCTTGGCTCTCCAGTCGACGAATCAGCTCATGGATAGGGATCAGGGAATCTCGGTTGGTGCAGTATTGTCGCCGGTGCACTGTTGTGGTAGCGATTGGTACCTGTTGTTCTTCAACCCTCAACAACCCCACAACAGAAGGGTCCTCCGAGAGACCAGTCAAGGTGGACAGCTGTTTAATTTCCTCTGTCTCCAGGGCAGCTATACCAAAAGCCCACCAGTACCCTTTTGGGTCCTTAAAATACCCTCTCCTGAGGTAGTCTATGCCAAGGATGCACGGAGCCTCTGGGCCAGTCACAATGGGGTGCTTCTGCCACTCATTCCCAGTCAGGCTCACTTCGGCCTCCAATACAGTTAACTCTTGGGATCCCCCTGTCACTCCAGAAATACAGATGGGTTCTGCCCCTTTATAGTGTGATGGCATCAGGGTACACTGTGCACCAGTGTCTACTAGAGCCTTATACTCCTGTGGCTCTGATGTGCCAGGCCATCGAATCCACACAGTCCAGTAAACCCAGTTGTCCCTTTCCTCCACCTGGCCGGAGGCAGGGCCCCTCTAGTTCTGGTCATAGTATCCATCTCTCACTTCTTGCAAACATGAGTCAAGAATTCCTTCATTACAGTCCAAAGTAAGATCAGCCCTTCTACTCTGTCTGGGGAACTGTTCACTGGAAACTGGACCATCGTGAGACAGGTTTTTCCTGACAACTGGAGCAGCATTTTTCCTGGGAGAACCCCCTTGTGTGATTTTTTTTCCTTGCAACTCACGTACATGTGCCTCTAGGGTCAAGGTAGTTTTTCCATCCCACTGCCTCATGTCCTCTCCGTGGTCATGCAGGTAAAACCACAGGGTGCCCCGTGGTGTGTACTTTCTATATCCTCTCTCTTGAGCAGAAGAACGCTGACTCTTAATGGCTGAGATACTGGTCCGTACAGGTGGAGAATAGGACCTATCATCTTTTAGTTGCTGGACCTCCCAAGACAGTTTCTCCACAGCCGAGACAAGGGAGGAGGAGACAGTTTCTTCATATTCCCGGAGATTGCTAACCAACTCATCTACCTTTGGTGCTTCGTCCTCTTTCCAGCACGGTACTGCCAACGCATTGGCATATGACGCTGGTGCGCTCCGTAGTAATTTCCGCCACATGGGTCGCGTGCACTGGACTTCATCTGGATCTTTGGGTGTTTGGTCATCGTCCAGGTCACTATAAACTACCTCCAGCACGCCTAGTTCTCTCAGGTACTGGATACCTCTCTCCATAGTGGTCCATTTGCCTAGGCGATATATAACATCTTCCTTGAAGGGATACCTTTCCTTCATGCCTGACAGCAGTCGCCTCCAGAGGCTGAGGGCCTGTGTCCCTTTTCCAACTGCTTTGTCAATGCCTCCTTCCCTAGCAAGGGATCCCAGCTGTTTGGCTTCTTTCCCCTCTAATTCCAGGCTACTGGCCCCATTATCCCAGCATCGGAGCAGCCAGGTAACAATATGCTCGCCTGGATGTCAGCTGAAATCTTTCCGCATATCTCGCAGCTCACTCAGGGATAGGGATCGGGTGGTTTCCGTCTCGTTTATGAGTTCTTCCTCTTCCTCCTCCTCTCCTCGTGATGTCCCTGCTCTTCCACCATCCCTTTCTAAATGACCTGACCTCCGCTTCCAAGATTTCCTCTTCTGTACAGGGGCAACGGATACCAGCAAGGGTTGGTCCTCTGGTTCAGCTGTAGTGCCTATTGCTGGGGTTTGGGTAGCTGCAGTGCTTGTCATGGGGGTTGGAGTAACTGTAGTGACTGTTGCTGGAGCTTGAGTGGCTGCAGTGCCTGTCGCAGGGGTTGGAGAAGCTACAGTGACTGTTGCCGGGATTTGAGTAGCCACAGGGGTTGTCGTGGGGGTTGGAGTAGCCACGGTGCCTGTCGTGGGATTTTGAGTAGCCACCATGTCTGTAACCGTCCCCGAGACTCACCGCTCCGCCCGCCCCCGTGAGGCACCGCTGCTTGCTCTCCCTCTTTTCTTGTTCCTGAGGGTTGATCTCTGGACAGTATTCCTGAATAGTTGTTTAACCCTAAACAAGGCCTGAACCACATTCAGGAGACATAGTAGCAATATGAAAATGCTTGTTTGAACATCCCAAGGATTTTCAAAATTCTCAGGGAATATTGTGGACATCTTTGTGAAGAGGATAGAAGAAAAAGGAGTTTCTGGCGATATGGAAGGGAAGATGAACAAGTGAGAGAGAGTGTCCCATCCCGTCTCCCCCTTAAATTCATTATCCGAGGAGAAAAAAGTGCAATTGCTAATAATTTCTAAGAGGTGGTTCCCGATGTACAGAAATGACGGCAGTGCCGAGTACAGATACCAGATTAGACTTACGACCAATGATTTTATCACCTCATAAAACAGCAGCAAAATGATAATCTTGGCCCAGTTCCGAATAATGATAAATAGCACAAAAGGGAACATATACTGCAAGCAAGGTATTACATGACCCAACATTGAGAGCCAGCCCCACAACTTTGACAGCCAATACATCAACATTGTGACCAATCAATATAATGGATGCTTATAACAATTTTGCCTTAACACACTTTGGTCAGATCTATCGTTATCTCAACCTTTCGAGCCCCACGTTGGGCGCCAAAAAGGACTGTCGTGGTTTAACCTGGCAGGCAGCCAAATACCACGCAGCCGCTCGCTCACTCCACCCGCCCCCCCAGTGGGACGGGGAGAGAATTGGAAGGGTAGGAGTGAGAAAAACTCGTGGGTTGAGATAAAGACAGTTTAATAGAACAGAAGAGGGAAAATAATAATAATAATAATGATAGAATATACAAAATGAGTGATGCACAATGCAATTGCTCACCACCCGTGCTGACCGACAATCAAGTAGCGATTGATACTTCCTGGATCACGCCTACCATTCATCTACTGAGCATGACGTCACATGGTATGGAATACCCCATTAGCCAGCTGGGCTGGCTGTCCTGATTATGTTCCCTCCCATCTTGTGTACCTAGCTCAGTCAGTAGGCATGGGAGCTGTCCTTGGACTAGGAGGGCACTTAGCAACAACTGAAAACATCAGTGTGTTATCAACATTCTCCTCATACTAAATCCAAAACACAGCACTAGGAAGAAATTTAACCCTATCCCAGCCGAAACCAGGACAAGGGTTAATTCTGTTTCTGTAGAAAAGAAAGAAGCATATAGGTAATAAAATAATAATGGGAGAACAGTTCCAACAAACACTGGTGATACTCACATCCATGGAAGCACAGAGATTTCTACTTTAATTTGAACATCATAATGTGAATATGTTAGTAAAGAAGGGGAAAAAAGGAAATAAAAAAAAGAAAAAAAAATCTATAGAAAAGGAATGATCAAATTTCCACAGAAAGATTTGAAAAAGGCACCAGAGAGCACTGCAAAGACTTGGCATAGATATAACCAAAAGAAAGAATGGGGAGGAAGGAAATGATATTGTGACTATAACCAACATAACAGTTTGTCTGTTTCTAAGAGTTAGTGAGAAACAACATGTTTTTTTCTTTTAAAGTCATTCTCTTAAAATAATTAAAATAATCATTCAGAGAAATTGAATTGAATACTGAAAGATTATTCAGAATGATGAAGCAGTTTTGAAAGTGAGAGTTGCAAACCTAATGAAAGAATTAAAATATCCATTTTTAGATATCTGAGAACAAATCTGTAAAATGAGTCTTATTAATGAATATGTAAAAACTGAGACAAGACTTAATGCACTTTGTACAGGAGCCAACCCTCCGGTCCCTTCTGGAGTTCAGCAAGAATAGACGCTGGTTAATATCTCCCCAGAAATATAAATGTGTTTGTGTATATATAATTAAAAACATACATATATGTGACACTAATGCACTTTGTAAAGGAGCCAACTCTCTGGTCCCTTCTGGAGTTCAGCAAGAATAAATGCTGGTTAACATCTACCCAGAAATATAAATGTGTTTGTGTATACGTAATTAAAAACATACATATATGTGTTCATTCAGATCTGGTCATTAAGAAAGGCTAATTCAATTGAAAGGGTCAATCCAGTTTTATCCACGATTTCAATAGGGACAATATTGGACTCTTGATAACCACCTACCACCGAGCAATCAAAGTGCTGGCACACAGAAAATGTGAAATTTTGTATCTGACCTCCAGCTTTTTGTATACAATAGTGGAGTTCTTGTGTGTTATCAGGCAGGCCTGCACATTTTGTAAGGTGCTTTCAAAAATCTCTCCCTGAAGATAAAAGATGAAATCCTCTTTAAAAGAAAGAGATACACACTTTCATGTACAAAAAAGGGGAGAAAATTCAGAACATAAATACTAAATAAAGATAACTTGAATGACTTTCCTGCTCATGGGTAAATACCATTATGCAACATTACAAACTTCAACTGATTCTGCAGTCGAACACCTATAATCAAAAAGCAGAAATCCCTTTATTATCATCCCCAAGAAAGAGGACATGACATGTATTACATTAATAAAATGGATGAGAAAATTAATCCTAAAATGATTTGTGTAAAGTAGTCCAGTATGAATGTATTTTACAGCATGTACTGTGTCCGAAGTATTTGATAAGGGAAATATATGAAACGAAGAAGTCTCAGAAAAACTCTCTAAGACTCAATTTAGAGTTTTAGTAAGCAGGTATTCTTTATTGCAGCGCTGGACGCACAGGGGATCGCTCCACCTAGTGTGCACGCCAAATCACATAACCATAGGGGTTAAATACAATTAGAGTATACATATTCATTACATTTCTGAGAAATAATCTAAATATTCATGTTATTTCCCAGAATTCATTAATATATGCAAATGTCCCTGACGCATGCGCCCTTGTGCTCTTTGGGGGTCTTTCGGGGTCCTCTGGTGGTCGCTGATAGTCTTCATCACAGTGCCCTCTGGTTGAACTCAGTCTTCGCGCATGCTCCATTTGTCCCTTGGCTTAGTTTACATGTTTTTCACTTGTAACAAGCTAGCTTATTCCAGTATACCTTCCCTATCTATCCTACAAGGTTAGCTTCTCTATCTAATTAGTGTAAAGTACAAAGTTTCAAGGCTCTTTTATCTATTGAACGTCCGGCCTATCTATTCATAAAGCATTCCTAACCCATCTACATCATTCGAACCAAAGAATCTCATGTCTCTTCACTGTTCCTTTCATTCCTTATAAGGTTGTTCCGTTTCCGTGGTTACTGCTCACTGGAGCCTAACAATACTTCCAAGATACACAATTTATCTACATACCTACAAACACAACGCCTGTTAGTTACCTAACTTTTAAACAACAAATCTTAACAAACTATATCCACTACATCAATTTGAGACTTATGATATTACTCCCTATCAGATAACATACACTAGAAGAAAAAATTTAATGTTCATATGAAAAATTCTGAGCAAGAAACTTGTGATTATGTTAAAATTATAATAATAGACAATTTTAAAGAAACCAGAATTATTATATTAGAATCATAGAATCATAGAATCATAGAATCATACAGGTTGGAAAAGACCTCTAAGATCATCGTGTCCAACCGTCAACCCAACACCACCATGCCCACTACACCATGTCCCTAAGCGCCTCATCTACACGTCTTTTAAATACCTCCAGGGATGGTGACTCCACCACTTCCCTGGGCAGCCTGTTCCAAGGCCTGACCACTCTTTCAGTAAAGAAATTTTTCCTAATGTTCAATCTAAACCTCCCTTGGCGCAACTTGAGGCCATTTCCTCTCGTCCTATCGCTAGTTACTTGGGAGAAGAGACCAACACCCACCTCGCTACAACCTCCTTTCAGGTAGTTGTAGAGCGCGATGAGGTCTCCCCTCAGCCTTCTCTTCTCCAGGCTAAACAACCCCAGTTCCCTTAGCCGCTCCTCATAAGACTTGTGCTCCAGGCCCTTCACCAGCTTCGTTGCCCTCCTCTGGATGCGCTCCAGCACCTCCGTGTCCTTCTTGTAGTGAGGGGCCCAAAACTGAACACAGGATTCGAGATGCGGCCTCACCAGTGCCGAGTACAGGGGCACGATCACCTCCCTGCTCCTGCTGGCCACACTATTTCTGATACAGGCCAGGATGCTGTTGGCCTTCTTGGCCACCTGAGCACACTGCCGGCTCATGTTCAGCCGGCTGTCAACCAGTACCCCCAGGTCCTTTTCCTCTGGGCAGCTTTCCAGCCACTCTTCCCCAAGCCTGTAGCGTTGCCTGGGGTTGTTGTGGCCGAAGTGCAGGACCCGGCACTTGGCCTTGTTGAATCTCATACAGTTGGCCTCGGCCCATCGATCCAGCCTGTCCAGGTCCCTCTGCAGAGCCTTCCTACCCTCCAGCAGATCAACACTCCCGCCCAACTTGGTGTCGTCTGCAAACTTACTGAGGGAGCACTCGATCCCCTCGTCCAGATCATTGATGAAGATATTGAACAGGACCGGCCCCAGTACTGAGCCCTGGGGAGCACCGCTCGTGACCGGCCGCCAACTGGATTTAACTCCGTTCACCACAACTCTCTGGGCTTGGCCGTCCAGCCAGTTTTTTACCCAGCGAAGAGTGCACCTGTCTAGGCCGTGAGCCGCCAGCTTCTCTAGGAGAATGCTGTGGGAGACAGTGTCAAAGGCCTTACTGAAGTCCAAGTAGACCACATCCACTGCCTTTCCCTCATCCACTAGGCGGGTCACCTGGTCATAGAAGGAGATCAGGTTGGTCAAGCAGGACCAATGTATATATTAATACATTACATACCAAAGAGAAATGATGCATATTTTTTCCCGCACTTAATGATGAACTAATAATTGAAGGGAAATGGTCTTTTGGGGAGTGCTGGTAGTTACACAGAAATAACATATGCATTCTTTTTCACATCAAAAAAGGAAAAAAGAAAAGAAAAAGAAAAAGACGACATTAACATGCCCCTTATCCTGAAGGAAAAGGAATGAGTGAGTGTTGAAAAGATAGCAGAAACACTACATTGATAAAGCACAATGATGATAATTCTTTGAAATTATTTAGTTTAGTAATAGCAAGCAAAGTCATTCACATCTTGTAACGCACTAAGAGGTCCCTCAGGATAGTTTAACATGCGGCTACATCACACAGCAAACATGCATGAACTGGAAGGGTACAGAACCTGAGGCCCTTCTGCTTTTGGATCACAGTTTTCTCCCCCCCAGAATAATAGCTGACTGGAATGATAACAGTCATCTTAAAAGAGGAATGGTCAGATTTACAAACATACATTTCCATGTCTACTGCATCTTTGTCGCACAGGAATCTGACCATGAAATATAAAATAATGGCCACGACATTTGAAATTAAGATGTTTGTATTTTAAACAACTTTGAGTGCTATTGTGATATAAATAATTATTCCTCCAACAATCAATATCTTCAAAATTTCCATTAATGAAAGACTATTTTCTGCAATGTTCTTTTTTCCAAAATATTCCATGTTGTAAAGCAAAAAAAGTGTTTGATTTCTTCTACAGATTTAACTTAAAATAAAGTGTATTATTGATGAAAATAGAAAAAAACCACAACTGTTTTACCCAGATAAAAATATTTTCTCATCTTTTCACAAAGAATAAATACAACCACCACCTCATAATATTAAGCTTATTTTGAGACATACATAGTTGCAACAGAAGAGTTCATTAATAATAGTTAAACTCTTAGAAACATTGAAAAATAACATAATTCAACAATCCACAAAAAGTATTTCCATCTCTTTATCCTTGGGTAAAGCATATTCAAGCATCTCTCAAACCTCTATCATCTAAGTATCTTCTGCAGTGAACCAGAAATTGCCAAATACAGGTAATTGTGAACCAACTAGGAAATGAGAGAGATGGCAAAGTACTGACTCATTACAATGGATTCCCCACCTGTTTGTTTTTTTGCTTGTTTATTCGTTTGTTTTCCCCTGAAGGGTTTCTAATTAAAGACAGCTCTCTCCCTGACAATAAGGCATGAGGTAAGACCTTGACTTCACATTTTGTCTTCTAAGGAGAGGTTTAACATCAGTGAACTTCACTTTAATCATAAACCTATGTTGACTTTCTCACTTAGATATAAATCTTCTCCCTTTCTAGCTCTTCATTATTTCTGGTAACTGGTTTTCTTTCCTATAAACTCAATTCTCCATTAAATATTTTACTTTTATTCAACTCCTCAACCTTTCACTTCAGCTGCTCAGAAATTTGCAGTCTTCCTCACAGACACAGTTTTGCAATACCCATGGGGTCCTGCTTTCTGTCTCATCACTCCATTCACGTATCCATTCCTCCTTCATTTTTTCTATTGGAGTCATCCATTTTTCCTTCTCCCAGGCTCACTATGTCCATTTTCAGAGGTGCAAAGGAACAATACCAAGAATTGCAAAATAGTAGAAACTTCTGAAGACAGAATATATCTATTGAAAAAAGGCAAAAGTGTGACTTTTGTGAGCTAATTGTTTGGTTTAGAAGATTAAAAAGGACAGAGTTTGGCAATTGACACAAAAATATGTATTTTCAGGGGCTGGAGAAAAAAGCATTCATTACACTGATTTAATGTCATGATTTTGTGTGCTGGTCTCTTTTCATTGCCTCCATTCTGTTACATACAATCCATTAAACTGCCTCCTTTAAAGTAATACATTGCTTATTCTGCAGCAAATTAAAGATTTTCTGAATTACTTTTTCTCTTGGCTTGTTTCCTGTTGCAGTCAGATTTAATAACCAGTACTCAGGGGGTGGTCCAGATCATCCCATGCAACGTATGTGGGCTACAGAAACACTTCTTATATATGAAACCAAAAATCTATTATAGTCTAACTGATATCATAACAGTCTAATCAAAGAATTATTATTATTGGAGGTCCAATCATTATAGAAAAGGAAGGGAATTTAAAAAAATAGCACGAAAGAGAAAATATATATAATATATATAATAATAGTTGAAATTGTTATCCATACACTTCCTAGTGTCTTCCTCTTTGGTAACATGCTCACCCTTACCCTGTCACTCTGGGTCCTGAAGAATGTTTTGTTCGAGGGGAAGGAGAAAAACGGTGAGTGTCTGGAGTCCCTTGTAGGGAGGAATATAGTGTTGGTTGTGGGAGTTTCTTCTTCTTATCCTTGAAGAGTCTGATGATGATGCTAAGTTATGTCTTCTTGTGCTGATTCTGCTTAGGGTCATTTTTGTGTTTATTTATGTATACTAATCACAAATAGTCAATTACTTGTCACTAGCAAATACAATATTGTAAAACAAATAAAAGCAGTTTAGGGATAAGCTATGAAGAAAAGGTAACTAAGCATACATAGCTCATCTCTAAAACAATTTGCACTCAGTTTGCAAGGTTTCGTTTACTAGTGACGAGTAACTGACCATTGGTGATTAGTGCTTATACCACTTGAGACCTATTAGCATTCTGTGCATGCGTTTTCAGGGCTTCTGCTATCACATTGGGCTTGCATTTTTGAAGGGTCTTATTAGCCATCTCCCACCTTTATTTACAGCCTTCATATTGTTTTTTTCCTGACAGCATAACTAATGTTATATTAGCATAACCAAGTTCAGACATGCATCCTTGTTTTAGGTCATTGAATAGTTTGTAGTTTAAAAATAATGGTCTATTAAAAGACATGTATAAACATATATAGAGATAAAAAGCATTGATAACTGCTTGTTATTGCCATCTGTAACTTATAACAATACACTTTATAAAATTACTCAAGAATGGTTTACACTTCGGGTCAAGTCCACTCTAGGACATATGCAAAGTTCGTAGTCTTCAAAGAGTGCCACTAACAACATCCCAACTGCACTTTATGACAAGATCCAAGTACACACCATCTCTATACGTTGCCTGATATAGATGTGAAGAGAGAGCTAAAGTGCATTTTGGTAGGGTTAGGGTGTCAGGACGATTGGGAGACCAAGATGCCATAACTTGGTTACTATGTTACCTGGGGTTTCTAGAGATCTCCATACACAAGAGTCTCCAAATTACAAATGTTTCTATTTGTTACTCCCCTTTCTGAAAGAACTGATGGAATATTTTAGCATGAGTAATGAATTTTCTCAGTCAATTATTATGTAGTTCTCTTTTTAAGCAGCTGCATAGCTAGTTAAATAAACAATTTACCTTTTTTTTTTTTTGCATACAGCAAATTATTTCTTCATTAATATGGTTTTCCATCATCCAGCCAATTCCAGCTGATTCAAGATTTATTCGTAAATATGAACGTAAACAGGATCTTATTCACCAGGCTTTCTACAGAAGTAGAAAGATTAGAATAACATTAACTTCTAGCTCAAATATATAAACCCCAAGATAAATTTAATTCCACAGAACATCCACTTATATAAATCCCTGAGAGTAAAATAATCATTGGTTGGATTGTATATTTTCAGGTGGAATGAAAAGTAACTGTTTGGGTTAGAGGTTTTTTTGTGGTTTTGTTTTTGTTTTAGTTTTTGGGTTTTGTGGTTTTTTTTGTTGTTTGTTTTTTTTTTTTTTTTTAATTTGCTGTTGCTTACCTTTTTAAGCACAGGTTGAAGTATCCTCTTTCTGGCTGGTAATTAACCAGGCTTCTTTCAGATCATAACATATGGCTGACAAGACCATACAGACATTTGAACAGATATATTTTCTGAGTCGTTTGAAGCATGAATTACTTAGGCTAGTCCTATGCCTTTGGGATTTGGTTTAGCTGACCTCTAGGCATTTCAATGATTGCATAGGATGCTCCACCACAACAAGTCTTTCAAGATGAAAGAGCTACTGTTCAGTTTGTCCTTTTAATCCCACAGGGTGAATTAAAAGACTACTTCTGTAAACGTTATTTTATATCAAACTGTCTTAATACTGTGGACCAATGAGTCATTTTGAGGACTAGTGAAATATTATGCAAGCATTCATATGAATCTTCGGATAATATTTACTATAGGTCTTTAACTCTGGTATTCCTCAGTGCTAAAACACAAGTTATGTAACACGAACCTTGTAAGCAAAAAGCACAAGTTTAATATTTTGCTTCTTAATGAGTGTTTATTTATCAAAGGGCACTTACTTATTTGTGGAAAGCCATGGGGAAGATTTCTAGTTTGTTTAAATTAAGATCTAAAATATTTTATCTATGTTAGAAAAGCTGATGATCCAATAATGTTGAAATGTTCAACAAATTATTCACATATCTTCTTACAGTAAAAATCTTGTTATGGGAAGAAGGGAATACACCTATGCAGAATGAAGAATTTGTTGTTAATTAAAGTTTTATTCTGGTTACAATGCTATTAACATTAATAGTATAAACTATGTTATTATTACAGAAAAGCCTCATTTTCACACACACATTTTCTAGTATCTATTTGGTTTTTTTGCAGTTATGCACATGAATCAAATGCTTTCAGTTCTGAGGTCAATAGGTATAGCCTTCCTCAAGAATGAGTGCGTTGGGGAAGTTCATCATATCATCACCATCCTGAGTTCTTCACCAGAGGAATATGATTTTGATGTCAAAGTTTTCTTTTTCTTTAATCCAGTCTATGCCTACTTGAGGTTATTTTTATGCATTTTTTTAACACTTACTTTTCTTCCATTTACTTTTTTGTTTGTTTGTTTGTTTTTACTGATCTCCCGCTAAAGTCTCATTATCTTCACCCATAACATTAGTTACATAATATATATTCTCCAGCCAAGTAATGTAAAGGATTAATACTTTTTACTTATTGATTGCATATGTTTATTTCACTTGTATATTCACACAGTTAAGTTTAAACTAGTCACCTGGATAATAGTTACTTGACCACTAGAAAATTGCTATAACAGCTAAAACAGGCTAAACCAACTCAGGCCATGTGTGGGAAAATAACGGGAGATTGGTGAGGAGGATTGTAAACACACTCAAGTGACTTGCAGCTGGGGTATCGAAAAACACATCTATCATACTGATTGTTGTTTAGCCTTGTGTGTTGGACAAGTAGAACATCTGTGTTTAGATAACATAGGCCTGTGATAAACTTAGAGGCACCCTACTGAACATGCTTGAGATTCCTACCCTGCTGTGGGAAAGATCAAAGCACAGTGGTAAACTACGCCTGCGTGAATCCTTGATAAACAGACGAAAACAACAGGTTCAGCGATCCTCTGGCATGAACTGAGCTCCACGGTACCTGCATCCCCACTTGTGTGCCTCTGCCTGGATGCTGCTTCAGGGATCCCCCAGTTGGCAATGTAAGGAAAAAAAATTTATTCTTTATATTTCATCCATGGTTTTGTGGTTGTTCCTGCGTCCTGCCTGTGCTGGCTCACCTGCCAAGACAAACCCAGACAAGTCCTGAGACCCTGCACTGTCAGGTCAAGACAAAGCCTATGGACTGTTCCAAGTAGTGGCAAAATCATACTTTCTTGTCTACAGTCTAAACTGGTGTAAAAGCTTTAGGGTGGTTGTGTGGAGGCATGGGGTGTTTTGATTTTTATTATTTTAAGATAAGAAATGTTAGTTAATTTCAGCAATAAATTCATGAAAGTAAATGAGAATTAGATGGAACTCTTGCAATTAAGTTTAGTATTGAAATCCAAGAAAATAACTCACACAAACTGGTACTTAACTGTGGGGAATTTGAATTCACTTTATTTACCCTTTCTGAGTATAGCAATGAGACCTCTTTCCAATCACATCCACTCTTTTCAATCGTACCCATAAAACATCTGAGTGGTCCAACACCCAATCCCATGCAGATTTGTTAGGAATTTTCTGCCTGAGTTCCTTGAGCAGCCTGATTCTTGGATTATATTGAACACGTTACAGAAGTATCATGTACTTCACTAAAAACAGTTGTGTCCATTTTCCCATCTTTGCCATAATAGACGAGTGTTATCATATTTACTAAGAATCCAGGAACAAACAGGAATTAAATGGCACTGTAAGCCTGAGCATAATCCATACGTCCCTTAACAATACATTAAATATGTGCCCTGTTGTTAAATACACTGCATACAAACAATGTCTGGGCTTCAACAGGAAGAAAGAAAATACATTAGGAGACAGAGACAAATAACTAGGAGAACTTATTTAATTTCCTAGAGAAAGGAGATGTCACACTTCAAACATTCTGTATTCTACCTATGTACTGGCAGGATTGGGTTTGTATTTTATTCAATACCTGTTTGACATAAAATTAAAACCAGGTCATACAGTAGGAGGTGGAGAACCACCTGAATGCAAGCTAATATCCAACTATCAGCTTCTTAAACCAGAGGACCTTGATTTTTTTTTTGCATTATTAGTCACATTCAACAAAGAGGAAAGGAGATGTTCTTCCTTCCTATGGCCTCTAATCTTGAGATTAACGTGCTGCCTTGGAAACTCTGGGTATGAGAAGAACAAAGAAAGCAGATGACCCATTTTCTGTCTTTGCTTTGGGATGTTTAAAATACATATTTATTTTATACATTTAAAATACAGTTTAAAAAGAAGAATAAATTTTATGTAAATTTTAATACAGTTCTTAAAGGTAATCTAATAATTGATTTATGTAACTGATAAATGGTTAAGAACACACAAAATATGGTCATAATTTTGTTTGGAGATGTTATATATTGTGGCACATATTACTGAGCTAAAGCAACCAGTGGACTGGTTTATGTAGCCAATCTGGGTAGAGTTTCTAATGACACCTTTTATACATTGCAAGTTTGAATTAGTTTTTTTACATTATTTAAGCTGTGTCCTTTCACTATATCCATGCCCCTTTTGCACTTTTTTCACATCCATGCTAGTAATTTGTATCTTTTTGTAAATTACTGTTCAGATATGATCCAAAGGCAACCAACAGACATCCAAGAAAATCAGACATTTTGTCAATTAAACTAAAATTTCACAGCCACAAAGTTATTCTGCAGGAAGAACTATATACTTCTTACATTATATCTAACACGTTATTTTTTTAGCTAAAGTCAAAGAATACCATATTAGATATTTATATTTTCTGTATTTATCTAGGAGGAAGCAAAAAAGTATCAGGATATTTTTCTTTAACATTAACAACAGTTATACATATGGACAATTTTCATTGTCTTAAATAACAATATTTTAACAAAGTTTTATTACAACCTTTAGTCACAGAAATTTATCATTTAATCTGATCTATGTTATTACTAATGCATATGGTCTACAGAAGGAATATGCAGTAGAACAAAGTGTTCATACAAGTCTGTACTAAAATATTGACTTCAGTTTGCAGAAGACTTCACAAAGTACATCATCACTGTGTTTCTAGAAAAAGTTTTGAAAACATCCAGTAAAAGAAGGATCTTTAAGACAAATACTGGCTTTCTCTCTCTTTTGTTTTTTTTCCTCCCTCTCCCCTCCCCTCATTCCCATCCCCCCCAATTTGGCTGCTCAGCTGCAAAAGCCTTAACAGGTGCTCTTTTATCATGTAAAATGGAGAGATGGATTGGATCTTGTCAAACAGAGATAAGAGTAAGGAAGATAGCAATGGAAACATAGTGAAGGGACATTTCCTTCTACAGATATGTAGGCTTAAAATTACACAGAAACAACACAACTGATGAATTTATGGTATGCAGCTTTCCTGTCCAATCCGTATCTATTGTTTCTTATATTGTTACTGATAATTATACATGATGATTTATCTTGTATTCCATTATCCAGTTAAAATTAAATTGTTTTCTTTATTGTACACATGCTGTTCTAAGGGTATAGGTATAAGTGAAGTCAGTGTTTTTATTGCCTTGATATACACCTCTTCATGAACACTTAATGCATATGATTAAATGATTACCTAATTATTAATCAGTTCTTTATAAAACAACAAATTATACCACATGAGTTAGAACATTGAAATAAACAAAATCGAGATCTCCACAGATGGTCTGCTCAGATATAATGGAAATTGTCTTTCTGACAGCCATAGACTCTACGTACTTTAAAAACATTTGTAGTTAGACATTCACCCTCTTTGACTTCCAGAAAAGTGCATATAAGATATTATTGAGCTTACTCACATAGCAACCTAATCTAAAAAAGCAGCCACCTCACTGATTAGCCCTGCTTTCTTTTCATTTTCAATAGCAGAGGAAGACTGCTGAGCTCTTCCTTCCATTAAAGGAAAGTTCTAGGTTTCTTTTTATCTATTACAGATTAGATTTTACACTCATTTAGCCAATTACCTGCTAAAACTGCACACAAACATCTTTTCTCACTGGGCTTACATTATATAAGTTAGTGTAAGAGAAATATAAATAATGTTTTTTTTTTTTCCTGATGTATTTTGTTGAGCTATCCTGGACATTGGGCTGCTAAAAATGTTCAACTATAGCTCCTACATACACTTTTTAATCCCTTAATTTATCTTTTTTGAAAATTGATGTAATATATATATATATAAAATCAAATTAAACCTCAAATCTCATAAAATCATATGAGCCTTCTATCAGAATTAGATAGGATAGATAGGATAAACTATGGAAGTAGTTCAAAATTTCTAGAGAATCTGGCTGATAAATAGTTAAATACTACCTGAATACCTTACCCCTTAAAATTTTGTTTTGAAGTAAAGGAATTTTACTTTTTTTTGGATTTATTTACTTTGATTATATATGTGCCCATTTTTCCTCATGTTTGATAAACTAAATTTTTCTTATCTTTGTAGTTAAGAAAGAGGAACAGCAATGAAATTAATAAAAGAGTCCTCCAGTGCACATACAGACACACATGCACACTGGTAATTACATACTTCTATAAGCTACAGAACATCCCCAAAATAGTAAACCAGAGGTGGGATTCACCTCACTGAACTCTACTATCCCACAGTATAGAAATCCCCATCTGAGTTGGCAGTTTAGCCTTCCATTTAATTTGGCCTATTTTAGCTATCTATTTTAAGATGAGATGAACTGAGCCCTAGTACACCCACTTGAAAGCCAGTTACCTTGATGAATGTATTAGAGGTACACAGGGAAGCAGACATTCAACCGAGGCAACACGACTGAAAATTAGGTAGGGAAAAATGAGGAGTAAGTGCATGAATTACCTTCACAGAGCTAGGATGTTAGTTTGTCCCATAGGATGCCTTAGGTAATATCCTATTTAGTTTTACATAAAAATTGGATTAAACATGCCTCCCCACCCCCTTAAATTTGCATTGTAATGCATACTTATGCAGGTTCTTGTAAATTTGATTAGGACAGCTGAGGTTTCAGTCTATATTTTGTACATGTTTGTTTTTCAGATTATTTTTAAAAGTACACATACTGGGGACAAGTTACAAACAACGTTTGTTTGTCCAGGGTAACTGAGGAATACAGGAGATGATGTCCCAGTTATCCTATTTTGTCCAAGGTAATGTTCTGGTATCCCAGAGAAAAATCTTCAAGGAGCTCTTTTGTCCTGAATTTTTCACCTCAGGAAGATGTTTAATGTCTCTGTTTTCCATACATGCTCCCAGCTCTGGCTCCAGCTCCAACCTTTTCATTTGTCTTTGATTCATTGCAAAAAGTGAAAAACATTTAATGTCAACTGCATCATGCTGAGAGATGTAACATAATCTTCAGTACTCAGTCCTATGCAGCACATCTCTGACACCTAACACAACAGAAGAACATATATGCTTACTATATGTCTGTTTATAAGAGATCTATCCATGATGACGGACTATTTGAATAACAAATATGTATCATAACTTTTCTCTGTCTCCTCTCCTTTTGTTAACTGTAGGTGTATTTTGTAATATTTATATCAAGATCCTACACAAGATAATATGAATTTAGCAGAATATTGATTATGAAATATTACTATTGGTGTTCATGTAGTGCTTATCTTTAGAAAAATCTCATTTGGGGGGTGGGAGAGCTAGTCTCACTTGACTTTAGCTGCCGAAAGGTGGATGTCTCATACAAGTCATTTAGAGTGGGTTGAATTACCTTTCAAAGGTGCTTATCTTTACCAACTATATAGAGACCTGAAGTGACTTGCATAATCCAGGTTCCTACCTTTTCATTCATTAAAATTTGTTTCAAATGAGTTTCACTGAATACTGCTCTTAAATTAAGAGGGCAGAAATTGTTCTTATTTATGTTTGTAAAGTAACAAGCATATTTTTAATGCAACTGTTGAATGAATTAAATGACGTAATATTTCATTATTAACTTTATTATTATTATTAAAAAAAAGTAAATATATATTTGGAAAAGTTTCAGCAGTGCAGAAAATATATATTTAAATAACATTGATAGGTAAATTTGATGCAAATAAAAAAAGTTTAATTATTAATTGTGTACTGTTATTTATTGGTTAACATACAGGGATTTCACAGCTGATGTATAATTTTATGCACAAGAAGACAAAGACATTTTAACTGTTTGTGGTGGGTTAGGCTTGGCTAACAGCCAAATTCTCACCCAGCCACTCCTTTCCTCCCTCTCCTCAGCATGGCAGGGGGAGAAAATAGGATGGGAAAGGTCATGTGTTGACATAAAGACAGGGAGATTGCTTACCAATTACCCTCATTGGCTCTACAGACTCTACTTGGGGAAAATAAATTTAATTTATTGTCAATTACAATATATTTGGGTAGGGAGAAACAAAGGGAAACATTACAATAACACCTTTCCTCTCCCCCTTTCCCAAGCTCAACTTCACTTCTTCTCTCCCAACACCTCTCCCAACAGAGGCCACCCCTGCAGTCCCCGCTGCCAACACCTTGACATCTGCACCCAATATGCTGTTATTTCACTCCCTGTGTGACTTATTTTCCTATTTTTAGTCTTCTCAGTCTAAAAATAGATAAAGAAGGCCTTCTGGCAAATAGGTCCTGATGCTTCTATTTTAATATGTACAATATAAAGAATAGTAAATAAAATCTAAAAATAAGAAAAGTAGAAAATCACTTCATTCCTCCTATTCAACATTTTCTGTTTAGCACTGTGAATTTTACAAAGATTAATGCTAGCTCTTAATACTGGCTCTGACATGCATGTGCAGCTTTAGGAGATCCTTGTGTGCCTACAAGGAAAGATTTACCTTCCTAAGAAGGAATAAAAAAGTAAAAGTGATATTCCTGTATTTATGTTCAAGCATGAGTGGTGTATGGCAAGTTCACTAATGACAACCAGTGCTCTGGATACTACTCCCAGAAGAAATGGGAATGTATTCTTACACTGCGTGCATGGAAAGCAGCATCAGACTGAAACTATTTTCTCACTTTGCTCACCTTAGTATTTCTGAGCTGCTGACATTATTTTCCATTAGCCTCATGCATTTTATTTATTTATTGCTCTGATATTATATGTCATCAGAAATCTTTATTATTCCCAGGATGCTGATACAGTAAAGTGAAGATGAAATAAAGGCTCTAAATTTGTATTCCAAAGTTTAGGCTGATCCAGTAATATAACTTTTATTTCTAGAGCTTAAACTTTTACTGTGTTTTTCATAGGCATGTTGAGGCTACTTATTTCTGTCAAAAAGTCAGGAAGCCTGCCACTCAAATGTCATATTTAGTTTCCATGCATGGGTTTAAAGAAACAGAAGGACAGCACAGTCAATACTATCTTAATTTTGGCAATGATAAATTTCAGCTGCAGTTCTTATCAATAGTATTTTCAAATTGAAAAACACCAGTAAATATATTTTCCAATGCTTTACTTCCAGAAATGTCTTTATCCCATTACTGTCTCCAGTAATTTGAGTTATTTAATTGTGAATTCACAGAGTCTGAAGTAGTTTTTGGAGGTGCAAAACATGATGGGTCTTCATAGGCAATTGAAATAATACACACAGAAAAAAAAAAACAGTTTAACACAGCAGTTTATACATACTTTATCATTATTCTCAATACAACATTCTGTAAGAATAATGTTTTCCTCCATTTCTGGCTCCTTCTAAGCTTTGAGATTTGTCATGTTCTTGTGTAGACTGATGTCACCATGTAATTTCTGGATTGCAACAGGATGATGTTATAGGCATTTTCTGCAGGTTGGAACACGACACAAACACAGTAACTTGACAAAGCCTTTTAAGTTCTCTGTGATGCCTTTTAAAAACATGAAATCTAAATTCTAGATTTGTGTTACTTCAGTACAAAGTACATCATGTTTAGGTCACAAAGCTATTTCAGTAATAACTTCTAAAATGTAATTTTTTTTCATGAAAGGTGTAATGTGCCTGATTCTAATCTCACTTATCCTATATCTGCTTTTGTTCATTATTTTTAATACAGATTTTCTTTTATCATTATTCAACATGTGTAAACTTTATAATACGGCAATGTCATAATTCTAATGCACTTCACAGCATATTTATTAGTTTTTTATGCAAAAAAGATTTTTTTCTGCCTAAAATTGCACAAAAAACACAAGAATGCATAGTTATTGAAATGGTTAATGCTGTATCAGAATAACACTGAAAACAAATCAAACATGCAAGGAAATACAGTTACATTTAAAATGAGATTGCAAAGAGGCTACCTAGCAGAAATGTCATGCAGGCAGCCATTTATAAAAATATACTGCTTATATATGTTTTTCAGTTGTGAAAAAAATGATTTAGCTGTTGAACTGATGTGATGTAGGCTTTCAAATTCAAACTAAATTTCAATACATGTTTCTAAATCAAAATTAGTGATAAAAATAAATAAAACACTTCAATATCTTTATAAATTAACTTTTTTTTTTAATTCCAAACCTAAAAGGAAAGTATTTTGTACATGAGATATTTCTGGAATATTGCATCAGCTAAGGATTTAATCCTCATCATTATATACCACATTTATTTAGCCTGATTTAAAATTCCCTTTGAAACCAAACTCCCATTAGAGGTAATCAAAATGATGCTTGAGTAAGTTCTTCAAGACTGGGATGATCACAGTTTGCTGCCAGTGGTTTTAAATTGTGCAAGCAATAGAATGATAAAATATAATCTGTGTCAGAGTAGAAATGTGTGAGTATTCACAAAGAAAGGCTGCTTCCTTTTACCTGTCTCCAAGATAAACCTTCAAATGCAAGGAAAAAGGCACAGCTCCCCAGGGGCTGCAGTGAGATATAAGTAGCAAGACTGAAAGAGAAAAACAATCAATTTGAAATACAAAAGTTTAAAGTCGTTATTATGTCACCCTTCAAGGTGGGAACATAATTTGCACATGAAAATAGGGACATATCTGAAACTAAGTTAATTTAAGTGTGATAAAATTTGCTCAAGTGAACAAGTAGAGAAAACAGCAAGGAGAAAACTCTAGAACCTTTTGCTGGTTGCAGTGCAGAAAGAAAAAAAAAAATTTTCTTTTTTAAATGGACTGATGGATTATATCTATATTTTACGTGAAAAGCATTTCAAGGCCCCAAGATTAGCTTCCTGAACAGATTCATCTTTCATTCTCATAGCCTGGCTTTAGACACTCAAGCCCAATACCTAGAGTATTTTAAAGTCCTCCTAGGCAAATATGCTTCACAGGTTAACATAGCATTGAACGTTCCCAGATGGACTATCCCCAGGCAACCCACAAGTAGTGTACTGAGGAGAAGCAGCAGTCGAGATAGGATGTGATCACAAGGCAGGTGGAAATGCTTGAAATGCTTACTGTTGTTGGTTTGAAAAATACTATTCAACTGAGCACAACTGTGCACCTGCTCCTGAGTTTGCAATAACAGGACATAAACTAATTATATTTGCCATTCTTTGACTTTGAATTTAACTGAAATGGAGCTAGGAGATTCTTTGTTTCTTTAGAAAATTCAGAATTTGGTTTTAAATTTGCACACAATTCATCTACTGTATTACAGTATATCATAGGGATGCAGTGCATCATTGCATACCAGCTAGCTGATAATTACATTTGGTACTGTGAAATGCAAAGCTCGCATAACCTGAAGTGTCATCAGCTGGTGCCTGACTGGCCTAATCACTTTGTCTTTTAAAGAATTTACATTGATTTCTGAAGACATTTTTAAATCTCACTTTAAGACATATTGTGTTGATGTTGTTTATGCCCTTTGTCAGTTTATGTTATCCCCTGACTCCTTACTATTATTGCTGCAGTTTTAGTGGACAGCAGTAATATGTGTTTCTCATGGAACACACAGGCGGTCCAGGAATCTGCACCTTAGGTCAAGTCCCCAGTGGTCTTACTGTGCTTTAATTTTGGAATTAATCAAAGAAAAAATTGGTCTCAGTCAAGATTTGCTGAAATACTTATCACTATTTTTGAGTTTATGGTAGTCAGTATTTCAGCACTTTTACATTATGAGGATATTTTCATAAGAGCACTGGAAAAATTACAATATTTTGAAACTAAGTATAGATGAAATTAATTTTACCTGTTCCTTTAAAAATAAAACTTTTATGGAATAATCAACTATCTTCAGTATAAAACTCCCATTAAAAATCTGTGATGAATAGACAGCATACTCCAGCTTCCCTGATGAAAACAGAAAGTATCTTCTATACTGTTTCTCTCTGTGGGATATATTATATATCTCAACACTCTGTACTTTTAAGAAAAATATTTTATAATAATAAAAATTGTATAAAAAGCAGTCAGTGCTATCCTTCTTAGTTTCTCCCTCTCTCTTTATCTTTTTTTTTTTTTTTTCCCCCTTCTCTCCCCACTAGTGTACCAGTTTTGGCTGCGATAGAGTCAGTTTTCTTCATAGAAGCTTCTATGGTGCTGGTTTGGATTTGTGACCAAAACTGTGTTGATAACACAGGGATGTTTTAGCTATTGTTGAGAAGTGCTTACACAGTTTCAAGGCCTTTTCTGCTTCTCACACTGCTCTGCCAGTAATTAGGCTGGGGGTGCACAAGAAGTTGGGAAGGGACACAGTTGGTACAGCTGACCCCAACTGACCAAAGTGATATCCCATACCATATGTATGATGTCGTGTTTAGCAATAAAAGCTGGGGGGAGAAGGAGGAATGTTTGGAGTTATGGCGTTTGTCTACCCAGATAACCATCATGCGTGATGGAGCCCCGTTTTCCTGGAGATGGCTGAGCATCTGCCTGCTGATGGGAAGTAGTGAATGAATTCCTTGTTTTGTTTTGCTTGCATGTGCAGCTTTTGCTTTACATGGATTTGAAGGACTGACCACTGGAACAGCTTGCCCAGAGAAATTGTGGATGCCCCATCCCTGGAAGTGTTCAAGGCCAGGTTGGATGGGGCTTTGAGCAACCTGATATAGTAGAAGATGTCCCTACCCATGGCAGGGGGACTGGAACTAGATGATCTTTAAGGTCCCTTCCAACCCAACCTATTCTATGATTCTACTTTATTTTTTACTATTTTTTTTAGCTATTATTATTTAATTTATATTTTAATTAATCCAGGGCTCATCTATTTCTCTAGTATAACCACACTAACTGATTAACTGTCACAGCCCCTATGTGATACTCAGTGTATGGGTACAAGGCATTGAATGTATTGATAGCCAGCACCATGGCTATCATGTGGCAAACATGAAAGCTAAGATGTCAGAGAAACTTTTTCCAGTTTCACTCTGTGGTTCAAAAGCTGGAATTTTTTTTTCTTGAAGGAAGACTTTGCTGTTTACTAATGAGTCATGAGTGCCAACAAAAATTACAGATTTATCTTTTTTTTAAGTTCCCTCCATCTTCATCACCTGCTCCACATATTAAGTGACAAGACAGAATCAGCAATAAAGATATTTTTCAGATAAATACAGAAATTTACATCATGAATTCTGGTTCAGTTTTAATGGCTTTCTTGGCATGGACAGGAAGGAAAAACTGTAAGTTATGAAACAAGTAGGTTATGAATCAAGGATAGCTGCTATGCAAGTGACTACCATATAGTTGATAAAACCTTCTGCAGGTGTAGAATGACAAAGCTCATCACTGACGTAGTAAGGCAGAGCCAGTATTAATGAAGGGTCAGCACAGCCTAACCTGGGAATCTCTAAAAGGATTGCAAAAATCTGCCTACAACTCAAGTGCCTGGTGCAAAGCCTTGTAGAAACCTTTTACTGTGTCTTTGTATTAGTGTTACAGGCTATGAAATGGGTCATCTAAGATAAAAATGTCTGTATTTTTTTTTTCAGCCTCCACTGTACAATCTGCTATCAATATAAGAAAGATGAAGCGGATGGGGGCAGTAATATCCTAGATCACCACAGTTACATTTTCCTGGGGTTTAAGATACTACTGTTACCCTGTAGAGTCTTCCTTCCCCTGTGGTAGATGTGGGCTAAATGTAGATCTTCCTTCCCCTGGGTAGATGTGGGCTCTTGTAGCTCAGTAATTTCATTCAAGTAGTTTAAATGTCATCAGTGAAGAAGATAAATTCCATTGTTTTTTCATCATTTCTGCAAAGCTACATTATCGTCATCATTTGATCATCATCATTTGATGATAATTTCCTATTGACAGCTTATTAAATAGTTTTAATATTTCAAACCACAATGTGGCACAGTTATAAAACTCAAACATTTCAAAATTATAATGATATTTAATTTATTTCATTTAGATAACTGAATTTGTTAATCAAACTTGTAATTTCAACACAGAATGCAATCAGTCTGAAAAATCTTGTTTTCCATAAAATGAAGTCAAATGTCATTATTTACCTTAATACTCTATAATTCTTTAATAAATAAATCACACATCATCATTTCCATAGTTTTGCTTAGAAACTGGTACCAGCCTAAGTGTTAGCTCAGTTGGCTCACTGGAATTTTTGATTAGTAGCACATTATTAGTAACATGTAGGCCCAGATGTGTGATGCAGGAATGTTGTTTCTATTCTGGGTCACTTGGCAAGATTATACACACGCTTTGGATCATACAGCAAGCCCAGAGTCTACTTATGTTTGTTACTACGGAAAGACACAAGCTCTTCATTCGCTGAACCGTTCTTCAGCTTTTCTCTAGTTTCCTGAATCTGCTTCATGGAACAGAGATAGAAGTCTGCTCTCAGGACACACTGGGAAGAAGATATAAATTGCCAGTGTCACTGAAGTGGAGTGGTCAACAGGTCTACCAGCAGAGGGGTCTGTGCAAGTTCTGTTCTCTGTACCTATGTTCAACAGTTTTAAGCAATTTGAGGCTTTCTAGCTTTAACTATATTTGCATTTATCAGGAGTTCCTACAACACTTAATCAAAAGAAGAATGTACTTAAGTAGTGTGTGATTCACCTTATAAAAAAAGCATATCTGTAATTAAATGCATACATCTGTGCTGGACACCCTAGACACCATTTGTCCCCCTTTTTGAAGCAAGTGGATACCCATAAAACTTCAGTATATTTTCTATGAAAATTATTAATTTATTTTAGTTTTAAAAGCCTATCACTAAACAAAACTGCCATATAAACAAAACATTCACAATGAGGAACATTTTCTGATGCTGGTAAACTTACTTTTCTTTTCCATTTTGCTGTGGTATTTTTCTCTCATATGAGTAATGCAAGTGAGAAAGTGATGAGCCATCTATTTTGGCTCAATACCAAGTCTTGAGAATTTGTGCTTCATGTCTGACAGCTTTTAATAGAAGCTGGATTTAACCCAATTTTATACACTAAAAAGAAAAATAGAAAACCTTTTTTTTGCTAGAGTTAGCACTCACAAAAGCACTGTATGAACACTATGGTTAACATTATTGGCCAGTGACTTCTTAATTTTAGCCATAGATCTAGAAGCAACAGCCATTCCAGTTTTGCCATTTGGCCCAGACTCTATTCAGGGGAGAAAAAAAAAAGCTCATAAAACTTAGGGGTGCTGAACAATCTCAGTGGTATTCAGCACATGGTCTCTTTTATGAAATCGTTAATAAGAATGCTAATTAAAAGAGTGGCTTTGTATCAACAAGTAAAATAAATTCCAGGTTATATAACTCCATCAATAACACATTTTTGCCAATGCCCAAATATTTTAATCTAAAAATTAACGGTGTCATCTTTCTCATGGCAGCTCACTCTGTGGCAGGTGGTTTTTAAGAAGTCTGATGGCAAGCTCCAGAGAGCAGAAGTTAAGCATTCCTGAACATGATACAGCAAAGTAATAGAATGATGACATTGTTTCAAGCTTCTGTACAACCTTTAAAGATTACATTGTATTAAGGCAACTGAGGGGCAAGAAGTGCATGGAAAATAATGATAGGAGAATGGAAAATACTCAGAAATAAACTTGCATTACTGATACAAATATAGGTTACAGATGCATTCAAAAACCTAGAAGCCGTACTCTTCTTGTCAAATAGAAAAAGATTGTTTCAAATACAGACACCAATTCATCTTCTCCCCTTCCCTCCTGGTATCTCTGTAGCTTGCCTCAGCCGAGTATCAACTAATTCAGTCTTTTCAGTTTCCAAACTCAATTAGAAACTAAGGACCAGACATTTAAAGGCATGTGAATGGGAGTTAACCATCACAATATATTTTATAATCTGGCCTAAGAGCTAAATCAAATAAAAGGTGATTCTGGCAGACCAATGGCCACAGATAGATTCCTTAGCTGAAAGTGCCATTGAAAAACAAAGTCATGGACCTTCTTTCATTATAAAAGGAAAGTAGGAACTTAAGTGCCAAATGATGTGAATTCATGACAGCCAGTCCAGTAGGCAGAAGGACGTCTCTCTTACTTAGTAAGGTATTGTGAAGAAAGCAGTGTGAAAACTTAGATACCTAACTGTAGCGCTTGTTTGTACATGAAGGGCTGTGTCTCCATAAATAAATAAAAGTAGAAAGAGGGCCAAGGCCTAATCCTAGGATCCAAGGCCAAGTGTCACCATCTAATTGGTGTGCACACTTAGCTTATCTCTAGTTCTCTCCAGAACTGCTTTGTCCTGGACAGATCTGTAAGACAACCAAGGAATAACTAAAAATTTACATGGTTTGTGATTGACGACAATACTCAGCCAGTGTGCAAGAACTGGCTGTTGTTCAAAAAATGTCTCAATACAAGAACTAGGTGAAACTCAAAAAAAAAAAAAAAATTAGGAGATCTGTTTAGAGCAGACAAAAGCAAGTATTTTTTTTACAAGCAGGTACTGAATTTTGAGAAACTTGCCACAGGAGGGATGGGAGGCAGATATTATCAGCCAATTAAAAAAGGAATTAGACAAATGTATGGACTAAAGATCCATAAATCTAGGCAAGATTATACCTTCTAGTATTCCTAGTACAATTCTGGATACTCGAGGGGTATGAGAGGAAAAGTTTGCAGGAAGTAGACGGGCTCACATGCTTTACTTAATAGCATCTTCTATTGCCACTGTTGGGGACAGACTAGTGTGCTAACCTGACCACTCCTTTGACTTCGTAGAGCGTATCTTAATCTCTTTCTAACAACAGCCCTTTCTATACTTTTTTTCTGAAGCACTTGGCTATATTGCCTGCATTCAAGTGGGTTTTTTTTTAGATTCCTGTTATGAAATCTTACAAAAATAACCCACCCAGCTATTACACTGTTAGGGGTTTCTTCCCCACATTTTTTTTCTATAAGACTTAGCTAATACATAACAACAATAAGAACAAAAGTCTGTTCTTCTAGTATCAGGCTGGGACATATTTCAGTCCCCTTGTCTTCAAAGCAAAGTGAAGTTCACCGTTCTTCTTAAATACACAGTAAGTATGGATATAAATGTAAACTATCATATAGAACATATCAATATAGTATGTGAAGGTCTCTAATTCAGTAACAACAGACAAGAAATCTCTTACCCTCATCCATATTTTTTTCTGTTATAGCTTTACTTTCCAATACTAAGAGTAGTCCTGTCTATTATTCTGTCCTTTCTCATTATGCCCTTTTCTTTTCACTTTCTATACTTTCCATTTTCCTTCTTTCTTACTCCTATTAAGTCATACCACAAGATTCATGAAGAGGAAATTCAAATTATAACTGCTCAACAGTGGCAATTTGTGACTGAGGAATGACCTGGCATGGAGGACAAGGCCCAACTGCCAAAAGCGTTAAACTGGCTGGCAGCAGGAATGCCAGAGACAGAATGACCACCTGTAAGGAAGTGAAGTTTCCCTTGGTGATTAGGTAAGGAACAGCCCCAGCACTGTCTTGTAGCCATCCTGGAATGCGAGTGCTCAGGGGCAAGCTTTGGGCAGCAGAGCTGGTGCTGGGAGATGGACCCAAGGCTGGGTTGAAGGTCCTCATACAACACTCACAGGATCGGTGCTGGTGTAAGTGTATATAAGGAATTCGCTCATGACACAACTTTGCAGACTCCTTGTAGAACCATGTAAGACTGTCTAATGCATTGTTTTTGTTTTGTTTTGTTTTGTTATATATTTAATCACAAATGTGCTTAATTTGCCTCAAGGGGTACAATAAAGATTCCCCAACATGTATCTTTTTCTTTCTATGTCCCTGATTCTTCTCATTTCCTCTCCTCAAGCTGACCTATTCTGAACTGGGATGCTGGAAGCAAATAATAGCTCTCCCTACAATTTTTCTCAAAGCCTATAGATGTTCCAAATTTAGCTCCATCTTTGAAAAAGTCTAATATTAATCACATTTATAACAAAGATTTTTTCTAGAATGACATTTGAATTTTGACATAAAAATTAATCTAATTTTTATTGTGCTTCAAAGCCATTTAAGTACAACATTTCATTACTTAGCTCACTTTGCTTGTGGTTTTGTTTCTTAATTTAGGATTATTTGGTTAGAAATAATATGAAATTCTAAAAGGATTGTATTAAGAACAGCTAAAGAATTTGTCATGGATTATGCTCTAGAAATACAAATGACTCCTAGAAACATACTGACTTGTGTTGACTATGTACTAATTTTCTCCTTTTCTTCTCCTGTAATTATAATTCTAGAGAATATTAATATCACTGAATCTGCAGGCTCTGTTCCTTAGGTTTTAAAGATTCCTACATTACCTAGGTTTCCACCTGTGCTTGTTCTTTTAGTAATTTTCATACCATAAAGAAAAGAAAACTTTCCATATGTAGATACAACTTTTCTTCTGTAGGTGTCCAGTGGAATATTGGTACTAATTTCCTCAGGAAGGCAAGTGTTATAGAATGAAGTAGCAAGAGTGTTATGGGCTACCTGTTCCCTCATCTCTTTCTTCTCTTCTCTCTTTTTTTTTTTCCTTTTTTTTTTTCCTTTTTTTTTGGGGGGGGGGGGGAGTTGTGTGTGTGTGTCTTCTATGTTTTTTTTTTGTTGTGTTTGTCTATGCATGTTTGGTGAAAATGACCTAGTCGATTAGTCATTCTGGAAGTAAAATGAGCATGTTCTGAAGGCATCCTTATTGGGATTTCTGTCATTCAGACTATAGACTTGGTTTTGGACTATTGCACTTACAAATAGATAAATTTAAATTAATAAGGGTTTCATTGCGTAAACACTGAGTTTAATCCTATTACTTCATAAGGAATAAAAAAATCCCTAGATATTGCTCATTGTTTGCACAGTGGATAAACCATAAAGAGCCAACTTTCTAAAGTTATGCAAACAACTTAGTTATTTTTGTTATAGCAATGTTGTATAAATGCTAGCAGTAGTTTTGTTGCTAACTGTATGTATTTATGCAACTGAATTTCACTACCTTTTCTGCTGAATCTGATTGTCTCAGGCTTTATCATATTTATTATGTTTGTGCTGCCCAGTCATATGTAGACATTTGTTCAGGCCTTCTAAACACTCACAAATTGCAAATCAATGTGCCATACCAAGAGCCACGAACTGTGGGGACTAAACACTCCAGTTCTCGCTTCCTTTCCCAGCTGTCTACCCCAAAATAAGTCCATACACAAGGGTTCAGAACATGGACACTTTTCTCATATTTTCTTTTCTTTGCTTTAATCACTTTCTGGTTTTATATTTTCATCTGAGCTTTAAGGTATTGCAGACAAGAATGTGTTTTCCTAGTTTATTATAACCTTGAATTGGATGGTTTTCTTTGAGTGTCATCTTGATATGTATGACAACAGCACTAACAACAGTGATTCTATCTCCTTTTCTGCTCTCACTCATAAATACAATGGGAAAACAACAGTTACATGTCTGTTTTACCTTTGGTTACATAAGATAATAATGGCTGGAAGAGCATAGATTTATACTTAAAATTATGAAGTTGGATTGATGAATAATAGTCAATTATGTGGTATTGGTCTTCCTTAAAAACTTAAGAGCATTTAATTCCTTGCAATTATGCAAATGCAGACTTCTGAATGTGTATCTCTTAATTATCACATTATGTATAGTTTATTGTAATTTGCTTATGAGGCTGTAGTCCTTGTAAACAACAGAAAGGGAGGGCTTGGGCAATAAAGGGTTCTGCTACTCATTTAATGAATTTGAAACAGTAATTTCAAGCTTACCATTTTTCAGATTCTCCAGCAAATATGATAGATAACAGAAAGTCATACTCAGCAGATTTAATTTGTATTTTTGATTTAGCACTTTAAAAGCTCTGTGAATGGCTACAGCATAGCTTCCTGAAAAATTCTCTAATTTGTTCCAAATTACCACAATTAAGGAAAGGACTTTATAGCTTACAACATTATCTGAAAGCTGCATTTGGATTCATAATAATCTGCCTTGGCATTTTCAAATTTGATAGTTGTAGAGTATTTCTTTCATGTTGAAGTAGTAAAACTGTATGGTAACTGGTCATTGTTTGTACTGCTGTACTTAGAAACATTTCACTGCTGCCATTATAATCCTAATATTTCTAGAGCTGTATAATTTATCCATGAAATTTTGCTTTGGGCTAAAACTTGGCATGCAAATTGTGTGTCCATTTTTAGATTATATGAGCTTCAAAAAAAATTACTGCTGTTACAGACTTTTTTTTGCCCTTATACTTTGTAACCAAAAATGAGTTAATGCCTGACATTTAGAAAACTGAAATGCAGTTATGGCTCTGGGACCAAATGTCATGAAGGGATGCAAACAGAAACTCTATATTTGCAAGAGGGCATGCATAAAAACATGTGCACTCTTTATTATGTACAGCTCCCACCGTCTGAAAAATAGACTTAGTCCATGCATGATGCTTCATGCAAATATGACTGGTAAGCATATAAAGAGTACTCTGGTTATTTGAAGGTTTGAGTCTTCATTTGCAGCACTCTGTAATACTATCTAGTGATTTTTGGTACCAGTGTTCTAAAAATGCACAGTAACAAACAGTATCAGCAAGGTACTGATGTTAAAAGTCAATTGTGGCAGAGAGTTACAACAGCAGAAGACTCGCATTTTTATCATGCTGATGTTGAATCAATGACTTCCTAACACAGCATAGATTCTAGGTGGTCTGTTATGTCAAAGTATTCCAGTTTTCTAGAAGAGGTCACAATATCTTCTAAATTCATGTCGCGGTGAAGAAAGTGAAAAACAAGAAATAGTTTGAATTGCAAAATAAACCATTTGCTAAACTACCACGGAGACTTCTGTGCTGAATTGTCTTCCAAACACCAGCAATCACAATGCAGGACCACTCTGTGGCAAAGCTTACAGGTACCACATTTCTTGTGCCAAAAGCTTTGAAATGCATAAATATACTCACCACTGATTAACTTGATATATATATATCACATTAAAGGCCAGCTACAGACTAAAGATAGTAAATATCAGCATAAGGGAATATAAAAAAGAGGCAGGAATGTTAGTACTTCACCAATGCTCTTATAAGTTTATTGGAAGGGGTTTTTTTGGTGATTTTGGGTTTCACATTCTCTCTCTAAAAAAAGTACTTTATAAATGAGATACACTGTTTTTTCCATTAGCCTTTGGCCAATGACATATTTCTCTCAAAATTAAAGATAAATCAGCAGCTGTAAAGCTCAGTTTCCTTTTATCAGAATAGCTATTATCCCATTCAAAGTGATTTTTTAATGTATGTTCCCAAGTATGTTTACTTGGGAAAAAGAAGCAAAAAATCAGATTTACCTGTTTAGTTAATATCCTCCAAATTAATGTGTTGTCTCAAACAGTAACCATAAACAGATGCTTAAGTAAGAACCATGAAGAGGCAAGCATGTATCATAGTGAGTATTCTTCCTGCCTCACATTATTGTCACTTCATGGGGAGTCCTGAGGCTGATTAGTTGTATCTATTGAGAAATTCTCATCAGATCTCTCTTTAAGTGCTTATTCAATGCCTCTTTGAACCCATATAAATTTTTTGTATCTACAACATTTTTTGACAAGTTTATCTCTTGCATGAATAATGACTTCCTCTACTTGCTGTGCATCTAAATCTTACTAACTTCTTGCATTCTCTAAGAAAAGATAATAAATTTCTGTGTCCACTACCTTTATGCCATTTATGATTTTATAAACCTCTACTATATTCATTCCTATTGTTTTTTTCAGGCAGAAGAATCCCACTATACTGTCATTCACGTTTTATTGTATAGTTTTGGACATCACTTTTGTTATTCTCTGAACATTTGTCAGTTCAAATTTTTCTTTTTGAGATGAAGAGACAAAAACTGCATCTAGTATTCTAGATGTGAGCAAACCAAGGCAAGATATTAAATTGCATTCAAGATTTTGTATTAATGTATTATTTTGTATATTTAATTTTATAAAGAAATTACTTTGCTTTGAAGAAAGCCTAAAACATTTGATTGGATGAGAAGGGTCATAAAATCAAAGGGTAGTACATAGAATTATAGAATCATAGAGTCATAGAATGGTTTGGGTTCGAAGGGACCTTAAAGATCATCTAGTTCCAATCCCCCTGCCATGGGCAGGGACACCTTCCACTAGACCAGGTTGATCAAAGCCCCATCCAACCTGGTCTTGAACACTTCCAGGGATGGGGCATCCACAACTTCTCTGCGCAACCTGTTCCAGCGGTCAGTCACCCTCACAGTTAAAAGGTGTTTCCCAAGATTCAGATGGAACCTCCTGTGTTTCAGTTTGTGCTCATTGCCTCTGGTCCTATCACTGGGCACCACTGAAAAGAGCCTGGCTCCATCTTCTTTGCACCCTCCTTTCAGGTATTTATAGACGTTGATAAGATCCCTCTGAATCTTCTCTTCTCCAGGCTGGACAGTCACAGGTCTCTCAGCCTTTCCTAATAGAAGAGGTGCTCCAGTCCCTTAATAATCTTTGTGGCCCTTCATTGGACTCTCTCCAGTATGCCCATGTCTCTCTTGTACTGAGGAGCCCAAAACTTGACACAGTACTCCTGGTGTGGTCTCACCAGTGCTGAATAAAAGGGAAGGATCACCTCCCTCAATCTGCCGGCAATACTTTGCCTAATGCAGCCCAGGATACCATTCTCATTCCTTGCTGCAACAGCACTTTGCTGGCTCATGTTCAACCTGGTGTCCACCAGGACCCTGAGGTCCTTTTCTGCCAAGCTAATTTCCAGCTGGGTGGCCCCAGCCTATGTTGGTATAGGGGTTTGTTCTTGCCCAGGTGCAGGACTTTGCACTTCTTCTTGACGGAGAAGTTCATGTTCATGAGATTCCTGTTGGCCCATTTCTCCAGCCTCTCAAGATCTCTTTGGATGACAGCACAACCCTCTGGTGTAGCAGCCACTCTTCCCAGTTTGGTGTTGTCTGCAAACCCGCTGAGGGTACACTCTGCCCCATCATCCAGATCATTAACAAAGTGGTTAAACAGGACTGGATCCAGTATTCACCCTTGGGGTACACTACTAGTTACTGGCCTCCAACTAGATTTTGTTCTACTGATCACCACCATCTGGGCCCAGCCATTCAGCCAATTTTCAATTCACCACACTGTACGCTCATCCAGCCTATACATCAACACCTTCTCTATGAGGATCTTATGGGAGACCTTACTGAAGTCTAGGTAGACAATATTCACAGCTCTCACCTCATCTACAAGGCCAGTCATTCCATCATAGATGTTTATGAAGCTCATCAAGCATGACTTCCCCTTGATGAAGACATGCTGATGACTTTCTTGTCCTTAATGTGCCTGGAAGTGGTTTCCAGGATTAGGTGCTATACCACCTTCCTAGGGATTGAGGTGAGGCTGACTGGTCTGTAGTTCCCTGGGTCCTCCTTCCTGTACTTCTTGAAGATAGTAGTGGCATTTGCTTTCTTCTAGTGTTTTGGCACTTCTCCCAGTCACCATGATCAATAAAAGATTTTCAAGAGTGGCCTCACAATGACATCAGCCAGCTCCCTCAACACTTGTGGCTGTATCTGTATTGGGTTTGTGTGGCCCATGAGGGCCCATGGATTTATGTATGTCCAGGTTGCTTAAATATTCCCTGAACTGATCCTCTTCCACCAAGGGTTCATCTTCCTTGCTCCAGCATTTCCTCCTGGTCTCTGGGACTCGTGATTTCTGAAGACTGGTCTTGCTAGTAAAGATCAGCAAAGGCAGCATTCAGTACCTCAGCCTTTTCCATGTTCTGTGTAACCAGGACGCCCATTTTGTTGAGCAATGGACTCACATTTTCCCCAGTCTTCCTTTTCTCTCCTATGTACTTATAGAAACCCTTCTTGTTTTCTTTAGCCCATTCAAAAAGAACTCCTGTATTTAACTACTGGTAAAAGGAAAAGAATGAAATGTAGAGAAGAAATCACTTGGAATTTAGCCATAATTGCAATTGTACTATCCCAACAACATCTAGAACCCCAGTAAGAGATTTAAAGTAGATGATGTTGCTCATACATGAATAAGCCATGCACCTGTGATTGTAAGGGATATATTTTAAATATTACTTACATTTTAGCTTCTTTTATTGTGGGGTAAAAACAGTACAGAAGATGAAATTAATAGCTCATCCTTGACTCTGAATGATGCATGTCAGGTATAAGGTGGTGATAAGAGGGTTATCTTGTAAAATTTTTATTATCCTGGAAATACCCAGTATAATATTTCACTCTCAGTACTGCCACAAAGAAAACCAAAACCCACCAACAAAAAAACCCTAGATTTCAATTTTTTAATTTATTTTTATTTGTTGGAAGAGAAGATTGTTTTGTTTTGTTTGTTTCAATGTTTTTAATATTTCTTTTAAATCACAGGTGTTAGGAATAGACAGTGAATGTGAGTTGAACTCTCAACAATACATAATTACATAAACTTGCACTATACATCATAACATATTGTAGCTGTAATAATTTTCTTTTAATGTGTTTTCAATGCAACAGACATTTTAAAGACCATTAAGTTGAGGATTTGCCCAACAACCCATGATGATCCATTATTAACAAAATATATGTAATCAGGATGCTTTTATAATACAATACAGATTGGGCAAATATATAATTAGGAAGCTCTTAGTTTTAGCAAGATAGAACCGGTGAAGTTTTCTGTGCTTAGGCTTTCATAGCTAGGCTTTGCTAACAAATGACCAGGCACACTTCAACACTGTTATGCACTAGGTTTTGTTAAAAGTCACTCTAATAGCCGACGCAAAATGTTTGCTATTTTCTTTTGCTTATAACTGCATATTCTATGTAGTCCATCTAAAAATGGAGAAAAAATGATTTGTGCCTTTCCTGTGTTATAAGATATTCATTTCAGAGGAGGCCAGCCTATTCTTGCTGTTTTATGGGTGGAAATAGTGAATGAACTCAGAGTTTCCCACTACGTGCCCTAACTTCAGAACTTGAACATGAAAATTTCAATCTACTAGCAGCTCTGAATATAGATTCCTATAAAACAGATGGGCCATTTTACATTCAAGGGGAAATGGGTGATATTACCTGAAGGTCAGACTGATCATCTGTCTGAACTCTCACTTGTTTATTTTAAGCTTATTGGGAATCTCCTTGAAGTCACAGGTCATGCTGGATCCAAACACAGAAAACTTGCATGAGTGGAGCCTTAATTCACAACTCCTAGACCATGCAACCCATTAAAGGAGATGATAGATTTCTGTACATTACAAAATAGTAGCTATTTTAAAATTGGTTTATTCTACTTTCAGAGTTTAGTTTTTACTTTTTTTTTCTGTTACTGTTATTAATAATTTCTACCTCAATACATATTTCCACTCTTTATGCTAAGCCTACTATAATAATATCTAAATTATTTGTGAGAGATGTATCTTATTAACTGTTTCACAGAAGTAAAGATATTGAGCTGGCTGTATATTAGCTTAATCACAGGGCTATAAAAATGCAGCTGTACCATTTTCTGGTTACACTTGGGCTTGGAAGCCCTTTTAGTTATTTTGCATTGGATGGGGGCCAAGTTATTAAATCCTGCTGGACCAAAATAATCTCCATGTAACATTACCTGAAGGCTGAAAAGCACAGTAAAAGTTCTTCCATTGTGGTCCTCTGTGTTTAGAGCTATTATCTTGAGAGCAGCACAGTACTAATGCATAGAGCTAGACTGGGTTCATCCTCATGCCAACGTAATGATCCCTTCTTGGAGAATGCAGTATGGAGACATTTGAACAATTATGCTTGGTCCACGTTATGTTTAAGAAGGATTGTAAAAGTCAACTCAAAGACGGCTACGCTAGACCCATAACTGCAATGTGTTCACCAGTTTCAGTATCAGCAGGCTGATTTCCTTCTGTGGCTATACTTCATACAATGGAGAACTGACCATATCAAATTGACTTTAAACACAGTTTGCATCTCGTTAGTGAAAATGCAGTCATTTTGGTCTCTTTCAATGCTGCAAAATGCTTACAATTTGTGGTAATATTTAATGTTGTGTTAAATATCTATGGTAAACTGAATGTAAATAATATCCTCATATTGGAATTGCTATAGCAATTCTTTGCTCACAGTAAAATTAGAATAGAGTAATATTAAATGAAAAGTGAATAGCAACACAGTAAATAAAACTTTATTCAGTATTTAAATGTATCTCTATATACTTGCAGAAATTAGATCCTATTAACACATAAAGTGGGAAATGAAAAGAAGATATCTATTACTCTTTTGTAGTACAGTTCATAGAAAAATCATCTTTAATTTATTGCTGTAGAAATATAAAGTGAATTGTAAAGCTTAAGTTTTGCAATTCCAGAAAATCCTGTTTCACAGCTAAATCAGTTCTGTTTGACTCTTTATATGTCACAGATCCCCATGAAAATTTATCTGACAAACCTATACCAAATAGCTGGTGAAGTAGCTCCCATCAGCTTCAATAAGATTGGGGTTACGTCTAAAGTGGAAGTTGTTACCTTTTTCTTTTTGTTTTTTAAAACCATGAGAGATGATCAGTGCTTAAAGGGATGTTTCATTAGAATTGCAGAAAGAGAATAGAGAAAAGACAAAAAAGAGTAGAATCTTAATCTTCTAGAAAGCTAAAGAAATGCAAGAGATAAGTTAGTGGAGAAAATTCTTTAGAGCAGAAACAGAAACTGTATTTCATAGAATCATAGAGTCATTTTGGTTGGAAAGGTCCTTTAAGATCATCAAGTCCAACCATTAACCTAACACTACCAAGTCCACCGCTTAACCATGTCTCTAAGCACCACATCTTGTTGAGACTCCACTCAATCTCACTATCTATGTTGCTGACAAAGATGTTAAACAGCGCCAGTCCCAACACCAACCCCTGAGGAACGCCACTCGTCACTGGTCTTCACTTGGACATCAAGCTGTTGACTGCAACTCTTTGAGTGCAATGATCCAGCCAATTCCTTATCCACCGAGTGGTCCATCCATCAAATCCACGTCTCTCCATTTCAGAGACAAGGACATCATGCAGGACAGTGTCCAATGCTTTGCACACAAGTCCAGATAGATGACATCAGTTGTTCTTCCTTTATCCACCATGCTGTAACCCCATGGTAGAAGGCCACTAAATTTGTCAGGCACAATTTGCTCTTAGTGAAGCCATGTTGGTTGTCACCAATCACCTCCTTATTTTCCATGTGCCTTAGCATAGTTTCCATGGAGGATCTGCTCGATGATCTTGCCAGGCACAGAGGTGAGACTGACTGGCCTGGAGTTCCCCAGGTCTTCTTTTTTTCCCTTTTTAAAAGTGGGAGTTATGTTTCCCCTTTTCCAGTCAGCAGGAGCTTCACCGGACTGCCACGACTTCTCAAATATGATGGATAGTGGCTTAACAACTTCAGCTGCCAGTTCCCTCAGGACCTGTGGATGCACCTCATCAGGTCTCATGGACTTGTGTACCTTCAGGTTCCTTAGATGGTCTCAAACCTGTTCTTCTCCTACAGTGGGCGGTTCTTCATTCTCCCAGTCTCTGTGTCCTGTTTTTGTCTGGGATAAAGTTAATTTTCTTCCTAGTAGCTCGTATAATGCTGTGTTTTGGATTTAGTATGAGAATTATGTTGATAACAGACTGATCTTTTAGTTGTTGCTAAGTAGTGCTTATATAAGTCAAGGACTTTTCAGCTTCTCATGCTCTACTGACGGAGAAGGCTGGAGAAACACAAGAAGCTGGGAGGGGGCACAGCCAGAACAGCTGGCCCAAACTGACCAAAGGGATATTCCATACCATATGATGTCATGCTCAGTATATGAACTAGGGGAAAGCTGGCCAACAGGCCACTGCTTGGGGACAGACTGGGCATCTATCCATTGGTGGTGAGCAATTGTTTTTAATTTGCATCACTTGTCTTTCTTGGGTTTTATTTCTCTCTCTTTTTGTTATTTTCCTTTTCATTACAATTTTTTTTTTATTATTGTTGTTGTTGTTGTTATTATTATTATTATTAACATTTGAATTATTAAACTGTTCTTATCTCAACCCATAAGTGTTCTCACTTTTACATTTCTGATTGTCTCCCCCATGCCACTGGGGAAGGGGAAGTAAGCGAGCGGCTGTGTGGTGCTTAGTTGTTGGCTGGGGTTAAATCACGACACTCTACCTTTGCCTTCTGCGACTTGGGCGGTGAGGCTCGAGCACTTGCCGGTGAAGATCGAGGCAAAAAAGTCATTGAGTACCTCTGCCTTCTCCATATCCTGGGTAACCAGGTCTCCTGTTTTTCTCTGGAGAGGGCCCACATTTTCCCTAGCCTTCCTTTTGTCACCAGTGTACCTGTAGAAGCTTTTCTTGTTGCCCTTGACGTCCCTGGCCAGATTTAATTCCATCAGGGCTTTAGCTTTCCTAACCTCATCCCTGGCTGCTCGGACAATTTCTCTGTATTCCTCCCAGGCTACCTGTCCTTGCTTCCACCCTCTGGAGGCTTCCTTTTTGTGTTTGGGTTTGTCCAGGAGCTCCCTGTACATCCATGCAGGCCTCCTGGTGTTTTTGCCTGACTTCCTCTTTGTTGGGATGCATCGCTCCTGAGCTTGGAGGAGGCAATCCTTGAATATTAAGCAGCTTTCCTGGGCCCCTCTTCCCTCCAGGGCTTTGTCCCATGGCACTCTACCAAGCAGATCCCTGAAGAGGCCAAAGTCTGCTCTCCTGAAGTCCAGGGTGGTGAGCTTGCTGTGTGTCCTCTTCGGTGCCCTAAGGATCTTGAACTCCACCATTTCATGGTCACTGCAGCCGAGGCTGTCCTTGAGCTTCACATTCCCCACCAGCCCTTCCTTGTTGGTGAGAACAAGGTCCAGCATAACACCTCTCCTTGTTGGCTCCTCTACCACTTGGAGAAGGAAGTTATCATCGACGCATTCCAGGAACCTCCCGGATTGCTTATGCCCTGCCGTGTTGTCCCTCCAACAGATATCAGGGTGGTTGAAGTCCCCCATGAGGACCAGAGCTTGTGAATGTGAGGCTGCTCCTATCTGACTATAGAAGGCCTTATCCTCTCTGTCCTCCTGGTTGGGAATACATGGAAAATTATCAGGCAAGGGATCACTTTCTACAGAACAAGAAATAGGACTTTAGGCTTTCAGATCTGCTGCAAATATTATAAAATAATTTTTAAAAAAAGGTGGAAAAAGAGAAAATAAAGAGACAGCATGAAAGAAGTGAAAAAGACGATGGTGGATCAGAGCAAGACAGAATAAATGACCTAAGTTTCTAAAGTATGACTATACAAAAAATTGTGCATCTACCATACAGCTTCTTTACATGCATGTCAGTAATTGGATGCCATGAACTCAGACTCCAGAATGCTGAATCTTATAGTGTTTACCTAGGGTTCTCCTACTTGCTGTGTTCTGGGCCACCTTGCCAGCGGTAGTCACAAGGTCTGCATCTTACTCAAATCCCCTAGCCACTGCTACAGGTGAGATGTTCCCACAGTAATAACACAAGCAGCAATTTTGTGGAGGGAAAGAGGAAGGGCTAGGCAGCACTTGGGTGCAACCCAAAGTGGTGGTAGAGAAATGATGATTGGAGATATGATTTAGAGATTCACTCTACAGTGCTATTTTGAGAAAGGTTTGAAAGAAATTAACAGCTCCCAACAGAAGTTCCTAAATGGGCTTCTGTGTAAATACAAAGTTGGTCACAACAATATAATCACATATGAGTCATGTTGCTGCATCTAGGATTGTCTGAGTATAATAGTTAAGTCAAACCTTGTAGGGAGAGGTAGTATGTTTATTATACTAGATAATATACCTGGAAAAAGCAGAGCTGCTTTGCAGTAGCAAGCCCTCCTACAGGTTTTATAAATGTATGACACAGATATGGATATATACCTGAAGCAGGGCTTTTGTGCATGAGAACTTTCTGTTTTCTGCTGTTGGATGACTTGATCTAACAGACAACATCACCACTCCCTATAAACCTCTGTAATAAAATGATTGACTTCATAACTGAATAAAATGATCTACTTGTTTATCCTCTGTTGCCTGGTGGCCAAAGATGTTTATCAAAATATCCCTATAATATTCTGTCTTTTCACATATATTCTACAAGCTACATATAGTTGTAAAATGGTTATAAGAACAAGCTCTTTATATTTTTTATAGTCCTTACTTTGATAAACGGCTTTAAGAAAATAGTAGCTAGATTTAACTCCTCCACAGTTTTAGAAACAGGAGGGCACATTCAAAGGACTATTCCTTCACCTATCATTATCAGTGACTCATATTGCCATCAAAAGCAGAGCCATATGGAAATTATACTGTACATACTGAAACAAACACATTAGAAATAGAGTGCAGCATTGAAGAAACTAGGCAACAAAAAATTGGGAAGAAAAATAACCCCTGTCTATAAGACCAACGAAAAAGAAGTGTACAGCTTTGTTAGACAGAGTGTAGTTGCAATGCTAAGAACTTTGGTGTGACAGCACAAACAACTGCTCTCTGCTTTTTAAACATTTATATGATGCTTCAAAGTGGTTAACACCTAGTTATTAGAGCTTCAGAAAAACACATTTAAATGCTTCATGTCTCCTCTACACCCATAAGTGCCACAGAAATAGTTATGATGAAAAATAGTGTGTTATTTACTCACTTTCATAAGTGAGCTTGAATGGGTGCTAGACATGAAAATCCATGCATGCTGAAAAGAGAATGTACTCCATGGAGTCACATTGAGCAAATGCAGTCCACCTGGCCACAACCTTTCAAATGTTTGTAGATTTAAAGAAAAAAATGACATCCCTGGAAAAATAATTAGCTGTCTTAGTCTTACATATTTTTCTGCCACATGAATAAGAATAATTTTTAGTGAATTGTTCTCTACAAAAGTAAGATCTGGGAATTAAAAAAAAAACAAACAAGAAAAAAGAAACCAAATTCTGGCTAACCTCTCTTTTCATCACTAGATCAAAATTCCTTTAGTGCCTTTGCTTTTTAACAACACATTAAAGAAATGTTACTTTGAAACAACGCCAAACCACTGTCTTCTGATTAGTAGAAAGTAGGGTAGAAAGCTGGATTGTATTGGGATGATAATGGAAGAAAAAAGGAAATTTCTCTTGTTTTGGGAAAGAATTTTACTATGTTTCTTTCATTATCCAATTGTGCTGACGCCACTGAAAAATAATTTACAACTTGCTATGTCCTTTCCCCTCCCAGTTCCAATGCATGGAAGAATTTTGAGGGACTTGAATTTGTTAGGTACCCTGTAGACTTGAGTCACGGCTGAGGATCAAAAAAGATCTTTTTCCCTCTTACTTCTTTATGCGACTTATGGCTGAAGGACACAATCTAACTGTTAATTTAGCTGAGTCTGCCAGGCAGGGACAGCTCAGAATAGCCAACTAATACTTGCAAACACTAAAGAGAAAGAACGTCTCTGAATCAAACTTTATACAGACTCAATTGTATGACTTTTGTTACCCCACACTTAAGGTTTCTGTCTCTCCCTTGCACCCAGCTTTTTACTACTGACTGTTCAAAAAAGTTGTAAATTCTCTCAAATATTTTTTTTTTATATCTAGCCACTCAAAAATATTTCAGGAAAGTTCCAGAAACAGAACATAACCTCTTATTAATTAATAATCGGTATTTTTTGTATAGAGAACATATTGGAAATTGACTTGTTGATCTTCTGGTAGTAGTAACATGATATTTGCTGAACTTATTTGTTCATGAACACCTTAAGCACCTTCCAAACACAGGTTAGATATTTTTCAAGTCACTTTGGAATTGTATTACTTATCTAAATGTCTTTGTTCAATCTTCTGTCATGCTGGAAAAAATTGTACTCTAATGCCAATCAAACACTTAGTTTCCAACATTACAAAAGACTTTCCAGATTTAACACTGTCACAGAATAAATGCTTCATGCTTCAGAATATTGTCTAGCCAACATATTTATTTTTTGCACTATTAGGAATGAGACGCATTGTTTGTAGATAACAGAAAAAAAATAATCTCTCTGTACATCAGTGCTGACTTCTGTCTTTCACCAGATTATTTACTGTCAGCTATTTCTAAAACTGTGATGTGGTTTACAGATCTGAATTCAATTTTTTGAAAATTGTTAATTGTTTCCTGGGATATATGAATGAAAAGATGTCTAAAAACGTCCTTAAGGAAATTCTTGCTACAATGACAAAAAAAAAAGGAAAAAGAAAGGAAAAGAAATGTCTGGAGAATTGTGAAAAAACATGCAAAAAGAGCAAGTCTTCTGCTCTATGGCTGTGGGTGAAAGGAAAATACTATTTAATGCCCTCCAGGGTGTCTATATTGCTGCAGCTGTGAAACTTTGTCACTAACAAGAAAGTGAGTCTTTGATAACATCAGAAAAAAACCTGCTATATGCAATCCAGTACTGAATATAGGGTGCTTTCGGGAAAAGATAAATATCATAATGAAGCACAAGAAAGCAATGTGTTTACAAAAGCTTGACCACACATACAAAGAATGTACATATGTATTTATCTAGACATATTGCATACATGCATTACTCTAATTCCATCTCAAATTAGAGTAGTCCAACAAGACTGAGAAATTGACCAATCAAAATGGAGGAGATCTCACAAGCAAGAGGTTTCTGTTTCACTTCATTTTGATTTCCTTTGTAATCTCATAATCATTACTGTTTGGATCAGACCTGCATTACATTCAAAAAATGCATTAGTTTTCAGGAGTTTTAATATCTTCTTAAAATAATCTCCTTGTAAAAGGATTTGCTCCATTTCAAATAAAACTTCATTTTCTTGCAGTTTTCAATGAAAGAAAATGGTGGTCTTGTTAAAACAAGGCACTGCATAATTGTATATAAATGATCTGTCAGATTATAAAGTCAACCAATGTAGAATGTTTTGGGTATGATTTTAACTGTTACAGAATGACTGCTTTCTAAGTTTGCTGGATAGGAATTAAATAGCACCAGCTGCCTTTTCAGTGTAAAATATTAAATGCAATGTTTTTAGGCAATAAAAGGAATTAGTTTGTCCTGTAACCACCTTACCACTGGGATTATGAAGAAACTGTGGTTAGGAATTATTGTTGCTAAACTTTACAATCACTGATTTTGCAAGCTCCGTTATCCACTAAACTGAGTAATCTACCCCACTGCTAAAATACCAGCAATCACCAAGATGAATGTCTTCCAAAACCAAGTTTAATCAGACTGTCTGAAGGAAAGCAGGTCAAAGGTGAATTTATTGAATCTATAAATAACAAATTGTTTGGTTCACTGAATTGTAATACAATGCCTTATCTGTACATAAGATGATGTATTAAATGCAATAAAACACCTTAATAAAACATTAAGGTTGTAGAGTTATGCTCTCAGTAGTCAGGAAATACTTCAATGTCAGTTATAATAATGTCAAAATAATGTCATCTAATGTATTTTCTCCACTCTATATATACATATATATACATCCGTAAGGATATAAAATAAACAGCATTTTGTGAAATATGTCTACCATTTAACATACTGGATTTTGGGTCATTAGAATAATGTTTTAATATACCCTGAGGGATCATTATAACCTTGTTTTAACTATACACAACTGTAAGATTTTGCCTTTGCCGTGACAACATATTTGGACCAGACTGTAACTTGTAGTGAAGCTGTTATTTGTCTGTTGTCTCCTATGAAGCGAGTGGATAGGAAGGAAAATGAGAATGGACAGTGAGATGCCAGCCACGACTTTCTTATACTTGCCAGACAGAACAGCTGTGAGGAAACTGGAAGGATAAGCTGCTTAAAAAGGAGAGTGAACTAACTTACAATGAAATCTGAAACATGATGTACAGTACTAAAACTCTAAAAATTAGGATTATGATTCTGGGAAAAGAAGGTAAAATTAAAAAAAAAAAATTGGGAAATCTAAACCATATTTTTCCACCTTAATTTTTTTTTTATCTGTCCTCTTCAATGCATCATAAGTAAGAGTTCCTGATAAAAACAGAGTTTTACTTTCCCTCTCAAATGCCCATTCCCACTGTTTCCCTTGTGCTGGCACTGGTATTCTTGAGGCTCTGCTGGGATCTCTATCAGGTAAATAATTTGGCTGAAAATTAACCTTGCCCCCCACTCCCCTAAAAGATCAGTTTTTAGCAGCAGCATATATTTACATTGAACTGTGACTATGAAACCCAGACGCTCATAGCTGAATGCTCACAATCACAGTTTAGCTAACACATTTGCAATGAACAAGTTCCTCTTTTTGCACTACACCATTAAACTCAAATTAAGAAAATCATCCTCACTTTATCAAGTAAATGTAGTGTGTGGGAGAAACAATACTGGATTATAAAAAGAAAAACTATTAGGCATTACAGCTGACTGCATAAATACATTGCATAAAACAGTACCCTGTTTTTCCATTAGCACCGACACACAAACTCCCTGCAACTTAGTCCTTACTTATAGTTTTTGCTCTTGGTTGACCTGGGCACATATATAATGCCACTGTTTTCATCCTCTCTTTTCAACTCCTTCATCTGCAGCAGAAAAAATAAAGGAAAAAAAAAATCCTATTTTATAGTAGAAGGTACTCTATTCACAAAGTGTAGGCAGAGCTAAACAGTAAAAAGTCAACCATGCAGTTATAATAATTCTTAACAACAGCTGCCTTTTGTACACACAGAGATCTGGAACAAATAAGGCCTTTCCACAAATGGTTCTCAAAACAGCAGGGGAAAACATGTAGCACCCCAATGAACTCATAGACAGAGACCAGTTTCTGTGAAGTACCAGTCATCAGAATCAAACCCTCTCAAGAAGGGAGCTAGAATACAACTGTAAAATGCCTCTCCAGATTTTCTTCTCCCTTGAATAAGCAACACATCAGCAGTAAAGTATAGTGACCAGTGTTAAGGATTTTGAGCTCTCAGTCCTGGATCAGTCCATCGTAGCTCTGTTCTGTAACCTCTGAATCCTTAGTCATGGGGGTTTTTATGTGGAACACTTTGTGGCTCTGTCTATGTTAAGGAATAAAATAAAAAAAAAAAAAAAGATGGCATGTGGGACTACTCTCAGAAACTGAGGTCAACTCTCATGGAATGATTGTTGTCCATACAATTCAGTTCTCAATCTCCAGAGCAGGCTGGCTGCATCCAAACCACCTGTTTTGAATGGTCCCTGACCCATGCTCAGAGATTCTTTGGGAAAGTATTAGTTGGTCTAGACAAAATACATGACAAGGACTGCTCTAAGAATTTTACAGTACAATGATCAAGTTCCAGGCCCGGAAATGTCCTCTAGCAACATTTACTTTACTGGTATAGGTACAGCACATAATTTTATCTGCCTGTTTGGAGATACCTGGAAGACCTGAGGTTCTTTGGAATTTCAGGAATCCAGAAGACGAGCCAGCCTGCAACAGGAACTCAGCTCCTGGTCTGGAAGCCCTTGAATATGCCCAGATCCAGGATATTCAGAGTTTTGAGGCTCCAAGACATGGACTTGCTGTAGATCTACTGTAAATCTGAAAATTGTTTGACTTACAATAATCGTGTGGGTTCATGTCATCCTCTATAATGGAGATATCCAAAAGCTATTAAGTTCAGTGAAACTTCTGTTGACATAAATAAACTGTCATAGTTGCAATTAAGATTAGACAACAGTTACAGCATAACTTACACAGGTATAATGTAAAGTTAAGCCAAGCTTTGACAATACTTAAGATGCTGAGTGCTGGAGGATGTGAGACTGTACAAAAGGGAAGATTATTCTCTCTGTGTTTATATTCCCTGTTTTTCATTTCCATCTTCTTACTCAGCCATTGTTCAGAAATAGAATAATGGGATAGATGGATTTCTGGGTTTATCCTCTTTAATTTGGGCTTTGTACTGACACTTAAGGAAGTAGGCATCTCAAGACCTCTTTTTGCTTTATTTTACCATCTAATTTTAGATCTGCTCTAACAAAGGAATGTAACAAGTGATAAGGAACGGATGAACTGATGAAAGACAAGGGATATGGAAAAAACCCAGCTGCTCAATAAAAAACGTGCACATCTGGATATCTCCATTTTATCTTAAAAATAAAATACTAAACATTGTATTTAGAAACAAACAACAACAAAAATCAAAACCATTTCTCAGCACCTCATTCTCATTTAGCGCATTGTAGGATACATAAAATGTATTGATTATTTTATGGGAAATTTCAATGCTCTTGCTGAGCCTCTTCAGAATTTCAGATCATCAGATGGTGATGAACTAGAGTTCCTTCTTTCAAATTCTTTTCATTTAAAAACAAATATCTGGAAAAGTCATATGAATTAATATCCTAAATATATAAGTAAGGTAGCATCTCAACTAGTTGTTAAAACTAAGTTACAGAAAATAGAAGGACTAGGTAGTATACGAGAGAATTAAAAGACACATGACAAAATAACAAATTTGAGAACTATCAAACTGACCAATAATTTGACATCTTTTTTCTTTGTGTTCTTTTCCAAGTGAAACAATATGTTATTTGGATTTCCTCGCTTTACTCAGTTTTTTTCTTTCCAAATGAATAGAGCTCCCTCCAAGTTTTTTCAAACCTTTTTCCACATCCTTCCTTTTCACCGAGGAAAGGATGATGACTGAAACTGGCAGCAAAATTTATAGTTAAGACTGTCTAACACTTTCCATTATAAAACCCTATTTTCAGGTGCTTACAAGTGTGTCAGACTTCCAGGGCTTAGGCTGAATTATTTTATTCCAGATCTTTATTTCTCAAGCTCATCTGTTTCCAAGAAAGAGGTTTAGGTAAACTACATTGCTTTTCCCATGTTAAAAAATTTGTGTAATCATTTGTTGAGAAGATTTGTCTTAGGGACAGAAAAATTAGAAATGAGGTCACCCTCAGGTTAAAGAACAATATTTTCTCTCCCTATAGAAAATTTGTCCATGTCTGGCATATATTTTCCCGAAGTTTTTTTTTTTTTTCCAGTTACTAGGGTTACTGTTGTTATGAATATACTCTCCAAAGCTAGAATTTCAGTGGTAGGTAGAAAAGGAAGAAATAACAAGATAGAAAATAATATATGGTGGTCCAAGGTAATGATATAATTAACAAATACAGGATATGCTAGCAAGAGAACAAAACATGACAGTGACTGGTCTTAATGTACACAAAAGAGGGACACAGGATTCCCCAAAATCTAAAATATAAAGCAGTATCTAGAATTCTCAATCTGCAGAAAGTGATGTTTCAGTAGGGTATGTTTTCAGCTTCATAGAATACATTAAATAATAATAAAAAGAGATAATTAATCATACCATTTAATGCCTTAAATACAGCAACAGAGGTTGTCACCAGAATACTCAATGGCAAGCATTTAAGCGTGGGTCTCAGGAACTCTGGTTCATCTTTTTTAGTTGTTCAAAATGAGTACCTCTAGTAAAGCTATTTTTCATCCTCAAAGGGAAGGAATAGGAATCTCTAAAAGATAGCTCACTGCTGTCGTTTAACCTCACAGGCAGTCAAACACCACACAGCCGCTTGCTCGCTTCCCTCTCCCACCAGTGAGATGGGGAGAGAATCAGAAGGGTAAGAGTGAGAAAACTTGTGGGTTGAGATAAAGACAGTTTAATAGAACAGAAAAGGAAGGGAAAAGGATAATAATAATAATAACAACAACAACAACAACAACAACAGTAATGATAGAATATACAAAACGAAGGATGCACAATGCAATTGCTCACCTCTTGCGCTGACTGATAATCAAGTAGCGATCAGTACTTCCTGGAACACCTACTATTCATATACTTAGCATGATGTCACATGGTATGGAATACCCCATTGGCCACCTGGGCCAACTGTCCCGGCTATGCTCCCTCCCAGCCTCTTGTGCACCTGGCGGAGCATGGGAAGCTGAAAGTCCTTGACCAGTAGGGTACTCAGCAACAACTGAAAACATCAGTGTGTTATCAACATTCTTCTCATACTAAATCCAAAACACAGCACTAGGAAGAAATGTGACTCTATTCCAGCCGAAACCAGGACACTTACCCAAAGTATTGTAGGCATCTATGTTAGGATAAGATGCCTTACACTATGGAAATGTATCTCCTATGGAGTGTGGGGAAGATGGAAATATACGCTACAGTTCAGAGATACAATCATAGCTTTGGAGATGGTTACCTCACCTAATTGCTGCATCTAAGTATGGCAATCTACACTTGAGTTAGTTATCAGCACTCACATTTTATAGAGAAGAATGAACATTTTTATGGAGATATTTAACTGATCTGTTTATCTGATCTGTTTTAGTTGTATTCTTTTTGCTGAGAAAATGGATGTTTTCTAATAAAACTCCATTTTTCCTTGTCAAGGGTTGCCAAATCCTTCAGCCCAATAGAGGCCTGGCTACCACAGCTCCATGCTTTCACATCCAACCAGTAGCAAGTCTGAGCATGTATTTCTGACAGGCGCATATGCAAGCACATGTATACAATATGTACGTAAATATATACAAAACTGCCTATGAAGGTCATTTCAGACAGAAATATTCAGCACCCACGGAAACACAAACAACACTGACAAATTCATCCTGTTCCCCACTCTGGCTGATCAGGATGAATGTCCATTAGCAAGAAATATATGCATATATAAATACATAAATATGGATTCTACAGTAGCTGACCGTGGAGAGTAAGTCTATCCAGTAGCTAGTCCTGGATCCTTTCATGTCCAGCTGCCTCACACACAGACACACACATGTAAATAAATCTCTTAGTCAATCCTCAGACCCTACAGTCCCTCTGGAAGTAGATCTGGATGTCCTAGTCCCTCCAGTAGCCAACTTCTCCATCTGTCTCACTCTCAGAGATACACACATATCTGGACCCAACCCATGGCCACCTCAGTTCGTCATTTCCAAGCCACTTATTTTGCTTTCTGGCTAGTCCAGCTTGATATTTGCTAGTGATCACACACTGACTTACATAACCTCGCTTGCTCTAGCTGCCAGCCCTGGAGTCACCTGAGCCCCTGTGACCCATGGACTGATTGTAGTCACTGGCACTTCGACCTCCGTATACACACATACACAGAGAATAGACAATCTCTTCACCCAGGAAAATAGTTAGAAATGGAATTTAATAAGACAGAACAATCTTGGTAACAAGGCACAGGACATGGCCAGAGAAGCATATAGACTATCAACCTGTTTACATGCAACTGGCTCCTTTCATTTCGTTGTCCCTCTATTTCCATACTTGTTCTTCCCCCGAACCACCTTGATCCCTCCCTTTACCTGCCTTTGGTTCCTTCCCTAAAAATAGCATAGTAAGTCTTGTGCAATCCAAAGATGTTCTTCCCCTACATCCTATGAGTTCCATACTCCTCTGGGCAGTAACCCTCCTCAGCCTGAAAGGTGATCCAGAGAGGTGCTCCTGTTGACTTATCTTAATGGGTTTCACACCCCAGACCATGGGGGTGATGGCTTCCCTGTGACAGCCATGAGCGGCTGGGATGGGGTGCTCGCTTTTCCGATTAGATTATTCTGATTCCTCTGCCTGTGACTTCTTCCATGCTCCTTTGCATGTGCGCAAGCAAGCCTTTTATCACATAACCTAATGATCTCCAGCACACATATAGAGATTGTTGAATGAATAGATCTATGTGGATGCCCACATTGTTTACAGGTGGATATCTACTTTTAGTAAGCTGAGTACCATCCTAAACACAGGAAATTAGGCAAGGTTTTCCTGCCTCCTGTTTCTGGAACTTCAGCCTGCAAATTTCACATAATTGGACTTCAGGTGGCAAAACTGCTTATAGAATTACTGCCTATACAAATTTATTTTGAAATACTCAACAGAATATGTTCTAGCATTGGCATCCACAGTATGTACAACTGCATAAGGCATTGTATGAGCAGTAGAAGCTGCTATTGCACAATTCAATAAATTCTCTTGAAAAACGTATTGTATTGTTAGACATGTTATGCAACAACCAGCTCCAATGACTTTTCACTGTATTTTTTCTGCACCACCATGTTCAAAGAGTTCACTAAACCATATTCAATGAAAAAAAGTTACATTGTCAATTTTCAGCAAGTAATTAAAAATTAGTGCAGCCTTCCTCCTATATATGTCAGTAAGTGTATTGACTTCTGTGACACTATTTAGAAAACAAGTGATTACCAGAATGAGTTTCATCTACATTGACCTTGTTAACATAAAGATCAGTAGTTGCACTAAGAAAGTAGTTCAACTGTTCATGATTTCTTCTTTGCTGCAGTGTTTTCTTCAAAAAATCCTTGGAATCCAAGCAAATTGGACACAGAAATAACCCATCAGTTATTGCCTTTCCCTCAGCTCTATAAATTTTATAATATTTATTGTGACTGAATCTATTTGAATGCATTTCTTTTTATTTCTGAAAATGAATTGAGATTTAAAACAGAAGTTCTGACAGATCTTAGCTGCAGTAGCTTAATAAGAGCTCTTGATAAAATCAGGTCAAGTAGATTAGAGACATATGTTCAGTGGGTCTTTTTTCTTATTTTTCATGTATGGAAAATGCTAGAAAGGGAGTGTATGCTCACCAAGTGCCTTCCGTGAGATCATGCATGATGAGTTTAGATCATGCACCTCTGGGACAATAATTTGAATACCTGACGTTACGCTGCATGTAGCTACAAGGATATCCAAACTGAAATATTCACCACTTTCTTGTTTCTAAAGCTGTTGCACATGTGCCACACTACTCTCTGTGATATGAAAAGAAAAATAAAAAGGATATATTGCACAAGACTTGAATCACTGCAGTAAAACCTCTAGGCAGAGAAACTGTTATCAAGACAACAAGGAGCAAAGCGGTAGCAGATTCAAAGTGCAGAGTGATAAATACTCAAAGGAAGAAATAAAAGGAAAGCTTTATGCTGATTATCTTTCCTGTAACAAATGTAAGAAAAAAACTCCAGAATAACTTAAGGCATAATTTGCTACGTGAGGAGTCTGACTGTGTCTATAATATGTAAAGGAAAATGGCTTACAAAAGAACTAGTCCAAAGAAGAGAGTAATAAGTCACACCATCTAGAAATTAATATGTGATATTTATTTTTTATTGCAATGAAAAAAATAAAAGAGAGTAGAAACAAACAGGAAAATACATAAGAAAATATGCCTGTGTGGTGGTCAGAACACTGATCATGGGATTTTCAATTCCTGAGAAAACTGCATGGATAACAGCAGTGCTATCACTAGATGTGGGTGTATATTCCAAACATTAGTAAAATATAATTTTCTTTCATTTTCTTTAGAGCAACTACAGGAACAGGTTGGTCTGAACTTCTTTCCAGTAAATGAACAGTCACTATATATAAGACAGGATCATTCACTGATGAAACTATCATCAATCTGAAAGCTGAAAGTTATGCAGTGTAAGGTTGGGCTTTAAATCAGAGTATGCTAAAGCACTGAGTTATTAAGTAAACTAAACTGGTTGAAAATGTCATAATTCTCAGTCTGTCCAACTTTCTAATTCAGAAGTACAGCAACAACTTCTTTGCATGTGTTTTGGAAAAAAAGATGCAAATAAAAAACAGCCCCCAAAATATGTTTCGAGAATTTCAGCTTTGTGAATCCTTCAGCACAGAGGAGAGCCTTGTAACTGCCACAAAGGAACACAGTTCAAGAAACTTCACATTTGAGATTCTGGCTTGGAGCTCAGCTATTTGTAGCTCAATTCAGATGTGTAATCGTAGGTCTTTAATGCCTTTTCACACATTCCAGAATAACCTACTTGGCCTTCTGTTGCTGATGATCTCCTAAGATCTATGTGGTTGCAAGGGAAAAATGAAGCTGTCACTGCCTTTTCTTCAAGAGAGAAATAGGATTTCACATTGACACAGAAACAAAGAGAATCCAAGTTATAGTACCTTTTAATACTTTCACTGTCACTGCTCTAATAGCTCATCTTAGAAAAAGCAAGTTAACCTTCTGTGATTCATGTATATTATTCATACAGGAAGTGGTATTATCTGCCATTATAAAGTTCTTCAATATGTGTGGAGGAAAAGCAGCATATCATAGCTAGGTATTCTCAATACCATTCACAGAGAGAACACACTCTGAGCTTACCAGTCTGCGTATATTGTGTTTCACAATAATTATTCACACTTTTTTTTTTTACTGTAGTCATGAGTTTACTTCAAAGAGAAGGAAAGTCATGAAAGAATGCCTTTATGGCAAAGTGTATCATGTGTTAATTAATAAAAAGAAACATAAAACCAATGTTAAAAAAAAAAAAAAACACAACCCAAAAAACCCCTACACACATGGTAATGACATTCTATACATTATTTTACATATGTACGGACTTGGTGTTAGATAAGTGATAAGCTGCAAGGTGCTTTAAGGATAATAGAAGCAAAACAAGAAAAAGCGAATATATGGCAGACTCTTTTTGCTACTTCATATATGTCTTTACAACTGAACAAAGTTAACAATTAGGGAAAGAAACTGCTGAATCCAGATTACTATTTGTTATGAAAACAGTAGAAAAAAAGTTGTATTATAATTTGAAAAAAAACACAGTACTCGAAAACATTATAGATAGTTAGACTCACAGCAATTCTAAGTCTTAGAAACTATTTTAAGAGTGCAAATTTGGAAAGGTACATCTTGATTAACAAAATTTGTTTGGTTTTTATTTTTTTTAAAGTAAAGGTCATGTCTTACTAATTTGTTGGATTTCAGTGTAAATCAAGCTGCCAGAATGATGGAGAGGTGCAGTAAACATTGCTTGATAAGATTTTTTAGAGATCCCTTGTGAGGAGTCCACGTCCAAGGCTAATGTTTAATGTGATGAATCATCTTGAAAGAGAATAAAGACTGATTTAATGGGCTATATATTAGCTGAAGCACAGGGAAGATACAGTAAGTATGAACTGAAATCTTTTCAGTATACCATAAGAAGTATATCATAAGAATGTCAACGTCTAGTTTACAAAAGGGATGCACGTTGAAAATAGGCAGTATACTGGTAGTTGTGCAGCTCTGCATTATGTGATTTCCAAGGAGCTAAATCCTTTGGTGCACATATTGCTAAAGTGGCTGAGATACACCTGCTGCTACCTTCATGACTTTGCCTCATTTTGCTTGACCTTGCCATATTGGACCCTGCACAGCTCAAGCCTGCTATATTCTAATTAACTTCTCTTACATTTCTTTTCTCTAAGCATGGCATTGCTAGTAGTTTTTCCACTGCAATAGGGAGAAGGACTGGAAACCCTGAATAGTTCCCTCTGTTCTACCTAACCCCAGCTGCAATATTTCTTCTTTTCTGTAGCAAAATGTTGGAACAAAACAGAGCACTGAGAAATCAGTGTGCAATCAATAGATATTAGGAGGGGAATTAATCTGTACTAGGATAGTGTTTCTCATACCAAAAGGATTCCCTTTGGGGAGATTTTCATGTTTCTGTGCAAGTTTTCAGCAAGAGAGTAACAACCCTCAGAGGAAGTTCCAAGCTGCTATTCTTGATAAAAGATCAAATTATCTCTGCAGAAAGAAAGAAAGCAAGCAAGCGAGAGAGTGTTAGTAAAAAAGAGAAAGACATCTTCCCACTCTCACAGTATCCTGAATCCTTCTAATTCATTGTCTAATAGCTTTTATAGTATTTTGAAACTAGGTGGTATTAGGACATCAAAGATTGACCAATATATGAAAGACTTAGAAGATGTTGCCCATTGCAGTAAGTGTCTCATATCTAAATGAAGAATTTCTGGTGTTCAGCAAAATAACTGGTGATTGGTAAGGACTGATAGAGAAGTTAAATACAGAGACATTTTTCAGTGTTTAACTGTATGGTTCAAATTATAACAGATTATGTAATTGATTTTATGACTGTCACAGAAAAATGCATAACACATCCACTGTGAATGAAATAGAATATGAGAGACATTTAATCCTTTTCCTAGATTTATTTGTGTATTGTTAAATAAAAGAAAAAAATGTAAGATAATACCATTGAATAATCTATACCACCCAGATTTGAAATATAGGTGCTACATGTGTAAAGAAAGCAATAGTTTTGTAGGAATTTATGTAGTGGTCAATGAGGTGCAATCTCACATTCAACAAAAGCCAGCAATCAGCAAATTTTCCTTGTCCTAGTCTCTGCTTCAAACTAGAATTAAACTAGAAATCTAAACTTCAGACTCTGATGTCAAATGGATGCTGTAATAATATGTCTGTTGACTCTTCTAAAAGTAGGGATGATTCCTGTTGGAATTCTGCCAGTTCAAAAATTAATTAGTCTTTAGACCAAAAAGTAAGAAAGTTTGACTGTAATAACTGATGATGAAAGCTCACAACTGGAACTGTGAGACTGCACCTTACATCTGTAGCTTAAATTGAGAAGAGAAAAAATGAAATTATTTTCTTAATCTGAAAGATTAAGAAATTCAGTTTCACTTGGAAAGTGGGTCATAATTTCTCTGTTACACACAAATATGTATTATCAGGTTCAGGTTGTAATTTTTTTTAAATCTAAAAATTGTGATTGAACAAATTTTTTCCATGCAGCTTTAATATTAAGCGATTCATTTTCCTTCTAAGCATAACATACAGGCTAGATAAATTAAAAAAAAAAAAAAAAAACAACAAAAAAACAAACCAACAAATGAGTATATGAGCTTAGGAAGAAAGATTTGATGTCTGCATGTGTTCTGCAGGAATAAAATAATGCCATAACACGCTGAGGTGCTAACTGCTGATTTAACTACTGCTTAAGTATTAGTTTACTACAGGCATATTTTAGTACAAAGATCAGATAATTCAGAGAAATCTTACCTCCTGTATTTCATAGACCACCATGCAATGTGGTCGGTCACAGCAGTCCCTTCAGTTCTTATAATGTAAAGTCTGTGGAAACAGCAACTGATCAATAAAAAACTGGCCAAATGGGAAAATTATCTACAGAAATTAGAAAAATATTGATAAGAAAATAGTATCTGTGAAGCGATCAGGATTTGGGTATGATCAGACATGTCATGACTGTATAATGTGTTGTAGAATCAGCTACTGAAGCTGGATTTAAAGAGAAAGGCCCTGGAGTTCTTGACAGCTTTGCTCTAGTGAACAACTAAAGAACAGAAAGCAACAATAATACATTGATTTGTCTTTATTCAGCTACAGTGAATAGGGTCATAAACCTGAGTGAGATCTGACCCTGGAGCTGCAACAGTGAATTTTAGAGACTGAAACAGAGAAACACAAGGGGTCAGATGAAAAAAAAAAAATATCTAATTTAGTATTCTGCCTCTGACAGTTGTCATTAAAGAGATGTTTCATAGTGAAATTCAATGAGTGGCAAAAATATAAAATCTCAAAGTTCTGTAATAATCGGTTTAATAAATCTTACTTATTTTAGCTTCAAAAGATTAACCATTCAAGCTAATACTCCCTAAATTTGAAAATAAATTCAATCAGGATTGGTAAATTCCACCTCAGTTCACTCTGATAATTACAACTATCAGTATTTCATTTCTTTTCTTTCCTAGATTTTTTTCTCTGAATTGATACATTACCCCCCATCTACTGGAAACATTTGCAAGGCTAAACAGTTTCTCCTAATGATGTGCTGAGTCTAAGGTTTTTTACGAAGCCTGAAATAAGGTGTTGCATTGTTTTTGTTTTTTTTTTTAATATATTTTGGAGTTTCTTTACAGCAGTTTCATATCGATGTCACTATGAGCCCCAATGATCAATGATTCTCTTCTCTCCTTTGAAGAATTCCTTGTGGGAATTTATCAGCAGCAATTCAGTAATAATCCATATCATCCTTCAGAGCAATCCTGCCTTTGAAGTATGCTTTTTCCTCCAAATTAGCCGACATGTACAAGGATATAAGATTTCCTTTCCATTTTATATACCAGGATACATATTTGCATCATATCGTGCAGTTAGCTGAAGTCTATATTTCGACCGGTCTCTCTCTTTCATTTAGGCTCTTGATTCTGCAAAGTTAACACTGTCCTCTGTAAAAATTACAGGACTGAGCCATGAAGTTAACAGTTGAATTATCTGCAGGAAAAGGAGAAGCCAACTTGTGGCCTTGACCACATAAGGAGTTACTAAATTAAATAGGGTCAGAGCCCTAAAACCAAACGGCAGGGCACAGATCATGTCTGTATGTCTAAAATCTCTTCTGTCTTCATCTCCCAAGACATGCTTAAGCATACTAACAATTAAACAGTGCCTACCATCACAGAACATTTCATGAACCAATTCTGTGACCATGATTCATCTACCAGATGCAAGTCTCCAAGGTATCAAGCACTGAGTACAGTGCTAATAAGTAGCTACTGTATCCTTATCTCACAGTAATTTTGCATGTGAATTAGGTCTTGCTGTTGTGTTACCATAACCTGTGTCCTTTTGATCAGGAATCTTGAAGTAGGCAGACTTTGGTCCATATTTTGGTTTTTTTTGTTGGGTTTTTTTTTTTTTTTAATTTAGAAACACTTTTTAACAAATACAGAATATTATTTAGAATAAACCCATAAGGTCTATGTGTTGTAAACCTGTTCAAATGTTCAAAAATTCTAAGAAGACTTTGGACAAAAAAAAAATTGTAATAACAATGATCGCTCTTAATGAACTTACTGTGCATCAAAGCTAATTATTGTATGACTTTATGTTTTTTTCATTCTTGCATCTATAATCTTTTTAATGTGTTAGTTGGGATGCTTACACTAGAAATAATTTTTTAAAAAAATCTTTCATGCAAAACATATATTTTCATGTTATTCACTGTATTGGATTGTGTTGAATTTCCACCAAATTACATACAAGATTAGACTTGCTATTTAATCTTTCTGTTTAATATGCAAAACATAAGGAGATCCTGTTTTACAAATAGAAAAGACATATATTAAAATTAAAATCATATTGGCTTTGAGCATTTTTGAACTTGGAAAAAGTATTGAGACAGATCGTAGTGTAGACACATATATTAATTCCTAGTTTTAGAAGGGAATCAGTGCATGATGCAAAGCATAACTTAGATAATTTGGCTTTCCAAAATAAGACAGATATGTCATCAAGCTGAAATGAACTCAGAAAGTTTTCTGAAACAGCGAAACAACTTCAACAATAGACGTAAATTTGGTACTCCACATGTTCATTTTTGTACTATTTAGTATTTGTCTGCTTTTTGATTGTCATTTGGCAGGAACAGTGAAGTAAATCTGCATAATAGAAGGAACCACTGAAGCAATTTTTAATAGGATGTGCCTCTTTCCTTCTCCCAAACATCCCCCTTGTTAGAATGGATTAAAGCAGGGCAAATAACCTCTTACACATCCTTTTCATAAAGAAGATAATATTGACAGCACACTAGTTCTGCAAATGTATAGGTACTTAGAGAGTTTGATCTAAATTTGTAGTTTTGACCACCTGCCCATTGCTCCCTGTGATTTTTGGACCAAGAACTACAGGTTTCCTGTTTCCTCATAGGTATACAATGAATACCTATGTAATGCATTCTTCTGTCCTCTCCTCCCTGTGCATGTGTTAATGAATAGGGTATTCCAGATGAAATTCATCTACCCAAATGTTTATGCCTACACTCAGCTCATCCTACTATAAACATCTAAAATTATGCTAAATGAAGCAAAATAAAAGTACTTGTTCCTCTCAATTATAGAAGGATTTTAGGGTAACTAGCTCAGATACAGTTTTTAAAAAAAACCTACAAAACCAAAAACAAAACGAAGCATTCAGATCTCTCCTTCTTTTAACCAGTGACAGGTTATAAATAATATTCTATAGTTCTTTTAGAAGCATTTTTTACTTACAACAAAAACATACATTTATATATACACATATATATACACATATATATAATACAAGATGTAATTCAGCTAATGACAGAGATGCTGTACAATATCTATTGGTTTCCGACACAAAGGGTTGCAAAACTTATTTTATATATACATATATTATATATACACATATATATAATACAAGATATAAAATTATATACACATATATAAAATACATATATTATATATACACATATATATAATACAAGATATAATTCAGCTAATGACAGAGATGCTGTATAATATCTATTGGTTTCCTACATAAAGGGTTACAGAATTTATTGGTATGTGGGCAAAAGGCTGTTGAAAATCCTTATGAGATAAAAACTCCTGTTATATTTGCTGTTATATCCTTTTTTAAACATTATTTTTGTGAACATATTTGTGTAGATTTGAATGAATGCATGTTGAGAACTAATAGACATCTTCATCACAAAGTGATTGGAGGCAAAAGAATGAACATCTTTATGGAAAGCTGTTAATTTTTTTTTACCAAACTAGACACCATCACAAAACCTGTTCGTAACAGAGGGAATTCTTTGACTGAAAACCTAATTCCCAGATTTAAAATATTTCCATTAGGTTTGTTAGAATCCAGTGTGCACCAATAGGCTTGACCTACCCTCATCGGTATTACCTGGGACCTCCGCCCACAGCTGCAATAGTGAGGGGGGCTCAGGCTCCCAGGTCTTGATGTCCCAGGTATATGATAAATTGTCCAGTTACCAGTTCTGTCTCTACTCCTGTCTCCTGGTGTCCTGTCTCCTGGTGTCCTGACCTCCAGGACTTCCTAGATGAACCCTGGACATACCTTGTTTCCTCACCTTGTCTGAAGACCACTAGACCATTGATGGGAACCAGCTTTGTTCGGATACCCTGTGACTGTGTCCCTTGCTACTCCAGTCACTGTCCTTTCCCTTTGTTGTGGTCAGCCTCAGCTACAGGCTTGTCTTCCCTTGTGGAACAGCCCCACTCCTGATATGTCCTTGCAAGCCTGTCTCTTTATCTGCCTTATCTTCACAGTCATGTGTTAACATCTTTCCAGGATCATCCTTCCATCTAGTCTAGAAGCTGGCCTCTCAATACTCCTTGTTTTGCAGTTCCATCCAAACTTTCCATTATAAATTGCAGGCTTATTACTTCTCCCCACCTTCACCATCTGAAAATATATGATCTTCAGGTTCATTTTCATTTTCACTCCAAACCTTTGAAGACTGGCCCTATGACAAGCATTAGCATATGCACAGTAGGAATAAACTGTTCATTTCTCTAGGGTTTTTAATGAAAATACCAGATCTACCATGGCCTGGATTTATCACGGGCTAACAAAGTAGATGTAATTTTACTTTTTCACTGACATAATCTCTGGAATAACATAGCTGAAATGTATTACAAACATACCTTTAACATGATAATCTTTATACTGCCTCTATGCTCAATTCTTTGCAACTGAAAAATACAGCATTAATGTGGTTGTTTGCAAATAGCTTAAGAATAGAATTGTATAATCCATCTCATTTAAAAACAGCAGTAATTGGCAGGGGAATCTTATGAATGCTGGAATACGTAGGTGTTAACGAGATATAATATCTGCATTGAATTTTAGTACTGTGTGCAGTGATCTGATCAACATTTTGTAAACTGAAATCTTATGTTGGACGAAGTTAAGGGAATATGCTACTGTTTCATTACCCTAACTCAGAGCTAATATTTTCTCCAACAAATGTATGAGCAGCCTAAAGGTATTATCTCCTTTTTGTTTCCTGCTAGATATTCTTTTCATTAGGATTTAGAAAATGATGTTTCCCCAGGACCTTTTAGGGCTTCCATGAGCAACTATCAGTTCTTCCTGTTCCTTCAATCCAAAGTTGCTACTGTTATTAGGGTGAAATTACTTCCGCATGGAGTCCTATCTACACAGCAATTTGTTCAGTGAATCAGAACCAAATTGTTATGGTATTAGATACATAGTCATACAAAAAGCTCTTGAAAATTAAGACAATTCAACATGACTTCAGAGGATCTTAAGACAATTTGTTTTCTTCTTAAGGGTCACAGTCTTTTTTAAACATTTGATAATTTTCTCATTTTTCAGGCCTTGAACACAAAGGGGAGAAATAAGTTCTTAATGATTCTGTATAAGCTTATCTATAACAATAGTTTGGTACTATTTCAGTGAAGTAATGGAACATTATTTCTTTATTTTCCATAGACCTGTATTCCCATAAAAACAGCATGAAGAAGATTAAGGTAAACAGTCAGTGTACATTGAAAGAAACCCCAAAGAAACAGAAGGGGAAAAAAATAAAAGAGAGGGGAAGGGAGTGGAAGGAGAAAAAATGTTATTAGTAGTTTAAGAGTAAATATTTTTTCAAACTGTAGCAGGATAAACTCCTTCAAGCTTCAGTGCAATGCAGTTGTGTAATGTAATGTCTATAGTCACAATAATTTTGCAATATAAACATACATTGAATAACAGACTGATAACAACTAGTTATTCTGTATATAATGAACTGTCTATGAGACTAAAGTAAAAAATGGAACACAGAGGAATACAGTCCTGGGATGATATCAGGGGCCTTGAAAGTCCAGGCACATGATGATGTCAGAGGCCTCAGGGCTACAAATAACTGAGTAGCTGTCAACTGTAGTCATCAAACAAATCCAAACTTAGGAGTTAGAGCCAGTTTTGCTCATAACATGATGAACAAGATGGGGACCAATGAAGAGCTGGAGGTGCAGTTAGTGCTATTGCTTCATAAAACTGTTTTAATATTGCTGCTTTAGGGAAGCCATCACAAATATTAGGAAATAATATAGATATTAATATTTAGTTTCAATTTATGCCTACATAGGGAGAAAGGTAGTTGCAGCAATTGTGGATACATAATGTACATCTGCCTCAACTAATGTGCGTGTGTCTGTGTGTGTGTGTGTGTGTGTGTAAAAAGAACATTGGAACTAACTGTGTGTGGGTTAACCAATAAATCTTGGCTAACAGTATGGACTAGATTGGGATTTCTCTTCCCCTTCTCCTCTCCCTAGCCTTGTTTTCAGTTTTGATAATTTACTGTTTAACCTGGATGCACCAATCGTTAACAAAATTATCTGTAGTAGTGGCATATCATCCAAATTTTATTTAATTTTTTTTTTCCTAAGATTTTTCCCAATATATTATACAAATATAAATGACGAGTACTGCTTGAATGATTATATCAATAAGTTTAACCTTACATGGATTTTTTGTTTGTTTGCCTAACTCAAAGTTTAGTGATATTTATCTTAAGAAAAGTATTTACCAGTGCTGCTTATTTCCTTGACCTACTGTGGGCAGATGGTCGAGGCCATGCACACGCGATCAACAGAAATCGCAGGAACAGAAGAGAAACCAGTGGTGCTGGGAGAATGGCACCCAAGGGGACACTAAACACAAGCCTGGAATTAGAAAAGCAATGTTTTCATAACAGCAGCTTGTGCTTGCAATTTTTTTTCTTCCTGGCAACAATGTTAAAATATTAGCTTCAAAAAAAATCTGAGATTTTGGAACACTAACACATACACACACACAGACACACACAGAGAAATTCCCTCTCTTCCTAAATTCACACTTTAAAAAGACTGAAGATATCATTTACCTATTTTATTTTATTCCTTTTCCATTATTTTATCTCCAAACTACAGCTCTATGGCTGGGAAAAATAAAGGAAAACTCAAAGATTTTAATAATAATAAAAATTATTATTATTAATAAATAATAATAATAATAATTATTAAAAGAAATGCACAAAGGAGAGAGAGAACATTTATTAATTTTGGTCAGTAGGACATATTGTTTATATACCCCTTGCTCAGAGAAAGAATCATTAGCTAGAGAGGTAAATACATGCTTTTCTTTTTTTTTTTTTTTTTTGTTTAATCATATGTGTAAAAATATATGTATATGAATGCACATATATAGAGAGGCAAAGAAACAGAAAAAGAGACAAAAAGAGAACACATTTAATTACATCTGAGACTGACTATGTTCCCTGTATATTTAGACTATATGTGCTATAAGATGACATTCATGTTACTCTCTCCTTTCGTACAACACACAACACATGATGATGCAATAATAGTTGTTTTTCTAAGTTATACTTTCACAATTCGGATGACTCTTATCTTTATTTTCTGAATGGAGATAATGCCACTTGAAAAGTCACCTGTTCAGAGTCAGGATCTAACTATCAGAAATATGCCATGTAACAGCTGCTATGCCCAAATAAACTGTAGAAATAGGGATGTAAATTTCAAAGTTTACTAGATCAGGTAGTGAGGGAGACTGAGGATAAGTTTACATCTGAAACTGAATATATACAGCTGTTTCTATCCAATAATAAATTATGTTATTAAAAGCACTCCCTCTGACCTTGATAGAGATGTAAGAAAAACATGTCTCCAAACAGTAGTTGTAAGAGATTGAGGGTATGATGGCACCTTTAGTTGGACCTAAATAGCTAACTATATTGCTGGATTGTCTGCGGACCAGACTTCTGAATTTATTTCTTTTCTGGCTCTATTATTTTATGTGTTTGCTGACAAAGGAAGAGAAGTTATTAAGTTAGGAGTAAACTTTTTCAGTATTTCTGACAGTTTGATAAAAACAATATATTCTAATCACATTTTCAAGATTTTCTAGATGTGCTGCAAGTTTCTTTAAATGACCTATTAATAATATGATTATTAAGATGAATCCTTGCACTTTGTAAAACCTCCACATCCTTTCCACTCATCAGAAAAAGAAATGTTTTCTTTTGATCAAAGTTTCAATGTAGTATGAATATAGACAGGACAATACTAGCAGGTTACTTGGTTATTTCTGACATCTCTGCTGCTAGATATGGCCAAAATATTTGATTGTGTGTCAGCTGAAAAGAAACACATCCTAAATCTTGGAAGACTGATCATTTTATTCTTTATGGTTCTTTTTTTTTCATGTTTAGATTATATTTACTTAATTAGAGATCCTTCAAAGAAGATATATAGAATCAACACTGGAAAATGTCTTCAAACTGTTTAGTAGTAGCTACTAAAAGTGGTCAAATAGAGAGTTTTCCGCTGGTAGAGTTCAAATACATTTTTTTTTGGCATTAGTGGGTACATGCACAGCTTCTCTATTACTTTTATGATCACTTGTAAATTACTAAAAGAATTATCTATCCAGAGAAAAAACAACTTTTTTTCTCCAGTTGTCTTAAAAACAACATAGCTTTGACATTTTTTTTCTACAATATTTGCAAACCAAAAGGCTTACTTTGTCAACCTCCATTTCTTCCATATTTGCTTTGCTCAATATTTTGAGAAGCTGACCTAGTCAAAAGCAGCATATAAAAATATAATAAAAATCCAACAAAAATCTGTAGAAGAAAGTTTACATCCTACTCACCATCCGAAATCCCTGCTGTGATGCTAGAGGAACATGTCTTTTCTTTGTCATTGTTTGCTGAGGTTTTCCAACTGAGGTTTTCCACCATACCTCTTTTGATGAGAAGAGCATCAAAAAAGACGGAATGGTAAATAGAGGCAAAGGGAGGCACAGAAAAATCCAATGTCTTGCTCTTGGGAGTTTAATTCTTGTTCCAGCGGAGATAACAGAATGCTGACAGTTCTGATGAAAACATGATGAAGAAATAAATGTACAGGTTTGATTTAAGGATGCTCAAACTCAAATAGTACTTGCACTTTTTCAGTGACTGATACTGAGATTGGGAAACTTTGTATAAAAAGTATTTCTAGCAAAACCTTTAAAAAGTTAGGTGCCATATGATGCAGAATTTGGAGGAGTAACATAAAAAGATTTATACTTTCAGGTGTTTCTTTAGTATGCATATATGCTATGTCCAGGATGTATCACTTCTATGTATGATTCATACTACCACCAGCCTTTTGTTTTCATAGGTTCTTTTGTATCCAGGTTCTTTTTATTATCGGAGTGTGTTCTCCAGTCTGGATAGTATAAATGTTGTGTCCTTTGGTCTTTTCAAAGTATTTCTGTGGACATTTACATGGACCTTTATCCATCTTTCTCCTTTTGTCTTTCGATTCCTCTTAATGACTTCCTTTTTCCACTTTTCCAGGACTTTAAGTGTTATTTTATATTTTATATCCTGTTCCACCTCAGTCGTGCTGTTCTCCACAAATTATCAAGTACTAGCTCTAATCAACGTAACCAGACACTGATCCTAATCACACGGCTTTTTGAAATGCATTCCTTTATTCATAGACCACCAAGGAGGCTACCTGTGGAGCCTTGAGGAGTCACTCCATAAAACTCTTCTAAAGGATTTTTCCATCTGACATTCCTTCAAGGAACTTTCAATGAATCAGAGTTAAACAGGATTATGAGGGTTTTGTTGTTGTTCATTCAGAGGGCAAGAGGGGAGGGGAGGGTAAAAATAGCTGTGAATTTCCAAATTGTTCAGACCAGGGAACAAAGGTCTGACAAATCCTAGGAAGGGGGGAACAACAGCCCTTTGTGTTATGGGGCTGGATTATTTGTAGCTGTTTGTTGTATTTTGATGAGACTGTTAGAATTGTAATTACTCCAATGATAAATCTAAGTTCTATCTACATGACATGCTCCATTTATGCCCACTACAGGATTTACAAGATTTTCACTGTAACACTAGTCTATTCAGTACATTTTCATATTACTGTCCCCTAAACTTTAATTCCCCCCATGTATTTATGCTTTCCTTTAATACAGATTGTGATTTGAAATACGTTACACACATAAATTTAATGAATCGACTGAGGATAACACATTGTAGAATTAGCTGTAGCATTAGATCATGGGGACCTGGCATTCTTGCATTCCCTCTTATTTGATGCTTTAATATTGCAACATGAGGCCATAAAACTGAATGAGGTCTGTGATTTTTAAAGTAATAATAAAAGATGGTTATAGCTGATACTTATCAACAAAATTTCCAGAAATGGTCCATTACAAGTTCCTGCTTTACTTACATGTAATTTAGATGATTTTTAAAATGTAAATTGCAGCCAAAACAGTTAAAAAAATTAACAAGTTAAGGTTAATTAAATATAATTATACTAGCTATTTGAAAAATACAGAAACATTTTCTTAAAAAATTGTTCATATCATGGAATAAGGATCTGAAATACAACAGGAATTCAGTTTTAAATAAAACATATACTACATCATAATTTATACAAATTGTAATTCTTTCAAAAATGAGAATGGTCATTTGATATATCCAATATTAGTGGCTATAATCACTGAAGAAGCTATGCTCCTGATCATACTCAAATTTTTACTAGTTTCTAAAGTTCGTGAGACCACTCGTATGACAGACCAAAAAATCAGGTGAACATGTTTTATTGCTGTATGGTTCATATGCATAACTGAACTGTGTGTACACAATTCTTTTTCTTTTTAAATTTTATTTGAAAGGTATATACATCTTGTAAAGAGAAGCTTTTATGACTGGTTTCCAGAGAATAGCCATCAGAAAGAGGAAAACATGTCTCTGTTATTGAGAAGTGGTTGTTCTGATGCACCGTAGTGCATTGAGTTTCCTCTGTGCCACGGCTGCGTGTTGCCACCTTCAACGATGATACCTTTCTCTCTTGGCTGTATAACCACCCAGAGGAAAAGCTGGCTGCGGTCACAGTGCAGAAGAGGGAGGGCTACTGCACATGGTAGCAGGCCTCATAACACCACCAGTAAGTCCTTTTGCTTCAGAAAGCAATTTTTAAAGTTCAGGGGTCTTTCCACCATACCTCTTTTGTACATCCAAACATCCGTTTCCTCATCAAGAAGCTAAAGGATTATCAGATCCTCCCAAAGCTCTCACTACAACTTTGTTAAATTTCATCACTGATTTAATCACTTTCAACAGATCAAGATTTCTTTTCCATTCCTTGTACTTCTGTGCTTGTTTGTCCCTGCGGTATTCTGTTTGTCTCAAATATTGTATTTTCTTTATTAGAGTATTTGTCTGACCAATTGAGGACACCTTTGAGTAGAGAAGACCTTTTTGTCTTCTCTATTTCTTGTGTTGTCTCATTTCCTTCTAGCCTTTCCTTTACATGAGGCAGCCACATAGCTAAGCTACGTTTTGTCCTACTGAAAAAAATGTTACATTAATTTGTTCCAAGTCATATTTTGTCCTCACTCACCTGAAACAAAGTCCATTAATGACTAATTTAGGCATAAGTGCACTTAACTTGAGTGGGCCGGATCTCCCTCTAGTGGCTTTCAAAGGCACACCCTTTCCTCATTTCCCATAACCTAGACATTTCCTTTAGACCTTTCTTTCTCCTCAAGGTATATAGATACAACTAAGCACATTTTAGGTGTCTGAGTTTGACACTGAAAAGTCCCTCTCTACCTTCCCACAGATAATACTAGTGGAAGATCAACTCATAGAGTTGCACAGGAAACAGTTTTCCTTCAATGAGGTGCTTTTAATTTTTTTTTTTTTTAATCTTCTATAATGTACAGTATCTTCCACAGAAAATAAGTGAGATTATAGAAGACTCAATAGCTTGTAGGTTAGAGTACCTGCTTGGACTGTCTTAATTGCTGAGGTACTATCCTGACTGCATGCACTTTTCCTCATGTTTTTTGTTGGTAATTTTCCAACTGAACTGTCTTCCAACTTTCCAATTTTTCTGAACTGTCAACATTAATAAAAGAAACTTCTGTTCTGTTACGGCTCTTTCAGGACAGTCACTGAAGAGCAGCAATACCTATTGGAAAGTTTTTCATGACACTGACAGTAATGTCACTTGCATGAATACAAAAAGAAAGAAATATTTAGGTTCAGATTCTGAACTTTTTCTAAATATAATGAGTTTGCCAACCCAAGGATTTTTGATATATGTCTAATATTTCTGAGAATATCTCTGGTAATCTTTAGTAGACAGAGCACACCCTGAATGTATCTTTCGTTGTTCAGTGACACACTACACAAAGTATAAACTGTTTCAACATGGGCCAAGGATTTCAACGGAAGTATTAACAGAATAGGTCTAAAAATAAAAATACTCTTTTTGGTGTCTGCCACAGCCTGAAAGAGAGGAGATTAGGATGGGGTAATGTGGAATGACCTGATGTAGAGAAACCTTGCATGTCTAACCCCTGAATTTGACAAGGGTAGAACCAATTTTTTTTTTCCAAATGCCTACTGCAGTTTTACTGAATTTTGTTTTTGTTACAGAATTTAAGCTGTGATTTATTCATACCTTTCAGAATAGTTCTTAAGAAGTTCTATGACAGTAAATCTAATTGAATGTTTTCTGCACTGCAAAATCTGTTCAAGAAATTTTTGCCACCTCCCGCTTTGCTTTCTCGGCTCCCTGTTTCTACAAATGCACTGACATTTGCTGATGGTGTAACTGTCGGAGTCATGTAGTAAACCAGCTGAGTGAAATGGTCCGCATTATAAAATAAGAAAGAAAACATATTTTCATTTCCGGAGGAGAAGATGAATATGAGACTATATTATCAGTCACATTGTTCTGATGATTGTTCTTTTGTCTGTTATCTCCGTGGTACAATAGTAACAGACAGTACAAAATTCCCTCCCTATAGTGACTTAGTTAAGCAAGCAGCAAATAAAAGAAAACATTGATCCAAGGCTGTACACATTACTAATTAATTTTCTGAGAGAGGAAGCAAGCAGGTGAGTAGCTCCACTTATTTTTGTGTGTTTAAGCTGAATCCAACCTAAATGTGTTTAACCTAAATCAACCATTTCAATGGTTTTTATTACAATTAAACATGTTCATTGGACAGAGTTAACAATCGAAACAGACAGGTCAGACACTGGTCTGGGGAAGAGCTTAAAACATGAATATGTCAGTAATATAGATAAGTGGGAAATGGGGAAATATTAAGAAAGTTATAGGCTCAATGGTAAGAAAAGTGAAAGAAGCGATGACACTGAAAACACAAGTGTAATGGGAGGAGACAGGAAGAGGAATAAAGAAGCATGGAATGAAACTGAGAAAAAAACGCTGTGGGAGAAGAGACATGGGAGCAGTGAACTACACATCACTGGCCAGGGAAGTCCCGAACGGCTGCAGGCTGGCATGCTCCTCCCAAAGCATGGCTTTCCCTATGCAGCCCAGTGGAGAGTCTTGGTTTTCCCAGCTATCCACCTTCTCCCTGCAGCCAGACATAGCAAAACCTTCTTGCATACACTTGCCTCACCTGCATTATCACACACACGACCTCCAATAAACTGTGGAAAAAAGCCTTATCCCCTCAGCCTACATTCTCATCTTGTTAGATGGGACTGTTTTGGCACAGCCAAATTGGTGATTCAGGCATAAGCAGATGCAGGAGACCTCATACCCATCCTGTAAGAAAAGCGGCTCAAAAATGTCTCTAGGCTTAACTACATTGTTGTCATATTGGTGAGAAGCTCCTTTTCATGTATGACAAAAAGGGGAAGGGACAGGGATAGTGGCAGAGACTGAAAGCATATATGGAAGCTGTCCATGGTAATACTTTCTTTGTCTTTTTTGAAGTTAGCTTGTATGTATTTCAGCTCACAATATTTTTTTTAAAGAAGGAAATACAAAAAGGGCACAAATCATATAGTGTGATACTACATATACTTAAAGTAAATTCTTTGTGGGTATTTAAGAATTGATCCAAGACTTACTGATGAACTTCAGCCTTAACCAGTTAGTGTGAATTTTATAATTGGAGTAGATAAAGATTTTGTACTTTGCATGCACACTAAGTGGCTATATACTTCTTTATGAAATGAAGGCTTAGGTAGCTGCAATTCAGTGGAATTTTTTAATGCTCCAGATAAAAATAAAAGGTGGCTGAATATACTGAAGAATTTATTAACTGGGTCTGATTCTCTGAGGGTTTGTATCAGCAAGATCCACTGACTGAGCTGAAAAATCTGTTCTGACGTATTATGGCACAAAACTTTTTTCCTGGAATACACCTTCTAAGATTTACTTTCAAAGCTTCCTGCAGCCTGACATACAATCTAACAATATTTAAAAGGCCCGAAGAACTAGGAGTTGATCAGTTCTCGTTTAAATGAACTACCTCATTCTATCATTTTCTTTTAATTATAATAAATCATAATTGCTATTAATACATTTTTAAAAGCACTGTAGAAAATAAGTGTTATGCTATTCTTGTACTACTTCTTGGCAATAGAAGGTCCATTGTGAATTTTTCTTTCTGAAAATTTTTGGTCATTACTATCTGTGGCATGAAACAGGTCAAACAAAATGCCATGTTCAGACTGACAGCATAGCAAATAGCAGGCATTATCAGGCATAAGCTGAAAGAAAAGAGCTTTGGAACAGAGGAGAAGAAAAGGAGTGTTTGGTTTCCTCATATTTTGTAACCCCAAATTTCTAATCCAGAGACAAGATTTAGTTAGTTCTTATACTAACATAAATGGAAGAAAAGGTAACCAAGGAACTTCCTCTTTAGCCTGAATGTGTTAAGGTTGATCATAATAAAAATTCCTATGAACTTCTTATTGATCCTTTCTCTATCCTATGGTGAGGTGAGGACATGAGGATGCATGACTGTCACTCATCTACCTCTCAACAAGAATACTACTCTCAGGCAATTATCTGTGCTTTCATTATCATTAACAAAAACTAAGTCTTGGAAAAGTTCCACCCAATATACTCCTGCAGCTGTAAGGACCTCCACAGGGCTCCTTATGAAGAAGTGGGTTTGTAACTCAACAATGTGCTTCATAAATAATAAGTGCAAACTTTTCCATAGGGATGCCTACCTTAAGGCAAAAGACAGAGACATCTTAGAGTTTCCTATCTGACATTTCAATCTGTATTTGCTTTAGCATTCAAAATCCTTCCACTCCTACTGCTATTATACAGCCACCTCTGCAGTGCTTAGTCATCATCAGAAGACGTGAGAGGAAGATCTGTGAGGGTAGTTTTCTCTAGCCTTAACACTCCAAATGTGCAGATTTCCAACTAGTTTTCTGATTCTGCTCTTTCCAAGTAGATATGCCAGCTTTTAGCACTTCTCTTTTCCAAACTACTTCTGTCATGTTTTTGTTGTAATGCATTCACCCTTTGGAATAACTTGCAAGCAGCACATTCAGAGTATCAGGAAGAATAAGCAAACTTTCAGACTTGACAATAATTGCATTTTCTGTGACAGGCTTTGATGTCTTCTATATTCACACGTATCTCTAATAAACACATCTAAGTAATGACTACCAAAAATAAATCTTATTCTTTCTTCTACTCATCATATTCTTTTTGGGAGTAAACATACAGTCACATTATTTCTCAACTAAGCAAAGTACACAGGAACAACAAAAACATAGAAGTGCAAGATTTTTTCTATCCTTGAAGAGAAATTTTCAGAAAGTAATAGAGCACCTAACTAATAAATCAACATTATGAAACAATGAAGACTACTGGACATTTTGTTAAAATATAAAAGAATTACCATGACAAGCACAGATCAATAAATGTTGGAGAAATAGTGATAATAGAAATTTGCTGATGTTAGATGCTGTAACAACTCAAAAAATTCTGCAAACAGAATCAATATTAAGTACAAAAGTCCCACTTTTTATATTCCTTTAGAGGACTTCTCTATTTTATTTTGCGAGAACATACTATCTGCTTTCACTGAATATGGTTATTAGCTGTTTACTTTATAGATTTTCTCAACATGTCTCTCACCTGCACCCCAAAATACACTCTTAAAATAAAAATATAACACTGCCTTCTTTTCCAGGAAGAAAAAATGAGACATTTCCTCTAATGACGTTCCTCTCCTTGGAACTATGTATTGTTAAATGTTCCATGTCTTTCTATGAATTGGGCCACACAGTAGCACGCACATGCACTCAGAAACATATGATCTCTTTGACGTTGTATGAGCACTTCACACAGGACAACCAATAGTCCCAAATCAGACTGATGGAGAACTCTGTCAAACCTTATTCAAGCCTTGTTGAAGATTGTCCTCTGAGGACACCCTTTTCCATTTTTGTGAGGGAGTGAGCTATTTATATTGGTGTGAATATGTCAGACATTCTGTCGAGAAATAGTCAAGAACAGGTTGACTGTAAAAGCGGTTCTAAAACTCACTTGCTCCTTACCCTTCTCAACTGTGTACCATATGGTGTATCTTGAGGGGATCTATAGTCTAGAAAGCAGGCTGAAGGAAATTGATAACAGTAAAAAAACAGTAAAAACCCCTCTCCATTCCATAGTGAGAATGAAGCATCTTTATTAAGTACAACTCTATCTATAAAAGGATATGACTCCTCTGACTAAGTGTAAACATTTGTAGAGATCTACATAAGAACTTATGTTCCTGAGCTCCATTTGCTCCTTACACCTAGGTTTCTAGCACCATTTAAGACACTTGGCTAGTCCTCCTAGCTTCTCTTCTGCCCCTTCAAAAGGCTGTGTTTCTGAGTCCTATCTGCCAATCTTGGGCAGATGTTCTGGAGACTGTAATGTGAATTAGAAAGTATAAGGTGCCTACATCAAGGCAACTGAATTGAGCCTCTATGTCCTTTATAGCCGTGTGACAAGAGGTAGTTAACCCCAAGAGTGGCCATTTTTCTTTATTACTAAAAAAAGGCCAAGAATGACCAGTTCTTACACAGTCATCATTACTGGAGATTACAAATTCAGGTCATATGAATTCCTTTCCAGGCCCTTTGTCAAACAACTCCAAAATGATATAAACAAATGAAAAAATAGTAAATAAAAATATATATTTCAAGAGTTAGATTTAAGAAAAAAAGTTTAAGTACTCTTAAAGAAAAAACAGAACTATCCTGTTACTTACAAAATAATATTAGTAAAAATGAAATTAATATGAAATAAAAATACAAATAAAATCAAAAATACGTATTTATCCTTTATTGAAAAATAACAATCAGCCATAGCCTTAAGGTAACACAATTTGTAATTATGTAAGTTTAAAGGTGCATTTTGGTGCAGTCTTGCTAACACAGAAAATCTCTTCTACTTTCTTCACACGTAGGTTTATAAAATATTTTTTCTAAATGTATGTTTAGATAAATGATGTGTCATAAATAAAACTACAACAGAAAATCATTTAGGTGCACTGTATCTTAACAGAGATCACTTTAAAACCTTTGAAGAAAAAAAGTAGTTCTCCAGTTTTGATAATAGAAAGGTGGTGGCTACTGCGGTGAGGAATTTAGGAAGATTTTGAACAAAAATCTTTGTATCACAGTCTATTTATAATTTATATTCACCGATGGCAAGATATGTGGTGTGACAAGTAGAAATAATCATTCTGTCATATTCACTAAACCTATTCTTACGGCTGTGATGTTCACAATACATTTTTCAGCATTGTAAGAATACAAAGGCATGGGTTTTTTTACTACTTACTCTTGAAGAGAAACTTTCTGTCTGGTTTGCATTACAGATTCATCTTGCATTAAGAACTGAACTTTTCTGCTTCTTCTCGTTATGCCAGTGTCTTATTATTCAAAGAAATTCTTCTTTTTCAGTCTTACACATATTGCTTTGTCTTAGATTGCTCCACCAGGGGCTGTCATTCACCAACAGAAGAGAGACCTCTCCCTCAGAGTGGTGACCTCTGTACTTGTACATACTGCACTCAAAACATGTTCTTCACTATTACTTGCAAGACATACACACAGAAAGTGTGTGGGGTTTTTCCATAATTTTCCTTTCAGAGAGCAACCTTTTAAAAGCTTCTTAAACTGTTGCTTTCAGGGGCTATGCTATATCTCCATTATTTCTCTTTCTGAGAGTTGTAACAATGCTTGATTTTTTCCTTTTTTTCTGAAATCTTGTCTTTCACCAGTACAATTCAACTGCTTCCAGTAATACCACAACTGCTATAATAATAATTAAAAAATCTTACAATCCATTTAGTGCACATTAGTGCTCTATTTAGTCAGGCAAAGAGTCAGCTGATACAAACTGGAGTAGCTATAATCCAATGTGATATAATAGAACCTGGAGGGAACAAAAAAACTTCAAATTCACTAGGAAAGTCAAACAATTAGCAAAACACTCTTTTTTTTTTTCCTATAGTACTCAAATAATTGTGACATTCTTTGATTTTAGAAAAACATAACAATTTCTTAACATAAATTGTAGATATTTGAAAAGATAGACCCACTTGACTTAAATATTTGCAGCTCTACAAGTGATTACACTAAGTATCATAAAAAATAAATAAGCAACTTTTCAAAAAGGTCAGGCAATGACCAATCATCAGGCAATGATCAAATCTTCTATGGAGTTATGAAACAGTGACCTGACAAACTACACAGTTCAAGAAATATTCCTGGTTATTATAATAATACTTATAGGATGTATGCAACATGAGAAGTTTTAGTTTTTAGCTACTCTATAGAAATAGTCAGATGCTACCACAGTGATTAATATCTAAAGAGTCAAAAAATGGAAGAAACTGTCATATGCAAGCAGAAAGACTACCACAGAAGTCTACGTACATAGACTTGCTGTCCTTGACCAAAGTACCGTCCCCAGATCTCCACACTGCAAACATGGATATTCACCATAATATAAAGTCTTTCCTGTTCATGTTACTATTATATTATATGTTCATCCAGTAGACTACTACTGACTAGTACTAAAGCATATCTTTGTGCATTATGCTAATAAACTGTCCTTCTCCATCCATCTCCCATCCATATATAGAGGCTGTAAGACACCCAGAAACATACTAGGAGCACACTGAGCCCTTATGTACTGAAAAGTAGTTGTATGTACATACTGGAAAATAGCATACCATTATACTTTGTGAGACTCCAATACAGATTATGTGTTAATTTTAGTGTTTTCATGACAGTATATTGTTTTGTAATGAAATCTCTAACTTTTTTTTTTACCTTTTTTTTTTTTTTGATTTTTTGTAAAACTTCAGTTCTCAGCAGCTAGTGCTATTGGATCTGTAATTTTTTACTTCTTATGATTTCTGATAGTAACACAATCTAAACTGGAATATACAATCTGCTTGGCCTTTGACGTGTTTGATCTTCCTTATTTATAAATAGCTCTGCTGCTAATTTCATTCTTTTATTAAATTCTTGAAGATGGGTTATATAAATTTCCTTTCAGTCAGGTCATTTAATTGCATCAAAATTCCTTTCTGATTTTCTATTATTGATAATTTTCTTTCAAGAATAGCATGACATTTTTGCCCCATTTAATTTATGGTATTCTGTATATTAAGATAATATTTCATTTAATTCAGTTGTTGTTTTGCAACTATTGGAATGATACCAAAAAGGTCAGATTTATTGTCTATATAATTTCTTGGCTTAATTTCTGATATAACAACTCCTATCTTTGACAAAACCAGAAAACAATTAAGAAAATCTTTAACACTGGATATAACTGTATTTCTTTATGAATATTACAAAACACAGTGCTGTCAATGGATCTGGATAAAAGAAACGATACCAAGGGTGGTTCATGGTTCAAATCTTATATGTAGAAGGAAGGAAGAGAAACACACTATTTCAACATAACACCTGAAAATACATTTTAATGATAGGAATAATGAATTATTCCTATTGCTCCTGAGTCTAGAGGTACACTTCAGTCCCACCTAAGCTGTATGTCACAGACTGAGCTAAATGTGCACCTTCTTCTTCTACCCTTTTCTCCACCATCTAACATTTTGGTGAATTTAGAAGGGATCTAACTATTATTCTGGAAGGGAGCCATAAAAAGCAGTGGGACTGGGTGTTCCAAAAAAGACACATATTCTGCTAATGGTAACTTCCGACAAAGAATCTGCTCCCAAGCAGACCCATACGAAAAAAAACTGACTGATTGATGGAAGACTTTTCTACCCTGAATTTCAGCCTAAACTATATAATGTACTTGTCTTTTAGCTTCTCAGAATAGTCATTGAATAAATAACTTTTTTTACAGGTTGCCTGCAGGTAGTGTGGTAGTCAGAGAGGTACTATGCTGCCAGGTTGAAAAAGTGAGTGCACAGTGTGATTTACTGAGCTGTAACAATGTGCTGCAAACACACACACAATGCAACTTGTGTTGAGGTATTTCACAACTTTTTCCACCAACAGGAGCAGGCAAATTTAGGCAGCAGGATTATACATTCCTTGATCTGTGGTGGAGGAAACAGTGCTTCTCTCTATAACTGTTGCATCACCAAAAAGTTTCAGAAAGCTTGGGCGGAATATACAAGGCTACAGGTCAACTGGTGGAAGTATAAAATAGTAAGCATGAGATTACTGCAAGTACTGAAATATGCCAACGGTTTTAGATTTCTGTGGAGGATTTGCATTTTTATTAGCATTCGGTGAGCCAAACTGCACAATGAGTTTGGCAAATCTACTGACTTTTGACAGCCAGCCAGTAATTCAAGAGAACAGAAGGCACCTGATGTAATGCTCAAATATTTATTTGCATTTTTGATCTACTTGTTTCTTGTCGGGAACATACTGATGTTATGTGTCCTATTGTAAAGGGATGAGGATCAAACAATGCTTTTAATACATCCAGAACCAATATGTGACAGATGCTTCTTTGTGCCTAACAGTATCTTTTGGTCTAAAGGTTACAGAGAAACTCTGCTTTGAATGACTGGTATTTTCTATTAAAAAGACAAATATCATTAGTCACATTGGGCATAATTGCCTAAAACTCAGTAAACACTATAAAAACAGACCAGTTCAAGACTGTCTAAATATGTAGGTGACAAAACTTATTAAGCACGTGATCATCCTACATGCACAAAAGTGTCTATTGCAAGGAGACAGGTTCCCATGTCCCAACCTTTGCTTTACAGAAAATGAAGCATATGTAGATATGTACATGAATTCTGCTGAGTGGTGATGGTGACCTATAAAGCTGAGTACCTAGATCACAAAACTATAAAGCAGGAATCTTCCTGTCTCGGTGTCTGTGCTCTCTTTCCTTTCAGAAGGTCTTGTTCAAATTCATCCAAGCTGCTGTTAGCTTGAACAACAGGACCTCCTGTTTCTGAAGTAAGTTCTGTGATTACTAAACTGTGATTTTGAAATGGTAGTGGTCGATTTAATCTCCTCCCACAAGTTCTTATCTTCTAAGGATCTCTGTCCAGACAGCATCCTGAAAGCATCCAATATTTCTGACTGTTCCCTTACATGGCCAGTTCAGCAGAGTGCACTGTCCACAGACACAATTGTATGTCTTATATCTTCAGTGGAGGGAAGTTTATCCCTTAAAACAGGGATGGGATTGTCCCTGAAATTCTATATATTTGTCTACACCCCTCACCCTCTGTCTCACCTCTACCCTCTTGTGTGGGTAGATAGTATCGTCTTTTGTGATTCTAAGTCTTTAATAATTCCGTGCAGTGGTTGACTGAGTTAAGCAGACCATATTGTACTCTTCTGATTATTTTTTCATAAAGAGGTATGTACTATGTATCCAAGTATTTTTCAGAAACAACAGAACTACTATGTTAATGGCTTTACTTGTGAAACTTAGTATGTTATAGTACAATATGGTAGATAAACTTTTAAAAGGTGCTTCCTTAAGTAACAAGTGATATATGTTATCTCAATCTCTCATACTTAAAAAAATAAAATAAGATTACAGTTTTTAATAATTACAGAGGATCTAAATCCAGTCTTATTGTTATCGTTTTCTACTCACAGCTTTTCTAACTCTGCTTTACATTTTTATATTACTTCTTATCACTGAAATTCTTACTTCTTTCCTCATTAGTCATAAATAAAAGCTACCTTACCACTACACTTCATGGAATTTTTGGCACTTTTCCTTTTCCTGGATCAAAACTATGACTGGGGTAGAACTTGACATCGTGGGGTGGATGGTTTACTTTGAAGAACAATAGGGGTAAAAACGTTTGGGGATTTGAAAGCTATGAAATAGAAAAACATTTTATGGTAAAAATATGGGTGGATTCCAGATCTGCCTTTGTGTGTTTATCTTGAACAGACTTTGGTAATCCTGTGCATAGTATTAAGATGAACAAATAAAAAAAAAACACAGAAAAAAACCACACAAACATGTTTAGAGCCAAGAAAAGTAAATTGTGAAATAATAAAAAGTAGCAAGGCTCAGATAAGAGAGAGAGAGAAAAAAAGAGTTTCACATTAATTTAGGTGTTTAGTTTTGCATTTTGCCATAAATTGCAAGTTTGTCTGTATTTCTCTGAACCGGCTTCAGGATAAAAAACATTGTTTGTGAAGAGGGTGATTATGCCAACAGCCTAGAATATCCTGCTTATACTGGCATTCAATTCCAGTTCAGGCTTCTGTTCACAAAATCTTTAATGAATCTTTTGTGTCTTTCTGTTAACAACTTGCTTCTCAGTGGGCTAGAAAATGCTTGTCTCTCACAGAAGCCTATCATGCGCTTTGCCAAACCACATGGGTACTGACAGTTACCATTTACAGATGAGAGATGAGTACTGATACCATAGTTGCCATGGTGTAAACACTAAAGATGAAACTGTACGATCCTCATCACAATAAGCACATTGAATAGCTCAGTGCTAATGTGACCATATTTCCCAGAAAGCCCTTGATTTTCATTGTCAGATGCCTGCCATGACCTCCCAGTCAGGTTTACAAAAGCCGTGTTTTCTTCTGGTTTTTGGAAACCTGGCCAGGGCTTGGATTTCTGCCACTTCAAAGATCTGCCAGCCAGTGGAGCAGATGGATCTCACAAGAAACAGGCTCTTCTTTACCAAGCTGGATGGTAACTGTATAAGGCGGCAAGACTAATCAACTTACCTGCACATCCCAGGTTATACACAGCACAGGGAAGTCTTTTGTAGAATCACACTAATGTATGCACAACGAAGCAGTAAGCAGTCAGGCATAGTGAGCTGTGAAAGGAAGCATGTGCCTTATGAAAGAGATAAGAGGAAACTAGAACTCTCTAACAGTTTGCATTTAGATCATTTAACACAGCTAAACTTTCTAATGCCTCATTTTATTTTCCTGCCATTTACTTTCCTGGGTTGCAAATTCATACCTTCTTTGGCCTATGTCTTGTCACTTTTGATGTACTGGATTTGATTCCCCAAACGTCATTACTGTTGTCCCTCCCAGATTCTTCTTCTCCATCTGATCCCTACTCTCTGGCTGATCCTATCACTTCTTCCACAGAAAAACTCTACTCTGTGACAAGATAGGAAATTTCATAGTATCGCAGACTTAAAGCCAAAAGGAACCATTAGATCATTTGATCTGACTTCCTACATAGCAGAGGTTATTTCATGGTGTTGTATTTTTCTTCTGTGGATATTAGCTCAGTTTTTTAATCTTCAACCTTAACTCTTTATGCCTCCATAATATATATTTTTTTAAATAAGATTTAACCTATATAAAATCTTCAAATATGCTATTATTTTTCACTAATATTATCAATAAAAGAGTAAGTGTGGAAATGGCAGCCTTTTTATTGTGCTCATTTATCTGTAGAGGTTTCAAAGATTCTGGCGGTCTACACTAACTTATGACACCTAAAGGACAAAATACTAATCAATAAAATCTGTCCTTGGGTGTTAGTCATAAAGGACACATTGAGAAATAAGTAAGAAGAAATCCACAGTTTTAAAGTCAGGAAGAATAAAGCAGCTAATCACTTTTTTCCACCCACATAACGTCTGAAGACAACAGAAAAATTCAGCTATAATATTAAATGCCTGTAAGCTTTTCAGATGAGTTTAAAAAACAACTGTGCACAGTTAGGAAGTTTTTTGTAATACTTTTGTCTTTTTTAATGCTACAATACCATTAGACAAATACTTCGTTCATTGAATTTACTTGAATGCATACTTGTGGAGGAAAATATGATTTTGAAATTCCTCATTTTCTGTTTTTGAGTTCTTTCTCACAGCATATTAAGTGATAGCACTCTACATGTTTCATACCTCAGAGAGAGAAGTGTCATTGTTCTGTAAATTAATATGTGGTCAGAAATACTTTCATCTTAACATTCTAGCATATAAAATTCAGTTAACTTAAATGAACATTGTGTTGATGTACTATGAACTGAGAACAAGTAAAACCAAATTAGACTTTTTTCCAGCTGTCGAAATATAATGTATTGAAAACAATAGCCCAGGAAATGTATATGGATTTTCTAGAATTAAGTCAATATGCATGTATACTACACATGCATAAAGTGAAGTTCCTTAACCATGTTCATATAATAAAGACAATGGGAATATGTCTTCTGTAAATGTGGAAATCTGCACTTTTATTCTTGAAACAAGAATGACAACTATCGCATCATGAAAATGATACAATAAACTTTCATGACGTGGCAGTTTTTAGGAATACTTTCTATTCCTATATCTAGGCAGCAAACACTGGTTTGCAACTATTTAATTCTCAGTTTTCCAGCCTAGTCTGGACAAAAAAGGAATCATAAAATCATAGACTCATACAATGGTTTGGGTTGGAAGGGACCTTTAAAGGTCATCTAGTCCAACACCCCTGCAATGGACAGAGACATCTTCAACTAGATCAGGTTGCTCAGAGCCCTGTCCAACCTGACCTTGAATGTTTCCAGGGATGGGGCATCTACCACCTCTCTGGGCAACTAGTGTTTCGCCACCCTCATCATAAAAAAATTTCTTCCTTATATCTAGTCTGAATCTACCCTCTTTTAGTTTCAAACCATTCCCCCTTGTCCTATCACTACAGGCCCTGCTAAAAAGTCTGTCCCCCTCTTTCTTATAAGCCCTTTAAGTATTGGAAGGCTGCAATAAGGTCTTCCCGGAGCTTTCTCCAGGCTAAACAACCCCAACTCTCTCAGCCTGTCCTTATAGGAGAGGTGTTCTACCCTTCTGATCACCTTTGTAACCCTCTTCTAGACCTGCTCGAACAAGTCCATGTCTGTCTTGTACTGAGAACTCCAGAGCTGGATGCAATATTCTAGGTGGAGTCTCATATCAGCGAAGTAGAGAGGTAAGAATCACCTCCCTCCATCTGCTGACCACACTTCCTTTTATGCAGCCCAGGATACGATTGGCTTTCTGGGTTGCAGGAACACTTTGCCAGCTCATGTTCAATTTTTCATACACCAGCATCTCCAAGTCCTTCTCTGCAGGGCTGCTCTCAATCCCTTCATCCCCCAGCCTGTACTGATACTGGGAATTACCCCGACCCAGGTGCAGGACCTTGCACTTGGTCTTGTTGAACCTCATGAGATTCACATAGGTCCCCTTCTCAAGCTTGTCCAGGTCCCTCTGGATGGCATCCCGTCCCTCAGGCCTGTCAACCGCACCCCTCATCTTGATGTCATCTGCAAATTTGCTAAGGGTGCACTCGATGCCACTGTCTATGTTGTTGATGAAGATATTAAATAGTACTAGCCCCAATACAGACCCCTGAGGGACACCACTCATTACTTATCTCCATCCGGACACTGAGCCATTGACCATGACCCTCTGGGTACAACCATACAACCAATTCCTCATCCACCAAATGGTCCATCAATCAAATCCATATCTCTCCAATTTAGAAAGAAGGATGTTGTGGGGGACAGATTCTTATTTTGTACGACAAAAGGGCAAAAGCAACAGATTCTTATTTTGTATCACAATTATAAAAGCTTCAGAATTCTTAAAATGTGAATTCACATTTAAGATGTCTCAATACCTAGACATTATTGTGGTTTTGGTGGAATAGGTCATTATTTTCTTGTCTATACCTGGGCAGTCATCAAAATCCATAATCACATATTCCCAAGTAAGTGTTTCAATTTGACTTTAGTCTTCTTGCTTTCAAATGAAGGATTTTAAATCAAGAATTCGAAGCCCATTCAGTTGTATATCTAGTGCAGTGCTTTATTAAATGAGGACTTAAGAAACTGTGTTTTGACCTTTTTCCTTCTGTTTTTCTAAATATATTCAGGAATTTAGGGGAAATCACACATTTAATAACCACAGCTTCTGGGAAGCAGGTATTAGTTTCTAAGTAATTCCACATCTTACTATTTTATGTCTTAGTGTCTTATATTTCATCCCTGGATAATCTTTCCTACCAAGTATTATGAGGCAGGAGCCATCATTTTAAACCTGGTTCCCATATAGAAAGAATGGTATTCACTGTATTCAGAACATTCATCTGAGATAGTCTGGTGGAGTGCCTTTATGTAAATGAAGAAAACCAGTTATTTCTAGCTATGTTTCATTGTATCTTAAGGAAGAAATTGGAAATGATTCAGACGAGTCTTTGAATTGTTTGTTTTCTAAAAGGAATCTAAAGGGTTGCTAAACTGCTTACTACTAGTCATCTGAAGTTAATTGAGTGGATTCACCTTGACTATTGTTCTTCTTACTCAGTAATCTATTTCAAATGCTCATTTAAGATTGGAATGTTAATCCACTCTTGCCTTTATATTTGACAGAGGTGCTGGAATGACTTCATATCAGGCTCCTAAGGCTCTACTAATGCCAATAGTGCAAGACATGACCATGAACCTGTCTTTCCTTTTGCCTGGATTCATTTGCAGCCATGTAGGACTGGCTCACAGGAACACCACAAGAAAGTTGATCCTTGTATCTGTAAAAATCTGTCAGAATTATACCAATAATCAAGAATAAGATGAAAAGAAAAAGAGAAAGAAAAAGAAAAAAAAGAACAGGTGTATGGGAGCAAAGGTCATATTTCCTTGGACCTGCATAGTCATACCATAACCATACTTCTGACATAAACAAATATATGAAGAATTCCAAGGGGTTTTCATGTGTTGAACAGAAACACACATACATCAATATCTTCCAATATCTGTTAGCTTATGATTAAGGGAATAAGAAAAGATACATTCAAACTGGTCTCCTAATCCAGAAACTGACTTGAGACAGACAGTACATATGATTATTTTAAACATGACTGAGAGAAATTGTGAAGGATGCACACAGAGCAAAGAAGAAAAAAAAAAAAAAGAAAAAAACAAGGTAGAACATAACAAAAAAAAAATCTGTCCCATTTTTTTCAAATCTTCACATATTTCTTCTTTTATTTTTCAATCCATTCTAGTAGACAAAAAATATTGCTGTCTTTTAAAAATCAGGAGAAAACTGCTCACTGAGAAATAACTAGGTAGACTCAACTCATATTCTACTACATAGCTACTCGTAAGTATGCATGAAAACAACAAGGGAAAAATACTGCCACAACAGCTTCAGAAAATACAGCCACAGCAACTTAGGTGAAAGGTTGTGCAGATGCAAATGAAAAACAAATCACAGAATTCCAAATGGAAGGATCCTTAACATTACAAAGATTAAGGCATCTGTGACACTGTGCAACAATCCACCACTTGTTTTCCCCCAGGGAATCACTGTTGTTCAGGATACTGGCCACAGACACTGTTCCCACAGCACTCAGGCTTGCAACCTGGTCTGTCATCCAGGGCTGCCTGCCCATTCTGTAATCTGCTCTAGACTACTTCAGGGGTGAGAAATCACTTTGGATGTAATGCAGGCTTCCTGCTCTTTGTACAGCTCCCACTAGTTCAGGAAAGTCCCATTGAATTCTGCTTATAATCATTGCTGGATTCTGTTGTTCTATGGCTTCAGCAAGGTATCTGAGTATTACCTACCACCATAGATAATACTTTATGGCATTCCCATACTCTATGTCTGGGGCATGCTAAATTTACAGTCATCTTCTTAAGGGGGCACTGCACACATAGTACCATTACCATTATTTAACACCATTATGGATTATTCTAGCAGGGCTGATATGCAAATTATTACTAGGGCACAGTCCTCATAGTCACACAGTTCCTTGAGCTTGACATCCATTGCCGCGGCTGACATTTTTCACACCCTTGATGCCTATTAAGTAGCCAGAACCATCTGCCCACTTTCCCACTGGGTGGCTTGCCCACTTCTTGATATATTATATAGGGTAAAAGAATATATATAAAGTGTTAGACAAAGGTTCAATTACATATTGTCTTATTTACTCAGACTATGCCTACCACCTTATCTGCTCAGAATCTGACATTTCAAAAAAAGTAAATTAATTGGATAAAGGGACCCCAGGAAATAATTTCAGCTACAAATGCAGATTGGTGTGGGGAGCTCCTGTTTCTTTTATTTCTCAACTTTTTTCCTTCCTGGCAGTGATGCCTTCAATCTATTCTGTATAAGGTTGCTCACATTTTCTGCTTCTCTGTGCATTTTCAATGCCTTGCTTGCATTAACCTCACAGGTTTTATCTACACTAGGCAATTGAAGTGCCTTCAGCCATGCCCTTACATCTTGAGGTGAAGGTATTGAATTTATCTTACTTTTGGCAACAGTATATTAATTATTTGTTTTTCTGTTGGTTTTCAATGGCAATAATGAATCATTTTTGTACTTCACAGCATATGTTTGTTTTCCCAGCTGCAGGGCCTTTGGAATGTCCTTCACATTTCTGATCCCCGGTGAGGAGACATGCTGAACTTCTTCAAAGCTGAGAACACCTTATAGGGAAGGAGAGACCTTGCTACATGTCTGGAATATGAAGACGTGGGAAGTATGGCCTCCCTTCCCTAGGAGGGAGGAAGAAAGGGAAAATAGAGCACATCCTGTAATTAGAGGGAGGCTTATTGTTGCTGATACCACATGCGGAAAATGATGCACCCTTACATTTACAGTGACATGTCAGGACTAACCTCAGAAGTGACAGACTCTGTTATGATAAAGCCGTTCTGAAGTTCATTTAACACAAATCTGTTGGGGTCATAGGCTGTAGCCTCAGACAGAGGTAGACTGTAAGACTTTTTCTTTTTTTGTCGTAGAAGTCCCTGTAAGTCCTTCTTTTGTTTCTCCCCATTGGTTTAGTTTGTTACAGCATAAACATGAAATGAGATCAGTGTGAATGTTGCACAGTAGTGACAAGTAGAAATCCTTTTAAAAACTGTGTAATGGAGCCAGACAACTTGAAGTTACTATGGCATGTGGGAGAGTCTTGCTGGGAGTGCAGTAAGACATGGACCATGGATACTATGTAGGGGATATGCATGGGATCTTTCTTGCTGAACAGGCCTCGCACACTAACCAAATTGAACACCAAATATGAACTAGTTTTCGTAGGACATATATTTTTAAGCTTTTGTTTTGTTTTATTCCCAATATTGATTTCTTCTTTAATCAGGTAACAAGACATATAGACCCATCAATTTCTATTTTATGTAGGAATATTATGATACCAGTCTTTTATAACTGAGTATGTCTTCTGTGTACCCTGTTGAGCACAACATAGTTGAGATGCTCTGGTGAGCACTAAAAGCAAGTGAAGGGTTTTTTTTTGGTTTGGTTTGGTTTTGGTTTGTTTTGTTTTGTTTTATCTTTGTGGTATATGAGACACCCCTGAAAGGTTAATCTGAAAATAGTAGCTTCCAGAATGGTTGCAGGAACATTTAGTTCCTGGCCAGCCATGGTGGGATGGCTCCCATGACTGAAGTATTGCAATGGAGCAATACAGGTTCTTTAGGAAGGACAGGATGGGAAGATGAGGAGGGGATGTTGACCTTCATGTGCAGGAGCAGCTGGAGTGCATGGAGCTCTGCCTGGGGATGGATGAGGAGCCAACTGAGATCTTATGGGTTAGGATTAAAGAGAGGACAGGTGAAGGTGACTTTATAAGGGATGTCTGCTCTAGGCCACCTGACCAGAAAGAACAAATGGATGAGGCCCTCTACAGACAGATAGGAGCAACCTCACCTTCACAGGTCTTGGTCCTCATGGGGGACTTCAACCACCCTAATACCTGTTGCAGGGACAACACAGCAGGACATAAGCAATCCAGGAGGTTCCTGGAGTGCATTGGTAATAAATTCCTCTCCAAGTGGTGGAGGAGCCATCGAGAAGACATGATCAGCTGGACCACATACTCACCAACAAGGAAGGGCTCATTGGAAATGTGAAAGTCAAAGGCAGCCTTTGACATGCAGTGACCATGAGAGGAGGAGGGTGAAAAGCAAGCTCACAATCATGGACTTCAGGAGAGCAGACTTTGACCTCTTGAAAGATCTGCTTGGAAGAATTCCATGGTTTAAGGCTCTGGAGGGAAGGGGAGCCCAAGAAAGTTGGTTAATATTCAAGGATCACCTCCTCCAAGCTCAACAGACCTCCATCTCAATAAATAAGAAGTCATGCAAAAATGCCAGAGGCCTGTGTGGATGAACAAGAGCCTCCTGGCCAAACTTAAACTCAAAAAGGAAGCATATAGAGGGTGGAAGCAAAGATGGGTAACCTGGGAGGAATACAGAAAAATTGTCTAAGCATCCAGGGATGAAGTTAGGAAAGCTAAAGCCCAACTGGAATTGTGTCTGGCCAGGGATGTCAAAGAAAACAAGAAGGGCTTCTATAAGTACATAGGTAACAAATGGAAGACTAGGGAAAATGTGAGCTCGTTGCTCAGTGCGACAAGGGACCTGGTTACACAGGAAATGGAAAAGGCTGAGGTACTGCATGCCTCCTTTGCCTCAGTCTTTACTAGCAAGATTAGCCTTCAGGAATCCCAGGTCCCAGAGACCAAGGGAAATGCTGTACCCTTGGTGAAAGAGGATCAGTTTGGAGAATACTTAAGCAAACAGGACATAGATTAGTCCACAGGCCCTGACGGCGTGCACCCACAAGTGCCGAGAGAGCTGGCAGATGTCATTGTGAGGCCATTCTCAATAATCTTTGATCAATCATGATGACTGGTAAAAATGCCCAAAGAGGAGGAAAGAAAAAGCCACTCCAATCTTCAAGAAGTGCAAGAAGGAGGACCCAGAGAACTACAAGCCAGTTGGCCTTACCTCAGTCTCTGGGAAGGTGATGAAATAGCTAATCCTAGAAACCATTTCCAGGCACATTAAGACAAGAAAATCATCAGGAGTAGTCAGCATGTCTCCATGGTCATGTTTGACCAACTTGATAAACTTCTGTAATGAAATGACTGGCCTGGTAGATGAGGGGAGAACAGTGGATATTGTGTACATGGACTATGATAAGACCTTTAACACTATCTCCCATAAGATCCTCATAGAGAAGGTGTTGATGTGCAAGCTGGATGAGCAGATGGTGAGATGGATTGAAAACTGGCTGAACGACTGGGCCCAGAGAGTCTAGTTGGAGGCCAGGAACTAGCAGTGTACCCCAGGGGTGAATGCTGGGTCCAGTCCTGTTTAACATCCTCATTAATGATCTGGATGGTGGGGCAGAGTGTACTCTCAGCTGATGACACCAAACTGGGAGAAGTGGCTGCTGTGCCGGAAGGTTGTGTTGCCATCCAGAGAGGCCTCAAATGGGCCAACAGGAACCTCATGAAGTTCAAGAAGGAGAAGTGCAAAGTCCTTCATCTGGGGAAGAGCAATGCCATGCACCAACAGATGCTGGGGCTACCCAGCTGGAAAGCAGTTTGGCAGAAAAGGACCAGGTTGAGCACGAGCCAGCAAAGTGCTGTTGCAGCAAAGAAGGCTAATGGTTTCATAGAATCATAGAATCATAGAATAATTTAGATTGGAAAAGACCTTCAAGATCATTGAGTCCAACCATTAACCTAGCACTGCCAAGTCCACTGTTAACCCATGTCCCTAAGTGCCACATCTACATGTCTTTTAAATACCTCCCTGGGCTGCATTAGGTAAAGTATTGCCAGCAGGTCGAGGGAAGTGGTCCTCACCCTTTATTCAGCACTGGTGAAACCACACCTGGAGTCCTGTGTCTAGTTCTGGCCTCACTAAAACAAGAGACACGGACATAGACAGCAAAGGACCACAAAGCTGATGAAGGGTCTGGAGCATCTCTCCTTTGAGGAAAGGCTAAGACAGCTGGTACTATTTAACCTAGAGAAAAGAAGGCTCAGGGGAGATCTTATCAATGTATGTAAATACCTGAAGGTAGGGTGCAAAGAGGATGGAGCCAGGCTTTTTTCAGTGGTGCCCAGTGACAGGACAAGAGGCAATGGGCACAAACGGAAACACAGGAGGTTCCCTCTGAACATCAGGAAACACTTTTTTACTATAAGAGTGAGCCAGCACTGGCACAGGTTTCCCAGAGGGGTTGTGAATTCTCCATCCTTGGAGATATTCAAAATCTATCTGAACATGGTCCTGGGCAACTGCATCTAGGTGACCCTTCTTGTGTTGGGGGATTGGACCAGGTCACCTCCAGAGGTCCCTTCCAACTTCAACTATTCTGTTATTTTTAGATCCGTATGGCATAATTATTCAATTAGAAATCTAAAGATGTTTGCTTCCAAACAGAAACATTTTGCAGGATCATTAGCTATTTTGAGCTAATTATCAGTCAGTTTGAAGTGAATAACAAAACAACAAAACCACCTTCAATGTACAGAAACTTATACAAAACATCATATAATAGGTATTCGTCTTAATTTGACATTTCATTAATTGAATACTTCATCACTTGACATTATGTTAGACAGCCTTAAGACAGTTTTCTGAAAGCTCAGAATTGTTTTCTCTGTCATAAAGTGTTCCAGTCAGTAGCTTTTATGTTTACTTAATATTTTTATAATTCAGCATTACATTCCTAATCACAAGTAATATCAAAGCAATCAAAACAAGTGTAGTAGAAGAGTCAACTATGCAAGATATTCTGTCTACTGAGAGACCACATGATTTTCAAATAATGAAAGTGACAGGAATCATACCATGAAGCTGTCATATACATTTTCTAAGTAAGAAAATATTTAGATTGGGTTCAACATTATACTAGTGTATGAAGTAAATCTGATGTACAAATATATCAAGTCTCGAGACTAATCTTGCCCAGAAAGCAGCTATTTTTTTTTTTTTTTAGTGAGGGTTGAGTAATAACAATTTAAATAGTTCTTCTTTGTTGTTGCCTAGTGCTTTCATCAGAGGATCTCAAAAATTTTAACTGGTGTTGACTAATACTATTTTAAAGAAGTGATTATCTTAATTTGCAGATGGAGAAACTACAGTCCAGAGTGCTTCTGTTCTTTTAAGATTCACACAGAAAGTCTATAATAATACTAAAACCAAAATGTAGATGCCCTTAGTGAAACCAACCTTAGTCTTTTGCAGTAAAATATAAAAATCCTCTAAAGTTTGATTGGATCAAAATTTCACCTTCCAACTACTAAACCTGTACTTTCACCAATTTTTCTGTTTAGAGGAATCTTTTTTTCTGTTAAAAGACTGTACATGTATATCACAAAGTAGAAATTAAATTCTTAATGGTTTCTGGATTTTTGAGCAGAAGCTTGGCTGCTATGAATTGCAAGAAAAAGTGGAATATTTCTACTACACATTTTTAGCAAGCTGAAGTTTTTTTGAAAGATCTGTTTGCAAAAATTTGGGCTTTTTTTTTGATGTCTCTAAAGATAATTGTGCACTTTTCAATACAATCAAATAATTTCATTTCTGCAGGGTTAAAACTCTGTTTAATAACAGAGTCCAAGTGTCATTACAGGCACAAAACCAGAAAGGGATTGAATATACTGTTGCATTTCTGTTTTGCAAGCATAAATTTAAGATAAATGTTTGGTATTGGGATCTTGGTGAACACAAAACTTTATTTTAAATGCTACGTCACATTTTTGAGAAGGAATGTAATGTTAATGTGATAAGTTTGCTAACAGAGAACATGATTCATGTCAGATACAGATCACAGTTCTGATAAAATACTAGCTTAAACTTTGCATGCAGAGGTATAATTGTGTAATCATTTTAAGGGCATACTTTAAGCAGCATTCAACAGCAGCACACATTCATTGCAGGCCTCTAATTAACGACAAATTTGCTTAAATAAGTACCCTCATGCCTTGCATAAAACGATCTTCTATGACTTCTTTCCTGATGGGTAAATTTTATAAAAGTATTATAAAAACCATGTTTGTTAATGAACATTTTTTTAGGTTTACATAGAAATCTCAGATAAAAATGTAAAACGATCAACCTCTTACTGTACCCATCCCTCAGAAAACCCAGACAGATAGAAAAGGAACAACTAAAAAAGATTCTAGAGATGAATGAAGGAAGAAGTCTAGCTTTGTTATTCAATTGTTTTGTTTCTTAAAAATTATATATGTTTTGGATTTTTCAATGAGATTTGCACTGGCTTTTGCTGCAATAAAAAGTTGATGTTATTAGAAATCGGAAGACCACATTTATCATTTTCTTGGTTGGTTTGTTTTATTACAATCTGTAAATGCTTTCATTGCATGTCGAACATATTCAGCATTAAATATGCAGTTCTCATAATAAAATATAAATCAATAGTGTGTCTTATTTAATAATATTCAATTGTCTAAAATATGAATTTTCACTAAAAATGTATTTTGAAAGTATTTAACTTTTTGCCCTTATAGATCTTTATTTTCTTCTTATTCAAAAAATACTTTAATGTAAATTAAAAGAAGATATATTGGGAAAACAAAACTTTTCAAACTCTGTAAGCTACAATAATTACATTGTAATTATCAAGAAATTTCTAAATTCCCTGAAATGATAATATGTAGTTAAACTATTACATCGACTTCTATTGTCACTAAGAAGGGGGTTTATAATTGAAGAAATGTTTACATTAGCTCTCAAACAGAAACTCTTGAGATTCTCTAGTGACTCAATTCAGAAAGTATCATTAAAACATCAGGATTCAGGACTCAGTCCCTAAACATTAGGTGTTGAAATATATATTTTAATCTGCAACACTAGTGAAAATGCTTGTTCCTGGAATGAACAATCTGAAGAAGGATGTGTGCTCAGAAGCAGTCAAAAATACCAAACAGAATAATAGAAATGATGAGGAAAAAACTTAGAGAACATTGCTATGCCACTGCACATATTTATGGTTAACCATATTGTGACTACTGAGAGCAGACCTGCTCTCTTTCCCCTCTTTCCAGAGAAATATGTGTAAGATTCGGAAAAGGTGCATAGAAGAACAGCAAGTATGACCAAGGATTGTGGCAAAGATTAACTAAGAGAGAAGAGTGATGGAATAAAAAAATGGACATCTTTGAAACTGTGAATGGCATGAGGAAGAGAGTTGTTTACTGTCTCTCCCAAAATACAAATTAGGAAACATTGAATTCAACTAGCAGATGGTAGTTACAGAACAAACATAAGGAGGTGACTCTTTATAAAATGCATACTTCAATTGCGTAAGTTCTTGGCACAGCATCCTGATGAGTTTAAAAAGCTTAATGGACATTCAAGACATGATGGACAAGTCTGAGCAAAAGAAATCCATCAAGAGATACTAAAAACTTAGAAAGTTTTGTTTGACATGTTCCTCAGATGCAGATTGTTGGAGGCTGGGAAACTATTTGTGAGAAGTATCACCAAGTGCCTACCTTATCCTTATACTCTGTTCCTATATGCTCCTATGTCTCTGTTTTTGTCCACTTTTGGAGACAGGACTCTAAGCTAAACAAACCTTTGGACTGACCTATTATGTCCATTCTTATGCTATGGTATTCTTTTTCTTTCCTGCTCTTATGCTTGGGCATTGAGCAATTTGATTGTTCAACAGACAGACAGAAGATGGCAACACTAATCACAGGGAACCTGAAAAGGAAGAGCCAGAGTTTTAAACTCTTGTTTTCAGTCATTGTGAGATGTTTTTTTTAAGATTTTGAAAACTTTCTGGGAAATAGGTTTGTGAAGTTTGTATTTAATTTATAATTTTATGAGGTAAATTCAAGTTTTTAATAATTAACATTTATAAAACAACTCAAGATCAACACCAAAAGATCTCAAAACACCTTTACAAAAATAATATTTTTTGTTGGAAATCATGAAATTCATCTTGCAACTGAGGAAAAAGAGGCACAGAAATTTTGACTTACACATGGCCACAGAGGGTGGTTTCCCTAAAGGGTCCAAAGTACTGATTCTAGAAAAATCCAAGACAACACCCTTACAGTGCAAATTAGATTTAGTGACACTATTGTCACTATTTTAAAGTACTTTAGAATGCTTAGATATGTATCAGTAGCTGTGCAAGAAATCCTTTATTATTGCTACTATTGAAATAATTATTTTATAAAGGAAAAGGTATTCAATGCAAATGTCCAGCATTTAAGAAAAATGCCCCCAACTATTATTATGAGCATATAAAAGCACTAGTTGTGCACTTTGGAGGTGGACTTTTATTTCTGGGCTTGTGTATGAAAGTAGACTTTTCTGAATCTCCTGTTGTGTTCCCAGGCTGGCCAGCAGGATTAATTAATAATAGAGTGACAGCCCTGACCCTCAAGCTGCCAGAACAGGGAGTATTTTAGACCACAGGATTCATTTTACTTTAAAAGTCTTCTGATTATTTTCATTGTTTATGTTAAGAAACTCCTGAGATATAATTTTGGAATGATATGTCAGATCTTTTTTTGGATTTCGATATGCTTGTGCATCTGCTTCTAATGGCCAGTTTGCTCTCTTTCTGAGGTCCAGGGAGATTTTAGAAAAGAAAGGAAGTCTTTGACAATACTTTTAATTTTTTTTTTTTTTTGTGATTAACATGTAAGTCAGGATTCATCACCCAACTTGAATACCATGAAAGTTAAGCAAATAATATAGAACACTTCTCTGCACTCCAAATAGAGTAATTTATACCACCAGAGTATAATTCATCCTACCTGTCTTAGATACCTATCTTAGAAAGAGATTAATTGGATTCTGGATGTAATTGCTTGTCTCCATTGATTATTGAGGAACCTTGATGACTAGACATGATGGGTGGAATTAATTTCATTGAACTTTAGGCAACTATAAAGTAGATGTCTACATCTGAGGGAACCTCTGGAAACTCCTTTGTAGTGAGTGGTGTGAAATAAACACTTTCAGAGGAAGCTCACCAGAGAATTTAATCATCTATACTCGTTTTGCCTGGGATAGAGTTAATTTTCTTCATAACATCTCATGTAGTGCTATGTTTTGCATTTGTGACCAAAACAGTGTTGATAACACACCCATGTTTTAGCTGTTGCTGAACAGTGCTTGCACAACATCAAGGACTTTTCTGCTTCCCACACTGCCCACCAGGAAGTAGGCTGGGGGTGTACAAGAATTTGGGAAAGGACACACTGGGACAGCTGACCCCAACTGACCAAAGGGATATCCCATACCATATGATGTTGTGCTCAGCAATAAAGGCTGGGGGAAGAAGGAGGAAGGGGGGACATTCAGAGTGATGGCATTTGTCTTCCCAAGTAACTGTTACGCATGATGGAACCCTGCTTTCCTGGAGAAGGCTGAACACCTGCCTGCTGATGGGAAGCAGTGAATGAACTCCTTATTTTGCTTTGCTTCTGTGCGTAGCTCTCACTTTCCCTATTAAACTGTCTTTATCTCAACCCACAAGTTTTCTCACTTTTACTCTTCTGATTCTTTCCACCATGCCACTGTGGAGGAGTGAAGAAGAGGCTGTGTGGGGCTTAGCTGCCTACCAGGGTTAACCCACAACATAATCTATTTTAAAATTAGATTAATTTCACCTTACTTCACTTACTATAAACAGGTTCTAGATAATCAGCTCAGATGTAAATATCTTCATTGTAGATTTATACATATATTCTTCTAAAACCTAAATTGGATGATACCTTTTCCCTTGTAAGAACTGAATGAAAATCCACCCACATTTCCAGACTGGTAAAGGTAGGCTTTACTAAAAAATCCCCAACTAACTCACAGTGTATTTCAGCTGGATTAAATGTCTCTATGCCTGTTGCAAATCTGTAAAAGAAACACATTACAGAATTTATGATTTAAAACAAAATGTTGTTTTGTGTACACTCTGATTTCAACAAAGTTCTCAAGTTCTGCTCCCTCTCACAGACTCATGACAGAACTCAAAACTTCTCAACCACAGACACCCACTTCCTCTACTCCAGAGCTCTTAGATGTCATTCCTGATGATTTCTGATTCCTTTCAAACCCATGCAACATTGCCATGCCCCAAATCCATTTTACTCCATCTTCTTTTGTCCTGGAAATTGCTATTTCTCACAATTTTTACCACTCCTTTTAACCCCTTCTGGTATTTTCTGCTTGGATCTTTTCTTTAAAAGAGAGTAGTTGCACCTTTTTTGATAGATTGTTGTCAGTATTTTAGATATTTTGATGGTGAAAAGAAAGGACATTTAAAAAAACCCCAACATTGCTATTTAGACCCATATAGTATAAAATAATCTCTTCTAAATCTTAGATAGATATTTATGAATTCTTTACAATTTGGGTTCATCAGAGGCATACTCACTGCATTTAAAACTGGTTTGTAAAGAAGTGGGACTTCTGGATTCATCACGGAGATAAAAAAAAGAAAGCCCTGCCTTTTTTGTTCCTATTTTGAACACAGAGGGAAAATGCTTTGCATGCGCCTGCTGCTTTCCACTAACTATAGAAAAATGCTAGGAGAGTAGATAAGGAACTTATAAATGACCATACTCTGGTTTTAAAATATCTAAATTTAAGGAAGAAAACCCCATCTTAAATTCTCCATAAAAACTAAATTAGGGATTAAGTGAAAACTGTAATTTCCTACCTCACATATTTAATCTCATATTTTTGTTTTTAATCATCTTGAGAGATTTCTGAAATTTCTTAAATCAAGATTCAATCAATTCATCTTCAGTATTTTCAGTGCAAATGGATTTGTCAGGTCATATACTAGTCACATGGCAAGTACTGCAGCTGAAAGAAATATTGATCCATGAAACAGCTATAGTTAATCTAAAGAAGTTATGCTCTTAAAAAAGAATGCCTATTATTAATTATGTCTTTGTAAAACACATCAAGAAAACTGCAACAAATCACGATATTTGTCTGTCATACTATGGTATGGGCATCATATGTCAAAGATAGGACATTATTTACAGTATAAGGAAAAAATACCCTTACCATGACACCATTTACTACTGTCTTCAGTTTGCGGTCCTCTAACAGCATGGGATCAAGGCAAAATATGCATTTAGAATTAGGAAATTCTTTACCTAGAGTGGAAGAAATGAAAAATGAATCCTGGAGAAAGGCAGAATGCTACCTATTAATTATGCATTGTAAAGCTAAATGAAGCTGAGGGCACCTATCCATTCCCACCTTAATATCACAAAGTCTTCAACAAGTTGCAGAGATGAACAAAGACAAAGAGACACTAGAGGATGACTGAACTCCTTCTCTCAGAGGAGAGAAGAGAATAGAAACTTCCCAGAGGGTGAAAAAGTGAAAATAAAGGATATAGAGATCCTATTAAGAAGGCTAAGCAACTCTTACTAGGCAAATAGAGAAAGATCAGTAGGAAAGAGGGAAACTGACACTGAAGAAAAAGCTAGATGACACAGTAAAATAAGAAGAGAAGGAAAATATATGAGAATGAACTTATATTAGATGTGAAAAAAACACAATATTTGAGAGATTCCTCCAAGAGGTATATTAATGCAATATACAAGGTTCCTATTCTTTATGCTGGATGTTAGCATTTAGAAAGAATACCAAAAACGTTGGAGCTGAATGCTGGCAAGTAGATTTTTTTGATGGAAGTGCAAGTCACTAAACACAGTAAATAGCAAAACAAAACAAACCAAAACAAACTATGCTTTTGAGAAATGAAATTTTCTTAAAACTTTAGAAAATATTCTATATTCAACAGTTAATAAAAATACAGAGAGAGGAACTGATTAGTTAAGGCTATCACTTGTCAGACATAGAATATTGTGTTCTGTGGTGGGTTGACCTTGGCTGGATGCCAGGTGCCCACCAAGCCGCTCTATCATTCCCCCTTCTCAGCTGGACTGGGGAGAGAAATTACCTTGCCACACAAACCCAATACACATTCATTGTTTCTTTTTGTTCTGTATGTTTATCATCAAAACTGCTAGACATCCTACTTCTATGAAACGATTCAGCTTTCAGATGAAGATAATTTATTGTATACCCAGTAGAGAAACAGAATGAATTAAAATGTAAACAAAAGTTTCATTATGAAATATACTAAGCTGACTGTAAAATAATTTGCTTATTTTTTAGTCTTCATTCCTTGTAAGAGTGGTTTATTCTCTTCTGTCTTCAAAACCTGAAAGATTAACAATGCTCCATCATTCTGAAAGAACTTTGTTCAAAAAATCTAGCAATAATCTGCTTCAGAGATTACAGATTACTATCATGTAACTCTTTGTCTTCCTCTAGGTATCTTCTCCAAATAGAGAAATTAACATTAGTTTTTCCAGTAACTTTGAAACTTGATATTAACCATTTTGCAGTGGATGAAGAAAATGCAAATGACATTTTTCAGCAATTTCTTGAGTTCCATATGTTATTCTTCCTGTCTCTTCTCTGTTATAGGGACACCACCTTCATCAGTCAGATGGAATGCACCAGCAGCAATTTTGTGGATGATACTAAATCAGGGGGGAATGATGGTATGTTGGGGCAGGGTTGCCATTCAGAGATTTTACTAAACTGTAGGAATAGACCAAAAGACACCTCATTAAGTTCAGCAACAAAAAATGCAAAGTCCTGCCTGAGTCAAAATAACTTTATGACTCAGTATAGGCTCAGAACTCATTGGATAGAAAATTTTTTTATGGAAAAGGACCTGGAAGACTTCGTGTGCAACAAGTTGAACATGAGCCAGCAGTGTACCCTGGCAACAAGGCGGCTAACTGGACTGCCTTAGCAAGAGTGTAGCCAGCAGGTCAAGGAAATTATTATTCTGCTCTATTTGACAATTGTGAGATTGCCTCTGGAATACTGTGTCCAGTTTTGGACTCTCCAGTACAAGGAAGTTATTAATGAATGGGAGAGAGTCCAGCTGAGGGACACCAAGGTGATGCATAAGATGTACAAAGAGAGGCTGAGAGAGCTGGACTTGTCCAGCCTGAAGAGAAGGCTGGGGCAGGGAGCTCACATTATACTACCACAGTTTAAGAGGGTGTTGTAGACCTGATGGAGTCAGGCACTTTTCATACACGTACAGCAAAAGGACAAGAGGCAAAACACCAAAGTTGCAAGGAGGGAAATTCCTACTGGATACAGACATTCTTCATAGTGAGAGGTTAAGCACTGGAACAGCTTACTTCAAGAGCTTACAGAATTTCTGACTTTGAAGATGTTCAAAACTCACCTAGGTAAGGCCATGAACAACCTGAACTAATATTGAAATTGCTCCTGCTTGAGCAAAAGGTGTGATTAGATGACTTTCAGAGGTCCCTTTCAACCTCCTTTTTTTCTATGATTTTATGATTCTTTCCATTTTTAGTCTACTTCACCACTTTTTTCATTAAAGTAACTATTTTGAGAGTCTTATCTGTAGGCTCCTGTATATATGTGTGTGTACCTATAATTTTATATATATATATAGTATGTACATGTATATAAACTTCATACAGGAAAATATCTTTTGAGTTTGAGTTACTGCCAACACATAAATGTCATTAAGCCCTTTTCTCCAAATTAATTTGTAATGACTGAATCCTAGATGAATTGAGGAGCTTAAATTACGCAGAAATTTGGATTATTTATGATTAATTTTCACAAATTCTGTTCTGAAATGGTTATTTACAGTTACGCAGGGAGAGTATAGAGTACTGAAGCCATCCTTCCCATGACGATAGGAACATAGAAACCCTCTACTGGCACATAATGAAAGTGACTTTCATCATTAACTAAGGTCAGAACAGGGGTTATTTTCCTCAAAATGTGATAATATAGTGTGGACTTTTAGGTCACAAATAACTTTATCTAACTTCAGACATGTCAAATTTAGACATACAAGTTCAGTTAGATTAACTTCATTCTAAAAGTGCTTATTTCATTCCATGGATTAAAAAGTGAATTTAGCCATATTAGGTCAGCTGCAAACATTTAACAACTATTGGATGTCTAACATCCAGTGAGATTCAGCTCACAGCAGGTAGTGTTTTATAAATTATAGCAATGGGAGTAAGTTTGTATTAGAATAAAATAAATTCAATAGCTTAACCAAGTCACTGGATTAAAAAAAAAAAAAAAAACAACATAGTGTAAAGAGTTTTTGATTATTCTCTCCTATATGTGGAGATGTAATGAGTAATTCACTAATTTTCCAGAAGGTTAATGTAAATCCTGTGAAGATAAAAGCAAAACGTGTATAAGCTGAAATGTTGTTTGCATTAGAGCAGCCATTTAAACTCTTGGGCATGCTACAGTTTTAAACTAAATTAATCTTTCCTCAGATATTTGGATATGAATTAGATATTTAACATTTAAAACCACCACATGACTTATAAGCATTTGAAAAGAAACAAAGAAGAGAATATTCATTTCAAGATACTGGACTTCTCTCTAAGACATTTAAATGGTTCTTCAGGAGCCAGCTCTGATTTCACAATTACATGAATGTAGAGTTGTAAGGTCAGGAAAACAATAAAGTAGGTGTGAGAATCTGGTTGCTGCTTAAAAACAAGAATAGGTGGTATTATTACTTCATTAACTTTCTACCTGATCATTGCTTGGCTTTCTTTTCATACCTGTCTGCACTGTTATTTTCTACAAAATATTGCATATATAAAACTGAATGCTGAGAAAGCAGATCTATTTTCTCCAAAATTACCAAAAATCTTTGAAAAAATGTGTGAAACTGATTATGAAAACAATTTCAAACAGCATTTGGAAAACCAGTTGAATTTGGTATATTTAAAAGAAGTCAGTTGCCTTGAGGAATATGTCTTTATCTAAATTCACAATATCAATTTAGAATCATATAATCATGGGTTGGAAGGGACCTTTAGAGGCCATCTAGTCCAACACCCCTGCAACGAGCAGGGACATCTTCAACTAGATCAGGTTGCTCAGAGCCCTGTCCAACCTGACCTTGAATGTTTCCAGGGATGGGGCATCTACCACCTCTCTGGGCAACTAGTGTTTCGCCACCCTCATCATAAAAAAATTTCTTCCTTATATCTAGTCTGAATCTACCTTCTTTTAGTTTCAAACCATTCCCCCTTGTCCTGTCTCAGCAGGCCCTGCTAAAACGTCTGTCCCCATCTTTCTTATAAGCCCCCTTTAAGTATTGAAAGGCTGCAGTAAGGTCTTCCTGGAGCTTTCTCTTCTCCAGGCTAATCTACCCCAACTCTCTCAGCCTGTCCTCATAGGGAGAGGTGTTCCGTCCCTCTGACCATCTTTGTAACCCTCCTCTGGACCCGCTCCAACAGGTCCATGTCTTTCCTACTGATGGCTCCAGAGCTGGATGCAGTAGTTCAGGTAGGGTCTCACCAGAGCAGAGTAGAGGGGCAGAATTCCCTCCCTTGACCTGCTGGCCACACTTCTTTTGATGCAGTCCAGGATACGGTTGGCCTTCTGAGCTGCGAACACACATTGCCGGCTCATGTCCAGGTTTTCATCCACACACAGTTAAGATGTAGTTTAATTTCATATAGAGACAGTCCAGTTTATGCGATTGTTTCGTAACTTCTTTTATTAGACTGTGATCAAAACCTACTACTGTAAGCTTCAAAAGCTCATATATTCAACTGTTGTTATTCTAAGTTGCACCTGTGTTAAATATGTATATCTTCTGGACCTCTTTGAATATCTCCACCCATTTCTTGATTGTCTTGTTTGTCATAACTATTAAAATATATTTAATCATGTTTAATAACAAAAGAAACCAAAAGCATATGAATGAGTGTTTATGGAATCAGATCATTTCAGAGGGACTTAAAATTCTTGTCCACTCTCAAAATCAATATAGTTGAATGTATATATAATTTATAAGTGCTTCTGAGTATCATGATAGGTACAGACCTTCAAGAAGTTGCAAAAAACCCCACTGCTACTCAACAATGAAAAAGAAACTTATTTATTTATCAGTGCTTTCAAAAAATGTCAGAAATCATTGCTTATTTCTTCATTTTACCATAGAGCTGAAGAAAAAGATCTTACCAAATTTGAACTTTTTAATGTAACAAGAAATAAGTGTCTGGACTTATAACTTGTATGCCAAGTCTTTGATGCAATTTCAAATGGTCAAGTTATTAATAACCTCTTGAGAACAGCAGCTTTTGACAGAAATTAAGGAAGCACCTGAGCTCTAGAGCTGCTGACACCATTCTAAAATAACAGCATATCTAGCTGTAACAATAATTCAAACTGACCTCTGCTGCTTTGTGAGAGAGTTGCTAAGGCGACTTGTTCCTTGCAAAATCTTCTTTCTGACTTTTGGTGAGAGAATAATTATTCTTTAACTGTTTTAGTGATTCAGCCTTTTATAGGAAAAGAAAGGTTAAGTCCTTCATGTTCTTCCCCTTGAATTTTGTTCAGCTTCCACCAACTCTCTTAGAAAGAGAGAGGCAGAGAGATTTTCAGGTCATAGGTCATAAAAACAGTCAATTCTTGGACATTTTCACCTTAAAAAGAAGAAAACAAGATGAAAAGTTTCTTTATGCCTTAGATAACTAATTACACCTCAGTTTTGATAGTGATCTATAGCTGTTTCAAAAATATACATGTAAAGGAGTATTAAAGTACTTATTTCTTCAAGTCACAAAGGCTATAATAGAAATCTAGACAAAAGTTGCTAAATGAATTTATATATTTTATATATATGTTATTTACTTTCAGTGAACACAAAGAAGTGCCTTGTACCTGCAAAACCGATTTTAAAAAATGTCAGCTTTGCTTTTTTGCCTTTGATAGAAGAATAAGGTGACTCTAGTATTTACAGTGTTTTCCATAGTCACTTCTTAAAGGGTGAAGTGGTATATTATATATTCTCTAAAGGAAATAATGAACTTTGACATGTAGTAGCATAAGTACATCTCTTTTACGTGGATGAATTCTGCTGTACTTAAGCTTGTATTTATGCTTCCAAAGCGATACATGAGCTCTTTAAGGACAAGTTTGGGTGACTGATGTCACCCAAACATTTGTGCTTACAAAGTGAGTGTATAAACGTATGTATATAAGTGTAAGCATTTAAATTTACCTGATTGGTTTTGATAGACGAAGATCTTGCCAAATTTTACCCCGTGACTTCTAACGGTGATCCTAAGCACAAGCACATGAGCAAACATAGAATTAGAAACAGATGTTAATATGTGTGGATGGAAGCACAGAGTTTCAGGAGATAAACTTGCACATATATTACTAGAGACAGAACAACAACATTTTCAGCTGTCATTCTGCATTTCAAAAATAACAATATATGCAGGGACATAACTCCTAAATTAATATAAATTGCTATAAATCTACTGATTTCAATGTTAGTTTCCAAAAAAATTGTTAGAAAACTCACTTCACAGCTGCATCTGAGCATAGGCAAAACAGATTACTGCCTAGGGCAGTGGAGGGATGGAAACAGCAGAAGCACTATGTAACTGTTGACATCTTTGCCTATTCCAGTGCCCTGGAAACCCTGTCCAACCACTGCCTCTGCATTTGGATAAGGGAATGAGATATGTGGGTTTTTTTAGAGACAATTGTTCCTGCCTTTTCCTCATTTATTTTCATAATGATCCATCCCAGCTCATCCTTTTCTGAATAGCAGTACCCTAACCCCAGCTTCTGGTTCTTGAGGCAGCAAAATTTAGTTCTGTCTGTAACACTGGGAAACTATTAACAGTCTCTGAATCACTTGTTTAATTTCTGAGTACTCTATCCTTTTTCTATGATACCAAGGCTGCCCAAGAAACCCTTTTGGTATCATATTTTCTATATTTTTTGCTAAGAAAGGCAAGGAATTATATCTATTCTTCTACTTACAGGATTTTGTCAGGAGACTTAATCACCAAAATGACTATATCCCAGCAGTTAGCACTTTGTCACTAATTGCTGGAATGTGATCAATATGTTACCACAACAGTTATTCCAATTTTCAACATATTTCTAATTTTATAACATTCTCCTTTGCTGTTCTTTTTTTTTGCAGAAGCACTCAGTTTTAACAAGCCTTTGTTTCAGATATATCCTACTTTGTTTTCTTTCTGTTATTTTTAGGATTGAACCTTCTCTATTTAATATCTTAGTATTGAAAAACTTTATGATATTATTTACACAGGCCCTAATCAAGTATGGATTTAAACACACAGTTAATTTTAGCCACTGGTGTAGTCCCACATAAACCTCAGAGATTGTTCACAATGTTAGATGATTGCTATGATAGGTCTGTGTTTTTTATGGCACCTTTGAGATAGGTTGCTGAAAAAGATACAGTGCAGAATTAAACCACTCTGAGGAAATTATTGAAATACTCAAGTTATTTAATGTCACAAATCCCAGATCTGTGAAACATTTTGATACAGACTTCATACCCTGGAGGCTGATGCTCAGTCAGTATCAGACTCTATTGTGTCAAGGTAATTACCACATACTATACAATACTGCCCAAGTATGATTATTGTTACCTACAGACCATTTTGCCTAAAAATGATTAAATGCTGTTGTAGCAAAAATGCCAAAGGTTCTAAAAAAAATAGCATCTAGCACAATGTGGGCAGAAAAAAAAATTGCAAATGTTTTTTTGCCATATTTCTAGGACAGCATTGTTAGTACAAGCTTGTCTTTACATTCAAAGGACAGTGGCTCTGCTTTCCTTGAGTTACCCAAGGATTTCACAATGCTCTAGATACCTGCTGTGCTCATGTTATCTGGTCACATGAAAAGTGTCAAAAGTTAATCAAGCCCATGTAATTTCATATGCAGATGATTTGTTAAACCTTATCCACAGTCAAATAGAGGCAAAACAGCTAACAATGAAAAGTTTCATTAAAAGATCCAAAGTAAATTAAAAAAAAAATCTCAACTAATACAAAGTGAAATGCACAGAAGTAGATGTGGAACATGAACATTGATCACAACTAATGAGCAGCAAATAAAAGAAGCAGGAAAAACCTTTGCCCCTCCAAATGTGCATGGGTTAACATCTCTGTAGGGATCATATAATTTCCTCAAGATTTTATATCCATGTGTACAGGAGTTAGCAAACTTTTAACCAAGCTGTCTAAGAAAAAAAGTGAGAATGGGGCTGGAGATCAGCACCTGATCAGCAGTCAACCTCAGAAACCAGGTTAACACAGGCACATGCATTAGGATTCTCCCATCCAGCCATTTTGCTTCCGATCTGCAATCACTCCAGATTCAATGGGAGCCACTCAGGAAGAAGGAAAGAAGCTGAAGACCTTCACAGGGAATGCAGTATTCATGCAGTCTTGGTGATGGATACACCCTGCGACGGAGAATCTCCCACCTTCAATACATGCAGCTGAAGTACAAGCCATCTGCATTGTTCTGCAACAAGTCAAATCAAACAGCAAAGTAGCTGTCTGAACAAATTCAAATAGCGTTACTTAAGTGATAGTTTTCTAAGCCCTAATTTGGGAATGCAATGGTGTATGCACTTTGCTGGGAAAACCAGCGTGGAGTAGATTTCGATATAAGAAACAGATTGAAAAAGCTGTTACATTGTTTAGTAAAATGGAATGAACGATCAGTTCCACCCAAGAAGAACTGGCCTCAATAGCTGAAGAAACTGAAGCCATAGAAAGTAACTTTTGGTGGGACAGATTGCTGTAAAGATCTACAGCACAGAACTACTTAGCGTTTTACTCAATATGCAGCTACTGGCAGTTGAGGTATAGAGTCTGCCAGAAGAACCTTGCTCAGTACCAGTTGCTAGCCTTGAACTATAGGTGGGCATGGCTAAATTGTTAGACTCATGTTAACGAAGGGACAAATATGTTTCCTCTTCACAGAGATTGTGAGATGATCTCTTTCACACACAGTTCTGAAGCTGACTTTACATGGTACAGTAGTGATTTTAGCAATTATAATAATCTTGTTGTTTTCATGTATTCTATTGAGCATAAAAGTCAAGAGCTCAGCAAATCAAGTAATGGTTATACATCACAATAACAGTCTCCGGACTACCCTCAGATTTATGTAGATCAAGAAAAGGCAAGATCAGGTAAGAAAGAGCAAATTTCTCCAAGAAGATGCTTTGCCCTATCCTGATTAGGAGCCCTGAGTCATAGAATGGTTTGTAACATCTCTGTCAGAAGTGTTAGCATGTGCTTTGTGGACTATCCAAAGAGGGGACTGTAGCCCTATAGCCAAGTAAATACAGCATTGCCATTGGTTCTGTGCTGACTTTGCAAGGCCTCAGAACTGAAGTTTGTCAAGCTTGTTTTGTCTGACCTTGGCTTAGCTGCCTGGAGCTTTGTTTCACACTGTTTAACAATAACAAGGATTTTTTTAAAGGCAAAGTGTCTGCATAATTCGTTTTCTTTTTGCTTATCTGTGTATCATATAACCATAATTTTTATAGAGATACTAGTAACAAGTAGTTATTTCATATAGAGCAAGATCTGTAGGACTCTAATATAATGATATAGCCTAGAGAAATAAAAGCATGGGATGAATGATAGCAGGGGCCTTGACAAGTGGAAAGATAGTGTTCCCACTACGTAGAGGAGTTTCCACAGTGTAGAGGTGTACAGATATTGCATGATAAGAGTAAAGGCACAGGCTGACAATGGAAGCCCTGAAACTGTAAATAACTCACCAATAGTCAGAGAAGTGCAGACCTAGAAGCTGGGCAAGACAAATTTGATGGTAACAAAGAGAATGAAGTACAAGAATCTAATATATGTAGAATATACCATATATAGAAAATTTGAAATGTAACATGGCCCGTATTAGAAATAGTGTGGCCAGCAGGAGTAGGGAGGTGATTGTGCCCCTGTACTCGGCACTGGTGAGGCTGCACCTCGAATACTGTGTTCAGTCATGGGCCCCTCACTATAAGAAGGACATTGAGGTGTTGAAGCGTGTCCAGAGAAGGGCAACGAAGCTGGAGAAGGGTCTGAAGAACAAGTCTTATGAGGAGTGGCTGAGGGAACTGGGACTGTTTAGTCTGGAGAAGAGGAGGCTCAGGGAAGACCTTATCACACTCTACAACTACCTGAAAGGAAGTTGTAGTGAGGTGGGTGTTGGTCTCTTCTGCCAAGTAACTAGCAATAGGACGAGAGGAAATGGCCTCAAGTTGCGCCAAGGGAGGTTTAGACTGGACATTAGGAAAAATTTCTTTACTGAAAGAGTGGTCAGGCCTTGGAACAGGCTGCCCAGGGAAGTGGTTGAGTCACCATCCCTGGAGGTATTTAAAAGACGTGTAGATAAGGTGCTTAGGGACATGGTTTAGTGGGTATGGTGGTGTTGGGTTGACGGTTGGATTCGATGATCTTAGAGGTCTTTTCCAAACTTAATGATTCTATGATTCTATTCTATGGACTTGCAGACTAATGAAGATGGAGCAAAGTGTAGAGCAAGTTCACAAGCAAGTAAAATGAACTTATGCAGATCCTAGAATGAAAAGAAAGAAACCATTAATATCATATGCCTCTTGATAAAGAAATCAGGATGCAGATGACTCACTGTACTCACTCTTCAAACTGAAGCCAGGGGCAGCAGAAGGATCAGCATAAAACCAGAAATATGGATAAATATTAATTAATATTTTTAATGTTTTTTAATTTTTTGCAATAAATAGATCTAGACTAATAGTAAATCTTTGTTTATAATGTTAATATTTCAATTACATTAAGAAGAGATTCTTGGTTTTACATATACAATGTGTTTGCTTTTTGCCTAGAGCAAGATTTGGAGTATAACGTGTAAGGAGATTTATTCCCTAATCCCTAAGAGTTCACTTTTTACTGCTTAGTTAGACTAAACTAAGAAATAGTATGCTAAGTTATGGCATAAGGTTTTCAGAGAAAATCAAAGTTTGCAGAGAACTTCTTGGGGCTGCAGTGCAGACTTTGTTCAGTTTCTTTTTCATAAAAACCAGCCTTCAAACTGATGTCTTCATGCCTCATCTGCCAGCGTGTGTTTTGGTAACAGAAATCGGATACTGTCTCTAGGACATGTGCTAATGTCAGCATTCTTAATAGATGAAAGTTAATATTTATTAAAGCCGTATTTGATATTAATTAACATCAACAAACACACAGAAAGAAGAAACTAAAAGAGCAGATTAGTTTGATGTACAGCTTTACAAGTGTTCTTGCTTGTTATACCTTCTATGTATAAAGAAAGAGATAAGAGACTCAAGGACTGCCAAGTCAAAAATGAAATATTACAGTGAATACTGATGCTTCATTGTGGAATACCAACCATCTATCATGCATTCTGACATTAAAGAATGACTGTGCTTGATAGTTTCATTCTCTGTATATTGTTTAACTCCAGTCCAGGTAAATTCGTTACTGTCAGACAGACAGTCCTACCAAGCATTTGGAAAGTCTGGACCCTCTTTCTCTCTTTGTCTCTCTCTCTCATTTGTAAAGATATATCAAAAGTCTATTTAAAAGTCCTTAAATAAAGAGCTGCTAATTAAAACCCTTTTCAGGGAAAAAAACAAGAACTATTACTAAGGAAAACACATCCTAGAATTGTTCACTAATATGATGAAGACAGGGATAGGTTTCTTCTTGTGGCTAAGTTCTAAATAAGTTGATCTGCTACATTTCTTTGTTGATTATACTTCTTCTATAAAATGTCCCCGGGGAAGAATGCCTGTAGTGTGAAATGATGTAAACCTGACAAATTATCCTGAGGGGTTCTCATATGCTGGATTTTACACCTTATTACTCTTATTAAACCTGTATTTATTCTCAAGGTAAGACAAGGTACCTCTTAAGAAAAGAAGACCTTTTACCACTTGATCTAAATAGAACCAAGAGATTGAAGTTTACTTGATAAATGCGTTTTGTCTACTGTTTCCTGAAATTTCACTTTTTATCTCCTGTTCTTAGCTCTTTTTAGTTCCCTTTAAATGAATCTTAATAGAAATGTTCAAATCAACCTCCATAGCAATTATATTTGCTTGAAGATTAGATCAAATTATATATCTTCACATGGGCCTGAAGTAGTACCCTCCACCCATATTTCATTTTGTTTTTTGAAAAATATTTAATCTTATTTTTTAGATCAGAGCTTTTTCTTTTCTCTTGAAGCAAAATTCCAGAAAACGACTACCATGTAGAAGTCTGTTAATTATTCCATTTCTTCTCAGTATTTGTGCTGAAAAGATGGAAGTTCTTATTTTTTAAAATCTGAGTGGTGGTCTGTGGCTCTTGAACTGGATGTGGCTCAGAAATAACTCAAGTCTAAGCCCCATAGTGAAACTGTCTCACATGACTAGCATGGCGATTTGCTGACACAGGCACGTTTAAGGAAATCGGTTGGAGGGAATTAGTAAAGCCGATGTTGTTGAGTCACTGTCAGATTTAGTTGCACATTCAATGCAACACTCCATAAAGTGAAGCTTTTTTTTTTTTTTTTTGCTAAGTAGGAATGGATATGGAATCATTCCCTCTGCAGTGGGATTAGCCACACTAATTATGGGTAGCCTCTGGATAATAGATTGCCCTTATACAGCAACAGTTGTAGTAGCTCTAAACAAAGTTAGAAAAGGAGACAATAATTGAGCAGTATGGATGCTGAGGAGTTCAATGCACATATTCACAACTCACCCATTTTTTGTACAACAGTAAGGATGTACAGGAAGCCAACCTTATCTATCACTCATCATCCAGGCCCACATCTCACCTTCTCTTCAAGTATCGCTGGTCCATAGCACTTAACTTGTGGGGCTCAGTAATCTAAAGATTTATAGCATGTGTTATGGATAGACCTTACTTACCCTTAATCACCTTTCTTTCCTCTAAAAATAAAACTAACCTCAGCTTTGTTATAATTTTAAGTGTGATTTTGTTAAAATAAAGCAATATAAGGTTGCAAGATAAAATCACTTTCCAATTGTCCCCTTTAGCTAGGTGCAACCTTTCCAGAACTATACCTGGTATTGAAAAATACATGGATTCTAACACTGGTGCTCACTTTCCTCCTTACTGGAGTGCTATGGTTATGAAAATCAATGCCTAAAATTATTCCTAATTTTTTTCCCTTCTATTAGATTTTATACATGAAGAAAGAGTGATGCGTGTCTCTTCTATTCAGAAAGGTCACTTTCGATACAATGAAAAATACTGAAGAAGTTATAAAGGCTTATGATCGTATATTTTACAGCAAAAACTGATGCAAATTTAGCTTTTGGTGTTTTATATTAATGTGGTTTTATTCTTACCTATTAATTTATGCCTGTAGGAGTAGCAGGAAAAAAATGGGTTAAACCAGTACTGTTCAAAAGGGCATAATACGAAGAATCCACCCACCTATCCAGAATCAATAGAATATATATCTTCCACCAGTAACAAAAACAAATGATCTGTTTAATTCATAGCATCACAAACATTATTCATGGAATAGAAATAGGCACTCTTGTAAATATAGCACTGCAGAATATACTAGAGAGTGGAGAATCAGTGGTGCTTAGTGCAAGATAATATAGTTATAAACAAAGTGAAAAGGCAAAAGCTGATATAATGAAGCCCACGACTCTAAGGATGATATCCAACAACTGAGATGGAGATTTTTATAGAGCAGTAAGCAGCACTGGACAAGGTTGGCCAAATGTTTATGTTAAAGTTGACTATTTGTGTGAATTCGTGACAGTTTAAACAAATACATAAATAGTAAATAGATTCCTCAGATAGTTGAAAACAGGGTATCTCTTATAAAGCTCAGAATCAGGCCCTTGTGGGTTTTTAATCTTTCTTATGAAGCCAAGAAAAATTTAAGTGTTTCAGCAAAGTTTCATCTGCTTTTTTGATTATTGTCTTGTAAATTCAAAGACAAAGTCAATTAAGACATTCATTATGCCAATCATAATAGCTGAAAAAAATGTTGCATCGATATTTATGAACAGAACCCATCATTTTTCTAAAGCTGTGCATTCTGATAGAGGTTCGTCTGCAGTTAAAGTCATGCATTCAGCTGTTCCTATTAAAGTTGGATCATTTAATTTTAATATTATTCTGGAAAGCGAGGAAAATTACAACAATATTATATAACAATCTGTATTCAGTAAATGTATAAATATAACATATACTACAAGGTCAGTCTAGCTTTACATAAAGTATTTGCTACTGAAAAAGTTACAAATATTAAAAGTTAGGTGTATGGAAGGGATCAACATTCAGAATAATTTTCATTCTCATTCAAAACATCACAGTCAGTATAACAGATCATAAACCATCCATATGCAGGATTTATTTTCCTACTTGCTTTTCCACTATTCCTGAAACCTATTATCAGAGCTGTATTCATTAACTCAGATAGCCCTTTAGCTCCAGTACACTACCAATATCAAGATTACACTTTTATGCATGATATTTTTTCCCACCATTAGTTATTGTAGGGAAATGAATGTAATTTTCATTTCTGGAATTGAAAATAAGTGAAAGCTGAATGTTCAATAATGTAGATAATGTGGTGGGTTTTTTTTTTCCTTTTTTTTTATTTAAACAGATGTTAGAACGTAATTACATAATGGGTGCAAGAAGAAAGTACATCTACATGATATGCTAAATGCTGATATATTTGTTTCTGTGCCTGTGGACTATTTTGACCTATGATAATTTAAAAAGTGTGATTAAGAAGTAAATCTTCATGTCTACCTGTTTGGGAAAGCCTTTAATAGCATGGAACCAAGATGACATAACATTAGACCTGTGAGGACCAAAATTACAGGTCCAACCCATACCTTGAAGGACTTGTACTGCTACCTAACTTAATTTAAAATACCGGGTGCCTAAGCAATTGCTCTCATTTTTCCTAAAAACGGTTTGGTAACCAAGTCTGCCTCACTTCTCATGTAATGTCAATCATGTTCAGAGATATTTAGGAAGAAAAGTAAAACCAATGCATATGTTCCTGGGTATTTGAACCATCTTAAAACCATTCCTGAAACTCTGAAAAAGGCAGAAGTAAGACATGTAGATACCTAATTGTGGAGCCAGCTAACCACTTGATCTGGTGGAGTTTGAGTTAACTGACTTGTAGTATAGAGGATAAGATTAAGTCTTTCTTTAAAATTCAATTCTCCTGATGGATAATGGTAATAAAAGTCTTCAGATTACTGTTAGAAATGTTCTAAATTATGGATTACATAGATTTTTTAAACTGTAGTTAAAATATTAAAGTATTGCCTTTCCTAACAGGTTTGAGGTTTAAGTCTGATATCTAAATTAACAATGTGATGCAATGGAAGATCCCCAAATTGCAAAGGAGGCAAGGAGAATCTAGATAAATAGTAAAAATTGGGAAGAGTCACTGAACTGAAGAAAAAATAACTTTCAATATCAGTGAGTGGAGGAAACCAACACTTTGGATACAAAAGTATTCAACTGTGCTCAGTTAGGCTGCTCCTGAAGTGTTCAACTGAACTGATTATTTAAACCAAAATGATTTTTAAAATTAAAATATGCTGTTCTGGCCATTTTCAGAATATAAAATTTCAGTGGTGCTTAACAGAAATCTAATTCCCTCATGCTCTAAAAGAAGGATAAGCAGAATAAACTGTGGTACTATCTCAAATACAGAACTGGGAAAGTTATGAACAAATTCTAGAAGTACATTATATGACACTGAACACAATTATGTGTGACGAACAGCTAAAAAAGTGTATATATTTAAACATCACCAAAATAACCATGTTCAACAGAAATTTTCTAATGACATCACTACAATGTTACAACTGTTCCACAACTACTATTAACTGGAAAGTCCTTATTAGCACTTTAAATGTTCTATTCTGAGTAAAATACAATTACATTCTCTCTCCTTTGTATAGAGGAGTCTGTTGTCAGGAAGCCTGTATGCGGGATCAGTTTTATAGGAATCCCTACACATGAAAAATTACTTGCTTCACTTACATTTTGCAAAATTATTGCTGCTAAGTTGGAGAGAGATGGGTTTGATGGATGGACTGTTAGATGGGTAAGGAATTGGCTGGATGGCTGCATTCATAAAGTTACAGTCAATGGCTCTGTGTTCAAGTGGAAACTAGTAACAGGTGGTGACCCTCAGGGGTCTGCATTGGGACCAATACTATTTAATATCTTTATCAATGACACAGAGAGTGGTGTTGAGTGCACTCTCAGCAAGTTTGCACATGACATCAAGCTGAGGGTGCGGTTGATTTACTAGAGGGAAGGGATGTCATCCAGAGGGACCTTGACAGGCTTGAAAAGTGGGCCCATATGAATCTCATGAAGTGTGAGGTCCTGCACCTGGGTTGGGGAGATCCCCAGTATCAATATAGACTGGGGCATGAGTGGATTGAGATCAGCTCTGCAGAGAAGGACTTGGGGATACTGTTGGATGAAAGTCTAGGATAAAATAGCATCCTAGAACAGTTTTTCACATGCTCATGGGAACCACTGATGTTAGGCTGCCTGCAAGGACAGGGAGCCAGGAGTTGAGGGACAGGGAGGCTGGCAAGGCAGTGTCTCACCAACAGGTACAGTCCCACGATATCCAGCCAGGAAAGCAAGGTTGTGATGGGGGTGATGGCTGGGGTCCCCAAAGCCCAGTGATCACCACACAGGTCCATAGTGATGAGACAGGTCTGTGATGAAGCCAGGTGGTCAGTCTATGGTTAAGGATCAGTGCGGCAGGCGGTCAGGCAGAGGCACAGTTGCAATATAGCACAGGCTAGGACAAAGGGTGAGGTTCTGAGCTCAGATGCAGCCTTCAAGCAAAGCAGGTGAGACTCTGGTGGGTCTTCTCACATCTCTTTCCCAATGCCTTAATCTAAGGTTATACAGCTGCACCATATCAGAGTTGGTTTTGAGCGCAGGCAGCCCTATGAGAAGGAGAGGCAAAAAGTTTGCAAAAGTCTAGTGATGTGCTCAGGGCCCTGACATGTCAGTTCTTCCTTTAACACTGATTTCTACAATGATACCAGCCTTCCACATTCCCTTACTGCATTTTCAAACTATCTCAGGCTTTTATGAAACTCATGAGTGAAAGCCGACCACAACTACCTAAAAGACTAAAATGTTGAAATCTCTGAGAAATTCATTTCTCTAAAAGTGTCTACAAATACCACACAATGGCTCTGCACCAGTATGCTCAGCTCACAGCCTATTGGTTCAGCTGCTGGTGTCTCATTGTCTTTAACTCTGATTTGTGTGCATCTTAAATGATCTATCTCATTTTAAGATCACAATCTCCCTGATCAAGAGCAATCCTTTAGATTTCTTATGCCCTACCACAAAGAATTATTTTTCTATGACAGCAAATTTTTGAAAGAACAGAAAATAAGCACTACTATATAATCTGAAGGTGGAAAAATTGTATTTCAGAGCAGTGTTTGAGATCATGAGCTCAAAAACCGGCAATGCAGAAGCCAGGGTTCTGGCTGAGATATGTCTGGAAATCTCAGAGGTCTATTTAACAGTTTAAGTAAAAAATTCTGCTTATGTGGAGTGTTTGTTGTAGTTTTGTTTTGGGGTTTTTTTGTGGGTTTTTTTGGTGTGGGTTTTTTTGGTTTTTTTTTTTTTTTTTTTTTTTTTTTTAAAGAAGAAAAAGAAGCACTTAAGGTTTAAAATTTTCAAGTTTAAAAAAACTCCCAAATGGAATGCTTGCAGAGCTGCTTAATTAGCTGGACCTGTTGAGCAGTCAGATCTGACACAGATTGCTGCTCTGGAGAGATATGGCAATGAGAGAATTAGTGGATTTTTCCAACGGAGGTTAAGAACTTGGAACTACTGTTTACAGATGTTATATCTGCACACTGAGTCTTCATTACCACAGAGTCAAGGAATGGCTGAGATTGGAAGGGACCTCTGGAGGTCACCTGGTCCAAACCATTGCTTCCTGCTCAAGCAATGCCACCTAGGGACAGCTGCCCAGGACTATATCTAGCTGCCTTTTGAATATCTCCAATGATGGAGACTCCACAACCTCTCTGGGAAAACTGTGCCAGTGCTCGGTCATCCTCATAGTAAAAAAGTGTTTCCTGATGTGTTTCAGTTTGTGCTCATTGCCTCTTGTCCTGTCACCACTGAAAAGAGCCTGGCTCCATCCTCTTGGCACCCTCCTTTCAGGTATTTATACACATTGATAAGATCCCCTGGAGCCTTCTCTTCTCTTCTCTAGACTACGCAGTCCCAACCCTCTCAGCCTTTCCTCGTAGGAGAGATGCTGCAGAACCTTCATCATACTAGTGGCCTGTGTTGAGCTTTCTCCAGTATGTCTCTCTTGTTTTGGTGAGCCCAGAACTGGACACAGCTCTCCAAGTGTGACCTTACCAGTGCTGAGTAGAGGGGAAGGATCATCTCTGTTGACATACTGGCAACACTCCTCCCAATTATAAAATTCTGCTAGTGCTGTAAGAAAGTAGGAATAAAATGAACAGTCATACCAAATTCTGAGTGACAGAATACAAATGAAAATGCATATATAGGTGCATATATTTATAGTGTAATAAAGGTCAACATGAGGGTTTTTGTTTGCTTTGTTGTTGGGTTTGGGTTTTTTTTCCTCACTAGAACCTAATATATCCTCTGTGTTATGGAAGGGAAGTCAATAGAACTTTGGAAATGAGTCCCAGGTAAACAGAACAGATTCTTTTCAAACAGTATAAACTGCTGGCAATCAGGGCTGGTTCTCCTGATACTAAAGACATTGGTGTTATCACCCTTTTTTTTGTAGTGTATTCATTCACCTATATTCATCAGAGAAAGATGAAAAAAAAAATGCATGCAGGTTGTCTTGTACAATCTGGAAGAACTAAGCTTTAGTTAATATCAGAATAGAATATTCCCGTGATGTGCAAAAGTCTTTATTCAGTTAAAGTGATACATATTCAAAGTATGTAAATTGAAAGCAATGCACATCTACAGATTTCCTTTAAGAAAATGCATGATCTTCTAAAAATCTCTCTCTATATAGTTCCATACTGATTGTTATTAGCTCTATCTAGACTATCACAAGAGTAAAATGTCATCAGTCAGACAGATTGTCTGATTATCTTCTAGACTTTTAAAATGTTGCCTTTTCTTTAGAATAATCACTTTTGATTAGCAAGTATGTGTCTCTTTTCTAAAGAAATTGCTTTTAATAATAATAGTTGCATCAAGATTAAAGATGAAGAATGTCCTACATAACTGAATAGTCAATACTTTCTATTCTGTTTTTTATCCAATTAAATAGAATATTTTCACCCAAGGAAGGGAGGCAAGGGGAAGAGTGAAAATTTTAAAATATTAAAAGAGAGTATTTATTGCAAAAGAGTTTTTTTAGGTTTCATAAGTATTGTATTTCATATGATTTCCAATGATTTCTTAACCAAGAAGTAAATGTTTGGAGATTCAAAACAATATTGAAAATACTCATTGGAATTAGTTTCTTCACAAAAAAAAAAAACAACACACACACAAAAAAAAAACTTCTAAAAGGATTTAATCTCTCTTTACAAGTCCACAGTCTTGAGAATAGCACTGTTACTGTTCTGTACTGTAATGGGAAAAAGAAACACAAGGGAATCCAGGGAATCTGAATGGTGGGGTATGCATTGTGCTCAAATAGAAAGTCATAAAGCATAATAAATATTGTTTTCATTCAGACTATAACATTTCAAGACAACTTGAAGAGACTGAGTATTTATGTTCACAGTATGTGAACATTTAAAATATATAGCCAAAATGGGAAAAAAAAAGGAAATATTTTATATTTTAAGAAAAAAAGTAACTGCCAAATTTGATCCCTTTTAAAGGAAAAAAACAAGTGTTGAAGCTAAAAAATTTCCATGTAATGAACATTTAAAATTTTACTCTATTATATTCATACTTGTTTTCATTCACTGGTCAAAAACCATTAATTGAAATACACAAAATTTTCTGAACATAGACAGTTAAACCCAGTCCTCATTACACATACTGTATCTTCATATTTATAATCTGTCTTGGATTTCTGATGTCTGCCCAACCCATGGAAACATGACAGAATATGTCTAAAAACATGAGGATCATAAATTTCTGAAGGAAGAAGCAAAGCATCACCCAAAGCTGCTGGGATTTTTTGTTAACTCTATATTCTAAGAATCAGCTTGTCCAAATTCCTATTTAGAAGTGTAGAAATATGAAGAACAGCAATCCCTTATCCAGAATGGGCACAAGAATACAAAGGGAAAAATGAATACACCCACATACATAAAATACACCTGCAAACATACAAGTACTTATTATAGCGATTTAATGCTTTACTATCTAGGGGAAAAAACTTAATTACAGCACTGTCAAGAACAATGAATGCTGGCATCATCTCAAAAGTTAGACACAGTCAACTGTCAATTACCTGTGAGACTTTTCTCTAGGGATTAATTATATATGTTAAGTCATTGTCAGGATGAAGCACAACAATGTATCTGATCTTCTGCACCCCATGCACTACTATGAGTGCAGTAAATTTGCCAAGGCCTATTCTGATTTCTTCTGCTTATATTTGCCTATCTCTTTAAGAACCTATTCATAATCATCTTAAAAATGAATATAAAGGCAATTTTATTACAGTGCAACTGACAACTGTTTTGTATTATTCATGTCTTTCCTTTATACAAGCATTTATACACATGCCACTATCCTGGATAACTGCTAATGAAGAATTTTTATAAGTAGGAGTAATGTCAAGAAATCATAAATAATCTTATTTCCAGTAACAATGATTCAGAAAATGAAAATTCATCATTTATTTGGCCGAGTAGAGGAACTCTACCCTTAAGGTCTATGTGGTAAATTAATTTTTAAATTATAAAAGAAGTTTTATTTTGTTTTGCTTTGTTCTACCTTTCATGTTGTATTTACCTAATATCCTGTGTGTGAAAAAGGAAGTATAAGAAACTTTGTGTCGCATTCTGCAATTCCAAATTTCTGGAGTAACTTCTGCTTAGAAACACTAAGTTTTAAATAAGTCCCAGAAAATCTAAAGTAAAAAAAAAAGGAAAACATCTTTTTCTTATGTTTGATTGTGTTCTATTTTACTTTGAGCATGGTTTGGAAACCAATGAACATTTGGGGTAATAATGGAAGAGATTAAAGACTTTTTTGCTTCTTGTGGATCTGCAATACAAGAAGAGCATAGTGAAAATTCAGGAAAGAAGGCTTATTTTCAATTCAGATTTAGAAAATTCACAAGAAAATCAACCAAACATTGATTTTAGCTGATTAATCCCTAATTATATTGATTTCATTCTGTGGTTATACAGATTATTAAATGCTTATAATAAATTGTGTTTAAAATTACTGGCTTTGCATCTAGTTCTCTGAATAAGTAGTCCAATATTAAAGAATCTGGTACTTAATGTGAAGTTGCCTAGACTATTTTCTGTCATTAATATTTTGCTGCCTTAACAACATTTTAACTAATATAATATATACAGGAATACTATTTCCATTTCCTGAAATTCTATTTAATCTTCACATTTTTCTTATATTTGTCTTAATTTTATTTTTGAGCATAGCTATCTGATTTTCCTTTGGCAGCCAACAATTTTGATTCTTCTTTTTTTCAGTAGTTTAATTTTCTTCCTACTTAAATCTAGTACAAAAGCACAAAAGTACTTTATTGTGGAATTCACCTCATATATTTTTTGCTGCCTAAAAGATAGTTATCTAAGTAAAAGGTAGTCATATGGATTCCCTTTAGAGCTAATCAAAGAAATCCACAATTCCATGTGCAGTCATAAGATAGGTGTCTAATATAGCTGCAAGGAATATTCCTTTCAGTCTTTTGGTTTTGCGTTCTTTTTTTTTGTTTCTATTGATAAATAAGTCAACTTATTATTATCCATGTTTTCCTTTGTGTGTGTTGTGGTTTAGCTCAGTGTCCTAGTTTCGGCAGGGATAGGGTTAAATTTCTTCCTAGTGCTGTGTTTTGGATTTAGTATGAGGAGAATGTTGATAACACACTGACGTTTTCAGTTGTTGCTAAGTGCCCTCCTAGTCCAAGGACAGCTCCCGTGCCTACTGACTGAGCTAGGTACACAAGATGGGAGGGAACATAATCAGGACAGCCAGCCCAGCTGGCCAATGGGGTATTCCATACCATGTGACGTCATGCTCAGTATATGAATAATAGGCATGATCCAGGAAGTGCCGATCGCTACTTGGTTATCGGTCAGCGCGGGTGGTGAGCAATTGCATTGTGCATCACTCATTTTGTATATTCTATCATTATTTATTATCATTATTCTCCCTTTTCTGTTCTATTAAACTGTCTTTATCTCAACCCACGAGTTTTTCTCACTCTTACCCTTCCGATTCTCTCCCCGTCCCACTGGGGGGGCAGGGGGAGTGAGTGAGCGGCTGCGTGGTATTTGGCTGCCTGCCAGGTTAAACCACGACACTCAGGTAGGCAGCTAAGCCCCACAGAGCTGCTCGCTCACTCCTCAGTGGGATGCGGGAGAGAATCAGAAGGGTGAAAAGTGAGAAAACTCGTGGGCTGAGATAAAGACAGTTTAATAGGTATTCTTAATAATCCTCATGTTCACACCTGGTGGCCATCTACATTTACTCATCCATACATTTAAATATCTGTATGTCTCTACAACTCTCAAGTGTGTAGCTCTCACTTGCCAGACAACTGGGATATCTAATTTGCCCAGATTTTCTATAAATGAGTTGCTGCTTGCCTAATTCCAAATCTTGTCCTCATTACCTATAAAGTCCTTCCTTTAATTCAAGTCTTGAACTTAACTCAGTCCTAGTCCAGATCTTTTGACACTGATAGGTTGGAGTTGAATTGGACTTGCTAGCAAGCTTCAGTCACCATTAAGCTTCAATCACCATGCAGGCTTATTCCAAAGCTTCAGCTAGCAAATTATTTAAAAGAAGAGACAGGAGGCAGTAACAACATTGGGATTTTTGATCAAAGTGGATAGACTGAACAGGGATTGGTGCAAACCAGGGAAATACGTACTTTAGCAATAGAACAGAGAGTTCCTTACAAATCATTGGATAGCTAGACAAGATGTGGACAGGGATCCAAGCTCAGTTCATGAAAGGTCTGGGTTACAGGGAGGGATAGGGACCACAGGGAGACGTCACAGGCAAAACTGTTATTGACTTGCATATATGACTCCACCAGATGGCTGGAAGAACTATGAACATGGCCTAGGAAGAAGATTGCCTAGACCCTTAATCTTTCCATTCATATTCCAGCTTCTCAAGCATCATAAATGAGGCTTTAGTAGATAAATTCTCACTCAGTGTGGGTACAAAACAGTTTGCTATGATCTTTGGCACAGGCATAGTATTGAACCTTTAACAAGTATCTGTGCTTCAAGCCTTTGCAAAAGTTCCGATCACTATTTCCTACTATTTCCTACTGCTTCATGACTAATATCAGGCAGTCGATGATGTACAGTATGTAATGGAAGTTCAAGATATCCCAGGAGAGTGCTTAATCAGCTTTGCCTCAGATTAAATACTTAAAATTAGGCTGTGTAAATAATTTTTCCTCAAGCCAGCTTTCCTGGGGCAGGACTCCATGTATTTCAGCATCAGGAAGACCCTTGCTGATGACATACTGTACAACAGTAGCCAAAGGATCTTTTCCTTGAACATATATTTTTCCATTTAATCCAACTACTATTAGATTTTCTAATAAATTAAAAATATTCTTGCTGATTGAAGTGTCTATATACACTCACATGATTAAGGTGAACATGAAAAGCAATAACAACATTTGAACTTGAGAAGCAATAACTACAGGCAATGTGTTCAAGATCCAGGTGGCACCACTCTGTAATGGTAACTACAGGAGCCTGGGGAATAGATAGTGGGTGTCACAACCAGCAAAGGCAGGAGACCTGCGGGAGATCTTCGTCAGAATTCAGCAGATATAGTCACCTTAGGGGAATGATACAGCCAAAGTATTTTTTGACAAGAAAGTCACCATATAATGTAGATAAATAAATTTAGACATTATTACAAAATAAATATATGGACTGGTAAGTACAAAGACTGAAACAATATATGGCTCTAGAGATAGAGGTATGATGAAGAGATGAGAATGGTGTTTTCTGTGCCATATACTTAATGCTTCTAGATATCAACATCTTTAGAACTTACCAAACCAAAAGCTTTACCAAATTCAGATTCTTAAATTCAGATATCTATTGCCTGAAGATGAATCCCACTCTTTAAAAAAAGTGATGCCAGGAATATTGAGGTCTTTTCCTCTGATTAAGTGTTGTACGGATGACTACAATACAAAAAAGAAACCCTATCAAATTAAAATAAATTAGATTTAACATTAAAAAAAATACATTAGAAGGATGCCATGATTGTATTAATAATTTTCTTATTCAAAGTTTTTAAAATTAAATTTTATTAGTGTTCAGTATATCTATGCTTCACACTGAAGCAATGGAAAATCCAGAAAAATTTCCACTTGAGACTATTACGTCTGAGTGCTCAAGACCTTTGAAATATATTATTACTATTATTATAGAGGAATATCTGAACCAACTTTTTTGTGTAACTCTCTGTTAATTTACCAGATACCTTCCTTTTAACGTCAGCCTGTTCCCATCTGCCAGTGGAATATAATTTCTGATGTCCACTTCTTTTGTGAAGCTTAGTTACTTATGCAGCCAATCTCTGCCTGAGAGGCTGTTGTCTGATCTGCCAGATAATACTATCTTTAAAAGCAATCACAAAATATTGGTAATTAATTAGGTAATTAATTATTGATCATATATATAAAGTTAAAAATCAGCCTCTTTTACATTGAGGGAGTAAGTAGAGATATGCCAATTACTTTGAATGCACAACATGTAACAATTCCTGTAGTATAAGAGCTTTTCATATAAATTCTTCCTGAGAAGCAGGATGAAGGATGAGAGAAAAGGAAGACGCATGTAGGATTGGGTGAAGGAAGGGGTTCAGTTACTATGGCAATAATGAGCACATCCAGGCAAAATGTCATCTAAGGAGGTGCTACTGAATGACTGTGTAATGTGCAATTCAGTAAGTATAAATATCTTTGCATTCTGAAAATAAAATGACACATTTTAAAATGTCCAGCACATAGCTTGGAAGTACTAAAGAAATCGTGTTTTTCTCTCTTTCTTCAAAGTTTAGTTGAGCTAACATTTGAGTCCTCACGGTGTTGAAAGGTCATGACAGCACCATTACATTTTGTCTGACCTCTCTTGCTTTTGCTCCCTCACCTCAGTTCTGTGCATTGTTCTGTTTGAGCACAGCAAGAATAAACTTAGAAAAGAGCAATAAATGTGTATGCCCTCATATGCAACAGACTGCAATGAAGATCAGAAGACAGGGAAAGAGAATATGCCATCAAAACAAAAAAATATACAAAAATCATGCTATAAAAGGGAGGTAAGAAGAGGCGTAAGTAGTAGAATTTTAAAAAGCAGGTAAGATAGAGTAAAAAGGAGACAATAAAATAGACTACCAAGAACAGATTAGGCAGGAAATGTTGAATAAGGAAAATATTATTGAAAGAATGAACAAGAGGTTTAAGCAGCAGAAGTCTGACAGAGAGGATAAAAAGATTAGTTTTAGAAGATGGTGAAGAGATCTAGAAAAGAGTGGGTTGAACCAAAGGGCAAAGAAATTAGAAGATTAAGTTAGCTTTCTTACTTATTTCTTGGTAGGGAGAAAAGAAAGATCTTAAGAAGTCAAAGAGGAGTGAGGTCGAAGCAGATAGAGAACACTGAGGGGCAGCAAGGCTGTCAGCAGATTGAACAGAAGGGCTGGGATAGATTTTACGTGATATTGTAAGGGGAGGAGCGGCAGGATTTTATATCAGTGTGGATATTGATGAAGGAAGCATTGAAATAAAATGGAAACTGTAAGTTTGGAGAGCCAAACCATGGCTACCGACAGTAGCGAAGCAGAAACTGAATACAGAGATTTGAAGCAATAATAGGAAAGATATTTTTTCAGCTTTTGAGTGTACATGCTCCATTTTCCTAGTATAAACACAATCTCACTATACTAGGTAGATCTGGAGGTGGTTCATCTACCTAACATTGTAAGGTAACATGAACCGTTTATGTAGAACAGTTATTTCAATTTAAGTACAAAAAATTGTCGGTTATTTAGTACATTCAGTGGTCACACAATTGGGTTGTTTTATTTATTTATTTATTTATTTATTTACCTTTAATTTAGGTAACTTACTACCTTACTTATTTTTCATATTACTAAAGTAGAAATGTTTAATTGATACACATGATTAAATTGTTTTAGAAAAATTAATTATAAACTGTAGAGTAAATTAAGCAATTCTTTCCATTCAGGTTTAGAGATTATCCTGTCATTTTAATAGAATATTAATATTTAGTAACAATTCTTTCCCCCTTTTAATTGGCTTGTTAATCACAGTCAGTATTATGAAGAGTTGATACATGCTATTTTCTAGTCCTTCTAGCATATATCACGACAAATAACAAGAAAAAAACTCTATTATGGAAATACTTATTAGTATATCTTTCTAAGAGGCTAGAGGTTCAAAACACAATTTCCTTTTCAGTCAGAACTGAGGAAAAAGAAAGAAATAAAACAATGCAAAAACAATCTAAAATAAGGAATAGGAAACATGAGGGTAAATAAAAAACTGTTTTCCAATTGTTATAAATTTTCATTATTGTTGTGGATCTAAGAGGGATTACTTATTTATACCAAAACTGAAAATAAATGAAACAAAATAATTGCTCCATCTGAATATAAAACAATCTACCTGCTTGAAGCTGTCCTGTAAAGATCATACATTTAAGGGAATACACACACCTCATGAGGGCTTGCATATGCTAGTATCCCTTGACCAGTAACTCAGATTCAAGTGATATATTATACTACTGTCATACTACTAAAAATAGATTAAAAAAATTGTTATCTATTTTTAGAGACCTTATTCTACCACTGAATTTGAAGGTCTAATCCTTAAAACATGGAAAGTGAACATAAATATCACAACACATTAGCGGATAATGTTCTACTTAGATGCTTAAATATGTTTAGTAAAAAAAAACCCACCAATTAAAATCGGCAAATAATTTTTTTTACTAAAAATAGACTTGCACTTACAAAAATGAGACAATAGGGACCTAACAAAAAGAAGTTACTGAAGTTTTTAATATTTTAAAAGACCTATATTTTTAAATAATTATTTTATCTCATTACTTTTTAATAAGTGTTCATCTCATATCATTGTGACTGGCATCTGAGGCTCAATTCAGTTACCTGAAAGGTAGTGACAAATGCCCACTAATGTGGGCAGCTGAATCAAGCCTTAGAAACACAATACTTCTAATGTAGGATTAGAATTTAACAAGACAGTCTACTCTAGAAATAATTATTAGGACCTTACTATAAAGTCAATGTACACAAATAGCCATATTTAGAACACCACTTAAGCTATGGGAGAGGTCTAAAATGCTGAATGATGTTCAAAAATTACCCATTTTCCTCTGCTGATTCCTCCTACAAAGGGCTACTTTTTATGAAGGTGCAAAGGACTTGTAATTTAAAACCAAATTGACAATGCACAGGCTTGATAGACTCAGATACCAAAACACTTCAATCACATGCATATATGAAATTGTATGAATTACATGGATTTTCTGTTCTGTGGGAGGCATGGCACAGCCCAAGAAAGAAGCCATGGTGGTTGGCGTAATGGTTCCTAACACAACCTCCTTATCCTGCGGGGAAGATGATACAGTCCAGGATAAGTCTTGCTTTTGCTGTTGATATACCTGATATACCCAAGCCCACTTGGAGCTGGATGTGGCAAGGGACATGAAGATCAAAAAAAGGGCTTCTGCAGGTACATCAGCAGCAAAAGGAAGACCAAGAAAATGTAAGCCTGCTGCTCAATGGTGCAGAGAGCATGCTAACAAAGGACATGGAAAAGGCCAAGGTATTCAATGCCTTCTTCACCATCATCTTTACTGTTAAGACTGGTTTTCAACAACCCCTGGTTTCTGAGGTCTGTGGGAAAGTCTGGAGTTGGGAAGATTTATTGTTTCAACAAACTGGACACACACAAATCTATGGGATCTAGTAGCATGTACCCACAAGCACTGAAGGAGCTGACATCATCCAGCTGGTAACATTGTGAGGCCACTTGTGATTTTCCATGAAAAGTGATAGCAACGAGGAGACTTGATAAGCTGGTTCCAGAGGACTAGAAGAAAGCAAATGTCTCTCCTATCTTCCAGAGGGTCAAGAAGGAGGATACAGAGAACTACAGGTGGGTTGGCCACATTCCAGAAGCTTATTTTCATGATCTAGCCTTGGAAAACAAAAAGAGAGGTGAGGTTCAGATCAAGATTGAGACAACTTAAATATCTGGTCTGCAGGGGGCTGATGGGGTCCATCTGTCAGAGAAGGGGAAGAGCATCTTTGGGCATAGGCTTACCAAGCTGGTGAAGAGGGCTTTCAATTAAAGTTGCTGGTGGAGGGGAACCTCAATCCATCCCACTCCTACCAGTTTGATGCCAGGGCCAGCAATAGATGCCCAGAGCCTGGAGAAGGACCACAGGTCAGTAGGAAAGCATATGAAGAGCAGCACAAAGGAACTCCAGCCAGTAAGACAGCTTCATCGGGGGCCTAACTTAAATGACTATGCAAATGCACGTAGTATGGGGAATAAAACAAGAGGCGTTAGAGACGTGCGCACGCCTGCAGGGCTACGATCTTACTGGCATCACGGAGACGTGGTGGGATGGTTCCTATGATTGGAATGTTGGAATGGAAGGATACAGGCTTTTTAGGAAGGACAGCCAGGGGAGACAAGGAGGGTGGGAGGGGGTGTCGCCCTCTATGTCAGTGACCAGCTGGAGTGTATGGAGCTCTGCCTGGGGATGGATGAGGAGCCAATGGAGAGCTTATGGGTCAGGATTAAAGGGAGGGCAGGGACAGGTGACATTATGGTGAGGGTCTGCTACAGGCCACCTGATCAGGAAGACTGGGCAGATGGGGCCCTCTATAGACAGACAGGAACAGCCTCACCTTCACAAGCCCTGGTCCTCATGGGGGACTTCAATCACCCCGATATCTGCTGGAGGGACAACACGGCAGGCATAAGCAATCCGGGAGGTTCCTGGAATGCGTCGATGATAACTTCCTTCTCCAAGTGGAGCCAACAAGGAGAGGTGCTATGCTGGACCTTGTTCTCACCAACAAGGAAGGGCTGGTGGGAAATGTGAAGCTCAAGGACAGCCTTGGCTGCAGTGACCATGAAATGGTGGAGTTCAAGATCCTTAGGGCACCGAGGAGGGCACACAGCAAGCTCACCACCCTGGACTTCAGGAGAGCAGACTTTGGCCTCTTCAGGGATCTGCTTGGTAGAGTGCCATGGGACAAAGCCCTGGAGGGAAGAGGGGCCCAAGAAAGCTGCTTAATATTCAAGGATCACCTCCTCCAAGCTCAGGAGTGAGGCATCCCAACAAAGAAGTCGTCAGGCAAAAACACCAGGAGGCCTGCATGGATGAACAAGGAGCTCCTGGACACACTCAAATACAAAAAGGAAGCCTCCAGAGGGTGGAAGCAAGGACAGGTAGCCTGGGAGGAATACAGAGGAATTGTCCAAGCAGCCAGGGATGAGGTTAGGAAAGTTAAAGCCCTGATAGAATTGAATCTGGCCAGGAATGTCAAGGGCAACAAGAAAAGCTTCTATAGGTACATTGATGATAAAAGGAAGATTAGGGAAAATGTGGGCCCTCTCCGAAATGAAATGGGAGTCATGGTTACCCAGGAAATGGAGAAGGCAGAGGTACTCCATGACTTTTTTGCCTCGATCTTCACTGGCAAGTGCTCGAGCCTCACCGCCCAAGCCGCAGAAGGCAAAGGCAGGGACTAGGAGAATGAAGAGCCGCCCACTGTAGGAGAAGATCAGGTTTGAGACTATCTAAGGAACCTGAAGATGCACAAGTCCATGGGACCCAATAAGATCCATCTGCAGGTCCTGAAGGAACCGGTGGATGAAGTTGCTAAGCCACTATCCACTATATTTGAGAAACTGTTGCTGTCCGGTGAAGTTCCCGCTGACTGGAAAAGGGGAAACATTACCCCCATTTTTAAAAAGGGAGAAAAGGAAGACCCAGGGAACTCCAGGCCAGTCAGTCTCATCTCTGTGCCTGGGAAGATCATGGAACAGATCATCCTGCAAGCTCTGCTAAGGCACATGGAGGACAGGGAGGTGATTCGAGACAGCCAGCATGGCTTCACCAAGAGCAAGTCCTGCCTGACCAACCTAGTGGCCTTCTAGGATGGAGTGGTTACATCAGTGGACATGGGAAGGGCTAATGATGTCATCTCTCTGGACCTCTGTAAGGCCTTTGACGTGGTTCCCCACAACATCCTTCTCTCTAAATTGGAGAGGTATGGATTTGATGGGTGGACTGTCCAGTGGATGAGGAATTGGTTGGATGGTTGCATCCAGAGGGTAGTAGTCAACAGCTTAATGTCCAGATGGAGATCACTTACAAGTGGTGTCCCACAGGGGTCTGTATTGGGACCGGTACCGTTTAATACCTTCTTCAATGACATAGATAGTGGGATCGAGTGCAGCCTCAGCAAGTTTTCAGATGACACCAAGCTGAGTGATGGGGTTGACATGCCTGAGAGATGGGATGCCATCCAGAAGGACCTGGACAAGCTTGAGAAGTGGGCCCGTGTGAACCTCATGAGGTTCAACAAGGCCAAGGGCAAGGTCCCGCACCTGGGTTGGGGCAACCCCTGGTATCAATACAGGCTGGGGGATGAAGGGATTGAGAGCAGCCCTGCCGAGAAGGACTTGGGGGTACTGGTGGATGAAAAGCTGGACATAAGCCAGCAATGTGCATTCGCAGCTCAGAAGGCCAACTGTATTTTGGGCTGCATCAAAAGATACGTGGCCATCAGGTCGAGGGAGGTGATTCTGCCCCTCTACTCTGCTCTGGTGAGACCCCACCTGGAGTACTGCATCCAGGTCTGGAGCCCTCAGCACAAGACAGACAGGGACCTGTTGGAGCGGGTCCAGAGGAGGGCCACAAAAATGATCAGGGGGGGTGGAACAGCTCTCCTATGAAGAAAGGCTGAGAGAGTTGGGGTTGTTCAGCCTGGAGAAGAGAAGGCTCCAGGGAGATCTTATTGCAGCCTTTCAATACTTAAAGGGGGCTTATAAGAAAGATGGGGACAAACTTTTTAGCAGGGCCTGTTGAGACAGGACAAGGGGGAATGGTTTTAAACTAAAAGAGAGTAAATTTAGACTAGATATAAGGAAGAAACTTTTTTACAATGAAGGTGGGGAAACACTGGAACAGGTTGCCCAGAGAGGTGGTAGATGCCCCATCCCTGGCAACATTCCAGGTCAGGTTGGACGGGTCTCTGAGCAACCTGATCTAGTTGAAGATGTCCCTGCCCACAGCAGGGTTGTTGGACTAGATGACCTTTAAAGATCCCTTCAAACCCAAACTATTCTATGATCCTATGATTCTATGATCTATGCTCTAAGGAATGACATTCAGCTCCAAAATGTAGACGATTAAATTTTAATGTCTGAGCATAATTGTTTACATATGAACTTGGTATCTAAGCTTCCATTATAGCCAGTGCTGATCTAGTCAACAGAGTCAATGAAGACTTGAGTAATATTGGTACATATATCTTCACTGTATCTACACAACTAAGTTTAGGGATGCAAAATTTGGAACTAAACCTGACACAACAGGTGAAAATAGAAACAAATTATTTCTAGACCTGATGGTTGTTTATAGAATCATAGAATCACTTAGGTTGGAAAAGGCTTTTAAGATCATCAAGTCTAACCATTAACCTAACACTACCAAGTCCACCACTAAACCATGTCCTTAAATGCCACATCTACACATCTTTTAAATACCTCCAGGGATAGTGACTCAACCACTTCCCTGGGCAGCCTGGTCCAATGCTTCACAACCCTTTCGGTGAAGAAATTTTTCCTAATATCCAATCTAAGCCTCCCCTGGTGCAACTTAAGGCAGTTTCTTTCCTCTCATCCTATTACTTGTTACCTGGGAAAAGAGACCGACACCCACATCACTACAACCTCCTTTCAGGTAGTTGTAGAGAGTGATAAGGTCTTCCCTGAGCCTTCTCTTTTCCAGACTAAACAACCCCAGTTCCCTCAGCCGCTCCTCATAAGACTTGTTCTCCAGACCCTTCACCACCTTCGTTGCCCTTCTCTGGACACACTCCAGCCCCTCAATGTCCTTCTTGTAGTGAGGGGCCCAAAGCTGAACACAGTATTCGAGGTGCAGCCTCACCAGTGCTGAGTACAGGGACATGATCACCTCCCTACTCCTGCTGGCCACACTATTTCTGATACAAGCCAGGATGCCTTTGGCCTTCTTGGCCACCTGGGCACACTGCTGGCTCATGTTCAGCCAGCTGTCAATGAACACCCCCAGGTCCTTTTCCTCTGGGCAGCTTTCCAGCCACTTTTCCCCAAGTCTGTAGTGTTGCCTGGGGGTTATTATGACCCAAGTGCAGGACTCAGCACTTAGCCTTGTTGAATCTTATACAATTGCCCCATTGATCCAACCAGTCCAGATCCCTCTGTAGAGCCTTCCTATCCTCGAGTAGATCAACACTCCCGCCCAACTTGGTATTGTCTGCAAACTTATGGATGGTGCGTGCCAGTTTCTCCAGGAGAAACAGTGTCAAAAGCTTTACTAAAGTCCAGGTAAACAACATCCACAGCCTTTCCTCTTCCAGGAAGCGGGTCATCTTGTCACAGAAGGAGATCACTTTTGTCAGGCAGGACCTGACTTTCATAAATCCATGCTAACTGGGCCTGATCATCTGGTTGTCCTGTACCTGTGCCGCACAATGGCACTCAAGATGATCAGCTCCACAACCTTCCCCAGCACTGTAGTTCCCCAGACAGATCCTCCTTCCGGTCCTTTTTGTAGATGGTGTCACATTTGCCAACCTCCAGTCAACTGGGACCTCCCCGGTTAACCAGGACTGCTGATAAATGATTTAAAGTGGCTTGGTGAGCACTTCTGCCAGCTCCCTCAGTACCCTTGGGTGGATCCCATCCAACCTCGTAGACTTGTGTGTGTCCAAGTGGTGTAGCAGGTCGCTAATCATTTCTCCTCGGATTATGGGGGCTTCATTCTTCTCCCTATCCCTGTCTTCCAGCTCAGGGGGCTACATACCCAGAGAACAATTGGTCTTACTATTAAAGACTGAGACAAAGAAGGCATTAAGTACCTCAGCCTTTTCCTCATCCTTTGTCACTATGTTTCCCGCCACATCCAACAAAGAATGGAGATTCTCCTTAGCCCTCCTTTTGTTGTTAATGTGTTTATAGAAACATATTTTATTATCTTTTACAGCAGTAGCCAGATTAAGTTCCAGTTGGGTTTTGGCCTTTCAAATTTTCTCCCTGCATAGCCTCACAACTTCTCTGTAGTCCTCCTGAGTTACCTGCCCCTTCTTCCAAGCGTCATAAACTCTTTTTTTTCCTAAGTTCCAGTCAAAGCTCTCTGTTCAGCCAGGCTGATCTTCTTCCCCGCTGGCTCATCTTTTGGCATACAGGGACAGCCTGCTCCTGCGCCTTTAAGATTTCCATCTTAAGAATGTCCAGTCTTCCTGGACTCCTTTGCCCTTCAGGACTGCCTCCCAAGTGACTTTGTCAATGAGGTTCCTAAACAGGCCAAAGTCTGCCCTCCAGAAGTCCAGGGTAGCAGTTCTGCTGAACTCCTTCTCTACTTGCCCAAAAATTGAAAAATCTATCATTTCATGATCGCTGTGTCCAAGATGGCTGTCCTGGTTTCAGCTGGGATAAAGTTAAATTTCGTCCTAGTGCTGTGTTTTGGATTTAGTATGAGAAGAATGTTGATAACACACTGATGATTTTAGTTGTTGCTAAGTACCCTGCTAGTCAAGGACTCTTCAGAGGCTGGGAGAGAGCATAGCCAGGACAGCTGGCCCAGGTGGCTAAAAGGATATTCCATAGCATACGAGGTCATGCTCAGTATATAAATAAGAGGCGTGGTCCAGGAAGTAGTGATCGCTACTTGGTTATCAGTCAGTGCGGGTGGTGAGCAATTGCATTGTGCATCACTCATTTTGTAATTCTATTATTATTATTATTATTATCCTGGTGGAAGGATCGGGAGCACAGGTAGTGTTTACCTCGATCCCTTTAGTGGCGGAGAGGAATACTGAAGGGAACAGGAAAACTCATCGGATCAACACATGGCTCAGGGGCTGGTGCTATCGGCAGAATTTTGGCTTCTTTGACCTCGGGGAGGTTTACACGGCACTGGGCCTGCTGGCGCCGGACAGAGTTCAGCTGTCTCACAGGGGGAAAAGGATTCTCGTGTATGAGTTGGCGGGGCTCATCAAGAGGGCTTTAAACTAGGTTCAAAGGGGGGAGGGGATAAAACCAGGCTCACTAGAGAAGAGCCTAGGGGCGGCACGCCAGTGTCGGGGGAGAAATCGGCAGCTCAAGTACATCTACACCAATGCACGCAGCATGGGTGGCAAACAGGGGGAGCTGGAAGCCATTGTGCAGTGGGGTAGCTATGACTTAGTCGCCATCACAGAAACATGGTGGGATGAGTCTCATGATTGGAGTGCTGCAATGGATGGCTATAAGCTCTTCAGAAGGGACAGGCGAGGAAGGAGAGGCGGTGGGGTAGCCCTGTATGTCAGGGAGTGCTTCGACTGTCTAGAGCTCAATGGTAGTGATGACGAGGTCGAGTGCTTGTGGGTAAGGATGAGGGGGAAGGCCAACAAGGCAGATATCTTGCTGGCTGTCTGTTATAGACCACCTAGCCGGGACGAGGAGGCAGACAAAATATTCTACAAGAGGCTCGCAGAAGTCTCCCAGTAGCTAGCCCTTGCTCTCGTGGGGGACTTCAACTTTCCGGATGTCTGCTGGAAATACCACACGGCAGAGAGGAAACAGTCAAGGAGGTTCCTGGAGTGTGTGGAGGATAACTTCCTGATGCAGTTGGTAAGCGAGCCCACTAGGGGAGGTTCCTCGCTTGACCTGCTGTTCACAAACAGAGAAGGGCTGGTGGGAGATGTGGTGGTCGGAGGCCGGCTTGGGCTTAGCGACCATGAAATGGTAGAATTCTCGATACTTGGTGAAGTAAGGAGGGGGGCCAGCAAAACCGCTACCATGGACTTCTGGAGGGTGGACTTTGGCCTGCTCAGGACACTGGTTGAGAGGGTCTCTTGGGAGACAGTCCTGAAGGGCAAAGGGGTCCAGGAAGGCTGGACGTTCTTCAAGAAAGAAGTCTTAAAGGCGCAGGAGCGGGCTGTCCCCATGTGCCGCAAGAAGAACGGGCGGGGAAGATGACTGGCCTGGCTGAACGGGGAGCTCTGGCTGGGAGTCAGGAAAAAAAGGAGAGTTTATCACCTTTGGAAGAAGGGGCAAGCAACTCAGGAAGAGTACAGGGATCTCGTTAGGTTGTACAGAGAGGGAATTAGAAAGGCAAAAGCCCAGCTAGAACTCAACTTGGCCACTGTCATGAGAGACAACAAAAAATGCTTTTATAAGTATGTTAATGACAAAAGGAGAGCCAAGGAGAATCTCCATCATCTATTGGATGCGGGGGGGAACATTGCCACCAAGGACGAGGATAAGGCTGAGGTACTCAATGCCTTCTTTGCCTCAGTCTTTAATAGTCAGAGCAGTTATCCTGAGGGTACTCAGCCCCCTGAGCAGGAAGACAAGGATGGCAAGCAGGATAAACCCCCCATAATCCAAGAGGAAGAAGTTGATGACGTGCTATGCCACCTGGACTTTCACAAGTCTATGGGGTCGGATGGGATCCACCCGAGGGTACTGAGGGAACTGGTGGAGGAGCTTGCCGAGCCACTCTCCATCATTTACCAGCAGTCCTGGTTAACAGGGGAGGTCCCGGACGACTGGAGGCTTGCCAATGTGACGCCCATCTATAAGAAGGGCCGGAAGGAGGATCCGGGGAACTACAGGCCGGTCAGCCTGACCTCTGTGCCGGGGAAGATCATGGAGCGGTTTGTTTTGAGGGCGCTCACGAGCCATGTCCGGGACAACCAGGGGATCAGGCCCAGCCAGCACGGGTTCATGGAAGGCAGGTCCTGCTTGACCAACCTGATCTCCTTCTATGACCAGGTGACCCGCCTAGTGGATGAGAGAAAGGCAGTGGATGTGGTCTACCTGGACTTCAGTAAGGCCTTTGACACTGTCTCCCACAGCATTCTCCTAGAGAACCTGGCGGCTCATGGCCTAGACAGGTACACTCTTCGCTGGGTGAAAAACTGGCTGGACGGCCGGGCCCAGAGAGTTGTGGTGAACGGAGTTAAATCCAGTTGGCGGCCGGTTGCAAGAGGTGTTCCCCAGGGTTCAGTACTGGGGCCAGTCCTGTTCAATATCTTTATCAATGATCTGGATGAGGGGATCGAGTGCTCCCTCAGTAAGTTTGCAGATGACACAAAGTTGGGCGGGAGTGTTGATCTGCTGGAGGGTAAGAAGGCTCTGTAGAGGGACCTGGACAGGCTGGATCAATGGGCTGAGGCCAACTGTATGAGGTTCAACAAGGCCAAGTGCCGGGTCCTACACTTCGGCCACAACAACCCCCAGGCAACGCTACAGGCTTGGGGAAGAGTGGCTGGAAAGCTGCCCAGAGGAAAAGGACCTGGGCGTGCTGGTTGACAGCCAGCTGAACATGAGCCAGCAGTGTGCCCAGGTGGCCAAGAAGGCCAACGGCATCCTGGCCTGTATTAGAAATAGTGTGGCCAGCAGGAGTAGGGAGGTGATTTTGCCCCTGTACTCGGCACTGGTGAGGCCGCACCTCGAATACTGTGTTCAGTTTTGGGCCCCTCACTACAAGAAGGACATTGAGGTGCTGGACCGTGTCCACTGGAGGGCAACGAAGCTGGTGAAGGGCCTGGAGCACAAGTCTTATGAGGAGCGGCTGAGGAAACTGGGACTGTTTAGTCTGGAGAAGCGGAGGCGGAGGGGAGACTTCATCACGCTCTACAACTACCTGAAAGGAGGTTGTAGTGAGTTGGGTGTTGGTCTCTTCTCCCAAGTAACTAGCTGTATTTTATTTCCAGCAGACAGCTGGTAAATTGATGTCCCCCATGAGAACAAGGGCTAGCGATCATGAGACTTCTCCCAGCTGCTTATAGTATATTTTGTCTGCTTCTTCATCCTAGATGGGTGATCTGTAACAGACTCCCATCATGATATCTGCCTTGTTGGCCTTTCCCCTGATTCTTACCCATAAACACTCAACCCTATCATCACCATCATCAAGCTCTGGATAGTCAAAACAGTCCCTAACATACAGGGCTACCCCATCGCCTCTCCTTTCTTACTTATTCCTTCTGAAGAGTTTATAGCCATCCATTGCAGCACTCCAGTTGTTGTGAGTCATCCCACCATGCTTCCGTCATGGTGACTATATCATAGTTTTCCTGCTGCACAACGGCTTCCAGCTCCTCCTGTTTGTTGTCTATGCTGCATGCATTGGTGTAGATGCACTTCAGTTGCGCTATTAATCCCACCACCTTTAATGCGGGAGAAGCCCCAATTCCTATGTGATTGTTCTCAGGCTCTTCCATGGTTTCTAAGACATCCACAACCCTTGTGCCTTTGCTGCTGCACGGATCTTCATCCTCTACCCCCACTGAGATGGTTAAGGCGCTGCGCGCATTAGCACAAAGACATTTCAAATGTGCTACAGTGTACTGAGCACATCATGGAGCAGACTGAAGGACCTCGTTAGCACACCGTCCCTCAAACACTGGCATACCGACCCGTGGCTTATCACTAGTGAGCCTGGTTTTAGCCCTTTTATAAAGAATTAGGTGTTTGTTCATTTTTGTTAAGTAATCACTATTTTCTATCTCTAATATAAATTAAAAATTAACATTGATACTGTTCTATCAAAACTGAAATCTCTATAGTAAATGTGTCATGCATTAAAAATAATTGACTTTTTTTGCATTATGTTTTGCCTTATTTTTCCCTCCTTTTATATTAAACATAACTGTTCTAGTAACTCTGGTTATCAGTATGCATGTTGTCTGGCAAACAAGCGTATTCAAACAATTACCAGCTTCACATCCTGCTACAAACCTTTGACTCAACACTAATTGCTCAGAATGAATATGCATGTGGAAAAACAAATACCAAAAGAAGCAAGTACATTCAAATTGAAACTGACTGACTTTTTCATTTCCTTTACATTTCTACAAGAAAATTATGTACATTTAAAGTCTCTAAATGGTCCAATCAATTAATTGTGACAAAGTCATTCCTTTATTTTTAATAATACTTAAAGTAATTAGAAACTCAAAGATCGGCTTTTATTTGTTAACAGTAGCAAGAGTTCTTGTGTCATTTCTAGTGCAATTGCTAAAGTGCATGTTCAGAGCATGAAAAGTTTACTAAGATTATAATGACCACCTATTATTCAGAGGATTAATTTACAAAATATCAATGATCATTTAACTGTTATTTTGCACATGGAATCCCTACAGATTTCTATGATAAATCTTGAAATTTGCTTAGCAGTGTAACAGCTACAGTGCAATACCTAAAGGAATGAAGGATTGGCTTTTGAATATTAGAATAGGTCAAGCAATGAGTCATCTACAGGTAAGTATTAAAAGATAGTAAGAAAAAAAGGAAAAGGATGTTCAAAAAGTCTATAAAAGGCAAAATACATTATTTTCCCATTTCCCTGTTATAAAATAAGTGATCTGAAGGTATAGCAATAAAACAAAATAAATAATGCTAATTAAAAAAAAAATCTTAATATGAAGATAGTCTCTTCTATAAGGAAAAGAAGAGAAAAATGGAGAATTAGTGCTATCAAACCTTATGATATTTGTAGGAAGTTGTGTTTTTGTTTTTTTTTTTTTCCAGAATACGACAAAGGAAACTTTTTTTAAAAAATCAAGATAACATAAAATTAGAGCTAAGGAATAAATGATAAACCTGTTTTCTTTTCAAATCTATATTTTGAAATATTCAAAGCTATTTACAAATTTAAGTTGAATCTGTCAAATTACTTCAGACAAAATTAAAATATCCAAAATTATTAAGATGTACTTTATGTTGCTTTATATTATTTTATCTTTATTAAAATGTTTTCAAACATTTTGATCACATCCTTCATAATAAGAGCAAAAATAAGTTTGTGAAATGGTCAAAGAAAGTAAGGGCTCAGGAAGAGCGTTGAAGAGTTTGATGCTACTTCCTTTTAGTTCAAAACCTCATGATCAAGGTCAGCCTCTGGATGTAGGAAACTATTGGGTTTCAAGTTCATTTTGCATTCCAGCTCATTGAAACCATGGTTCTTACTCACTGAGCAGTGTATATGGCACCAGTTGGCAGAATATTCTGAAGTGCATGGCTTTCAATCATATTTTCAAAGCTTTTTTCTTTTGTACTCATAAATTACTAATTAAAGGACCAGAATCAAATAGTAGGGCTCCTCTAACTTAGACCTTTGCAATGTAAGTCTCTACAGGTGAGCTAGTCACTCTATGCTCCTTCTTTACTCAGTGAAGAGAAATAAGCACTTCTAGGGCATGATCTATTTAATCCTGAAGTAGATGTCAAAAATAGGTCAGTCCCTAAAAACTGCCTCTTTTTCTCTATTGGCTATAAAGAGAACCAAGGCTGACTAGCTCAGATATAGATGTCTGTATGGTAGACAAGTAAAATTAGATAAAATTGACGCCAACCTGGATGTGTCAGCAAGTAATACTGCAAGAGTTCAGATATCCAGTAATGAATGACCCAGTTTATGGTTACGACTGGGGACTAGGACCCTATTTTTCTCCATTGCTACTATTCTATTCTTGCCTTACCTTCCTTTCAGGAAGAAAGAGAACTAATTCTGGACAAGACTCAAGCAACCTTCTATTAGACTTGAATTATCCAGTATCTCAGATACGTATATCTTCATGAAAATTATATGCAGAACTGTTTTTCTTGTTACCTTCACTACTTTGCCACGATCTGTAACACAGTGAGAAAGAGAATGAAATGCTAATCAGAACATAAATGTATGAAAATGTTAAAGGTTTGTATCTTAAAACACACATAAAAGTCTCCTGAAAAGCAAATATTAAAAGATTGCCATGGCTGAAGTATCACATTTTTATTATTAATAGAACTTCTTTCCGTTAACATTCTAATAAATACTTATAGAAATGTACTTCTACATAAATCCTACATAATAAGTATTCATCAAGCATATGAAGAACAACTTCAAGTTAGATCTATACTAGACATTTCACTCTTCATGCAGTGTGGAATCAATATGCATCAGTAAGTCTAATGTTTGGGATTTTCCAAACGTGCAGATCCTCTATCTGGCCATTGTAGAATTGGTCCAACATATCCTTCATTAGACCTACTAAACATATATACCTGATCTGTGCATGTGCAGTAAGATCATTGTGAAGCTGTGTACTAGGATTTCCAGTCAAGGAAAGATCAGTTGTCTTTCCTGAACAGGTTTGATCCAGATTACATTGGATCTACAGGTCATAAACCTTCTGACATTGGTTTGTCTGACTTAACTTCAGGCCAGCTCAATAAAACCACTGACTCCTATCCTGAAGTTATGATTTTATGAGTTAAATTTTGAACTAAAGTAAAAATCTTGCTAAACTAAAATTTCAAATATGCCTTAAGGCAATATCAAGGATTAAAAAAAAAAAAAAAAAAAAAAAAAAGCTGCCCATCCTCTCAGATCTGCACAGGGATTAGGTTAGGCAAACTAAATTTTGTCTAAATCACCATACCAACGTCACTACTTTTACATAGTAGCTCACCATCTCTTCAACAAATAGTCAGAAACTTGGTCTTAGTTCTCTTTCAAATGTTGGAAATTAAAGTTACTGTTGTACACCATTCCCTCAGAGTGTCATTCAATATTTTAATTATCAGCTGGCGATCACCCCTTGTACTTAGCCATTTGAGATCCCTTTTCTTTCTTGGATCTCTGCCCATACCATTAAAAAACCAAGCATTTGCTCTGCCTTCCCTCATGATGCTCATGCTGAGCTGTGAAATCATCCGGCAGAGATTTACTTGCTCACCAGCTTTACAGTGAGCTAAAGAGGAAGCATTAAAGATATTCTGTAACTTTCTGGCTGCAGCATACCTCTGCTTTCTGCCAGTAAAAGGTAGTGGCAGAGAAAAAAAAAAAAGTCTCCAATTTGATCTTTTCCTTAAAGAATATAGTGCGAGAAAATCTGTGTGTCTCCTCCACTTTTAGTCCCTCTGTAGCCCAGGATTTTATTTGGCATAAGTTTTAAAGACAAATGCTTATCTGGTCTGTATCTGCATTTCTTAGACAGGCTTGCTACAAGAATAAAATAAAATCTCTGTTTGTTAGATACATAACACTATTGCAATGCAATGTTTTTGTAGGGTAGAGGTAGATTGGCAAAGGACAGATTACAGTGGAAAAAATAAAACATTGCTTCCATTTTAAATAAGAACACTGATCCCTACTGTAAATGACCAATTTAGTCTCAAGAGGATTGAATGTTCATACTTGATTGGTTTGAGAGACTTCCCTTTTCATATCTGGATTTTTAAATCAAATTATGACTTTTGAGGTACTAAATTATAACTGTAGCTGCAAACTCAACAGAATAAGAGAAGATAGAAGTTATTAAGCTTTTGATTGACTATCCATTGCTGACACCCTCCTCTTACTACAGTCTTGAACACAAACTGTAACAAATGAAAGACTTATTAAGGAGGTTTTTCATGTTAGAAAAAGGCTCATTAGTAAGGAATATGTAAAGTAGGACAATTCAGTGTCTCAAAAGGATCTAGGGCAGAGATTTAAATAGAGGAGTGAGCTTTTTGAAACTAAATGGTTAGGCAGCTTTTGGATGACTCCGTTTGGGAAGTGGTTTTTGTCAATAGATGCCTATTTACAACATTCACTGTATTATAAAAAGGAGAAAGTAAATCTAATAAAGGAATTATGATATAATTCTATGAAAAAAGGAAAGGAGCTCTCACTCTTCAGATGCCCATTTTAGGATCTGCTATACGTTACTTTTATATGAAATTTCCTAAATCTTAATGTTCTGAAACAAGCCAGAGGCTAGAGAGTGGGACCTGGATTTTACCAGCACAGCAAACAGTGGTGTCAAGTTGTTGCAAATGTGAAGTATTCAGTATTCAGTATATGAAGTATTCAGCTGCATTCAGTAGTAATGTTAATTAAATTCCTTTCTTCTGGAATAAAAGGGATGAAAAAAGGATTTTCAAAGTCAAAATTTTTGAATGTTTTCTGAAATGTGGCATCTGTGAACTCCTACTTGTACTGGATGCACAGCTTTATTACCTGGGTATAGAACAAGTTTAACAGTTACGCAGCTTTCAAAGTAAGCTTGAATGCAATCAACCTGAAGTGCAGAGAGAACTAATGTACATCTGTACCCATCTGTAGGCATACCCTAGAAAGGTCAGTATATCCTTGAAAGAGTAATTATATAGCACATTGATCCAATATATGCACACATTGTACAAATGGGAACAAGACCAAACTAAAGAACACAAGGAGTCACAAGGTACTTCAAAATTGTTTAACTTCTCAAACTGCTCAAAGCATTTTGTAAGACTCATCAGCTCTAAGTACATTTGGAGTATCCAGAAAATTATGAACTCTCAAAGAGAGAGATTCTAGCTATATATGAGTTCTCAGTCAAAAGTATTATCTTAAGAGCTATCCAGACAAAAGTAATCATAGAATATTGGGTAGTGTGTGCTCTGATGTTCTGTGTCCTCATTGTGTCAAATTACTCATAGATGTATGCAGTGAATCAAATGCTTGCCATAAATTCAGATCAGGTTTGAGATGTGCCTCTTCAACTGTGTTACCTGGACTAGCTCTTTGGCTCACTTTCTGTTTTTTTCCAAGTTCTTAGTCCCTGAATATATGCATTGCATAAATGCTAATTCATATCAGGACTCTTCTGGAGCAATGGTTCCTTCAAAGACGAAACCCAGGCATACCTGATGGGAATTTCTCCACTGGAAGAATAGAAAAGTACTCTGTCGAGTTTAGCTCCATCTTCCCAGCACAGTCAATAATCCAATTTGGTCATTCAACAATCCCTACTTGCTCTTATGCCATGCCATGTTATGCAATATGTACCTTTAGGGTCACGCTGGTAGATGCCAGCACAATTACACTGTTGAGGCTCTTTCAACTGAAAACAAACAAGCAATCAACAAAACCACCTCCTCTCCCCAGATAATAACTGTGCCTGAAAACCACAGGTTTATCACTTGGGAACCAGAGAAAAGACTCACATGAAAAGTTATGAAATGAAAATGTTGTCAACTTACTCTATAGAGTGATGATCTCTACAGCAGCATCAGCAGCCAAACAAAAAGGTAGACAAAGAGTGGGTATTTGTATCTAATTTTAAAATGAGAAAGACATCAGTAACTAAAGGTAGATTTATTTTGGAAAGCAACATGTGAACAAGACCACATTCAAAGACATGCTGCTTTCAAAAATAAAGCTATCTTTGGCTACAACTTCATATCTGATGATCCGGTATTAGAAGTGATTCTAAAAAAAAATTCCTTGTCATTTCTAGTTAAGTAACAAGTGCAAACTTCTTTCTGGGAGATGGTACAAAATCTGTTGTTTCTTTCACTTTCTTTAGTTCCACAACATATTTCCTTCTTACATAGACTGAATATTAGCCTACTGCTCTTGTCTAGAGAGCAGACTTGAACACTGAGTAAGTAATTTTATTTCATTGCCATAAGGACGTCTTAAGGAGACATTTATCTCGGTCTTGTCAGCTACTGAAGCGGTATTAGTGCATATCCCCTTAGTAGTCCTCTATATGCTCCACAAATATAATGGTTAATATGGCTTTGGCAAGCTGCTCCCTTACGATCAGGAAAGAAATATCCCAATTTTTTTGTTTGTTTGTTTTGTTTCTACTTTTGTAAGGAAAGAAAGGAAAAGACTTAAAAGGCAGTTATCAGAAGCTGGATGAATAAATGCAGACATAGGTTTCATTCTATCCACATCTCCCCTAATCTATTTGATACATTTAAATTTGGATCATATGAACTGCAGCCTAGAAATTTCTTTACATTGATTATAAATGGAGCTGATGGTCACATGTTCTTGCTCATATCCCCAAGCAGATCAATCATATTTGTGCTACTGTGAAATCCAGAAATGCCCTTGAATTCGTCTGCATGGTACAAAGACCATATACTAGGATATAATTTTCTTCCAGAGAAAGCAACCAAGTTTTAATATCCAGGAACTGTAAATCACAGAGGGAGGAGAAGATGTGTGACAAGGCAACAGCAACAGAGGAAGAGAAAATACAAGACAGCTGTGAATATAATTTACAAATTTTGTATCTTTTTTTATTAGAGGTATAAACAAAGAGATTAAATACCAGTCTCTGCTGACTATTTGCTTCATGGTTAGTATCGATTACAGATGAAAATACACCTAATAATAGTCAAATTTACAATTAACATAAGCCACGGCTTCCTCATGTGCCTCTTTTTAAATCATGCAGATGTAGAGAACCTGCCAAAGAAGGTTCTGGTTTTTGCCAAGGGTGCACGTTTCCAACAGTCCTTGTAATCAAAAAGATCTGTATGATTGTTAAAAACTAATGCATTTTACAGAGACATTAGTGTTATACAATGACTAAACACTGAATTCATGTCCCACCTTTTGATGCCATCAAGATGGGAACAGACTGGTCAAATAAAGGCCAAAAATATGAATGTGTTTACATAAGTATGTAATCAAAATTTAATAATCAACAGCTGTTAAACCCAGAGGTCCAGATGAAATCTTTGCTCAGGGAGTTCCTAAACTTCTGACTGACGAAAGTTGGGGTGACAGGACATCAGAAAGATCCTCCAATTTTTTTTTTTATTCTATCTTTCTTTCAGTGGCTACTGTTGCCTACACTTGGAGCAGCATACTCCAAGACAGCTCTTTGATCTCACCCAGTTTAATTTTTTTTTTAAAGTAACAAGTAACGCTCCTTGTCATTCTTTCTGTTTTCGGACAAAGTATTCAGTCTATTGTCCTTAAGTTCACCTGCTACCAGGTTGTGCACATGGTTTTCCTTGAGATTTTTAATTTGAATGTAATTCTGTGTCCAGTAAGAATTTTTTTCAAATTATAAGCCTCCCTGGTTTCTGCATAAATATTTCTATCACTAAGAATTTGCAGGAGTGAGCCTTTCAGCTTTAGCATCAACATGTCATACCGTATAAAGGCAAAGGGAGGAATCAGAAAGCAGGCTAGATGTGTTGTACACTGGCAGCACACAAAGAAAACATTTTGCCCTGGAAACATATTCTTTTGAAACTGTTCTTTGTGAGCATCTGAACTTGCTTGAGCAATTCTCTCTTGCCTGCATCTGATTTAGAATTAATGCTGAACTTTTTTCTAAGGCAGATTCAGCAAGAGCTGAGAGAATAGCAAGGAAGAAAAGTAAAGATGACAAAACGCAATTCCATTGTTTCATATGTAGTTACTGTTGATTGTAGACTGATGTCTTAAAGTTGTCACAGTTTAACAGCGTACACAAGATTCACAACTTTTTCTTGTAATTACACCTATAACAATGACATGTTGATATGATAGAATCATAGAATCATTAAGGTTGGAAAAGACTTCTAAGATCATCGAGTCCAACAGTCAAACCAACACCACCATGCCCACTAAACCATCTCCCTAACCGCCTCATCTACACATCTTTTAAATACCTCCAGGGATGGTGACTCAACCACTTCCCTGGGCAGCCTGTTCCAAGGCCTGACCACTCTTTCAGTAAAGAAATTTCTCCTAATGTCCAATCTAAACCTCCCTTGGCACAACTTGAGGCCATTTCCTCTTGTTTTATCGCTAGTTACTTGGCAGAAGAGACCAACACCCACCTCGCTACAACCTCCTTTCAGGTAGTTGTAGAGAGCAATGAGGTCTCTCCTGAGCCTCCTCTTCTCCAGACTGAACAGTCCCAGTTCCCTCAGCCACTCCTCATAAGACTTGTGCTCCAGGCCCTTCTCCAGCTTCGTTGCCCTCCTCTGGACACGCTCCAGCACCTCAATGTCCTTCCTGTAGTGAGGGGCCCATGACTGAACACAATATTCGAGGTGTGGCCTCACCAGTGCTGAGTACAGGGGCACAATCACCTCCTTACTCCTGCTGGCCACACTATTTCTAATACAGGCCAGGATGCCATTGGCCTTCTTGGCCACCTGAGCACACTGCCAGCTCATGTTCAGCCGGCTGTCAATCAGCACCCTCAGGTCCTTTTCCTCTGGGCAGCAGAGTAGATATTGAGTGTGATTTAGACATGAAACCCTTCCCCTGATTCTTGGAGTTTAGTTCAGACAAATCAGTTGAAAAAATAAGTCAAAGATCCAAAAGCCTTGGCAAGGAGATCTGACTCTTCCTTATTCTGTCTCCTTGCTTCTACTCAAAACAATTCTCACCCATGTATGGCACATATGAAAAGAAGAATTTTGAGACAACTGTAGAGGGCTGACAAACACAAAGTCTATTCTTCTGGGTAATAGCTGGAAAAAAGACAGGAAATCCTGGTGCATCACTGGTGGTGATTCAGCTTTGGCAACTGAATCAAGCTACTAGCTAAGTTCAGATGTCTACAGTTTGGAACTGAATGCCATCCCCACAATCCTCCTATTACTACACAGTTAATATTGTATTATTTATATAGGTTTCACTATTAACCCCCTTATTCACATTCTGAACACTTCATTTAAGCTATTCATGTAATATTGACAGGCTATATGCTATACTACTCTGAATCTGAAATTTCTACTGTCTCAAATGGAATATCCAGGATAAGAGAGGAAGGACTGAAGTAACTATGAAAAACAGAAAATTAAATTGGAAATGAGAAAATTGCCTGGAGAAAGAATCCCACAAGAATACCTGGAGTCTTTCCTCAAGTTGTTTATCTGAAATATTTTAGTGATTAAAGATGAGTACATGTTATTATTTTTTCATTGGAACTGATAACAATGACAATATTCCTATTTAAAAACATGGGAATGTTAACAGGTTTTTTGATTTTTTTAATGCTGGCTAGACTGGTTCCCAGTCCTGCCTGACGTGCTTCCCTCTAACTATATAATTTTGTGGGGTTTTGTAGGATAATTGTAAAAGTTTTCATTATTTTGTCTTTCTGATTTTTTTTTTTTTCATTTCTCCGGATTCAACTTTAATGCCAAATGCATAACAGTTGGCTTTAACTCTTTAGTCAAAATCAAGAGTCTTTGTCTTTTTTCTACAAGTGATATTATCAAACTTAGTGAGATGCATTTCCTGACTGAATAAAAACACTAAAAGAAAACAGTTGCATAAAGACTTAGGAAATTTATTAGGCTCTCTCTCTGTATCTAGGTAATTTTAAGATATATGACAACATTGATAAGAGTTGGTGGGTAATATTCTGGAGCACTGCAATATGCAGCAGTATTTATTACTCACAGATGAAGACTCCAGTTTATGAAAAGTTAAAAAATCTCTCTATGGGAAATTTCAATCCTGTACTAATACTGTATAATCGGTAAGAATGCTAATCTTTGTTTCCATTGGCATAGCAAGTTCCAGATGGGGAGGGAAAATTAATTGTGGGGTTTTTTTAGCTTTGTTGTCCCTGATCAGATAGTCAGATATCAGCTAGACACATTGCAGATGGTATGATAAGTGAAGTAACAGTCTGAATTTTGGGGTAGGGAGAGAATCACTTCCTTTAAGTTTTATCGTTAAATATTTTTGCGTGTCAGTTTTTTATGATAGATCTGATCCAATGCTGAATGAGGTCAGGTAAAAGAATTCAACAGACTTTAAAAAGCTTTGAATCTGATCCTATATGTGTAAGAAAATAACATCTGAATCCAACGGTGTTTCACAAGTAGATTTACTAGAAGCAAAAATGATAAAGAGTATATGGCCTCATATTTAAATAATACTAAGTGCACAACAGACATAGGCCTACCTAAATAGAAAAGGATGTCAAAACATTGTTCATTGCAAAAAGTATTTTGAAGATAATGCATAAATGTACTAAAAACTTAAATTTATGATAAGTCAAAGAGTAAATTGACCAGATTTTAAAATCTCTGTCTTTAAATGACTGTACAGTTACTTCATCCTGGACTTGCATTCCTATTAGCACTAGAGTCATTACAGGGTCATACTGCCTTTTTGATCTTACTGAAGTGATTAATGTTTAGCTAATAGCTTTGTGAATCAGATAAAATATGTATGTCACACATCTCTCTTGTTCTCTCAGTCATTATAATGTTATGGTCATATTGCAGTAGGAACTGTCCTAGAGCATTTTTCAGAGCTACCTCTGAAATGTCTGTTGCATTCTTTGAGTGCAGCATTTTACTTCACATTCAGTGCTGGCACTGTTTCTTCATTTACAGAGAGTATGTCTTCCTGAATCTGGAAATTAAGTTGGTACGAAAAACTTCACTCATGCTAAGTTTCATAAATGTAGTGGGTGTTTACTTCCCCCAATCCTTTCTGAAAGTTATTTTAGTGTTATTTTAACTTTTTACATGCTAGAGATGGATATACTGTACATGATAGGAAGAAGAATTTATTAGGATAGTTATATAACTAAGCACTCATTTTAATTAATGAATATAGAAGGTGAATACAGCTGTTAGATAGCAGGGTGGCATTTTAGCCATGTGTTAAACATGTAAATATTTCAGTAATTTAACAAGAATGTTAGTAATATTTCTTTATATGAGAAGTTTGGCCCAGCCAAGATACTCACATGAGCATTCATACTGTAAGTCAGTAAGACTGTGTATTGGGTTTGTGTGGCAAGGTTTTGGCAGTGAGGAGGCTACAGGGGTGGCTTCTGTGAGAAGCTGCTAGAAGCTTCCCCCATGCCCGATAGAACCAATGACAGACAGCTCCAAGATGGATCCACTGCTAGCCAAGGCTGAGCCAATCAGCAATGGTGGTAGCTCCTATGTGATAACATATTTAAGAAGGGGGGAAAAGTTGCTAGGCAATAGCAACTGCAGCCAGAGAGAGGAGTGAGACTATGTGAGAGAAACAGCCCTGCAGACACCAAGGCCAGTGAAGAAGGAGTGGGAGGAGGTGCTCTAGGCACCAGAGCAGGGATTCCCCTGCAGCCCGTGGTGAAGACCATGGTGAGGCAGGCTGTCCCTCTGCAGCCCGTGGAGGTTAACGGTGGAGCAGATATCCACCTGCAGCCTATGGAGGACCCCACACCGGAGCAGGTGGGTGCCCGAAGAAGGCTGGGACCCCGTGGGAAGCCCGCGCTGGAGCAGGCTCCTGGCAGGACCTGTGGACCCGTGGAGAGATAAGTCCACGCTGGAGCAGGTATTCTGGCAGGACTTGTGACCACGTGGGGGACCCATGCTGGAGCAGTCTGTTCCTGAAGGACTGACCCCGTGGAAGGGACCCACACTGGAGCAGTTTGTGAAGCACTGCAGCCCGTGGGAAGGACTCACATTGGAGAAGTCTGTGGAGGACTGTCTCCTGTGGGAGGGACCCAACGCTGGAGCAGGGGAAGAGTGTGAGGAGGAAGGACCGGCAGAGACAACGTGTCATGAACTGACCGCAACCCCCATTCCCTGTCCCCCTGTGCCACTGAGGGGGAGGAGGTAGAGAAATGGAAAGTGAAGTTGAGCCTGGAAAGAAGGGAGGGGTGGGGGAGAGGTGTTTTGAGATCTGGTTTTATTTCTCATTATCCTACTCTGATTTGATTGGTAATAAATTAAACTAATTTCCTCGAGTCGAGTCTGTTTTGCCCATGATGGTAATTGGTGAGTGATCTCTCCCTGTCCTTATCTTGACTCATAACCTTTTGTTGTATTTTTCACCCCCCTCGTCCAGTTGAGCAGGGGGAGTGATCGTCCAGGCAGGGTCAACCCATCACAGAATGCTTACTAAGTATTTATTCATATGTAAGATTTTGAAGAACTGAATCACTAGATATTTCATTGCTATGTTGTAGGACCATTAAGAGTAATTAATCACATGAGTAACATAAATGAAATCAATGGATATAAACTCAAATGAATACCTGGTTGCCATTTTTAGTCAGAGATTCATAATCTGGTCCTTAGTGTGTAGCAGCTTTTGGAGCTACTTTGAAATTGGAAAATATTCAGTTTTATAATTAATAGATATGTTTATATTTTTACCTACAAATGAAATGATGGGAAAAATAACTTTTTTAATTGTCATGGTTTAACCTGGCAGCCGCTCGCTCACCGCCCTGCCGGGTGGGATGGGGGAGAGAATCAGAAGGGCAAAAGTGAGAAAAAATCGTGGGTTGAGATAAAGACAGTTTAACAGGGAAAGCAAAAGCCGCACACGCAAGCAAAGCAAAACAAGGAATTCATTCACCACTTCCCATCGGCAGGCAGGTGTTCAGCCATCTCCAGGAAAGCAGGGCTCCATCACACGTAACGGTTACTTGGGAAGACAAACACCATCACTCCGAACGCCCCCCTTCCTTTTTCTTCACCCAGCCTTATATGCTGAGCATGACATCATATGGTATGGAATAGCCCATTGGCCAGCTGGGCCAGCCGTCCTGGTCACGCTCCCTTCCAGCCCCCTGCACATCTGGCAGGGCATGGGAAGATGAAAAGTCCTTGACTAGTGTAAACATTACCTAGCAACAACCAAAACATCAGTGTGTCATCAACGTTATTCTCACACTACATCCAAAACACAACACTATACCAGTTAATAGGAAGAAAATCAACTCCATCCCAGCCAAAACCAGGACATTAATCGACAGACAGAAAAGAGAATCAATATGTGTAAATGCTATCTAATGTATATGTGTAACCATAAATGATACTGAGTCACACATGTATGATTTTTTCATGTCTGTAAATGAGACATAGGATGATGCATGTAGCTGTGGGAATCTGCATATGGGCATATGTGTATGTATATATGTGTACATTTACATATGTACACATGTACAATTTAGATAATATTTAAATGTTTTCCATATATTCCATACGAATATGTCTGTCACTTGATGTTTATTTTTGCTGGAGGGTAAAGCTAGAAGAAACATGGGAAGGAGGGATAATCACAGAATCATTAAGGTTGGAAAGGACCTTTAAGATCATCGAGTCCAACAATCAAACCAACACCACCATACCCATTAAACCATCTCCCTAAGCACCTCATCTACACGTCTTTTAAATACCTCCAGGGATGGTGACTCAACCACTTCCCTGGGCAGCCTGTTCCAAGGCCTGACCACTCTTTCAGTAAAGAAATTTCTACTAATGTCCTTGTAGTGAGAGGCCCAAAACTGAACACAGTATTTGAGGTGTGGCCTCACCAGTGCCGAGTACAGGGGCACAATCACCTCCCTACTCCTGCTGGCCACATTATTTCTGATACAGGCCAGAACGCCTTTGGCTTTCTTGGCCACCTGGCCACACTGCTGGCTCATGTTCAGGCGGCTGTCAACCAGCACCCCCACATCCTTTTCCTCTGGGCAGCTTTCCAGCCACTCTTCCCCAAGCCTGTAGCGTTGCATGGGGTTGTTGTGACCCAAGTACAGAACCTGGCACTTGGCCTTGTTGAATCTCATACAGTTGGCCTCAGCCCATCGATCCAGCCTGTCCAGGTCCCTCTGCAGAACCTTCCTACCCTCGAGCAGATCAACACTCCTGCCCAACTTAGTGTCATCTGCAAGGTTACTGAGGGAGCACTCAATTCCCCCGTCGAGATCATTGATAAAGATATTTAACAAGACTGGCACCAAAACTGAGCCCTGGGGAACACCACTAGTGGCTGACTGCCAACTGTATTTAACTCACCACAACTCTCTGGGCTTGGCCGTCCAGCCAGTTTTTGTGAGAGACCTGAGTTTTGTCTCTCATCTGTCTGTGAGAGACCTGAGTTTTGTCTTTCTTTTTGTGCTACTCTACAAGCAACTGCTTCACAGAAAAATATTACCAATCTTTTATAATAATGTTAGACATCATGCCTCATTTTTGGTTGGTGTATATCATGCCTTATTCTTCATAGGTATACTTACGTATCCGTCCTTTCAAAGCTGGCAGCACTACCCAATTCTAGCTGTGGGGAAAAGAAGGGGAGCAAGTTCCAGATTTGAGGATCCCTCATGGGGGAAGGCTTATACTTGCTGTGGAACTCTAGCTCAAGTACCATAGCTGATCCCATTGTGACACAGTTACACATTGTGTTCACACAGCTTAAGTGTGAACACAATTAACTCAGACAAAAAAAGTCCTATATATTACAACTCTGTAAGTTAAAATATTGAACTACAACCAAAATCTTGTTGGGAATCAGCACCATTTCCCGAAAAGTACTACTTTATATGCCATTTACACAAAGATGCTATTCAACCGTTAGAGTAATATATTCACTTATTTCAGCTCTAAATGGCCCATTGTGCAACCCCATCAAGTCTCCAGGTAAAAAAAGCACAGAAGACAGAAGTAACAACTATATTGTTCCCATCTTCTAGCCAGACAGAAATAAGAAATGCCTTTTGGTTACAGCTGATAAATAATATTAAAAATATGTTTGTGTGAAGGAAAGCTTCAGTGCTCTTAACCTAAGAAAAAATGTTTGCCATGAGTCAAAGGACCGTATACAGCAGATGATGAAGTTACAGTAGTTTAGAATAGGATATATGCATTGGATAACGGGGCTTATCCTATTATGATTCCTATTAGATTTGTTTGCCATGGATATTTTTTCAACTTCCATTTTATTTCTTTACTCTGTGCTCTTCTCTGCCTGGATATTTTACCACCTTGCCTCTCAGCCATCTGACTTGCATCCTTTCCTTTGTCATATTTTTGCTGTCTCTGTTAAGTGAAAAACACTCGGGTTCAAATAGAACTTTTGACCTCCAAAAGCTCAGATGCAGTGAAGTGTATGAGTTATTCAGCAATGGTTGTAGGACATGTGGCACGTCCCAGGGCAGAGACGTATGTGGCTTTGAGACTTATTTGTTCTAGTCTGGTCTGGGACCAGCAACTCAACAATAAAATGTCTCCACATATGTTGGAGCATCCTGATAGCTGTTTATATTACACAGCAACCAGTGGTCCTGAACTTCTGATATGACAGGAAGTTTTGCTGGAAAGATGTAGCTAAAGCTCCTTTCAGAATCCCTACATTAGTTACAGAAGAAGGACTACTCCAAATCTTTGCTGAGCCACTGAAATAGCTCCTTGAAAAGCTATTAATATGCTGGCCTTACAGCCTGTCTTTGCAATGGTGAGAGGAATTCAGCTTGAATGTAAAGGCAAATGATGGACTATTCATCTCCAGCAAGAATTGAAGTAGTATATATTTGTACATAATACTGCAGACTGAAAAGTAAAACAAAAATAAATCTCCTTTGCTTCAGTGTATTTTTAATTCTTTAAAATAAAAAAGTCATTATTGTAATAGAAAAGCAGAGTTCTGTCTCAGACAGATGACCAGGAGTATTGATTCATTCCCCACCATTGTTATTATGATAAGAATTTAGGGTGAAAATTAATGTAAATCAGAAAACAAAATAAAACAAAACTCCAGGCAGAAGCTTATTTAAGAAGTATCTATTCCTTTAGATAGTGTTCTGTTGCTGCATTATCTTTTGCATAACAAAAAAACCCAACCAAGAAAACTAAAAAACCCTAATCATTTGCAAATACATTTCAGCTCACTAATTTTGTCAGGAACAAACCTGGACGAAAATGCTAACAGGTATTTTAAAGTTTGGACTTGGAGAGAACTCAGTTAGCTAAGATTTCCCAAAAGACCTCTAGGACATCTTAACCCTCTACACATCCATAGTAAGGTTTCTAAGCATGTTTGGAAGCTTCTTGGTCTTGTGATAAAGACTCTCTACTTGTGTCTCGTGAAAGGATAATCTGTTAATCCTATTTTGACTACCACAATTAATCTAATAATCTTCAGTGCATCTACTAGTGAGGTAGCAACAGACAGCTCCAGTTTTTGTATAACATCATAGTGGTAAAAGCAGTTTTCCCCATAATGAGAGATTTATTGCTGATGCCCTCTACTTGTTTCAATGGCTCTTAAACCTTTTCATTAATTGCACATATTGTCTTGGCACCTAACTTAGATGGTATGGTTTGCCTCACTGGAGTTTAGTAACTGGGTTTTAGATGCTGCAGTGCTTGTTCCTTAATCCACAATCCTTTATCTATTAGTATAATACACTGCATTCAGAAATGTTTGAAGGACTTAACGAATATACAGTATTCATCTCTGGTAAAGGAGTATTGTTTTCATTCGCTTTCCCTTCCTCTGTTGCTCTCTGGAAATTAAAATTCTTAACAGAGAAAAAATTCTGACTCCATGTCCATTTTAAAGTCCTGAGACTGCTAACCATAAAAGTACTTTTTAATGTAATGAACTATCTGTAAGACCTGTACTAAGATCAGGAAAGCCATTTTGGATAAGCCAAAACAAGCATGGAGAAGAGCAGAGGATGAGAACAGATGCAAAGAGGCATAGGAAACAAACAAACAAACAAAAAAACCCATTATGTAGGGTGACTTAGAAAATTTAAGAGATACCCAGTAACACGACTGGGCACATTAAGATAATGGAAATTCTACCTTGTGCGGACACTTGAAATATTGTTTCAGATCGGTGCTGCTCCAAGACTGGCAAACTAGAATATATTCCTGATTATAGATTGCTGAGTATTTTACACTAAAAATGGCAGGACTCTGTTTTATTTCAAAACACAAGCAAAGTACAATGTGGTCATATTATCTCTTCATTCAATAACTTATGCTTAAAAATGAATTGAAAACTTTAATCATGTTTTCCCTTGATCTTCTCTTACTTAGAGTAGGCAATCTATTTTTTTTTAACCTTTTCTCACTAATCACGTTTTTCATATCTCTGATTATTCTCATTGTTTTCTTTAACTCATATTTTCATTGTCTCTTCCTTTGAAACTTTTTTTGAGGTATAAACATAACAGCCAGTTGTACAGTATGACAGACAGCTTACTTGGCCTATGCTGGAAGAGATGGACTGAGCAGCACTGCATTAACAAACGGGTGTCCCATTGCCAGGGTGCTGTGATGGCTGATGGCTCCCTGTGGAGTGGGCACTGGGAGCTGTAGGATCTGTGTAGGCTTGAGGAGAGGAAGGGCCCAAGACATCTCTGGGGAACCCTGGAGGCCTTGTCGGCTTGGTGAGAGGCTAACCAGGAACATTAAGGCCTATTAGTGCACTCAGGGCCCTGACAGCCACTTGAAGGAAGCCACTGATGAGGCCAGCTATAAAGAAGAGATAATAAACCATCAACTGGGTCCCCCATAGTGATATCAGGAATAATAATTTTTATCTTTCTTGGAGATTTATGTGAAATCTCAGTCTGAGAAATGATTTTCTCTCATATCACAGGCTCTTCTCATTGTGAGCAGGTCACGCAGTTCCCTTTCTGAGTTTATGGCAGCACATGGTCACTTCAGTAGGTGAGGAAGAAAAATGGGCAGAGCTGGGGAAACTGGGAAACTTTGGGAGAGAGAATTTTGGAAAAAAGTAGTTAATCAGTTATCAGAATAACAAAATGGCAATATGGGAGAAAGTAAGCAGTATGTTGGCACAAGATTTTAGTAAGATACTGCTGCATCTTTGTGTCCCTTCAGGAACTAGAAGGTAATTATGGCTCAGTTACAGTGTCTTGTAGAGCTATTGTCTTGTTGATAAAACATACATAAAATTTGTTACTCAGAATTTTCTCTGAAGTAATAATCTGTACCATTGAGAATTACCTGGGGTCCATTAAGAAAAAAAATACCCTTTACTGGATCTATTTCACAGTTGAAACAGTCAACATCTTATTAGGCTCACTTATTTTGTTTGCAAATTTAAGAAAGACATTCTATGCAGTTTCTGCCGTTGGTGTAAAATAACTGTAATCCTCCTTGTTTGTGTTAGAGTCTTTCCCAGTTGCAACTCCTCCTTGACTCGGAACAATTTTGTGTGATATACATGTCATTCAATTTAGGAAGAACAAGGCACTCAGCATGCATAACACAACCAGTTATTATATTCTGCCTACTAAAGACTAAACAAGTTCATGTCCTCCAAATGGGGTCAGAATGTTGGCAATAGCTCATTTTACACAGCAAAAAAAAAAAAGACAACACTGACAGCTGTACTTCTGTTAAATGAGATTACACTTGGCACTTGCATTAACACGAGTAAAGTTACATCTTGTAAGCTAAATTTGCATTTCAAGAAACATGAGTATATTGATTTTAGTATTTCTGTCTTCCATATGTATAGCTATATTTATTAGTCTAAAGTGACAGCTTAGTAGTAGTTTGGTGGTTGTTGTTGTTTGTTTTGTATTGTTTTGGTTTTTATTTAAGCAGTTATGGATTAACAGATAACAGTTGTAAACTGGTAAAAGTTGTGATGTCCAAGACCAGGCTAGGGAAGAGGCAACAGCAAATATCTCTGAAGAGGAGAAATGAACCTTGAAGAATATTCTAGTAATATGAATAAAGGATTGATTCTGAGACTAATCTTTTTTAACATTGGCATGAGAAGCAAGAATCAGCTAATGAATTTTATAGATGGCACAAAACTGGGAGATACAATGTCAGAAAGCATCATGAAAGATATGTCCAGTAGGAGTAGATCAGACTGCCATTGTATGAGACCCCGTTCAAACTGAAGTCCTGTGTACCGTTTTGGTGATCTCTGTTCAAGGAAGACAAACTCAGACTGATGCAGAGAATCATGAGTAGCATGGATAACCTGCTTTACTTCAGGATACTTTAAAGCTTGTCTAGCTTATTCTACTTAAAAAAAAAAAAAAAAAAAAAAAAAAGGAAAGCTAGGGTTGAGACTGAATTGCTCTGCATCACAAAAGGTATGGCACAGAAAAAGAAGAGTACTTTAAGCTACTAAATACTGACACAAGAACAAGTGAATACAATTTCACCATGAATACACTTTGACAGGATGTTGAAAGAAAGTTGCTAAGCCCCAAAAAATTTCTAGAAGAAGAAAGTAGAAGAAACCTAGCAGGTTTCAAATTAGAGTGTGATAAGATAAAGTAACAGAAAGGGTTGCACAGGATGGTTACCAAGTACTCTAGATCTACATTCTACATTTCTATGCTCAAGACAACACTACAAAGGATATTTCTACATGGCATCAGTTAACACAGGCATCAGTTAATACAGGCAGGGAATCACTATTAATATATTTTGTATCTGAAAAAAACTACTGAAATGCTGTGGAAATACAATTATATTGTTTTGAGTACTCTAAACTGGAGTTTATCATACATGTAAACCAGAAACAACAAAACAGTTCCCAGTTCTCTCCTTATTCCTATCTCTTTTTATTTATCCTTCTGCTGCCTACACCATTAGATCAGTGTAGGTGCTTGTAAAGCTACATGCTGAACCAGAGCAGGAAGTAGGTCTAACATTGTGGTTCCCTGCACATTCTACAGAGTTGTCCTAGCACAAAAGAAGGAGAAAGGCAAGGACAGAAAAGGGAAACAATGGAAAGAGCTTTTTGTACAATAAAATTTTAATGTATTATGAATTTTGATGTGTGTCCTCGTTTTGGCTGGGATAGAGTTAATTTTCTTCCTAGTAGCTGGTGTATTGCTGTGTTTTGGATTTAGTATAAGAATGTTGATAACACACTGATGTTTTAGTTGTTGTTAAGTAGTGTTTATGCTAGCCAAGGACTTTTCAGCTTCCTATGCTCTGCCAGGTGCACAAGAAGCTGGGAGGGAGCATAGCCAGGACAACTAACCCAACTGGCCAAAGGGATATTCCCTATGTCATCCCTATGACATCATGCTCAGTATATAAGCTGAGGGGTGGGCCAGGGAAGGACAACCGATGTTCAGGGACTGGCTGGGCATCGTTTGACAGGTGGTGAGCAATTGCGTTGTGCATCACTTATTTTGTATATTCTAGCATCGTTATTATTATTATGATTATTATGATTATTGTTTTCCCTTCCTTTTCTGTTCTATTAAACTTTATCTCAATCTACGAATTTTTTTTTTTTTTTTCTGATTCTCTCCCCCATCCCACTGGGTCGGGGGGGAGTAAGTGAGCAGTTGTGTGGTGTTTGGTTGTCTGCTGGGTTAAACCACAACAATGTGGAATTAAAAAATATAATTTTTTTCAACCAGTGCAATTTAATAAGGTTATATAGGAGAAAGAAAATAATTTAAAGGTTAATAATGACACTTTTATCAATAATGCCTTTCCTTTCCTTTCCTTTCCTTTCCTTTCCTTTCCTTTCCTTTCCTTTCCTTTCCTTTCCTTTCCTTTCCTTTCCTTTCCTTTCCTTTCCTTTCCTTTCCCTTTCTTTTTTAAATCTTGGAAAGCCCTAGAACAGCTTAATCTGGCAAACAGAATGAGCATGGGGCTAAGAAGAACCTTCATGTCAGCTTTCCTTCTACAGTACAAACCTGGTTACACAACAGGGCAATGTCGCTATTTCCATGCATTTGTCTTTTCCACAGTACAGCTGAAATTGCCCCCATTTCACCTGGGGCTTAAGGGCTTGAAAAGTGCCATTCATTTTTAGAAATCAATTAAGGAGAGCATGTAATTTTTGTTTTTAGATCCAAATGTCTCTATCAACCGCACAAGACTAATTAATGCTTCATTTTCATATATAAACCAACAAGAAATAGTAAAAGTGAAAAATTATTAAGTTGTTACTTCTGTTCTGAATACCCATTCATACATAAATACTCTCCCCAACTGTACGTGATGCTGAAGACATAAAGTAGGACATGTCAAACTTCTAAGTCAGGAGAATACAGGAGCTGAGATATACAAAATGCTGACACTTTCAAATGAATAAATAGTTTAGTCCATCTAGTTAAAACTTGGATTTACATCAACTGAAATATATGTGAAAAGAATATATGAAACATAGCTATTAAATAAGAGGAATTCAAAAAGCAAAGTTTTCAGAAAATCTCAGTGAGAGTTTTAGTTGAATTGTGTCTCTAAACATTACATATTCCATACATTTTAAATGAAAAAACTCATCTGCTTTAATTGCTATGCAAAAAGAAGAGCTGAAGAATTTATTAGATGATGACTCTTTACCTTGGGACCCTATGAATAAATAATCACATAAACTGATTGAACATAGACTAGAAAGAAAATGGGACCGAGGAAAGTTGCATATAGCAATCTGACTTTCACTGGAAGAGCAGGAACAGTACCATATTTATGAGAGGTGTATTGCTTATACAAAGGAGAGATTTGACCTTTTAACCACTAAAAATATTTATGTTTAGATGGTATTTTAGCAGGAATGAAGGGAAGAAAAATTCCGAAAAAAAAATTCCTGTCCTAAAAGTGCATAGGTCTGATCTCAATTCTTTTTTTCTTTGACTTTCTAGGGGAGAAATGATCAATAACATCAGTCATGATCTCAATTGTGATTGTTGAGAAAAACAAACAAACAAACAAACAACTCCCCCATTGTCATATACATTCTTTTCCAGCATGACTGAGTGAAAGAATGAATCCTAAGAGATGAGAGCTTTACTGCTTTACATAATACAGAACGTGCTTTCATAGTCAAGTGATGAGGATAGTGTATGCCTCCCATACAATGTAATTCCAAGTAAATGGAATAATCATGAATTATCTTTGAATGATATCTTCAATATTATATTATTTTTCAAATAGCTCAGAGTTACCAATTCAGTAATTGGTAACTCTCATGAAAGTTAATCTCCAGGAACTTCAGTTAAATGTTCCAAAAAAAAAGAAGGATCTAAAACTGAAAAATGAAGAAAGAAATACATGAGTAATTAAGAAACACTGGAAAACTAGTTTTTATCCTGTATAAAAAAGGCAAGTCTAAACCACCTCAGATTACAAAATCTAAAAAAAAATCTATAGAATTTTTCACATGCAAAAGCTTGATCTGTTGTTTTCCACTGACAGAACTTTAAATTTCACAGTCTTTAGAAGATCTTTTTGGTTACTAATAAAGTAACAGCTGCTGTTTCTTCTTTGAGTTACTTCATTTATTAGATTACTAAGTTTATTTTTAAATCTTGATACTACTGTTACATTAAGGAGTATAATGTAGCACTTTATCTCTAATTAAATCTTTTATTTCTTTCATGAGCTCATAAAGACATTTAAGACATACTGTGATCCAAAGCAGTAGATCATCCTCAACAGAATACTGTGTGGAACCATCACAACCTTGGTTAAGAACAAAATGAAACTTTTCAGGAAGGTGGATATTCACTTGTTCCTCTAGTCCCACCTAATGGCTTGTCATTCATCTGCATCAGCTACAGATTAAGTTATTGATTAGTTCATCCAAATTAGGAATAGTATATGTTGCAACGGAATCTATCTATGCATCTATCTGTGCATCTCTCTGTCTATTTATCAAGTAGGGAATTAGAAAGCACTGTGATGGGAGAGTTTAGAAAACAGACAAATCAGGCCAATTTTAAAATGTGAAATTAAATTTCACTAAATTTGGTCATTAACAACACACTTATTCATAATCGTCAGTTCTTACACAGGATTCATCATCATCATTACACGTACAAAACCGACGATCTAAATCACATCATCAGCTGTGGGTAAGCACTACCATAGAGCTGATGCCATGCAGTTGTTGCTGATGGTTGTGGCCTCTAACGCAACCTGTCTCTTGTGGAGGTCAAGTAGACCAGGCTTGAGAGCTCTTCGGCAAGAGCTCTCAATGAGATGGACTTATCTTGTTTCTTCTCTCTAATTTTCCTCTCTTACGCCAGATGTTTTTATGCCAATGCCCCCCTCCCCAAAACTGGGGGTCTCCTCTGCTCCTGATACTGCTTGTTTTGTTTTGTCTTGTCAATCACCCTTCTTCTGTGTTCAGGAGATGTCCCATTTTATTGGGTTTGTGTGGCAAGGTTTTGGCAGTGAGGAGGCTACAGGGGTGGCTTCTGTGAGAAGCTGCTAGAAGCTTCCCCCATGCTCGATAGAGCCAATGACAGACAGCTCCAAGATGGATCCACTGCTAGCCAAGGCTGAGCCAATCAGCAATGGTGGTAGCTCCTATGTGATAACATATTTAAGAAGGGGGGAAAAGTTGCTAGGCAATAGCAACTGCAGCCAGAGAGAGGAGTGAGACTATGTGAGAGAAACAGCCCTGCAGACACCAAGGCCAGTGAAGAAGGAGCGGGAGGAGGTGCTCTAGGCACCAGAGCAGGGATTCCCCTGCAGCCCGTGGTGAAGACCATGGTGAGGCAGGCTGTCCCTCTGCAGCCCGTGGAGGTTAACGGTGGAGCAGATATCCACCTGCAGCCTATGGAGGACCCCACACCGGAGCAGGTGGGTGCCCGAAGAAGGCTGGGACCCCGTGGGAAGCCCGCGCTGGAGCACGTTCCTGGCAGGACCTGGGACCCCATGGAGACATGAGCCCACACGGGAGCAGGTTTTCTGGCAGGACTTGTGACCACGTGGGGGACCCGTGCTGGAGCAGTCTGTTCCTGAAGGACTGACCCCGTGGAAGGGACCCACACTGGAGCAGTTTGTGAAGCACTGCAGCCCGTGGGAAGGACTCACATTGGAGAAGTCTGTGGAGGATTTTCTCCCTTGGGAGGGACTCCACACTGGAGCAGGGGAAGAGTGTGAGGAGTCCTCCCCCTGAAGAGGAAGAAGCGGCAGAGACAACGTGTGATGAACTGACCATAACCCCATTCACTGTCTCCCTGTGCTGCTGCAGGGGAGGAGGTAGAGAAATGGGGAGTGAAGTTAAGCCCAGAAAGAAGGGAGGGGTGGGGGGAAGGTGTTTGGAGAGTTAGTTTTTATTTCTCATTATCCTACTCTGATTTGATTGGTAATAAATTAAACTAAATTCCCCAAGTCAAGTCTGTTTTGCCCACGATAGTATCTGGTGAGTGATCTACCTATCCTTATCTTGACCCACAAGCCTTTCATCATATTTTTTCTGCCCTGTCCAGATGAGAAGGGGGAGTGATAGAGCAGCTTTGGTGGGCACCTGGTGTCCAGCAGTGCAGTCTCTCACAGACCCATTGCTAGCATGCTTATGTAAAATTGTGTCTGGTTGTGCCATCAATGTTACAAAGTATTTATATACTATTCCTAGTTACACTATTTCAGTACACTTATATTCAGGTTCAAGACAATTATCTTTTGAATAATACATTTATAATTTATGTGTCAAAAGCCTCTGTGCTGGCTACAGTAATATTGTAAAAAAAAAACCAAAAAAACAACAAAAACATCTTTAAACACATCAAACATCATTTAATGATATTAAGAACAGGAATAAATATGAAAGCACTAAATACTGAAAAGTAGTATCATACCTGGGTCACACAAACATAAGTATGTACCTCAGGGAACTCGATCACTTCCATGATTTAAATAAAACATAGACAAGAAATAAAGCAACAGAATTTAACCTAGGTCTTTTTATTTAAAGTTAGGCAAATTGTGTTAAAATTAAAATGAATATTGAATTTAAAAATGAATGAGTTATCTTAATATTAGATTATTAGTCAAAGACAGCAATTGAGCAACTATGGTTATTAGGATTAGAATGAAGTTTGTGCTACAGAGTGACAAGTAAAAATCATACTTCAGGTACACATGATTATATCGTTATATGTTGTTACTTGTTCAACATTAAAATATTCATAAATGCCATAATAGATTGTAATCAGGACAGTTCAATATTATCTTCAAACATGATGCGAGTCAAAAAAAAATTAACATTTTTTTTCCAAAATGATTGGCTAGAAAAAACAAACTGAGGCCCTTTTCTGAACTCTCTCATGTAACAATAAGATGTTAAATTTTCATATACTTATTAAAAAATATGTTACTGTAATACAAAATATCTATATCATCAAATACAAGATCAGAAAAATGGCAAGGATGGGGAAAGAAGGGCCCTGGTATGAGGAAAGGAAGAAGAGGGATAAAGAAAAGGGCAGGACAAATATCAGTACCAGCAGCAGATTGTGACTGACTAAACTCCTAGGGAGACTAAACCCTTAGTTAGAATGTGACTGTGCTGGTTTCGGCTGGGATAAAGTTAATTTTATTCATAGTGGCTTGTATGGGGTTATTTGAATTTGTGCTGAAAACAGTGTTGATAATACAGGGATGTTTTTGTTACTGCTGAGCTGTTTTTGTTACTGCTGAACAGTGCTTACACAGAGTCAGTCTTTTCTGCTTCTCACACCACCCCACTAGCAAGGAGGCTGTGGGTGCACAAGAAGTTGGGAGGGGACACAGCCGGGACAGCTGACCCCAACTGACCAAAGGGGTATTCCATACCATATGATGTCATGCTCAGCATATAAAGCTGGGGGAAGAAGAAGGAAGGGGGGGACATTTGGAGTGATGACGTTTGTCTTCCCAAGTAACTGTTACGCATGATGGAGCCCTGCTTTCCTGGAGATGGCTGAACACCTGCCTGCCGATGGGAAGTAGTGAATGAATTCCTTGTTTTTATTTGCTTGTACGTGTGGCTTTTGCTTTACCTATTAAATTATTTTTATCTCAACCCACAGGTTTTCTCACTTTTACTCTTCTGGTTTTCGTCCCCATCCCACCGTGGGGGGGAGTGAGTGAGCAGCTGCGTGGTGCTTAGTTGCCGGCTGTGATTAAACCGTATCAGTGACTCACTGAATAAACCCCAACATTGGAAGAAGTCTCAGTGGAGATGGGCAAGGGTGATGTGTCCAGAAGCTCAGACAGTAATGCAAAGAAACTAACTTAATCTCAACACAAAGGGGACCAGAGGGTGGCTTTTGTTTTAGATAAACAGCTATCAACAGTTGAGTGGATCAACTGGTGGTTTAAATGTTTCTTTGAGTCAGTCAGACCAGCATGAGGGGAGTGAATACATGGCTCAGCCCAACACAGAGTACAAAAACTAGACAATTAGCAAAAGAATTTCAAAACACCCACGGGCTTGAGCTGGCTTCAACCCACATATTCCTTCCTGGAGACTAGGGACACCCAGCGTTGTGATGGTGAGCATATTATAGAGACTGGTAAAGGGAGTCACATTGGTATTGTGATTGAACTGTGTATTGCACTTCCTGTATTTTGATAAGTGTCACTTATTGTGTTTTGTGTTTTTAGTATGTTTTGTATCACTGGGCTAAATCAGAAATTCTGTGTAACATCAATTATCTTCAAATAAGTAAATTTTATATTAAACGTTATAACCTCCATATGTGAAACATCTCAAAGAACCTGGTCAGAGTATAGGACTCTGACACAGACTCTGAATAAGCTCATCATGTCTTACCTGGTGTCCTTAGGACAAGCCCCAGTTCAGGGTAAGACTCTCCTCTGAGTTTATTTTACAACAGAGCAGAAAGCAGGTAGGGGGAGATAGGATATCAAATTGACACCTTGCTCCTACTCCTTAACTTGGTTTACTACTGAAAAGATAATCTAGAAAGTAATTTCAAAGAGTGGTTTGTGTCCTAAGGTAACTGTAAACATGTTGTGACAGTATTAAAAAGTATTTAAAAGTTTTAAAACAACAAAAAGTTATTCTAGAGAAAGAATAGTTATTTTGTAAAGCTATGAAAAACTATTAGCTAACACCTATGTAACTTCATTCTTTTGAGAATGAAAGCCTCTTTTAAATGTTCTTTGAAGTACAACCACAAATAAAATCACACAAAAAAAAAAAAAACCCAAACCCCCAAAAAAACAAACTGGGAAAAACAAATGTAAAAGCAAACTAAAGCTTTTATCAACACCCTTCTTCCCCCAAACTAGTAGGTACATAATATATTCTGGTCAGCTAATTTACTTGAATTAAATTGTAAATACAGGAAACTGTATCTTGATTACAGTTCATGGTTTTCTATTTATCATTCATTATGTTGAAAAAAACTGTTAGCTTTTTATATTGATTTTTTGGCAAATTTCCTGCAAGTTAAAAAAGAATGCACCTTTATAGGGCCTTAAAACTGATGAAGGTGAAACATTGCATTGTTGTAATGATATACCATAGGAAGAGTTAAGCATGCAGTAGAAATCACATGGACATTTGTCTAAACTTAATTAAATAATTCTATTCTAGCAGCCTAAACTGATTCATTTATAGAGTGAAAAAGCACATTTTAAAATTATTCGTCAAATGACAAACTTTGAATTACCCCTCACCTGAAAAAGAACAACATTAGAACTTGTTTTAACACACAGAGCTGCAAATATAAGCAATTTTCTTACAAGACAGCAGTTTAGCACCTTTTCAGTTAGAAAGTATGCAACAGAAATAGTCTTTTTTCAGCCATACCCAGAGGACTAGCAACACTTCATCACACCGCCTTATTATGTTATAATAATTGACTGACTCACAACCTCTCTTTTTAATTCAGAAGTCGCCATCTTTCAGAATTTCTTCATTAGGGTTTGTCTTCATTATGCATAACTCAGACATAACTCTTGGAAATAGTTTTTCTTCCCCTTCTATTACATCCATCCTCAAAGTCTTGATTTTGCTTGGTCTCTACCATATCTTTTTTTCTTCTTTTTTTTTTCCCTTTCTTTTTTTCTTTTTTTTTTAAGGTTTAAGAATGATTACTTGTTCACCAATGAAAAGTTATTTTAAAATCTCTGTTGTAACTGTCTTTTGACTAATTATTGTTTCCTTTCTTCATGATCTTTTCATTTCCTCTGTGGTACCATAGGTGATGTATTCTGAAAAAAAAGTGATAAAAGCAAGCTTTCAGACATTCATTAAATAATACAAAGATGCATGCAACTAGATATGGTGTGCTTTGCTCTTTAACAAGGGAGTGATGTTATTCATCTAACTGCACATATTAGAACAAAGGGATGGGATAAATCATGATCTTCACTGGGTAAGGCAAACCAAAGAACCTGAACTACAATTTAATACCTATCCTTCCATCAGTGGGTTAGGCAAACAGTGAGAAACCTTTTGTCACAAAACATTCCATACATTGTCTTCACATTCAGCATTACATTTTGAACTGTAGACACAAGCTTTTGCTCTTCTCTCATGCACACGTGCATCACATAGCTCATGCAGTCCTCCTAAATATACTCAGTTTCCTATTTTGGTGTGGAATGTAGTGTCTCAAGATATAACACTCATGTGACGTGGTGTGTTGAATTTACATGGCAAGGTTTTGGTAGCGGTGACCTCTGTGAGAAGAGGCCGGGGCTGCCCCGTGCTGGACACAGATGGTTCCAGCCAACTCCAATGGACCCACCACAGGGCATGGCTGAGCCCTGCAGCCACGATGGTGGCGCCTCTGGGAAAATGAATTTAAGAAAGAGCAAATTGCTGCACAAGCAGTGAGGAGTGAGGGGAAAAAAGTATGAGAAACAGCCCTGCAGACACCAAGGTCAGAGAAAAGAGAGAGGGAGGAGGTGCTCCAGACAGCAGAGCAGAGATTCCCCTGCAGCCTGTGGGAGAGACCATGGTGGAAGAAGTATTTCCCTGCAATCTGTGGAGAAGACCACACGAGAGCAGGTAGATATTCCCTGAAAGAAGATGCAGCCCATGGAAAACCCGTGCTGGAACAGGTTCTCCTGGCAGGAACTAAGGCTCATGGTGAGAAGCCCACTCTGGAGCAGGTTTATCCTGAAGGACTGCAGCCCATGCGAAGGACCTGCACCGGAGTAAGGGAAAAGTGTGAAGAAGAAGGAGTGGCAGAGAGGAGCTGTTATGGACTGACCGCAACCCTGATACCCCATCCCCCCCTGTACTGCTCAGGGATAGGGGAAGGAGGTAGAAGGGCTGGGAAGGAAGGAATGAAGTTGAGCCTGGGAAGAAGGGGGATGGAGGGAAGGAGTTTTAGTTTTTGCCTTTGTTTCTCACCATCCAACTTTATTTTAACTGGCCGTAAATTAAGTTCATTTTCCCCAAAACAGTCAAGTCTATTTTGCCCATGACTGTAATTGGTAAGTAATCTCCCCGTTGAGGAGGAGGAGTGAGAGTGTAGCTGGGTGAGGGTCTGGCAGCTGGCCCAGGTCAACCCACTGCATTTCATAAGGATGTAAATAAATAAAAACCATGAGTACATCTATGCTGCTAAAAAAAAAGAACGCCAGGAAACAAGCTAAGAGTTTGGACTCTCCATTATCCGCCCAGCTCAAGAGTTAGCCTGCTCCCAATGAGTTTAGGTCCTCCCAAGACAATATTCTATTTTCATTCTAGAGACAGTTATCTCAAAGGACAACTCATAAAGGACAGTAAAACCATGAGACTGCCCGAAGTTTTGCTCCCTCTGCCCCCCTTGCTACAACCCCAGACTGAATCTCCACATCCCAAAATCAGGTAAAAACATACACTTTGGTGGTGTGCAGCACAGCCCTCTCATTGTATCACATTTATTGTGAATAAAAAGATATGTAACAGGCTTGCAGAGGCATTGAAGGGGACCCAAATGCTACAAAACATGGATGTACTGTTTTTATCCCGATGCGACTAGTACTAAACAGCCTGGATGCAAGCCAGCCCACAGTTCTTGGTTTCACGACCAAGGATTGATCCTACTCATCTGTTATTAATGAGTATAGCTGAATTCACTGCACTTACTGCAAGACTTCTTTCCCATCTGCTGTGGTATCTGATTTTGGTCACTGTCAGACTTAACATATCGAAATATTTTAGAGTTATTTTTCATTATGAACATCCCTTATTGCTTCACTGTCTTTTTGTATTCATCTGGTATAAGTTGTCTTTTATTTGAGTAGTAATCTGTTTGGGGTATGTTAAGAACTATACAAAACCAAGCTTGCTCTGTGGTTCTTCACAGGAAGACAAACCAGAGTCATTATTTTATTTTATTGAAATGGATCTGAGACAGATGTTCTTGAACAGAACCAAACCAGAACAAATGGTGAAGGGAAATATATATAGATATTATAAATAAAATACTTCTCTGATTCCTGGTTCCCACATGTAAGACAATAACATGATTGGTTTTGATTTTCTTTTTTTTTAGTTTACGTTAAAAACCTTGCCACTGAAACCCAATACAATGTTTCACACACCTCAATTTTAGGTTCATGATACTGTGTTCTTATACAAAACTAAAGATCTGTATATTCTTCAACTGTCTATATATGTTGTACAAAAACCTCTTGTTTATTTGTTTGTTTCAGTTCAGGTTTTCTTTGGGATTTTAATTTCTGACATCATTCTTTCCCACTAAATATTTTCAGATCATCTTTTCCAGCATGTCTTTCAGTAATTTCCTCTTGTTTCTGCACTGCTTGGAGATAAAAGTTGAAGTTTTTAATGTCCTCAGAAATACACTTAGAGACCAGATCTTCCTCTTTCTGTGCGAATAACATCTTAATATTGAACTCAGTACTTTCTGTATGTTAGGTAAAATATCAGCTAATTTGATCATGTCTTTCAGTAAGTTTGGATAAAGTTGACACCTACAATACTGTGTAAGTCTTCAATTATTTGGTGGTGAAGTATTCTTTGAGATGCCCAGCTTAGCTAAAAAGAGGAAATTGTTGGCATGAGGAATAGCAGAGCTTTAGTAGCTTAGAGTATTCCGATGGCATAATGCACAGCCTGAAGCCTGTTAGTCACATAAAGGATTAGAGGCACCGATAGAATTCCCAGCAAAAATAAAACAGTGTTCTGAGCTAAAAGTTTGTTTTATGAAATTTCTTTCTCTTCTATTGCTTTGTTACTACATAGAAAAAGCAAATATCCTGTTGTATACTCTACCCCAAATTTATGTAGTTAATGCTATATTAATACTAATAAACCATACTCATTTAGATTTTCAAACTGCAACACAATGGTAAGACAATTTGTACTTTTTAATGCAACCTGACTTAAAAAAAAAGTTCAGAAAACTCATCAAAGTTAGCCTAGAAGTGATATAAACTATGATATACTGACATGAAATGATACGTGATAACTCACTCTGATTATAGTTTATGTAAGACCTTCATCCCTGAATTTCTTTTACAAACCTTAATCCACATAACGTTGTCTACTTCAGGAAACAAAAGGATAACTGGATGTGGTGGAAAGGTTGATTTGTTTTTTCACCAAAAAGAAGACATTTCCTAAACAGAGTGAATTTTATCTGATATCCCACTGAAATGCTGTTCTGTATGTGTTATTCTGTAATCAGAAACATTAAATTGTTATTCATGCTTTGTCACATATCTGTTGTTCCTTAAGAGAATGAAATTGAACAGTACGAAAGAATCTGAACGTTCAGAACAAAAACTCTTATTAAAAAAAAAAAAGCAAAAAATGTAGTTGGGAGAAAGAGAGATTCTTTAGATCACCTGGAACTTCATTACTGACATTAACCTTTGTGTTTTCTGAATCACATTATTCAGATGGGTAGCAATATAGACTCACAGATCAAAGACAATTAAAGGCTCAGTATCAGAGATTAAAAAAAATTGTGACTGCCTCTCTTTTTTCCTGAAAAAGAACCCACTTGAATTCTTGTGATATATTTCAGTGCAATTAGTAACCAACATCATGATAAGAGATGAAAGAAACTCTGGATCTCAGTTTCTTTTATTGATAGACACATATAAGCATATACGTCCGGTGCAGTTAGTAGCTTTACTTTTTATCTTCTTCCAACGCTGATTATAAAAAAAATCTGAAAGAAAGATAAAAATGTAGTAAATCAGAAAAGGAACTATGCAGATGTAGAGTGAGATACTTAGGGAAGAGGAGGGGGTGAAGACCAAGGAGAAACATAGCACTGAAAATAGTAACTAAAAATCCAACCTATAGATGAGATATAAGGGTCTATTTTAATCTTAAAAGGTCCTTTTCATTGTATTTTCTCCCCCCTGTCTGTGGAGAAGAGATAATGAGAGGGAGCTGGGAGGGCAGCTGGCAGCTGGCCAAGGTCAACCCACCATGAGTATTTAAGAAGATAATCATTAACATGATGAAATGCATCTTGAATTAAGGATTTACAATGAGAACAGCTTTGCTGCACACACACAAATCTGCATAGTAAAAAGTGTTTTAACAATACTACCTTTGTTATATTTGGCTTATATTTTAGATCTTTTTTAGTCTGTTAAATCGACTTACAATATTGTTTGACAAACAAAGATAAGTACCATGGTAAGAAAGAAAAGTCCTTTACTTCAACAAACTACAATTTGCATCTGTGCAATACGAGCTCTACCACCTAATCCTTCCACGCTGTAAAGAAAGCAATTTTCTCTTAAAATAACGTCAAGTTGCTTTTTGTTTGCTGTTACAATGAGAGTGCACACCACTAAACTACAGAAGTGCATATTAACAATATCATCAAATACGACACAAAAGGTCTGATCCTACATTTCACATGCAACCCAAACTCCCACTGAAATTTATAATAGTACATAATAATAGAGCAAGGTTGGGTTTTTTTTTTGGTACAGTACTATGTTTTTAAAATAATGACTGACTATGCTATACAATGAGAAATTGCTCCTCTTAGAGAACAGAAAAAGAGGATGTTTCTGGAAAACTGAAATCTGGAAATTGGAGTGAACTCCAGCTACAGAAATAAACTATTGACTTTCTATGTTACTTTGCTGGGCATCTGACACATTACAGATGCTTTTCCATTTCTAATAGTGCAACAACAGCTACCACTGAAGAGGAGAGAAACCTTGTGGTGAGAGAGACTCAAGGCAATTTATGGCAAAGGTAAAGGAAAACAGTGAAGTAAATAAGTTTTTTGGGCAGCTGTTGACCATAGAACTGCTAAATTATTTAGAATTGGAAGGGACCCATAAGGGTCAACTATTTCCAAGGCCATGGAAAAAGCAGATCCAGTTAGTGCAGGTTGCTCAGGGCTGCATCCAGTCAGTTTTGAATATTTCCTATGGCGGAGACTACACAATCTCCTTGTGCCAGTGCTTAAGTATCCCCAGGGTGAATAAAATTCCTAATATCTAATCAGAACTTAGCTTGTTATATCAACAGTATATAAATACTTCATCATGCTGTGAACACACCTAGGTGCAGTGTATAATCATTCAACCTTAATATGAGAGAAATGTGACCATCAAAGGGAAGAAAGAAACAAGTGTAACAAGTGTAGTTCTGTGTACACAGTAACATTTATTTTCCAAATAAGTACTTAAAAATGAGAAAGCTCATTGAAAAGGATTAAGGGCCAAGGGAAATCATAGCATGTGGATATCAGTTTGTTTAAGAAAACTGTACTGGAGTCTCAGAGCTAACACATACTATCTAAAAAGACTTTAAAAATTACTGTAAGGGCTAACACGGACGAACAAGAAACTAAAGAAATTCTTCAGGGAAAAAAGTCCTCCCATACTAAGTGCAAAATCAGTAGAAACAAAATTAGTAAAGGAGTAAAATCATTAGATATGTGGAGAAACATGTAACAGGAAATAACACTAACAACGCTTTCAAAGATAGCTGTTTGAAGCATAACAAACTTGAGTTCTTTGAAGTAGTTGATAAGCATACAGATAACTGTCATCAGGTTCCTACAATATGCTTAGACTTATAGGAAAAACATTTTATGAAGTCTGAAGAAACTAATTTAATATGAGGCTGCAGGTAAGTAAGGATTGTAACATTATTTGCAGTAGGATGCCACCAGTGACTTCATCCCATAGGGCTTTGTACTGTGCCAAATATTTTCAATTTACTTTGAAAATGAAGTACATAGATGACAAAATTTAGCAATGATACAAAATGATTCTGGATAATAATAAAGAAATTTATGTAGCCAAAGATGGAGTCCTGTTTTACCCATGAAAGGTGAAGCAGACTAAACAGATTTTAACTACGTTCAAGCTTATTTTAAACCTAAATATTAACATACTTGACATTGCATAACTGGACAAGCTTTTCTGTATCCAGTGGCTCAAAAAATACTACTGCCATTGTTAGTGACAGGCTACAGGCTGTGCCTTATGCTGACTGTGCAAGACCCCAGCCGTGGTCTTTCGTTACCCATTTGTTATGGGAAACTGGCTGTGTGAGCTTGGTAGCAAGTAGCTCTTGTTACGGTGTGAAGTTTATGCATGATCATTAAAATATGAGCAGAGGCTGAAAGCAGAGGCCCTGGGAACCTAAACAACTCCGTGCTGGTCAAGAGTTTTTCCTCTCAGTTAAGCAGTGGTGCAGATTGCCCAAGGAGGTTGTGCTGTATCAATCTTTAGAGGTTTTCAAGATGTGCCTGGACACAGTTCTGAGCAACCTCGTGTGAACTCAGAGCTGACCCTTCTTTGAGAAGGAGGTTGGACTAAAGACCTCCTGAGGTTTTGCGTGCGTACTCAAGAGCTGGATAAAGACTGGTTTTGTTTTAAGAAAATTAGAAGCAGCCAAGTAAGGGGGGTGGGAGGGGGAGAGGGACGGAGAAGGCCACACAAAAGGGTGAGGCACCTGCTGCAGCCTGGGAAGATGACATTCCTCCAGGCATCACACACCATGTAGCCCCAGGGTGGAGGCCAAGAGCTGCAGACTGCCTAAAGACTCACCCTTCTTATAAAAGGACCAAACCCTTAACTAGGGGATGGGGAGGTGGAATCAGCGAGAGGACCTCACGAGGAGCACACATTGAGCTCAGTGAATAAGAACATCACAGACCGCAGCCGTTACTGCTGACTACATGGCATCAGCTCCAGATATTCACAGCTGGTGTAGGATATGATTGTTAAGGGAGGATTGCTTTCGGTATGCAGTGATAATGATTAAAAATGTGTAATAACTAATTATTGTCAATGTGTGTTGTTAATTAATGTCAATCTAGTAAAGTGTTGTTTTAACAGTTTGAGACTGACCTGATTTTTCAGTCTTCTAAGCACTTCAATCAGTGCTCTCTAGTTTCCTGATACACACACAGGCATTCAGTTGCAACAGCTGGCTGTGAATGGTTGCAGAATGCCCTAAAAATACTGATTGTTGTTTATTGTTGATAAAAACCGGCTGAAAAAATAATATGTATAATCTTGAAATAATAAAAATAAATGAGCAATTATTTCTAAAAAAATCTATGAACATTTTTAATGAAAATCTAAACTAGATTATTGTTTCTGCTTCTCCTTTTTGACTAATTTTTACTGTAGAAACACATGAAAGAGGTGCATCTCAAATATAGTACACAGTACATGTTCTGTCACCTGAAAGAGATTTATAAAATCACAAACTGAACAGAGGATAAGCACACAATGCAATGCATGAAAAACTATCAAAGCAAGTGAAATTATCAGCACAAGCAACAGAAATACATTATTTTACAATGAAACCTGGCTTTGTGTGAGATTGTGGAGGTGAAAAGTGTAAAGAGGATCAAAAGTAGTTGGTCAAGTTTATTAGAAGACAAGTATATCCTGAAATCCAAGAACACATATTCTACTCAGGAAAATCTGGGGCCTTAGCAAACAAGAAGCTGCAAAAGTGTATCTGAAATATCCAACTACACACTTATCCCTAATCACCCACTTCCTAATATCTTATGACTAAAAAGACAGAACATGTTCAGAATCTAGAAAATATCAGTTGTAACTGACAATTTCACTGCTGACACTCCATCATGTAAATGTCTTCAGAGACTGGTGATAGTGAAGCTAATAATTACTTCAAGGGAATGTTAATTTGGTCAGTAAGGGTGGTTCCACACTGTACACATCTAATTTATATAGATCTGTAATGAAGATCTTTGCAGTGAGGTAAACTTCCTAAATTCCCTTTTTAGTTAAAGGAAAAAAAACCTGGTACTTTTAAGGAAAGACTTATCAGGCCAATTTTAATGTACGCATTGGTATGCACATGCAAGTGTAAAATTGTATCAGTAACCAACGAAAAAGGCTGCATTGGCTGAAGTTCGAAGTAATGCATAAATTCAAATGTATGAACGTCAATGCATTTCAATACAGATATTCAAGTGTACAAAACCTCCCAGTACAGGATCCAGGGACCATAAAATGAAACTAATATGTGCCAAGTTCAAACAAATAAATAAAAAAGCCCACAAAAAAAAAAAGAAAAAAAAATCAGCAAGTAACAGGTATGTGGAATTCCTATCTAAAAGACATCACCACTGAAATAAGTTCACATGAGTTCAAGAGGAGACTGGAACATACTTGGAAGAGAGATTAACTGGAAGTTACTGAATAGATGAACCATATCAGGCTCAGGACACCCCCAAGAGGGAAATAGCAGGGAGCTGGAAGAGGATTGTGGAACTGAGGAGGGAAGCAGTATCACACATGCTTGCCTTTTTTGAGTTTTCCTAAGTGTCCTCTTATGGCTGCTGTTGAAAATATAACACTAGGCCAGGTGGCAGCTTGGTCTGAATCAGCTTTTGCTTTTCTTGTATGTGGCCTTATGGAACCTAAATTCTAAAAACATATATAATGACCACTTTGGATCCAATTAGTTTCTATGTCAGTTGGGAGTAGTCCAAGTGATTGTAGTTCCTCCTGTTATGTCTGTGTTAGTCTAATAAACAGAACATGGACTTAAGCACTGTGCCACAGTACTATTAAATTGTAAACATTGTTGGATTTGGTTTTGACCAATGATATCTGACAACCTTACAGAAAATTCCCAGTCATAGTCAAAGAATAACACAGACCAAGACTTGTTCCTGACAAACAACATGGACAACACCACTATGTTTCAGAGAAGATAAGAGAGATGGTATGTTTGGCTGAGGGCTATGCTGTGCTACTTGCCCTAAGGAGCAGATGATGGAAAAATGTTGCCTTTACTGCTCCAGATGTTCAGCTGTAGTTCCCTGACAGTCTACTGCATTTCAGGAGAGGAACACAAATCCTCTGAACCACATCCCTGCTAGAAGCCCCAGAGAAAGAGAATAGGGGTTCAGACTGGCTGTGCAAATTTTGTTCAGAAGAGTTTGTCCTATCAGAGGTTTTTTCCCACAAAATGAAAGGGACTCAGCTTAAGGTGGATGTGCCAAATCTCATACATTGCATGCAAGAAATATTTACTCAGCCTCCCCTCTTCACAGACTTCTTCAACAGTGCCGGCTTCTCATTTTTAGTGCAGCACTTCTGCCTTTTTTCCTCTCTGTAAACAAGATGTGGCTTCATTTGTGATCTGTAGCTAGCCTCGCTAGGACACTCAAACGGTAAATATGCCATGGCTGAAGTGGTATTAAAATTGTTCCTATTACTTTCCTGTTTCACCACAGAAGTCCCATAACAGTCCCACTGCTGTAGCACTGCAAGGTTGGAGGAGAGAGTTAGTGTTTTTTCTGTTCCATCAGCTAATTCACACTCCTCAGAAATGAGCTGGTGTTTGTGTTTCTAACCCTTGCAAAGTGTAAGTATCACAAAGGGGGCAGAATAAACCACAAAATCTATTCTGGGCCATTATATGTGTGAAAGGTATCAGATCTTTCGAATATGTTCTGCCTTCAGTGTGACAAAGATGAGCTTTGATAAACAGAGCATGTTTAGAGGGGGGGATGTAAACATTTTTTTATTTCCATGTTATCTGATATGTATAACTCTACAGGCTTGGGGAAGAGTGGCTGGAAAACTGCCTGGAGGAAAAGGACGTGGGGGTGCTGATTGACAGTTGGCTGAACATGAGCCCGTAGTGTGCCCAGGTGGCCAAGAAGGCCAACGACATCCTGGCCTGTATCAGAGGCCAGCAGGAGTAAGGAGGTGATTGTGCCCCTGTACTCGGCACTGGTGAGGCCACACCTCGATTACTGTGTTCAGTCATGGGCCCCTCACTACAGGAAGGACATTGAGGTGCTGGAGCATGTCCGGAGAAGGGCAACGAAGCTGGAGAAGGGCCTGGAGCACAAGTCTTATGAGGAGTGGCTGAGGGAACTGGGACTGTTCAGTCTGGAGAAAAGGAGGCTGAGGGGAGACCTCATCACTATCTACAACTACCTGAAAGGAGCTTGTAGCAAGGTGGGTGTTGGTCTCTTCTGCCAAGTAACTAGTGATAGGAGGAGAGGAAATGGCCTCAAGTTGTGCCAAGGGAGGTTTAGATTGGACATTAGGAGAAATTTCTTTACTGAAAGAGTGGTCAGGCCTTGGAACAGGCTGCCCAGGGAAATGGTTGAGTCACCATCCCTGGAGGTATTTAAAAGACGTGTAGATGAGGCGCTTAGGGACATGGTTTAGTGGGCATGGTGGTGTTGGTTTGACTGTTGGACTTGATGATCTTAGAGGTCTTTTCCAACCTTAACGATCCTATGATTCTATGATTTTATAAAATAAGGAGGATGTTAGAAGATTTCTCTATGGACAGCAGCAGACATTTTGTTGAACCATATCCTAGTCCATTTTTCTCTTCACTGGCCATGTATTAGCTGATTGAGACATACTGTGTCTCCTAGAGATTTCTCAAGTGTTGCAACCACTGAGTCATTCCCCCATCTGTGACTTGCACAGCCTGTTGTCCTAAACTACTGACATTTTCTTTTTTCTTTTACGTTTAAACGTAGAGTTTGAAACAGATGCTAGGAATAGTTGATCTTGTCATTAGATTCAGTAGGCTGCCCTCAGCACCAGATATAAGAACTGTAATGTTCGTACACGTCAGATTACTCTTCCATGGTTCATCCATCATCAATATGTCCTTATAGCCATCTGATAACATTCCAGCTTTAAGGCTCTGTGTAAATGTTAGATTTCCATGTAATAACACACAAAATTCTCCTTTCCAATCAAATTGCTTCCTTGTTTCCAGAAGGTTATTTGAATTATCACAAAAATGCAAGTAATATTTTAATGCTGAAGTCAGCAAGCAAATGTTTCCTATGACTGTATCTCAGGTGAAAAATCTTGTGCCTTACTCACAGTAAATATATACTTGCTAAATGATGCACAGTCTTCACAGTGGTTCATGGCAATAATGCAAATAATTTATCAAAATAAACTGAAAATCAACACAGAAAAATACACACAAATACTTGTAGGTGATGTGATAGTTCATTTGACCTAGTTTGCAAATACTCTAAAGAGTAGGAATCAGATAAGGCTTTTTTTTTTTTTTTTGACAGAACATTACAAGATATTAATGAAAAATCTGGTATTATCTGTGCCAGAAATTTCCTACTGATCCTGCTTGAACTGAAATGAACTATAGGTTTGCCTTAACATCAAAATGTTGGAAAGACTCTTGTTAATAAAACATATAGTTCTAGATGACTGCATCCAAGTGTCTTATCTTGTTACATCAGCTTCTGAAGCAAACCTTAATTTAAAAAGAATGGAAAGCATATAGCGTATCGGCATATAACAGGTGTTGCACAGGTACAAGATATTGCAGTTGAGTGTAGCTCTTGAGAGCTTATAAATTATCATAAGCCATGATCTAAATGCTTTTTTTTCAGTAATTATCTTTCACATAATTAACAAGGCAAAAAAAGATTTTATGCTTAGACAGTAGCAACGACCAATTGAACAAACATTTGGTCCTTTAGCCCAGAAATAAGAAACAACCTGAAGAAAATGGCTAGTTCTTACTATATTTTTTTTTTCCTTCTCAGGACTGTTTGTGCACATAAACTTTATAGCACTATAGAAATATTGGATTTTGCAAGTTGCTCAGTTAGTGACTTACATCTGTCCTCCCTCTTAATTCAATTCTGATATATATTTCCTTCCTGTCTCTAGAGAAAGGTGTCTTTAATGGAGCCAGCTGCATTTTGCCAGTATTACTACTTCGTTGTGTGTTTTGCATAACATTCAATGAACATAATGTTAATATAGTTCAGGTCATAATGTACAAAATTATAACTCTCTTTATTCGCCACTCATTCTGTATGAAAATTAATTCAGCTGTGTAACAGTAGAATGAAATTTGGAAGAATGAATTGTTTAATGGTTATTTAATATTAGAAATGTTTGCTCTAATTTAAATATTTTTTCTGTGAAAATGCTTTTATAACCATCCAAGCTAATATGCTTTTTACAAAAACTTTGAATAAGTGGTTTGTAATTTTTTAATCATGATTCAAAAAACTGCATATTTTAAAAAAGCAAAACGTAAAAAGTAAACAGCAGGGAGTTAAAAAGAGTAGTTAAAATCAGTAATTAAACTATTACATTCTTAGCAATTGTGTCAAGGGAAAGTATGAAGTCAGTATTTTTAAAATACATCTCGTTAAAAGTCAACCAACTTCTAATCCAGCTAGAAGGGAACTTAAGTATGATTTAACACTACATGTCCACATTCAGCTAGCTACACACAACAATGGGCAAGCAACAGAGAATATGAATATCTTGAGCATAACATTGGGAAAAAAATGTTATGCTCAAGAGAAACGTTTCTTTCAAGAGAAAGAAAATCATGAAACTAAAAAGACCCAGTTTTACTCCTGTTAAAAATTGAACAAAAGAAAATCTCCTATCTATTTTAATGACAGTTATATTGGGTTGAAGTGGAAAATTACAGCAATTCTAAGTAACTAAAACTCTGCAAAATAAAATAATCTGATTCTGATTTTAATGGTAGTAAGTACAGGGGAAAGACATGCATTTGAAGGCCCTGTAACTGTTTAAACCACTTAAACATAATTTTATTATTTACTGTAAGAAAAAGAACAGATTCAACAGCATAAGAATTTTTTGTATTTTTTGTATCATTTTGATTAAATGAACCACTACATAAATTAAAAAAACTGAACCTTGAAAATAAGTGCAAGTGATTTTTAAACTAAAATAGAAGAAGCTGCAGTGGAAAGAAAAAAATTTTTCCCCTTCTGAAAACCAGAGCCTCTCTATGCTACTCCCAAAGAATACAATGCCAGCAGAAACAAAATCTCTCTCTCCTGTTTATGCTCAAGGCTATACAACAGACTGTCAGTTTGACTCATGCACATTCAGTGCCTCTCATGGCCTCTTAGTTTCTGACTGAACCACTTATTCATTTTAGTGAGCATGTACATCAGTAGACTCATCTGTCTGTACTTCCATTGGGATGCTTGGTCAGGTCCTTAACTGTCTATGGAGTGAGATATTAAGTGAGATCAGCCTCACTCTCCTTTCTCAGCTTTCTTACAGGTGTACACAAAATACCAGAGAGGCCGTTCCCTGGCTGTCAACCTAGGCTTGAGAGGACAGCCTAGGAGTTTGGGTCCTTGGAGGAGGGCAAATAGGAGCCCTAAATTAATACAAAACATAACCACATTGTAGTCTACCTTGACTACATTTCTGGTGCAAGTGTGTGAAGCACTTTCTAAACTGAATGTGAAAAAGCACATTTGAACAATTTTATTTCATTTATTTGTTTTATTTATTGACACAGCCAGAGGCCTTCCCTGCATATGTCCATTAACATATTTTCCCGCAATTTTTTTTTTTTTTACTAATAGCAAGATGATGTACCTTTAGATGTAAACTCTCAAATAAGTTGTTAAAAGTAGATTTCAGAAGTATTAGCAGTTAGAAAGTATGAAAGCTGTTAGTCTTGTTTTCCAAAGGTTGAGTAAATTATATTTGTCTGTATTTCTCCAGATTTTGTTTGGGTTGAACAGGTTAGTCTTAGAAGTCAAACACAGTCAAAATGACATTTCACCTGGGATGAAGTTGTTCATACTCTAGTTCTTATTGTTGACCTTAAATATAAACTACAGCAAACAGAAGAACTATCTCCTTCTTTGAAGTACATTCCTACAATTCTATTGAACAGGATAGTTTTCTTGGCAAATTTTGTCTGCAGAAAGTATACTGCATGCAAGGTGTATATATGCAATGAATACACTGTAAAACCAAAAGGCACTGTTAAGTGATGGCAATACTGATTGAAACTGTTGGAATTTTTTTGAAATCTTTTTTGCAACTCGGTACCCTGCAGGGCTTGATTCATTAATGATAATAATTCTATCACAAAATATCAGAATAATGCTATAAATTATTGACAGTACTGGGCCTGTCAGACTAATTTTGTTGCTATCATATGATCTTCAATGGGAAATAGGTTAATAAGTGAGCACTGCTCTGTTTCTGTGACCTTTTAGGGTTTATAAGCAAGAGTATCCTGTTATAAAGATTGTGCAATCCTATCTTACATGCAGATCCCAATCTTTTATATAAATCTCAGAAGAATTGTTAGTAAGATATCTGGTGAAGCAGCTTTTCCCCAAATTCAGGCTGGATCGATGGGCTGAGGCCAACTGTATGAGGTTCCACAAGGCCAAGTTGCCTGGGTCACAACAACCCCAGGCAACGCTACAGGCTTGGGGAAGAGTGGCTGGAAAGCTGCCTGGAGGAAAAGGACCTGGGGGTGCTGATTGACAGTTGGCTGAACATGAGTCCGCAGTGTGCCCAGGTGGCCAAGAAGGCCAACGACATCCTGGCCTGTATTAGAAATAGTGTGGCCAGCAGGAGTAGGGAGGTGATCGTGCCCCTGTACTTCGCACTGGTGAGGCCGCACCTCGAATACTGTGTTCAGTTTTGGGCCCCTCACTACAGGAAGGACATTGAGGTGCTGGAGCGTGTCCAGAGGAGGGCAACGAAGCTGGTGAAGGGCCTGGAGCACCAGTCTTATGAGGAGCGGCTGAGGAAACTGGGACTGTTTAGTCTGGAGAAGAGGAGGCTCAGGGAAGACCTCATCACTATCTACAACTACCTGAAAGGAGCTTGTAGCGAGGTGGGTGTTGGTCTCTTCTCCCTAACAATAGGACGAGAGGAAATGGCCTCAAGTTGCGCCAAGGGAGGTTTAGATTGGACATTAGGAAAAATTTCTTTACTGAAAGAGTGGTCAGGCCTTGGAACAGGCTGCCCAGGGAAGTGGTTGAGTCACCATTCCTGGAAGTATTTAAAAGACGTGTAGATGAGGCGCTTAGGGACATGGTGTAGTGGGTATGGTGGTGTTGGGTTGACGATTGGACTCGATGATCTTAGAGGTCTTTTCCAACCTTAATGATTCTATGATTCTATGATTCTATGAAATGTAAGTGACTTATGCCTTCACCAGTTTCCTTAGGGATAACAGCTATATCTATCACCTTTTCATTAATTGTAGAATGGTCAACTAATTCAGATATATTTCAGATACTTGTATCACTTACACTCATCTCAGGGCACAAAATTGCAGGTGCAAAACTTAAATCATGAAAAAACACCTCATTAACAAGGAAACTGTTATTTAACACCACAGAAATAACAGAAACAGTTTAACTTTCTCAGGTTTTGATCTGATTTTCCCAGGGTTCCCTGAGTTCTTACCTGGTTGTTGAAGCTGTTGCATGCTAATGAAGATTTTTCAGATTGCTTTTTTAAAAGAGGGACTGACTTCATAGGCTTGAAAATTACAGGCGGTAAAGGAGAAAACAAATATAGTTTGTAACTCGATGATCTTAAGGGTCTTTTCCAACCTAAATGATTCTATGATTCTATGATCCTTTAAAATAACAATGTGACTAAAGGTTCCCCCCATACACTGCCTTTATCTACTTGTTAGTGGAGAAACAGTGGACACAAGTTTGTGAAGTTTACATTTTTCACTCAGGTCAGGACTGGAGTTCTTTTCAGGGAACATTACACTTTATAACAAGGGAATAAAGATAAATCTGGGGTTTTTGGAGGACTTGGTAGTTTTTTGGGTTTTGTTTTGTTTTGTTTTTTAACAATTCAATTCTAACAAACCTGAAGAGTTCTTACACACTGATCCCTTCAAGATCAACGCTGCAAATCAGATAACATCGCAGTAGTTTCCATAAACACATATTTCTTACACTTTTCTTCCAACAGACTTCAGCAGGAGAAAATTTTCACTATAAATTACAGATTCATGCCATACTAAATGACTTAATTACTTTATTTCAGTGTATTGGAGTGACTACAAGAATCCTACTTTAGTAGAAGAACCTCAAGATATATGAAGACCTTTTTACTTAGAATTCCAAGCTCCACGCACAATCAACTTGTGAAGCTACGTCTTTTGAAGAGAAATCTTACTTTCTTTTAAATCTAGATAAGATTTTTTCAATCATTTTGGCTGATATTTTGCTCCAATTCAGGGCCTAAAAGTTAAATATTTAAATCTAAGCTGTTAACCTTATGGCATTCCATATAACAAATTAACAAACAGGAAAATCCCCAAAGGAAAATCTTCTCAGCATAAAATAAGCATGCCTATTTTTTTCCATTAGCTATAAAGAGAATCTAGGGTTACTAGTTCATATTTAATTATCTTAAATATTTTTAGCTGGATGATGTAACTTTGACCCTTCATTCAACAAGGCAGACTTCTAGCTTTGAACTTGTTGGCTATTATTTTCCTTTTCATTAAGGCTTTGACAGATACACTCTTACAAATCCAGCTGTTACAAATGAGCAAGTTACACTTCCCTTCTATTTTTCTAGCTAACTGCTTGTGATCTCCATCCCTCACTCTCTCCTGGCAGATATGTCTTCATCACAGCTGATTCAGTGCAAAGTCCATCAGCTTATACTACACCCCATCGTCACCAGCTATTTTTTAAAATAAATTCCTAACATTTTCACCGAAGTGGTTCATCTCCTTTTCTCCCTCTCTGTTATAAAGGTAGAAGCTTCTAGCAGGGAGACACTAACAAAAGTCAAGGAAGATATGGGAGAGCAGGTAGTGTATCTTAAAGTGTTATAGCTAGTTAACTAATTGAAAATATGTTATAACTTACATGCATTTGAAATCTCATCATAACCATTTTTGCACTATACTAATAAGCTATAGTAGTGAAAACAAGATGTTTTTCACAGTGTATATCCAACATTGATTGTGGTAAGCCTACTAGGCAATAAGGGGTTGAATATGCAGTGCTTTCATTAATCATAGTTTAAGACAAATGCTGAGTCTATAAGCAGCACTGAAGGTTTCTCTTTGGGGAAAAAAATGTTTCATCCTTGGCATTAGGATTTTAGAGAGGTTCTAATTGTCTTACTTATGACAAGAAAAGCCACTTAATCACATTTTTTCAGTAAAAGGCATGCTAATAGTACCCCAGAAATTGTTCTCAAAATATTACTTCCCATTTCTAAAAATAAAATAAAAAACTAGAGGCTTGCATTTTTTAAAAGGAAATATTGTTTGAAGGGGAGTAAAAAAAAGGTTAATGAAAAAATAGAACTGACTAAAACCATTTAAAACTTAAAAAAAAAAGTATTGAATATACATTCAATTTAGAAACACAGAAAAAATTGGTGTAGTTTCTAATTTTTTCTGTAGTATGTTACACAGTGTTTAACACATTGTGAGGGAAAAAAAGAGACAGGAAATAGTAATGTCCTTGTAATGAGTCCTATTCTAAAACCATTCATTCAGTTGAATTTTGACTTCTGTTTATGTATTCATTAAGAATAGATTGGACCTTAAAATGTGTTATAGTAAACTTCACAGAGGATCATAATATCTGAGATTTTCCCTTCACTAAGTCATTAATCACATGTAACTGCACTACTCTCTTCTATCCTCTTCCTCTTCCTTCTCTTACTTAGGGAACAAAATGGAATAAAAAGGAGGTCAGAAATTTTGGAGAGTATTCTTTCATGTGATACAACTTATCTTGTTTTGTGTGTTTTCTTCCTATTTTCATTAGCAAAGATGTCTGAATTAAATGATGAAGCATATGCTTAAATTCTTTATAATTGTTGTGGTTTAACCTGGCAGGCAGCCAAATACCACGCAGCCGCTCACTCACTCCCCCCCACCTCAGTGGGACGGGGAGAGAATCGGAAGGGTAAGGGTGAGAAAAACTCGTGGATTGAGATAAAGACAGTTTAATAGAACAGGGAAAAAAGGGAAAATAATAATGATAGTGATAAAATATACAAAATGAGTGATGTACAATGCAATTGCTCACCACCCGTGCTGACCGATAACCAAGTAGCGATCAGTACTTCCTGGATCACGCCTACCATTCATATATTGAGCATGACGTCACATGGTATGGAATACCCCATTAGCCAGCTGGGCTGGCTGTCCTGATTGTGTTCCCTCCCATCTTGTGTACCTAGCTCAGTCAGTAGGCACAGGAGCTGTCCTTGGACTAGGAGGGCACTTAGCAACAACTGAAAACGTCAGTGTGTTATCAACATTCTCCTCATACTAAATCCAAAATACAGCACTAGGAAGAAATTTAACCCTATCCCAGCCGAAACCAGGACAATAATGTATTGAAAAACTGGGGATTCCAAAAGCTAATCTAAGTTTAAATGTATGGAATTAGATTGCTCTGTAATGGTTATGAAAATAAGACCAAGAGAAGTAATGCTGGGGAAGCAAAATATCTTTGCAGAAATAATACTATTATTTACCTCCTTATAACTCTAGCTGCTACAGAAAGGTGTTCTGAATAAATACAGAGAGGTCTCAAATTAATACTGAGTCTAGATTTTAGGTACAAAAAAAGGAGTTTGAAAATGCAAGGTGAAGCTTATCACAGTTTATGACAACAATAGAAGAGAAAAGGAGCAGCTTTTTCTCTCATTGGAATAATATAAACATTGACGTTACTTTAGAATTTCAGATAATTTGTTTATCCTAATTAATGACTTACTTTTTCTGTGTATCATTTACTGAAAAAATGTGTCTGTGCATGTAGACTCATTTCATATATAAAAGTAATTCACTAATACATTCCTAATTTACGGGTACTCCATTTGTAGGTCTCTGAGACTTATAAAGGTGGGTGAAACAGCTACATTAACTTCACAGGGCATATGGGGAAATGGGTGTACGGGAATGATATTCATAATAATCTGTCCCCTAAATAGAAGCAACCAAAAGAGAACAATAAGAAAACTATGAAGGCGTGCTTGCTGCTCAACCGGTTTTAGGTTTTTTGTTTGTTTGTTTTCTTTTCTTTTTTTTCTTTTCGTCTCGTTGCTTTTTAGTGCAAGCACACAGGAAGACTTGGGAACAGGGTACAGCTCTTAAACCAATTTTTTCTGTCTCAGAGCAGTGCGCTCATACTAGGTCACAGAGCCACGTTCCTTCATGTTTACTTTTTTCACAGCCACACTGACATCTCATTGTTGATACACTGTAACACATCTTCAATGTAGGGCCAAGATTTTCTTTCAGGTGAGTCTTGTCGTTAATGTGGGAGATAGGAAGCTCTTTGGAAAGGTGCAAACTGACAATTTGCAACTTCTTTCTTTGTTTAGGTCTCATTAAAACCAAATTGCTACTTTGCTAAGACATTCCTCAGAGAAGTTTATTTTTTTGAAAATGTTCTGATTAGGTGTGTTTGTTGTCTCCATTCTACTGTGGAGCCACAAGTTACAAATTAACCCAGATTTATGTCCCACATTTGTGCTTTGTTTGCAGGAGACAGAGGTGTAACAAGCAGAGGAATTGTATTATATATGTATACATGTTTGCTATCTATACTTATTGTAAACATACACATGCATAGCCAGTAGTTGAATATTTCCTTAAAATGAGAAAAGAATTTGAGAGTGTCCGGAACTTCACTGGCCAAAAAAAGAGCAGAGTAGTAGATCATGTTCTGGGGAAGTAGAAACTGAATAATTACCGTCTTGTAACCAAAGAGGGACAAGGGCAAAAAAGATACTATCTTTCCTTCATTGTCACTGTGGTCAGTAGAGATATAGTAATAAGCAGAGATGAGCTAAAAAGATAGAGCAATAGGGATACTTGGTAGACCTGAAATAAAGGGCTATGTCACAGAAGTAAAAAAAAATGGCTTTGTTAACTAAGAATTAGCCATTTTTATACAGTCATTTTTTATTATCGTCTTTGCACTGCAGAATGCAAACTCCTGTTTTATTTATTCTGTTTTAATAGGAGAAAAACATGAACAGATTTGTGTTCATACAATTTTGTTCTGAGATATTTTCCCCATCTAATTTTGCATTGCAAACTCCTCAGATTTTATGTATATCAGCAGTGTAACACTAAGCATTTTAATTACAGTGAATGATGAGTTTCCTACATTGAATAAAATGGAGACACCATCTCATGAGCTCACTTATTATATAGACACTTGACTTCTGTTAAATATTCTGGCAACATCCAGACAGAGTAAATCTGTTTTACCGCTGAATAGTCTATATTTACTGAAGTGGTCCACTGATTTAAAGTGGATGTTAAATGGGAAACCTTAGCATAGCTGACACAGTGGAAATAAGTGGTGAAAAAAAAAGTGTTTTTAGACGTGCCATGTGCCATATTTCTGGCATAACACCAAATGTCAATGAGACATTTGGTATTATGTCTTACTGACATAAAAGCAAAGAATATTATATGCCATACACATTTATATACCAAAGAGCCCCAAAGAGTTAAACAGTTGACTGGGGTTTTTTTTAACATTTTCAATGCAACAAATTTCAAACATCACTGAAGGCTTATAGCTTTCCCTTTTTTTAAGCTAGATTTTGCTTATGAAGAAAATACTTAGCCATAGAAAATATACTTGTATTTGTAAATATAACTTAAAAACAAAACAAAAATCGATACAAATTCTTTTAATTTCTATTGGACATAAAGTGCATTGATATAATGAAATTCAGTTTTGTGAGAAGTCCTCATTTTGCCTGATACGCATACTATTTGTGAAATAAGTAGAAAATATCAGTCAGGCGTTTCATAGTTTAGATAGGCTGAGCATTAACATTATCTAACCTCGGACACAATTTCCCATTACCAAAAAAAGCTCTAGCATGTTTTATATATTCAGTCTAAATTCTTGCATGTACTTACCAATCCTAAGGCATATTTTGTACAAACACAAATGTTTATTTTCACAGATGTTCAGATACACCTGTATTTCCTAAATTTTCTTTCAACACAGTATTCATTATTTTCTCAAATCTATTAATCATTTATCTCAAAAGAAAAGAAGATGTCTTTTGATTTTTCTGAAGTATCCAGGTCTTTGATATTTGGATTTAAAATGGTCTCTCAGATTGTTAGAAAGCAAGGTGGCTGCATTTGAGGTCAAATTGATGTTGAATTGTCTTCTCTTTTCATTAGACAACTTGCTGCATAATTGCAATTTTTACTTCCTCTTAAGTACAAAAATTAATTTAGTATTTCTTCAGTTTTCACTATGTGCCCTTTAGGCACATTGATACTTAGTCACAGAAAGAACAGCGAATGTTCCGTTTTTTGTCAATTCTGGGATTATTTTCATTTAGTTTCATGATTTAATAATAATAAAACACTACTTAACCAGAATGTTTGGAAATCCTCATTTAGTGCTTTGCGGGGTGTATTTCCAAAGATATGACTTTAATGTCTACTCTTTGAGAACAACAAAAGAGTATTTGAAAATTTGTGACACTTTTAAGCTAAAATTGCAAACATAAAGTGGATGTTTACATCCACTAGGCATTTGCATGTGCTATATTGTTGTGGTTTAACCCTGCAGGCAGCCAAACACCACACAGCCGCTCGCTCACTCCCCCCACCTTAGTGGGATGGGGGAGCGAATCGGAAAAAAAAGTAAAATTCATGGATTGAGATAAAGACAGTTTAATAAAACAGAAAAGGAAAGGAAAATAATAATAATAATGATGATGGTGATGATGATGATGATGATGATGATGGAATATACAAAATAACTGATGCACAATGCAATTGCTCACCACCTGCTGACCGATGCCCAGCCAGTCCCTGAGCAGCAATCGCTGCTCCCCAGCCAACTCCCCCAGTTTATGTACTGATGTCATATGGTAGGGAATACCCCGTTGGCCAGTTGGGTTAGTTGTCCTGGCTATGCTCCCTCCCAGCTTCTTGTGCACCTGTGTCCTGGTTTCAGCTGGGATAGGGTTAAATTTCTTCCTAGTGCTGTGTTTTGGATTTAGTACGAGGAGAATGGTGATAACACACTGATATTTTCAGTTGTTGCTAAGTGCCCTCCTAGTCCAAGGACAGCTCCCGTGCCTACTGACTGAGCTAGGTACACAAAATGGGAGGGAACCTAATCAGGACAGCCAGCCCAGCTGGCTAATGGGGTATTCCATACCATGTGACGTCATGCTCAATATATGAATGGTAGGCGTGATCCAGGAAGTACCGATCGCTACTTGGATATCGGTCAGCGCGGGTGGTGAGCAATTGCATTGTACATCACTCATTTTGTATATTCTATCATTATTTATTATTATTATTATTTTCTCTTTTCTGTTCTATTAAATTGTCTTTATCTCAACCCACGAGTTTTTCTCACTCTTACCCTTCCGATTCTCTCCCCGTCCCACTGAGGGGGCAGGGGGAGTGAGTGAGCGGCTGCGTGGTATTTGGCTGCCTGCCAGGTTAAACCACGACAACCTGGCAGAGCATGGGAAGCTGAAAAGTCCTTGGCTAGCATAAACACTACTTAGCAACAACTAAAACATCAGTGTGTTATCAACATTCTTCTCATACTAAATCCAAAACACAGCACTATGCCAGCTACTAGGAGAAAATTGACTCTATCGCAGCCGAAACCAGGACAGTAAACTAACATTTATATGATGTAGTTTTAATATGTATAAATTTTGTGCAAATCACAAGAGAACTGATCTTTAAGAAGTGATCTTTAAGAAGTGTCATGTTGGCATCACGGAGTGCTTATCTCAACGTATTAAGTAACTAAATATAATTATATTAAAATTATCTTTCCACAAGAAATTACTGCTTGCAAAGAACAATGGTAAAGAAGAGGTAAATATTTAAGAAAAATACCTTGTCTCCTAGTAATCATAATGACGTTGTCTTGGAATGATCTGCTGCTTGGATTGCATGATGCCATTTTTAAGGGAAGATGAGTCAGGTGGATTTAAGACCCAGAATATTTCTTCCCTCTGTTCGTTTGTTGCTGCTCCTGTTTATTGCTCCAGCAGGTGTTACAGAGATGCAGACACACACACACATGAACACAGTCAACCACACACATCAGCAAAAGCAGAGCTTTACATGCTGTCATGCAAACACCAATAGCACTTATGTAAACATGAACACAGACTGCCCAGACTTGTTCCTTCTCCTTGGTTGATCAGAATTGGTGTTCCATAATGAAAACATACACAGAAACACACACACACACAGAGTCTAGACGCACAACCACACCACATTCATGGATCCCCCATACATTAACATGGGCTTTAAACCCATCCAATACCCATGGTCAGACCCTGGGCCCCTTCCTTAGTCAGTGTGTCAGACCTTGGGTGTTTCCAGACACAGGTCTTCTCCTACTCACTGGCTAGTAAAGCTTGATGACCAGTTAGTCCAGCCAGCAAAGCATACCCATGCATCTGGTGCTTCCCCTGAACATCCCATTACAAGTTATCTACATTCCCATAAGTTTTACATAATCCCACAAGCCCCTTCAGATATCCCAGGATAAGTCTGCCTTTCCCAAGAGGCCCATGAAAATCTTGTTTCCCCCTTTCTTAACAGCTACAAAGTTCAGAATGAGCGTCTCTGAGGCTACACCTGAGGGATTCCTTCAAAGGCCCATCGGTCAGTAACCTAAAAGTTCTGGTCTTGGTATTGTGACCATTATACTTTGCTTCCCAGGGTTTGTGTACCTGTGTGTTTAACCTATTTTCCTGTCTCTTACTTATTTGTTTTTTAAATGCTGAATCATAGTTAATTATTCTCACAAACCAGAGGTCCTTACCATACAGTTGACCACGTACCCTTACATTCCACATATCATTTTGATTTCACATACATTTGCAACCCTATCTTGAAATTGAGATGACTCCATTTATTCAGTAGGTAATAAAATAGTATAATTAAAACAGAACCATGGACTGAAACTACATGAAAATTCAATATGAAGTAGTTTTAATATGTATAAATTTTGTGCAAATCACAAATTTAAGGGGCATTCCTCTTCAATTTGAAACAAAAAGATACTGCAATCCTAATGTACTTAAGAGCAGAATGACCATAATGCATTAATGCGATGTAGCCATGAAAAAAGAAAACTTAATTTTAGAATATACGAGGTGAGATATTTCTGGCAGAGACAGTAATATAAATGTCTACCTTTGCTTCAATATATCTCACCTGGTGGGATGGCACTTAAATTATCATGGACAATTCAGGTCACCTACATTCTAAAAATAGAATATATAAGGAAAAAAGACTCCAATCTTTCAGGATGCAACAATAAAATGCTAATGTAATCTAATAGGAGGAGGACTGAGGGGGATAATTCTGTTCATTCCAAAAAAAAGGTATGTAAGCTAATGGGCAATTTTAGCACTAAAGTAAACGGACACAAACTGGACATTATAAGGCTAGTCTTTAACCCTCAAAAAGCTGATATTTTAGAACGTAGCTTCTACATCAGAATAGAGGGAACAAAAATCTAAATAAATTTAAGAAGATTGTATGATATTAGACAGCACTGGATTCCACAACAGAAGATACACTTTTAAATCCTATATTTTCTTTACTAAATATATTTTCGTTACTAAAATGGCTGTAGAAAATGATCAAGATCTTGGAGCCTGTCATTACATTTTTCTAAGAGAAGTTAGTGGGAAAGGAGAGAGTGATCTTTAGATAAGCATCTACTCTTTCAAAGATGCTTTAAGCTGTGTCTCAGCTGTAGGGGAGTTCAATTCGGTGGTGTTCCTTCAGCACCTGATCCCTCAAAAGTTTGGACCCGTGATCTGGTGAGCAGTGATCCTTCATTTCATTCAGTACCCAGAGAAATTAGAGTATGGTGAAAAAGGGAAAGCACATGAATTCAGGACACAGCCAGGTCATATACTGCAACTTGTAAAGAGCTCTGAGTTTTATGAGATAGATGTAGTCTTTTTATATTTAGTGAAGAATTAGAGAAGTGGTTTATGTGGTTGTGTGTGTGCAGTAGTAGCAGAAGTTTAAGACAGGGATGAAAAGTGTTTGCTTGGAATTGCAGAACACAAAAAAAAGATGCTTTTGCTGGGATTTTTAAAATAATAGTAATAATAACATAATAAAATTTATTGAATACTTTGTCCTCCTTTGCTGAAAACCTTAATAGTAATATGGCGCAGGTTTTCAGTTGCTCTATACCTTCAATCAGAGCCAGACTTTCCTACAGAGCTCTGACTTTAATTAAATATCAGCATAAAAGCTAGAAAGTTGAAAGACCTGCTCACTTTTTAGAAACTCTGATGCTGGCATGCTGGAAATAAAAATACAGCACAAATAGAGATTATTATCAGGACTTTTTTATCTAATTATTCCTCTCTTAATAAGGCAATAATGCAGCTGAAGTCCAACCACTTGATTTCCTGGAAAACAAGAAAATGACATGGAAAAATATAAAATTTTGCTATAACATTTATGAATTACTAATTTCAGACTGAATTTGAAAGTCCAGGAATGCAAGAGTGAAGTTGAAGAACAGTCAGGTATTTATGGCAGGGACTATAAAGATCTGTCATAATTTTAACAAATGCTGCCAGCTGGGAATTAAAAGCTTCTGAGCTGAGTTGCAAACCAATTTCATTTGTGGAGTTAGAGTATCTGTGTGCTAATAAAATACTTCTGCTGCTTTCTTTTTAACGTTGTGGATCACTGAAAATATTTTCTTTTAGACTACAGCATATTCTCCACTATACAACTCTTTAAAATAGCTGAAATACTCAGCTTGTATCTAACTGACGCTGCATAACTTTAGCAACAAGACCTTGAGGAAAACCACCTGGGGAGAAAATTCTTTAAAGAAAAAGGTGATTCAAAATAATGGGTCTAGGGAGAACCTTTCTAAAGCTGTAGAGTAATTTAAACAGAAGAGTCATCAAGGCATAAAATATACTTCCTCAAAATCATCCTGAAAGAAACCAGAAACCTCACAGAAGTGACAACTACTCTGAGAAGCGAGATAATCCATACATAACATGGGGAACATTTTGGAGCAGTGTAAAATGAAGAAAAGTGGCAAAGTCATTCATGTAATCAGAAAAAATAGCAAAGACTATTGATTACTTGGGAGTAGATACAACAGACAATTAAGGCATTGTGATCCTAAGCATCACACAATGTAACTTTTACATGTGTGAGTCCCAAAGCGAAATTCAGATAATGTGGAGTGCCTGAGCTCCTAGTCTAATGCACTGAAGAATTAAATGGTTCAGAATGGCAGAATTTATAGCAATCGGCCTACAATTGCCTGAAGCAGCCAGTAGGAGACTTTGTAAAGAGAGCTGTGTCTCCAGATCAACCCTTCACAGATGCCCAAAGACCTGGGCTGCAGGGAAAAGCTATTTCAGCACAGAATTTGCAGCCCATGGGCTTTTTCTCATTTAGGGATTTTGCAAGACTGCAGCAAAGGAGGTTTCCTTCTTTCTTTCATAAGATAATAGAGAGTCTTCTTTTGGAAAAAAGCTTTAACAAATAGCACACTTGTGTGATATAGAAGAGATTCCTATTCCAGTGTTTTCATAAAACGGTTCAAATTCTGTACTCTCAAGAAAATGTTACAACCAGAGCTGTATGCTGTTCTACCATGAACAATAGCATCTCTTTTCCTGTTGATGCTGTCTACATTAATGAAATAAATTACACTGAATAAAAACAATTAGCTGGATATTAGAGGAGGTGCAAGAAGAATTAACGATTTAACCCAGTAAAAACAGTGCTAATTTGGGAAAGTAGAGAGCTATGTTTGATATATGTTCAAGTGGAATTTCTATATTTTATCCAACTGTCATGACCAGAATCAAATCATAAGCTACTGCAGTTGGGTGAAATGCCTCTACTTTTATGTTTTAGTAATGTCAGTCTGCCTACAGTCTTCGTATCAAAAATGATCATTTGAGTATCACTACTTTCAGAGACACAGGCAGCATGAGATGAATATGAATACTTCTACTCTTTTTTTCACTCCTTTCTCTGAAAGTCAACCTAGCGATAAATGGAGACAACTATGAACTGTATGTACACCCCATATAAAAGTCTGCCCCACTTCTGGGAGACAGCAGCAACAGTAGTTCACAAGAGAGATGTTTAGTAAGAAAACTTCTGTACCGTACTGATCAGGATGGCTTATTCCACTCCTCATCTTAAAGAAGGCTGGGATTTACCACAGAGGAAGAAAGATGCACTTTTTACCAATTAACAAAAAATATTGTCAGGGGTGAATTCTGACAGTTTTTCTTTTACTCATGTCCCACAGACCTTTGGTCTTTTCCTAAAGTATAAAAAGAAAAGATAAAAAAGAAGAAAAAAAGAGAAGGTACAAGACATTATGAGGCAGAAGACATACTTTAATTTTGTAATGGAATTATAGTATTTGTTTTGATTAACATTAATTATAATTCCATTAAGAATCCTAGCATTCTGAGTCAAATACTGTCTTTAGCAAAAAATATGTTTTTAGCTGTAGGATCACATTTTGCTTTTCTAACCAACATTAATAGATAGTATTCTGCGTTCCAATGTAGTAATCCATTTTTGTTGAAGATTTATTTTAAGAAACGGTGAAAGGTTAAAAACAAGACATATTTTGGAAACACCATAAGGATATTGGCTGCTGTTAGTAAGAGAAATATGTTTCAGCTTTATTGTGCAAGAAGCAGAGCTCAGTAGGATTTTCCTAGTAATTATTTGAAATTATTTGAAAAGTAAAGGAGCCAGGGATCTACTTCTCACCTCAGAAACAGTTAAAGCATTTCCTCCATAGGTAAAGTACCAAAACAGCTCTTCCAGGCAGAGCCTGGAATCCCATTAAACTGAAAATAAATCTGAAACTCTCTTCCTGTTCCAAATAGCATGCTGTTATACTAAAAGTGGGACTCTCACATCTCAAAACAGCAGCAACTACATTGCAGACACATAAGTCTTCTGTTGGCTCTATCCCACTCTGCCTCATTTCAGTTTTTACTTACTCCTTTTAATGTGCCAGAAGGTCTTTTGGATTTATAATTTAAATATAATCATCACTTTGTGGAACATCTGTCTTTCTTCTGTCACCTGAGGTAGCTTTAATTCCTCTGGCAGTTTAGTAGCACTGAGGTTTGAGGTTCACAGTATAACTAAGTTGAAAGTTGGTGCGAAATGAAGCTGTGAAGTTCAACAAACTCTCACAGAGGATTTTTTCAAGAATATGGATCTGAGTCAATGATATAGAGAACACCAATGCAGATAAGAGAAACGCTTTTTTCCCTTTGAAATCCTTAGCTGTTATCCTTAGACCATGGGATAATTAGATCATGAGCTAATTGAAACATACAAATTAATTGCACTGATTGTTATTTATATGAGGTGATAGTCTTTTCCTGACAAATTTGCTTTGATGAGGCAAAGGAAGCACTTGACATTTTGCCATTGAAAGTTAATTGCTTTCCTGCACCAATTAAAATGACACAGTATTTGAACTGAATTGCTTAATGTGCTGTTCCAAAGAAAAAAAGAAGGCAATGCATAACGTAAGGTATCCATGAGTTTAAAGCACAATGTATCAGTCTGACCAAATTTATAATAAGCCTAGAAATCCTTTAGTTGCCAGAGATTTTTGGCAGAGAGTTCTTAAGTTCTGAGGAAAAAAATCATGGTCTTTCAGTAAACCAATGACAGGCTGATGATTCCTCAATGCTGGCATCAGCTTTGAAGGAAATTTCCTGAGACTTCCTAGACCTAGAGAAAGAAAAGTAAATAATGCAAGTAAGAAAGACTAAACTTAAGCAAGAGTCATGGAGTAGAAGTGGCAAGTTGAACAAATGAGCTTGACCATGACTGCAAGCTGTTCTGAACTTCTTTCTTGCTGTTTGTCTTTCTTACAAAAGCAAGGGCAGTAGTACATCACAGAACATAAGAATAAATGCTATTATGATTCTGCATGTGAACATGCATCATAGCGTTCTAATCTCCTCCCACACATCAGTCCTCCCTTTGTAATGCAATTCATAGCCCATCATTTGTGGTTCTTCTACCAGAGAACAGTCAAACAGGCACTACTAGCCAATCTCTTCAAGTTGAACAGTAAATTTAAGTAAGTAATATTCACTAGGACACAAAAAAGTGCCATTTTTCTATCAACTGTTTATTATAACATATATAAGCAACTTTGTAAGACAAGGTTAAAATCCAGGTTTCTGTTTTGTACTGTAATAGCTGATATAGATAGTCATCTGTATGCTTTCTTCATTTCTTTGTAGCAATAACTTTTCTTCCCTTGTGCATTGTTTCAGTTTTAACATGAGAACTTAAATTCCTCTTTCTCGCTAAACTGCCTTCCACCTTCACCTTCATTGCTATCTGTAGCTGGATGGTTGCACCATTTTTGTAACAGATGAGAGAGGACAGCACTTCTGGCTGAGGCATTGGTATGCACACGAACAGAAATAGAATGACTTGTGGGGCGAGGAGGAATCCAGCTCTTCCTGCAGACAGAGGCTAACACAATGTTAACATTCCCAGTCACACAGCAGCCACACCACCTAGTCGCTGCCCCCTTCCTATCATCACTGTGGATACATATTTCTTTGACTTGATGGCCTGAAGCCATAAACAGATTTTGTCTTTCGGCTTCACTGAACACCATCAGGACTGCTTACTTGAATGATTAAGGCACTTTTTTTATGTTAGTCTGCTGGGCTACTATTCTGGGGTGGATTTTTTTTCCAGTTTTTGAACCTCCTAATAAGGTTTGTAGGCAATTTACTACTTCAAATAAGTTCCCAATGCCCTCAAAACACAACTGTAATAATTAACTACTAGCAAATACAAAACATCACTGTTTCATTGTATACTATTCTTCACCTTTTGTCAATATGCTGCTGTTTATTTTGAAAGCCACCCAAGACAGGGATCTTGGGTGGTATCTTTTTCCTTCAGAAATAAATGACAAAACTTCACCTGAGTTCAGCAATATCAAGGTTTCATACCTTGCTTTTTTGCTTATGCTCAATGTCTCATATAACACATTATTTAACTAATTAAATGTATTTATTCTTAGTAGTATTACAGTATCCAATTATTAGGATTTTAAAAATATTGATAGCGCTTGAACTTAAATTATTTTAAAATAAACTTGTGCATTTCAGCATTTAAGTTAGAGCTATTATTAAAAGGATAAAGATTAAAAGATAGAATTAATATATTAGAAAACTTATTCTGTTTTGTATTAGTCTTTACAGTTCACGTAGTCTATTTTTGCTACAGTTGAACAGCTAGAAAAAATATTTAATTTTAATTCTAGACATGTTAAATCATGTTTCGACATATTCTTCATTATCATATTGGTCAAGCCAATACATGCATTAAAACTCTTCTTCAGATAAGATACTTGTCAATATAGCTAAAATCTCGCAAAATCAGTAAATGGAACTATGGTATTTCAGTGTAGAGAGTTGCAAATATAAAATGTCTCTAGATTGCAAGCAAACAATTAAAGGAAGTATTTTAACATTAGGTCTATTGAACTGTTTTCTCTAATTACAGAAGCTAGCCATCACAGAAATGCTGAATCAGATTTTGTTCATTCAGCTACTCCTGAGAAGGATGAACTCTTGGTGGGTGAAACCAGAAATAGATTAAATAAAGCCCTGGCACCTTGCTCTTTTGTAATAAAGCTTTATTAAGCCAACCCAAGGAAACATATGACTCTTCAGAGTTTTTGCTGAAAATATACCACCAAAAAAACCAGCTCTAGAAATATCGTGTGAACTGGGCAAAATAACAAAATCATTCCAGAACAGACTTACTGCAAACTATTCCACTCATCTCACTCTCTTGCAGTATTGTGAAAGTTATTGTAAAAGGAAATAAAAAAGCACCGAAAACCTGTAAGAGAAGGAATTGTGATTTTCTCCGAGTCTGATGAAAGTGGGGCTTTGAGATCTAGGACATGAAAAAGAAGCTGCTGTATGAAACATATTCCCCAATGGCAACCTGATGAAAAGGTGCAGCTGAAAAAAGCGGTAACTGCTTCTACTCAGGCCACTCACATTGGGTAAAAAGACAAGCATAACGGGAAAGTGTAAAAGTGAGTTGCTGTGAGATGACTTTATCAAACTTTTACTTTTCCTCACTAATATCATAGGGTTTTATTTTATCTTGACCTCACAGTTTTGTGAATTTACATCTGGTATAATGAAATTATTTGTGTAATTATTGGTAAAGTTAGTTTGATCAATGAGGTAATATGGTTATTGACCACGCTCAGTAAGATTCAGATGAAAATAATAAACTTCTTCCTTTTAATGTCTGTCTGGAGAAGGAAGAGAATCATAGAATCATAGAATCATAGAATCATTAAAGTTGGAAAAGACCTCTAAGATCATCAAGTCCAACCCAACACTACCATGCCCACTACACCATGTCCCTAAGCACCTCATCTACATGTCTTTTAAATACTTCCAGGGATGGGGATGCAACCATGTCCCTGGGCAGCCTGTTCCAAGGCCTGACCACTCTTTCAGTAAAGAAATTTCTCCTAATATCCAATATAAACCTCCCTTGGCGCAACTTGAGGCCATTTCCTCTCGTCCTATCGCTAGTTACTTGGCAGAAGAGACCAACACCCACCTCGCTACAACCTCCTTTCAGGTAGTTGTAGATAGTGATGAGGTCTCCCCTGAGCCTCCTCTTCTCCAGACTAAACAACCCCAGTTTCCTCAGCCGCTCCTCATAAGACTTGTGCTCCAGGCCCTTCACCAGCTTCGTTGCCCTTCTCTGGACACGCTCCAGCACCTCAATGTCCTTCTTGTAGGATGCTCATTCTTCTTAACCAGCTGTGGCTTTCAAATGCCCATAGGATTAAGCAGCACTTTATTATGAAACTAAAAATAAAGAATGTTGGTACAAAGATGTAAAAAACAGAACAATTTTAACACAGTGTGCTAAGAGGAAAAACAGGCCAACTGTTCTTGTTACTATCTTTCTATAAAACTTTCCTCACCATTTTTTCTTCTTATCTTAATGTGTCCACAAATGTATCCATATCTTCAGCATTTATATACAGAATTCTGCAATTAATATAGATCTAATTTTTTTTTGTAGGTGCATGCAGAAGTCATATCATGAGGTTGTACTGTACGTGAGTTGTCCAGTAATGGTTCTCATGAACAGTGGGCTCAATTCTCTTAAACAGCACAACCCCATGTGACACCAGCATGCACATTTCATGATTGTGAGGACATGTTCACTAGGTCTACTCCAACTTTTGCTTTCATACCCAAAAGTTCTTATTCTTATATCAAATGTTGAATATTCAACATTAAATGTTAAATGATGAGAAGAAAACACAAAACAAAATAGATCAAATGCTATGCTTCACAAAAAATACTCAGCGGAACTTTTGATGATGAAAAAGATGAGGACATGAAAAATATGGTTATATGGTTGCCTAACTGTTATGAAAAGATGTTGGTTGGTCTGTTGGAGCCAGATTCCAAAAATAATATTTGTTTGCAGTAGTTCACAGAATCACAGAATGTTTGAAGTTAGAAGGGACCTCTGGAGGTCATCTGGTCCAACCCCTCTGCTCAAGCACGGCCACCTAGAGCCAGTTGCCCAGGACATGTCCAGGCGGCTTTTGAGTATCTCCAAGGACGGAGACTCCACAACCTCTCTGGGCAACCTGTGCCAGTGCTTAGTCACCATCACAGGGAAAAAGTGTTTCATGATGTTCAGATGGACCACGAGCCTGGCTCCATCCTCTTTGCACCCTCCTTTCAGGTATTTATGTACATTGATAAGATCCCCCTGAGCCTCCTCTTCTCTAGGCTAAACAGTCCCAGCTCTCTCAGCCTTTCCTCAAAGGAGAGATACTCCAGTCCCTTCATCATTTTAGTGACCCTTTGTTGGACTTTCCTCAGCATGTCCATGTCTCTCTTGTACTGAGGAGCCCAGAACCGGACACAGGACTCCAGGTACAGCCTCACCATTACCGAGTAGAGGGGAAGAATAATCTCCCTTTATCTGCTGGCAATACTTTACCTAATGCATTCCAGGATATTATTAGCCTTCTTTGCTGCAAGGGCACATTGCTGGCTCATGTTCAATCTGCTGTCCACCAGGACCCTGAGGTCCTTTTCTGTGAAGCTGCTTTCCAGCTGGTGGCCCCCAGCATATATTAGTGCATGGGGTAGTTCCTTCCCAGGTGCAGGACTTTGCACTTCCCCTTGTTGAACTTTATGAGGTTCCTGTCAGCCCATTTCTCCAGCTAGCTGATTTTAAAAAAAAAATATTCAATCCCAAACATATTAACTCATAATTTCAGGGTTATGTCATCAATAATATAGTTATCATGTGTTCGGTAAGGTGAATGAGTCAAATGCCTTAACAGAATGGTTTGCCCAAATCACACAGCTTAGCATGAGCAGCATAAGGACTAGCATATTATAATAGTGGCTTTACAAAGTAATTAAGAAAGGATATTCAGGGGAATTCTTTAGCCCAAAGATTCCTGAGTTCTCTTCTGGACAGTGGTAGAGCTTCCAGAGGTAGGGAAAATAAGGAACTATGGGTTAGCTTTCTATTTTGTGGTTAGATCAATCTCCAGAATCATGAAAGTTAAAGTTTATAATGCAGGAAATGAACTGGGATATCCTGTCCCACCGTGTTCTAGTTTATATCAGGATGTGGATCAAAACTAACATGACTCAGAAGATATTGGCTTCTATAATTTCTCTGTGGAGCACCATCCTACAGATGTGTGTGCAGTGCTCTGGAAGAATCCCTTTTTTGCTCCAAGTCTCCAAAGATCTTAGGTGGGAAACACACCATTTCTGCACCCTAATCAAGTTTAGATATGAAAAAAAGTGCAAAGAAAATGTTCCAGTCTTGTCACAACTCAGTCCTTTACAGCATGGAAAGAAACATAACTTTAGACTCCTACAGAAGTATAACTATCAAAAAAAAAAAAAGGTGATATGCTTATGGAGTCTAGGCATTTTCTGGGTTCAGATAGCAGCTGAACTTTAAATCACACATCTAAGTTCTACCAGTCTCCTACATAAGGCACTCAACTGCCTTTTGCGATCTGGCCTTTATTACCTAAGCAGATCCATTGCCCTATTTTAGACTTTACTGGAACTATTTTTAAAATAAACCATTACTCATAGTTGTTATCTACACTGGCGACTGCATCCATCTTAGAAGAGATGTCACCCTACTATGTGGTACAGAGTGATTCGTATCTATTTGGCTAAGGACTAGCTACTTCCAGAACAGATGGGTGGCATCTGCACTATGGGTCATGTAACTTGGGCAATTGGGGTCCCATGTAGCTCCTGAGAATCAAAATCTTTTTCTTTTCCTGTTCAAAGTGTCTGACATACTGTGCAGATTATGTTACAGGAAAGTTATTTTGATCTTTTTCTTGATTTAGGATGTGGTATTAGGTAATATGAGCTTGACTTAAGGTCTGCTAGGGTTTGAGTGTACTCCTCAAAGTAGAAAGAACCCAGTCTGGTGTCGTTTCACCTATGCTGGATTTGGAGAGTGGCACTGGAATGAACTTCTGAAACCATGCAAGGATTTGTTTTGGGGGAATATGTTGACTCACTTCGACAAAGAACCTGGGCAAAAATTAATATTTACACAGTGTAAATGTGCAAAGACAGAAATGAAATGGTGATGCGAGCAGCCATAAAGGTGGCCTGGTTAGGAGGGGAAAGTTACTAAACAGAAGAAAATGTCTGCTGAAAATTACTGACAGACAAACTGCCTGCCAGCCTGGGAGCTGTGAGCCTGGGTACTAGGCCTTGGAAGCAGAAACATCCATTAAAAGTGCAGCTGGCATCTTTGAAGTACAGCTGGGTACCTAGAAGCTGGAGGCATCCTGAGATACCATAGATAAGCTCAAAGCCCAAGAAACTGTAATGGCAACTTATCATCTGAAACAGTCTGGGAAAATAAAATTGGTCTGAAAGAATAGAAAACATCATCATCTATTGGTTGTTATAGGTGAAAAATACAGATTAGCAACATCTATTGGCTGTTCAAAATGGTGGTGTCCTACGCCCTCATGTCTCTATGGTATAAAAAAGAATTTTTATCCCAAACGTAGCCTCTCTTTCTGAGACCTTCACGTGTTGCATGTAGCTTTCCTTTCCTAAACAGGCTGAATTCTCTGCACGAACTTTCTATGAAATCTTGGACCCTCGCTGGGGATGCCTGGCTGGCTCCAGACTCTGTGATCTGGATCATCTTTGAAGTGAGACTGTCTGTTACTTTATTGGTCCCGCTTTGGTCCCACTTCTGGGGTTGGTTTTGTTTGTCCTCCACCTCTGGGATGTGTGGTGATGCATTCCCCGCCCCCCCTTCTCTTAGGCCATTCGTTGATCTCAGAAATTCCCATGAAACTTCGGCCTTGGTGTAGTGAGTCTGACGGTTGAGCACTCCTTGACTGTATCAGAAACTCTGCATAGTTGAGCTGGGAATGTACTCCTACTGCCTGGCCCGGGTGTCATCTTATCTTATCTCAGTTGTAACTCAATTGTAACAACACTGAAACCTTAAGAATTTTAGTAACTACCACCTGGGACTGTGGCCAGGATGGAAATTTACAGATGACTAAAGACAACCATCTTGCAAATCTATAAATGGTGGTCCTAAGTGAGACCCTTTGAGCTCTCCTGGACCGCAGCAGGCTGCACCCAGCATCTCCCTGTGAGTGGGACGCCTCTCAGAACTCGCGACCTCTTGGGTCTGCGATATTTGGAGGACTGTTGCTGAAAGCTGATGACAGGACCTGGGCTGAACCCCCTTCACTCCTTGAAGCTCAACTCTCACTCATTAAGAGAAATGCTGAGACCTTTTATGTGAATATTCATTCATGGAACTCGAGAGAAATTTTTAACAGGTACCTTCTGTACATTTATATATATATTTCTGTCTCTGTGTGTGTGTGAACTAATAGTAAGTATTTGTAATTAAGTCATGATTGTAGTAGATTCTACAAACTTACTTTGTAAATGTTAAATTAGTTAATAATTAAGTGCTGCCAAAATATAATGATCCACCTGGAAACTGTGAATGAACCTTAGACTGCTGCTAAATACATATAATCCCTAAACATAAAACATTTTCCAAGTCTGAGACTAGGGGTAGATTCAGCTGCACCTAGACTCCTCTCTGAGAAGGAGCTTGGAAAGCAAGGGGGTCTACTCTGAACCTCGTGACTAAACAGGAGGGTCTCCTTACTCTTTTGGTATTAGACATAAACCGTTGTCCAAGTCTGAGACTAAGATGGATCCAGCCGGGTCTTCTCTGAACCTCGTAACTCAATGGGAGGGTCTCCCTTACCCTTTCGTCCTTGATCTCTGTTCAAATCATTCTAGCCCTTTCTGGGATTGGTTTGTCCTCCCCTTCAGGATGGTTTGGTCCCTTCTGAAATCTGTAAATAGTTTCAATGCCTGGAAGAGAAGTCTATTATCACTTAGACAATAGATGACCCAAAATTTCACCTGCCAATAAACGCACCAGACTTTTACTGAGTGCAAGTGTTACTAAAAAAGTTTATTCAGACCTTACACAGCATCTCCAGTTTTCCACTCTTACTGGGTCTGATCAGTCTTTTCATCCTTCTTGCATTATCTTGCATCTGTACTCCTTCCTGGAATGCAACCCTGAATACGCCTCTGAAGAAATGTAGCTGCCTACCCACAATTTTGCTGAAAGATCACTCTAAAGTACTCGCCTTTGTTCTCCCATTTGTATTTGAGTAACTGTAGACCCCCTCTGAATGAGCAATTCATACTGACCCTTTTCATCTCTTTACACTTCGTTCTGAGTGCCTTCTCTCCAAGACTGAGTTTCGTCACTGATTTACATAAATTTCTTCCATTAGCAGCTAAATCCTGGAGTCTCTCTTTTCTAGAGTCTCACCCTAAGACTGGTGAATGAATTACATGTTTCTTTTGGTCTCATTTTCTTCAGCTAGGAAAGGAAGCTAAAACATGGAAAAAATCCTGCTGTGCCTTAAACACCCTGAAAGGCTACCCTGGAGAAAGAAAAATTACAAAATTAAGTAGAATTAATAATTTATGACTAAAATTCAAAATTTTTTTGTAGCAAAACAAGAATGAAATGTTTTTGTACTGCTTCATATCAAAATTGTCTATGAAAACTGATTGGACTAGAAATGATACATAGCATCACCTGAACTGATTTATTCAACTTTAGAATGCCCCTGAAGCTGTGCACCAAGCAAGACACAGCAATGACGTTCTGGGAAAAGGGAAAACTCTTGTTGCTTCCACATGAAATTGGTCAATTCTACATTCTGAGACCAAAAAGAAAAACTAGGCTATAGCAAAACCAGAGCAATAGATTAAACTTCTATTGCTCATTTTAGTCATTGTGAAGGAGCACTCCCAGTACACATTTGAACACACGCGGCTTGCAGTTCTGGCCCAATGCATACTGTGAAGCACGGAAACTGCTTCTAGAACCTAAGAGGACAAGATGTAGGTTTCACACTTTTAACTCATTGTTCATTAAATAGAATGCCAAGTTAAGGTTGCAGTGAGCAAAGTGGGGATGCCAGCAAGGAAAAATGTAAAAAAAAAAAAAATTTCTGCTAAGATTCCAGGCTGAAATTAAAAACAAACAAACAAGCGGACAAAGAAAACAGATTCTAGAGCAAGCAAATAAATTCAAGGATGAATTGAATTATCCTCCCATTCTTCTTATGTATGTATGCACTATTATGGAGAAGCAAAACATACCCCAGTGAGTTCTGGTGTTATTTTTCTTCCTCATGCCATGCTTGCAGTACAATGATATATTTTAAATGATAGTATTGTTTCTAGAAGGTCTAACCCCACAAAACTCTTGAAATGAGAGTCATATTCTGGGGGACTCTTAACTATATATTCTCAGTAGATTGTTACAATGACTCTATATCAATTCATTCTTTTTCTTCTGTTCTCTCACCATCCTTTATTCATTCTTTGAAGCCCCACATGATTTCACTTAGAGCTTCTTTTGACAGCATGATTTCTTTGATCTACATTTTTGTGAGTTTTAATGACCAGCAGGTATAAAAAGTATGTCTTACCCGTGCTCACTGCCTGAAAAATTATTTTATTTATAATTAGATCCCTGGACTCCATGGAGTTAGATCCTAATTTCGTTTATACTGGTGTAAATCAGAAGTGAATTACAAAGAAAAACTGGAGATAAATCTGAGTAAACCAATACCAGAATCTGACCCTACTGTACATCTTTCACATGTATCTGATAGCTTTTTTTGAAGTTAGGGACAGACTTGAATTTTTATCTTATTCAAATATTGCAGTTTTCTTGCTTGACAGCAAACCAAATCAAACCAAAAAACCCTACAACAAACCACAACAAGAACCAAAATCTAAATTTCCATACTATTATCATGGTGTGATATTACCCTCATCTTTGACTTCCAAAATTGATAGTCTGTTCTGCATTTTATTTAGATTTTAAATTAGACACAAGCTGGCTCTGATCAATCAGTCTAGACTGAATGAAAAAAAGAGAAATGGGACAGAAAGAGCAAGCATTTTTATTGCCACAATCACAAATTATGTAGTAGCTTTAATAAGACTGAAATAAATGGCAGATGGAAAGATGACATCTTCTTATTCTAGTCATCTTTGAAGATGTGACTATATTGACTCAGAAAAATTAAAATATCTCTTAATATCTGTGCTACTTCACAATTCATTAAAAAATCATTACTACAAAGACTTCATATAAAAGAGACATTTTTCTTCTGTTTCCATCAAACTCGTCTGTCACAATGCATTTGTTGTCATGTTAAAAAAGTCATATTTCTGGAAAGTAGCACTTGTGGGAATTCCATTAGTCTTAACATGGTAGCAAGCTTGTATTGTGACTACCTGAGGGCATTGCTTCCAGGCAACTGTTTGAAATATTCATAATGCCACCAGTTCTGGTATGGTTCTGCATATGTAGATAGCATATTAATGTTGCAATTCTAAAAAAAAAAAAAAAAGAGATGTTTTTCTTTTTTTTTTTCCTCCACTTGGGACTTGAGACTGAAGAGGACAACACTTATATTATTTATTTTAGTACCTGAGAGTCTAAAGTTTAAAATAAAAAAACAATTGCTCATGAGTAAAAGTCACAAATATTTTTCTTGAAGGAAGTGATACTTTAATCATTCTTCACTCCTACTTTCCTAAAGATAGCTAAATTCTCCATGAGGCAGTGAAGAATGTTAGTATTCCTTTGAGATCTTCTTGGACCGTTCCAAAATTTACAGAGTCATGTTACTAATTTCTTAGTCCTTTTGGTACTGTTCATGGGCGGAACACCTCCTTGGAGTGGGTGTGAGTCATTCTGAAAGCATGAAGTTTGTGAATTCAACTGTAACAGCAAGATCGAGGCCTGGATATTTCCATTTCCCATTGATTTACATTTGTGAAAAAAATAGGATGCTCTGTCAATGAGGAGAAATCCTTGCAAGATATTAGAAAAAATAAATAAATTGTTTTTCACTTTAGAGGATCTTGATATTAAAAATCTGCTTTTTACATGTCTCTGTAACACAGAAAATGTTGAGCTAAAAGAAACATTGATTCAAGTGCACAATGTGGAAAAAAAATTTGTAAGCTTATTCAATAGTACACAATAGTGGCTTGAAGACTTTGTAGTTTATTTGAAATTAACAATGCAGCACTTTAGGGGGAAAGACACTCAAAAGCAACCAAAACATGTTAATTGTCCCTATGCTCAGTTATGGACAATTTAATTTTAGTTTTCTTAAGTGGTACTTCTGCTAGCGGAATATTGTGAAACCATGTCTTGTTCTTTAGATAATGAATAAGTATTTTACATGAACTGTGTTTCATTGTGAATACAAAAAGATATTGCTGTAAAGAGTTTTCTTGACTTAGTTGTCATATTTCAACAGCAAACAGGCACCAACCTGAGATTCAGCATTTAGGATACTAAATAATATTTGTAATGAAATGGCTAGACTTTAATAATTAATTAATTAATTGTGAAAGAATAACAAATGTTTCCTCGTATTACCGTTTAATATAAAAGACCATTTACCTGTCAAAATACCTGTACTTATTCCTTTCTTAGGGGATCTTGAACGAGGTGTTTTAGAACTAATTGAAAAAAAACCCAGATATTCTGAGAATGCTTACCATATATTAATAGATTGTGTTAACAGTCACTTTTATATGAAATCACAAAAGAAGTTCCAATCAACGTTTTGCATACGAATTGATATGGATGTCCCATAAGCCGAGAAAGGTTTTCTCCAGTTACAAGAATGTCCACCTGCTGATCCTTTTCCTAGAAATATGGGTATAAAATAGGTTTCTATTGGTCTGCTCTCTATCCCTATTTTTAAATCCTGCCAAATATTGAAAATCTGAAGTTGGAGAGAATAAAGAAGGAATAGGAACATTTAGTCCCTAAGCAGGAAGTAGAACCTGCAATTCAAGACTTTTAAGGAAACTTATTTTCTACAAAATTGTGTGCTTTTCTCCTTCTGCCTTTTTTTTTTTATTATTCTGTTGATTCACAGTATACATTCTTCTCTGCACAATTTATATCCATACTGTCATGCAACATTACTCCTATCTTTAAACCCAGGTCTAAGTGCCTTATCATCCACTCTCCCTACAGGTTGATGTTATGTCAGGTTCTGCTTCTGCTCCTTTGAGAATAATAGAAATGGCATTCATATATACCAAAACATACCCCTACACTTGAGACAGTATGCCAAATGTGGATATGCCCCGTTTACTCATGGTACTGTGAATAAATCTCAGAAGGTATTGTAGAATATTAATTATAACTTTATGCTGTATCTTAACACATAGATTCTCCACTTTGGTTACCTGCTACAAAAAACTGAGTCTTTCTGGACTGTAAAACAGTCAGTTTCCCACTATTTTCTCTGTCACCATAATGGTTTTTTAGAGAGGAATGACATGGAGCACTGAAGACACCTGGGTTCTTCAGAACATCTCTAAGTAATATGCTGGTTCATTATGCTGAAAAAGGAAAAAATATCTACTCTTTCATAGGGAATAGTGTTAGTGCAAGTCAAAAAAAAGTGAAGATGGCTTGCTTACACGTGGATCTAGAAGGATCCTTTAGGAACAGATTTTTACAGATGCCTCTATTTCAAAAAATTCAGTGTGATACTCTTCAGTCTCAGGGATCAATGTCAGCCCTCCATATCCATAATCCAGAGCCAGAGCAACACACTGGTGTCCACAGACTGCAAGGAAATAGATTTTCTGCATGCCTCAATGTGGTACTCGTGTTGCTAGGAGGGGAAAGAAGAATCAATAGATAAGACATGCATCTTGCTTTAGAGACACATGTTGTAAAATTTTGAAGTTAGGTTGTCAGCTAATACACGTTGTCAGCATGAAGGACCTTTGCAACCAACCCTTACCTCTCCTAATAGGAAAACACTAAGTCTAACAAAGAACATTATCAGAAGATGTTGTTTGTTTCAAAGGAAGATACTCTCATACTACTGAGGTATTCCCTATCAGTTTAGGTAATTTAATGCCATTTTAAAATCAGTAGAAAAGCCTATATCTCATATTAGTAATATTATTCAGACCAATTAATTAACCTGAAAACTTGTTATGTCGCATTTTGAAAATATAACAGGAGCCTGCCCAGTTGTTACGATGGCAGCTGGAGTGTGTGCTCTCAATTCATTAATAAAATATGTAGCTTCATTAGTTCCACTGTATTTCACTTTTCTAAAAGAAAATAATCACGCTCATTGCATACTTCTAATGTGAAAGGAATCTCTGCAAGGCATACATAGATCATGAATGTGATGTCTCAATTATGTAATGTGTAAATTCAAAATAACTGATTGTCTGCATAAGAAATTATTCTCCAGTGCTGTGCTGCCATGTCTAAGAAAATTTCCCTTTAAAAATTCCTGAAATGGGAAGAAAGCATATAGACTGCCCTTTCAACAAAACTTCTTTAAGCATGTTTATGTGGTTTCCAAACATCAGTTCATCATTGAATCCTTGAAATTGTCCATGGTGTTTTATATTTTAAAAAGAAAAAAAAGTTTGGTTTTAGTTTATGTTTACCTTGTTGCATTTCTGATGTTCCTATTTGGTTAAGAGAGAACCAAAAAACATTTCTATAATTAGAAAATTATAACAGGGCATTGGATAACTGAGTACGTTTACAGGAGATGTGTGGGAGATTTTGTCTTTGTGCCCAGATAATTAACAAGCTTGTCTATTTAATCTCCAAAATGCAGCAAGTTTGATTTGATGAATTTACCTTACAGTAACTCAATTTTTTTAAGTTTGTTTTTTTTTTTTACCAGTGATTATTAAATTATTACTTACTGAGAGTTTGTTAATAACAAAGAAGATAATCTTTCACCTGTAGGCTTTGAGTTCCATCCAGCTCAGCGGAATTAAAAGCTGTTCCTATCTAATTAATTTCAGTGGTTCATACATGAGAGATTTTCTGTTCGAGCTCCAGTTTTACACGCTTACCACCATACTTTCACTAATTGTCAGACTCATCAGACAACAAGAGCTTTAAAAACTCACTTAAACTGAACTCTGTAATATCTACCTCTTTTATAAGGGTCAAGCCTGACTAAGAAAGAACATGTGGAGGGCAATCATTGCTACAGACCTGTGAGCACACAAAGAAATGAATTTTCTGAGGCTATCAGGATGGAACCCCTCAGCCTCACTAGCTCTACACCTTACTTTGAAGTTAATGTAATAGGTAGGTTGTAAGTAACTTAGCTGAGGAGCCATGTCTTCTTAAGCATACTGAAAAAAATGGTCAACCATTTAAAATTCAGCATTTCTATGACCAGCACTGAGGACAGCAAAGACCTTGAGCCCCTGCACCCCCTACAATTCTCCCTCACTGGGTGTTTTTTGTTCAGGTACCTTTACCATACACAAAGAGACTTTTCAAACAGACAACTTAAGAATTATTTATTAACACAACAATTATTTATTGGCAAATACATACAATAGATAGCTAGCAATAGTGTGGTACTAAACTAAACATTATAATAATGTGTTCAGCACTCTGGATGAGACATCCAGTCAGTCTCTTGCTGGCCAGGCATGTGCCAGTTAGGTGAGGTATTGTTGTTTCCTTGGAACAGGCTGATCCTTGATGTTGCTGTGTTGCTATCTGTTTTTTCCTGAGGTTGTACACCTTTTCATCCCAGTATCTTTCCTCTTAAAGCTTTAAGCTATTATTTATTATCTCCTTAATAAAACTTCTGTCAGTGTTTTTACTACTCTTATCTGACAAGGATATAGTTTATGTACTGCCTTACACCTCAACAGCTTTCTGAGCAAAATTGAGGTTACACAGCTGGACTGCACCAAAGTAAGTTTCAGATCACAGGCAGATGAATCTCTGGTCTCAGGATTGTATCTTGTTCATTCTATCACACTCTTCTACTGTCCAAACTTCATAGCTGCTTGCAAAATCCTCAGTGGATAAGGTCTCCTTTCCATTAAACTCCTGTACTATTAATGGGAAGTGTTTAGAAAAATAATGGGTGGCCCAGGCTTAAGCAATGTTGGGAATTATTCTAATATTTTAATGGTATAAACAATTAAATTCCAGTGCCTCTCACAGTTTAATTTGTAATGCAGTCATAACAATAAGCTTTCAGTTGCAGATGGAAGCCTCCAACACCTAACACAGTGAAAAAGATAGAAGTTTTAAATTAATATGTAAATTAACTGAACAACACATTATGTTCAAAATCCTTTTACGGGCAAAGAAGAAGAACAACTTGTATGTATATAAGTAAAGCGAAGACATTAATGGTTAGTATAATGGAAGTCATAACAGTCTAATTCAAGAATCATCATTAGTCTAGATCGAATTATTTCAGAGAAACAAAGAATGATAATGCAGGTAAAGTACTTAGATACAGAAAAAGTCTCAATAACAGCAATAACACCTTTAAAATTGTAACTTGCACTCTTTTTAGTTTCTACCCCTTTTCCTGGTGTTATGCTTAAGCTTCCACTGCCCCTCTGGGCCAACTGTTTCACACTGGTTTTGGTGGTGATAGGCTGTTATAGCCAGTTGTCAGCATCTGGAGTCCTTTGCAGGGAGGAGTAGGATCTTCATGTTGATAGTTTATTCTTCCTCTCATCTTTCTTTTCTTTTCTTATTTTTTTCCCACTTAGGATCTTTTAGATATGCCCACTAACATGCATTTGCACCTTTCTTTTTCTTCATTGGTCTACAATTCCAGGTTACACCCAAATTTACTGTTTACAGTGTCTTATACATATATTAGGTACTATTTCTTTGTTCTCTTCTTTACCCCTAATGTCAGTTTTGTCCAGCTCCATGTCTCTAGAGTTTTTTTTAAACTGACCATTACTGGGTTGTTTATAGTGTAGGGTCTACAGTGCCAAGCCTGTGCCCCATCTCTTACCAGTCCATGTCTGTGCTCCTCTATGCTGCATTCTGTCTCCACTTCTCAAGGCATCTGCTATCATATTAAACCTGTATTTCTCTACCCTATGTCATTGGGTTAGAGTTGTAAATATTTCATTCTACCTAGAACAACTTCTTGTTACTGCTATTTATATGAAACTGTAGTTGTACCACAAAAAGATCAATAAAAGTAAAAAAAAAAAAAATATATATATAGACACCTGATCAATTAGAAAAATTGCTGTCAAAACTAATCCACATAAAACAAAGTTACAGGCAAGTCAAAATAAGATCAGACAAACCTCAAGCCTGACAAACCTCAGTCTTGAGACCTTGCAAGCTCAGTACAATATGAATAAGTCCTTTTACAAGCAACAAGTGGAAACATCTTAAAGCATTCAACAAAATGAGAAAAAAGATATGATGTGATCTCTAATACTTTTCAGTCTATTTTAAAAGACCATTTATTGTTTCATCATTTTCTTACTGTTGTTAATTATTTTTGGGATGCAGTAAAAGAAGATCAGCAGGGAGTAAGGAAAGGCATATATAATCTTGCTGGGGCTTTTTTAGATTAGTTTTTTTCATTTTCCACATTAATTCTTTAAAATTACTGTTAACAGAATCAGATGAAGGTTTTTTTTAGGTCATCATATTTATCACTTCTTCCTTTGACACTCATTTGGTATCTCAAATTCTTTTGTTCTTTTTCTCTTTTACAGGAGAACAGCTCATGTTCTGGAATTTCAGTATTATATTTACTGCTGTTACAGTACTTCAGAGTTGAATATTCACAGTATATTCAAAATATCAAAATACCTATTGTAATGGCATAGCCATCATCATGATGTCGGATTCTCTTCTGTACAGTATGAATTATAAGTTAAATCTCAATCCTTAAATAAAAGATCATGGGCGTAACATAACAACATTAATAACAACAACAATAACAACAATAATAATGTTATTATGATGTTGCGCCCATGATCCATTATTATTATTATTGTTCAATTATTATTATTGATCAATTATTATTATTGTTGTTGTTGTTGTTGTTTTTATTATTTAGTTATAAAAATTCAGGCTGGAGGGGACTTCAGGATGTCTCTAGTCTAAGCTCCTGCTCAAAGCAGGGCCATCTCTGAGGTCAGACTCGGTTGCTCAGGGCTATGTTCAGTCTGAATGAATCCAGGGAGGGCCACTAGGACGGTTGGGGCTGGAGCACTTGCCCTGTGTGAAGAGGCTGAGGGACTGGGTCTTGTTCAGCTTGGAGATGGCTGTGGAGGACCTGACAGCAGCCGCCCAGTGCCTACAGGGAGGTCAGCAAGGGGACAGAGCCAGCCTCTTCACAGAGATGGTGGGCATAAATTGAAGTAAGAGAGGCTCAGACGGTGTATAAAGAGCAATCTTTCCACCTTGAGGGCAGTCGAGTCTCAGACTGTGTATATTTCCACCTTGAGGGCAGTCAGGCAGGGGAATATGACAAAAATCAATATGAGGCTCTTCAAGTTAAGGTATCCATCTGATTAAAGACATTGTTAAGCAAAACTGCTAGTGAAATGCTTCTACCAAGAGTATGTCAGTCTAGGGGTGGAGGTAGCCCTGCAGAGCATCACAGTGAGTCATGACCCTCTGTGTGTGTGTTCACACACGTGTGCATGCATGCTGTGAGAGGAGAGGGGAACTGTCAGGGCACTGTGTGGGGGACTCAGGGCCAACTGTGCCTTCCCCAATGGGCAGCATCCCTCAGGGCCTGAGTGCAGCAGGCAGAGCTGGCAGCCCAGCAACACAGCCCAGTCCAGGAGACCAGCTCCCCACAGAAGCAGGGCCAGAGACAGGGCTGGGCACAGGCACCCCGGGGGCCTGGCTGAGCCAAAATGGGGCCTTGGCTCCTGGGCAGAAGTCCCAGGTGAGGGCTGTCAGACACAACGAGGCTGAGCGGTGCCCTGGAGACCCTAAATAAAGTAACTGGGTCAATCATTAGCAACCAAAATACCTGCATTTCACACCATGTAAGTCTTACTGATCTAGCCCCTCAGACTACTGATCAAAGTGATTTCAGGCAAATATTTTTATTTCCTCTAAGTTTAAACCAAATACCCCTCTGTTTGTTACCGGTAGTCTTCATTATGGGTTACCGGAATGGTTGGGATTATCATTAAAGCTGTAGGTTTAAGGACCAAATTTTGTTCTTTGCTGCACATCAGAAAAGTGGAATAAGCACTTTCCTGAAGGTAGTTACTCCAGCTTTACAAGAGTGTCACTGAGCAAAATCTAGAACTATTCTTGTGGAAAAGTCAGCTCTCATAGCAAACAAATAGAGCCATTATCTGTGCTTGTGCAGTGTTTATTTGGTGATCATCAGTAATCCCTTTGTTTAGTCTAACCTATTATCTCTACTACAAATAAAAGCTGCAGAAAATTACAACCAAGGTGTTAAGGTGCTAACAGGCATCTCATGAACAGTACCACACATTACTGTCATTCAACTCTAAACAAAGGCTAAAGGCCTGAAAAAATAAAATATCTTTGATTGTAAAGCCTGGTGGTTTCAGCCACCTTTTTCCAGAAAAAGAAGAAAAACACAAAAAAAAAGAAAAAAGGAAAAAAAAAAAGAAAAAAATGTCTGAAGCAGCAATTTTTGTTACCAAGCAATTAAAACTGAGTTTAGTTCCACATTACTTCTAACTGAGAGGTCCCGTACATTTGATAGTCTGCCCTCGAAAGCTACAATTTTGACTGTAAGCTTTGTCATCTTGCACAGAGTAATGATAACTTGCATGTACTCTCCTAGCCTATGCTATGTTAATTTACTGTTGGAGTTTAATTAACCTTTTGCCACCAAGTGATTAAGGTGCACCCTGTTTTATCCAAAAGTCATGTCCTGCTTTTAACACACTATCAGTCTATCCACATTCTCATGCTTGGTTTTTATAACTGTCTGTAAAACTGTCCTTTATAAACTTAGAAATTCAGGACTGTTCTGCTGCTCAGAAAAAAAGCAGTTGTGCAACAACACATTTCATAGGGTAGCTTAACAACTACACTAAAAAAATGAAGTTGTAAATCGGACAATGCATAAACACAGAGTCTGATCTATGGGAGTGGTAAAGTTTTGCATTTTGCTTAAAGAGAGAGCTGGACAATATTGCCTTTTGGTTTTCTCAAAAATCAGATTATACCTGCATTAGTTCTAGTTATGCACATGACAAGACTCCAATAATAGACTAAGCATATTGATCACTGTAGTGCAAAGCACTCTTTTATTACATGTTAGAGTGGCTGATCTGGCACAAAACCTTTTATACCTCTCCGAATGAAAATTCGATATTTTTTCATTGTCAAGGTTGTAATTTACATTTACTGGTCTTCTGCTCGAAATAAAGTCTATGAATTTCATATCCAGAGTAAGTCAGTTCTCTGAGGTTGGTGAAACATTACTCTCCAGACCTTTAAGTGGAATAATCTTAAGGAACTCTGGTCTGATATATCATTCTCTCCTATGAATAAAGGCTGAGAGAGTTGGCGTTATTCAGCCTGGAGAAGAGAAGGCTCCAGGGAGACCTTATTGCAGCCTTTCAGTATTTAAAGGGGGCTTATAAGAAAGATGGCAGCAAACTTTTTAGCAGGGCCTGTTGAGACAGGACAAGGGGGAATGGTTTTAAACTAAAAGAGGGTAGATTTAGACTAGATATAAGGAAGAAACTTTTACAATTAAGGTGGTGAAACACTGGAACAGGTTGCCCAGAGAGGTGACAGATGTTCCATCCCTGGCAACAGTCAAGGTCAGGTTGGACGGGGCTCTGAGCAACCTGATCTAGTTGAAGATGTCCCTGCTCATTGCAGGGTTGTTGGACTAGATGACCTTTAAAGGTCCCTTCCAATCCAAACTAGTCTATGATTCTATGATTCGATGTTTCTTGTCATTTAAAGTTGTTATCTTGATATGGTAACAATACCTATACATAGATAAGCAAACTTAACTTATTTATCTTTGTATTAAATGGGTAAAGCATATATTTTATACTGAGAATGTATTTGTATTTTTAGAACTAGCAATTACTACTTTCTCTACAAGTTTTTATACATTTGAAATGGTGTAGCTGTCAGACTTCTGGATGCCTTCCATGTCTTTTGCAGCTGTTCAGATCTGCTGGTATCACTGGGATAGAGAGTCCTTACCCTGATGGATAGCACTCGCAAAATAATAAAATGATATAATACAAAGAATTGAGGGGAATAAAGTAGATCTTTGATTATTTTACAGAGATGACAATGCAGAGAATTTCTTTCCTGAATTCCATTTATTTCTAAAGAGGTGCTATGCATTATTGCCCAGAAACCACAAAAAAGCTACACAGTTGAAAGTGTTTAAGATAAGGTCCAGCTACGTAGGTATTAAAAGTTGCGCAGGCTTTTTCCTAGTTTTCTCTACAGGGTGAAAATTAACTTAGAGGAAGCAAACTTGACCTTTCTTTTTTTAGTGTCACAAAATTTATCATGTGCTCACCTGCAAAACGAGATGACAAAAACTTTCAGCAGCTTGCTAACTGTCCCGATCTGATGTCGGGAATGTCCCGATCTGATGTCGGGGGAGGTTTCGATCTGATCCCAAGAGCGAGATTAAGACACAAAACGAGGTCAAATGCCGTATACCCAAAACAGCAACTTTTAATATCAAAAGTAGAAAATTAGTAGCGATAGGATAGAAAAGAGTAAAAAGACAGAAGTCAAGCAGGCATTCAGGACAGATTTGCATGAATAGTCACCACCATGGATCCGTGGCGTCCCAGGGGTCCAAGTCTCTCGGTGTTCCGGCGGTGGGCGGTCGCTCCGGGGTCCGCGGTGTTTCGGCGGGGTCGGCAATCGCACCGGGGTCCTCTTGGCAGTCCCTTTTATTCTCATTCGAGAACTGCAGTTTCCATGGCAACGACGCGTCTCCGCATTCCTGAGTCTTGACTGTCCAAGCACGTGCCAGCCAGAGATCTTTCACACCTTGCCAGCCGGAGATCTCTGTGGCCTTGCAGCCATTCTTATCATATTCAGCAGCCAAAGAAATCCTCGCCCAGATCTTTCACAGAGCAATTCATACAATCCGCACTACTGACGGCATGATTCGACACACAGCGCATATTTGTTTAACACCATCAGGTGAAATGGTGGTTACAAATTGCATATTGGTTACAACAGGCTGAATTAACTGTATAAAACATGGAATAACACATGGCAAGAACAATAACATGGCAAAACTACATAACAAATAAAATAAAACTCATTTAACCCATGGGCCGCCTGGGAGCCAGGAAAACAAGTCAACATCCCAGCCTTTCCATGTCTGGACAGGAACATGGGCCAATTTTCGTATTCCTGCAGTAATTTGTTTAACAATTTTACCGCTGTCATCAATTTTTAAGCAACAGTTGGAATCATTCAGTTTACCACAGACACCCCCTTCTTCGGCTAGCGGGTAATCGAGAACCATGCGGTGTTGGAATATCGCTGTTCGCATTTGTGTAGCCTGGTCTGCTAATAGATCCAGGGCACGGGCCGTCTCATTAGTAGTAATTTCTAGGACGGCTTGTAGCCGGATGATGCGGTTTAAATTATAGATAGGTTCTCGAGCACCGCTAATCCACTCGTTGGGGTTCCAGGTGGCAGGTCCATAATGCTGGATTATACGCTGAGGGGTCCACTCGTCTTTACCCCAGGTTTGACCACTTCCACCTGTTATAAAGGTATCAATGGACCGCCGATATCAACTGAGATCATCATATAACTTAACACCCAAACCGTCACCTTCATCCTCTGGGAGCAAAAAGAACAAGGGGCGAATTAGCCCCATATAACACACCCCAGTCCCATTTTTGGGCAATTGCTTGTATGCATGTTGTCCACAGATCCAATAATGACCTTTCATTGCCCAGGTACCATTTTCAAACAGACCTGTGGGGTTCGTGGTAATTGGAAATATGTGGTATTGTCTGCTCCGAGTGGATGGTTTAATGGTATGGGTATGTTGTTGCCAGGTATCTTGCAAATGGAACAGGACCAAACACCAGTATCATTATGCCAGGAACATTTTTCAGCAACACCAGTAATATTTTTCGTGCGATTGATCGGAGACCAATAGGAAGGAAATATTTTCCGGTGTCTGGTCTCATTCACCCAGGCCCATCCCAGCTCACGAGGTACAAAAGGTTCATTATTGTAGTTAAGTGTTGTCTTACAGCCCTCAATGAAGCAATGGTTTCCATATGTATAGGTCCAATTACATTTGCTATTTCCAACAAAAACACCACCCTCCTGTGTTTGATTTAGACAATATTCACCTAGGGTCGGGTATTGTATCGTCCAAGGCCGTGTATCCTCGCTCCAATAGGAATAATTTTTGATCTCACTGTAATTACTCACTAACCATTTAGGAGAAAGGGGCATGGAAGTCCAGGGCCAACTCTCTAAACCCAAGGGTCCTCCACATATCCAACAATTGGTAAGGTTAAAGGTATCAGCTACTTGTTGACCTAAAACAATTAATTCATTTTGCCATGGCAAGTCGAAAAGGGGGGCACAGGAGCCTCCCCAAACACCAAACACAGTAAAAATAATTAACCAAAACATTATTTTCAATGATATAACAAAACCATTCAGGTGATCCTTGGCTTCAGTTATTTCTTCTGGTTGGCTTCGGAGTCTCCACCTGAAAAAGAAAAGAAAACAGACTCGGTTCATTTTAAGGAACCGGACAGATTGTTATTAGAAAGATGGAACAATCCACCTCGTGTTAATTTTGTGTTCTTTCCCACGAGCATCTTTTGCCTTCCAGACATGCTTACTTACTGGGGTTTCCAGTAGCAAGGGTACGGCTTGTACAGTAGGGAGTTCAACCAAAACTGGTTGGCTGGGAAAATGTGATGGATTTTTAAGATGATCAGGGCCGTATGGGGCTGGTATAATGGTTGGGGCCTTCGGACAAAATGCAGTAATTTTCAGGCACCCATTTATGCCCCAACGACTGTTGACACTAGTCACTGCATCCCACGGCCGTTCGGCCCAGCCTGGCTTGTGTGGTTTAAAGAAGCGCTTCAGCAAGCCATTTGTTCTTTCCACAATCCCATTTGCCTGAGGGTAATAATCTGTTCTATCTATCCTCTTGTTGCCTGAGGGTAATATGGAGTATGATGTACCCATGAAATTCCCTCCTGAGTTGCCCAGTCTTGGACTACTCTGGCAATAAAGTGGGAACCATTATCCGATTGAATTGATTGCGGTTTGGGGAAGGTACCAAACCACTCCTTCAGAGCTTTTACCATGTTTTCCCCCGTTGCTCTAGCAAATGCTTTGGTCTGGACTAGCCCCGACACTATCTCTGCTCCAACCAACACATAATGCTTACCTTCTGATTTCCGGAAAGGGCCGATGTAGTCCACCTGCCAGGCTTCCCACAGGCCTTTCCCCTCCCTCAAGTGCAGGGGGTCATCCTCCAGGGTATGTCTTTCTAAGCGGGTATGACATTGTTCGCAAGCGGACACACAAGTCTTGCATTCTCCCCTGCTAACTGGCCAACCTCGGGCTTGGGCCTCGCAATAGAGGTCCTTAGCCCCTGAGTGTTTCTGTTTTACATGTAGTCACTCTAGCAACTGTTCCCAATCTTCAGTTATTTGGGTGTTCTGCAGGGGAGCCAATCGGGCTAGTTCATCAGCTTTGCCATTCCACTGGCTTGCAGGAGTATCATCTTGTTGGTGGGAAGCCACCCAGCCTACTGCAAATTTTCCTTTCCTAGCAATAGTTAGAATGTCTTGCCATTTCTCCTTCTGCCACACAGGTATCCTATTGACCTCCCACTCGTTCTGTTCCCAAAATGGAAGCCATTCAGTACAGCCTTTAAATACAGCGTAGGAATCAGTATAAATATAGGCAGGAGAAGCAGATTGGGCCTGATGTTGAAAAACACTCCATACTGCAATTTGTTCCCCTACTTGAGCACTACCTTCCCCTTCAGTAACTATTTGTTCATTAATGTCTACACGGAGTGCCACGGCTCGATATTTCCAGGTTTTTCCTTCCCGCTTGGAAGAAGCATCAGTAAACCAAACATTCTGCAACTGCCCGGAAAATGGAGAGGCCACTTGTATTACGGGAGAGAATTCACTTGTTTCCCTATCTGGGCCTGTCTCCTCCTGAATGGTTAACATCTTTGTGGCTCCCTCGGATACCGTGAAGATGTCGCAGTAATGTTCTATCTGGGCATACCATTTTCGCACAGAAGCTCTCTGGGCCACCTCGTCAGGGGGTGGAGTTCCTGCCAAAACTGTTTTAATTACTTTAAATGGGCCTCTGAGCACTATTGGTTGTTGTCGGATAGTTCGTTCAGCCTCTCTCAAGGCTAAACTGACCACAAACAAACCCTTTTCCCAAGCTGTATATCTTTTTTCAGCATCTTTAAAACTGCAAGAATAGAATCCAATAGGTCGAGTGGGTCCTTCAGGACCCTTTTGCCACAAATGTATCGATAGCCCAGTTTTGGCAAATCCCCATTCGATATTGACTGGGTCTGTAGGGTGAATAGGACCCAGAGCTTGATGGCCAGTTGCTTCAAACAACAACAACAGCAATGCCTCTTCATGAGGCTCAGTCCATTCCCACTGGGCCCCTTTTCGCAATAAGTCATACAGGGGTCTTGCAATAATTGAAAAATCAGGAATGTGCTTTCTCCAAAACACAAGCAGCCCCAGCACATGCTGTAAAGTCCTTTTTTGACTCTGGCATCTTAATCTGATCTAGCAAGGAGAGGGTGTCAGGTGGGATACATGTCATTCCTCCCTTCCACCAGATCCCTAAAAACTTTACTTCATTCGAGGGTGTTTGTGTTTTCTCAGGCGAAATCTTCAGTCCCAAACTTTCCAGATGGGAAATTATATTATCTTGGGTTGTCTGAACCCTTTATACCTTATCCCCTCCCACAAGAATATCATCAATATATTGGTAAACACTGACCCCCTTCTCTACCTGGATTCTTTCCAGCTCCTGCGCCAATGCATGGTGGGCTAATGTTGGGGAATGCTTGTATCCCTGCAGGAGTTGGGTGAAAGTGAATTGCTGACCTTCCCAAGTAAAAACAAAATGGTCTTGGTCCTCAGATTGTAGGGGGATCATGAAAAACATGTCCTTAACATCCACCATTGCCATGATCGGGTGGGCTTTTTCCTGGATTGTAGCTATAAGCTCAGCAATATTCGGTACTGCGGCTGTCAATGAACCGGTGTTTGCATTAAGTCTACGATAATCCACAGTTAGTCTCCACTTGCCATTGGGTTTTCGTACTGGCCACACTGGGGAGTTAAAAGGGGAGTGGGTCGGAACCACGATGCCCTGTCCCTTTAAGTCCTCTAACACAGGTGTTATTCCCTCTCTGGCCCCCAAGGGTACTCGTTAAGGCTTAACATTCGTAAGCTTCGAAGGGGGAAGTGGCGGCGCAGCTCGTAACAGTCGAATGTCTATTGTTGGACAGCCAAACGACCACTGTCTCCCTTTATTATCAATCCAGGTCCTCCCTTTCAGGACATCAAGTCCCAGGAGGTTAAGTGGAAAATCTCCCACAACCATTGTTACCGTGGTAGCAATATCTTCTCCCGGCAATCATAGGCTGACCATTGCTAACGCCTGTGGTTGAACATTGCCAAATGCATCTGCTACAAACAGTCTCTGTTTAGAAAATTTAACCCCACAGCTAGTAGCATCTTTTGTTTTAATAGCCAAAATTTGAGCCCCAGTATCTACCAAAAATGTGACCGGGACTTGTTTTGGCCGTACAACACCTGTAATTAGTAAATCACCCTGGCCGTTTTCGGTGAGCTGTCTGACGTACGTCCAGCCTTCAGCCCCCCGCTCACCATCGGAGGATGAAGGATCTAGTTTCCCGCCGAATATCGGGGGACATTTGTTTCTGATAAGTCAATTAAAGAGGGTGCACTTGGGTTGGTATTTTTAGAACCCGTGTCTTTATCTGCCAATTTATCAGGCCATTCAGACACCAGTTTTTCTAACTTGTCAGTCGGCAATCCATCCATTAAGTCACGTGGGATCCCCTTTTGCCACCCCTTTGCCCACAGACTGCTGCGCTTATTTGGGATGTTCGTCCCTCCAGGTGGTTTAGCGAGGGGTGTTTTTCCATCACCCTCAGGGCGTGGAACCATTTTTACTTCAGCTCGCCTCAGGCCTCTAGAGTCTGTTTTAGTGTCTGGAAGGTTTACAGGGCCATACTTGCGCCCGTAACTGATCAATTCTTGGGCAAGCTCCCCCCAAGCCCACATCTTCCTATCCGGGGACCGGCAGTGCCAATCGGGTGTAAGTCCTTCTAAAGCAGCCGCAACTCTTTCGCCCTGAGGTATTGCCTGTATTTTCCCCTGTAACTGTATACCAATCGGCTTTAAGGAATCGGGGAGTCCCCTTATAAGGGGAGTCATTCACTCAGGATCTACAGGCATCATCATTGGGGACTCCTGCCTAGGCTCCAACTTCATACATTATCTGCAAGCAAGCTGCCTTATGCACACTTTCCACCAACTGATCAACAGTCCCCGTGATTGCGAGGGGATCCCCCCTTTCCAAGGGGTTCAATCCCCCCGCCCAATAGGCTGCCCGCTGGGTTAAAGACCAAGGGGCGCGGTAATTCCCGGTAGTTAAAAATACTCCCAGTCCCCAATACCCCTCCGCCTCCTTTTCACTTAACAAAATCTGATGCCCCCCAGATAACAACACCCTCCACACATACTCCGTCTCCAACTCCCTAGGGGTTCGGCCAAAATCCTTTTTTAGCTTTGGCAATTCAGTGGCAGTATAGGGGACCTCCTTGGTTGTAACCTGGGGGAACTGATCCTGACCATCATCATAAATATACTTGGTCTTAATCAAGGGTCGCGGCGAGGGCAGTTCCAATTTCTCTACTTTTTCTCTCGCTGCCTGCAAGTCGTTAAAAGGATAACCAGTTTCCGATCTTGGGGGTATTTCCTCGTGGGCAGTGCCCGCAAGGAGTTGCTCCTTAAGAGCAATCTGCAGATATTTCACCTGGTCTCTCTCTCCTTCAAGCTGTTCCTTTAATTCCGCCACTTGCCCCTGAAGGGACCGAACGAGGTTTTGGAGGGATTCAACAATTAGGGATTCCTCAACGCGACAACGTTCTCTCGCGTCTACAGCAGCGGCTAAACTGGCACCAAGAACAGCACAAACAATCGCTTTTCCTCTTCCAGATCTCACTCTTGCATCCTTTTGCAAAGCACTCGTCCGATCAACCACACTCTGCAAATTATACCAATTTCCCTGAGCCCAGTCCATTCCGGGTACAGAGGGTCGTGCATTATGATTCTCCAAAAACTCAAACAAAACTTCTCTCCCCGAAGGGACAGTTTTAGTATCACTCATCTTTATACAAAGCGGGGAAGCGGAAGGCAGCGCGCAAGTTTCGAACACAAACCTTCCCCCCTTCACTCTCCTGAGAGGTTTCACCTATTTGCAAAACAAAGCGGGGAAGCAGTCTTCTCAGGAAGGCAGCACGTAAGTTACAAACACAGCCCTGCAACCCTTACTTTCCCGAGAGGTCTCACGTGTTTGGAAAACAATACAGCACGTAAGTTTTAAACACAGACAAAGCGGGAAGCGGTCGTCTCAGGAAGGCAACACGTAAATTTCAAACACAGCAAACACAGACCCGCACCCCTTACTTTCCTGAGAGGTCTCACGTATTTGGGAAATAGTACGGCACTCTCGTCTCAAGGGATCCTGTCCGTGACGCCAATTTAATGTCCCGATCCGATGTCGGGAATGTCCCGATCTGATGTCGGGGGAGGTTTCGATCTGATCCCAAGAGCGAGATTAAGACACAAAACGAGGTCAAATGCCGTATACCCAAAACAGCAACTTTTAATATCAAAAGTAGAAAATTAGTAGCGATAGGATAGAAAAGAGTAAAAAGACAGAAGTCAAGCAGGCATTCAGGACAGATTTGCACGAATAGTCACCACCATGGATCCGTGGCGTCCCGGGGGTCCAAGTCTCTCGGTGTTCCGGCGGTGGGCGGTCGCTCCGGGGTCCGCGGTGTTTCGGCGGGGTCGGCAATCGCACCGGGGTCCTCTTGGCAGTCCCTTTTATTCTCATTCGAGAACTGCAGTTTCCATGGCAACGACGCGTCTCCGCATTCCTGAGTCTTGACTGTCCAAGCACGTGCCAGCCAGAGATCTTTCACACCTTGCCAGCCGGAGATCTCTGTGGCCTTGCAGCCATTCTTATCATATTCAGCAGCCAAAGAAATCCTCGCCCAGATCTTTCACACCTTGCAGCTGATCTTATCATATTCAGCAGCCAAAGGAACCCTCGCCCAGATGAGCAGTCTTTGAGACAAAAGTTCCACAATTCAGTCTTTCACAGCTAACTAACCAGGAAAATGCCTAACTCTCATATGTATGTAGTCTTGTACACTACATTCCTCAGGTAAACTAACTTCATGATCAGAATCACCTTCATTTTTCCATGTCTTATCAGGCTGTCGTCTGACTCACATCCAATATTGGGATTCATAAAGTAGTTGTTTCTCCCCTTACCTACCTAGAAAGAGTGAATCTTGTAATAGGATTGACACTCATTCTATTTTCATTTGAACAGTCTTGGGTGACATACTCACATGCCAATCATTCTGAAAAAAACAGCATCCATCTTTCTCTGCCCAAAGACCCGAGGGAGGTAACGCTGACCCATGATGACTTGTTGGAAGGACAGGAGCGCCTCAGTCAGTCAGTAAGTCCTAGACTTTCTTAGTGCTTTTCCTTTCACATCTGACTAGGTAAAGTTACTTGGAAAGAAAAGATCTCAAACCTGTGTGGTTAACAGCCTCAGTCAGACCTTGTTGTACCTCATGCTGCACAAAGACAATATCTACTGTCATTTTAAAAAACATACCTGCAGGAATCAGAGTTTCCATGTTACATGATATCTTACAAGCAACACTTATTAAGGATATTGAATATCCAGTTTAAATTTCTTCTGCAGTCACAGAAGATTTAGTCCAACAAAATCCTTTCCTCAGAAGTGCTCCTTCCTAAGTTAAAACTTTGACATGTTGAGGTGACTAGTAAGAGAAGGTATTGAGACCAGTCTGCTTAACTGTGGATAAATCAAGATACACCACAAGGTAAACCACATAATTTGCAGGAAGAGAACTCAATTAGTAAAAGAAAAGGATGGAATCCAGCTGCTGCTCAAAAGATATTTTTTGTGTTTTACACTTAAGACGTCTGATAAAGCAGTGAGTAGAACTTGATTCTGGAACCAAAAAACCTGGGATTCTCCAATCCTAGCTGCCCGTCCTAATAATTAAACTTAAGAACACATTTATTCTTCCTATGTCTCTATCTAGCACACATTTTTGGTTGGTTGTTTTTTTTTTTTTTTTGTTTTAATGCAAAAGAGAAACATCCTTAAAAGCACCTCACTGTCTGTATGATCTAGAACATGCAGTTAGTTAATTCTCTTGAAAGTTTAATGTTGCAGTTTGAACCTTATTAGATGAATTAAATAATCTGATGTAGGTTTTCCATGACTTGGGTGAGAGTTATAAAGATGAAATTGTGAAATAAAAGGTAAGGCTATAATACTGTTTCCTCATTCTTATGTGCTTTAAATAGGAATCAGGAAAGTTTATTCCTCTCTGAAAATAAGATGCTGGCATTTAAAACTTGAGCGTAAAGATATTTCTCCTAATAGTACTCAGTAATATTGTCAAATCCTTCATGACAACTGATTTTGGCAGCTTTCCACTCAGTAAGTTGCCATTCTGCTTGCCTAAAAGATAGGTTTATATGGCCAGTATAGTTAACTAGTTCTGGATTTCAAGATAAGCAACGCCAATGAAACCAACTCAAATTTTGTGGGGGAAAAAAATGTGTAACTTCTCCATATTCTTATTAACACACGATAAAGTCACAACCAAGTCATTCCACTAGTTTTCAGGCTGAAAGGCAGCAGAAGTTCACTTGTTTGTACAGCTTCATGTAGATATGTCTTAAGTGACTTTAACTGCATCTTGAGTCAGGCAAGAACTTTCAAGTAGATTTACCTATTTTGCTTGCAGGGACGTCCCTTACAAGAAAATGGTTTAGACTACTTAATAAATAGAGAAAACTTTAAGTAAGGAGTTAAGGTAGGAATACAAGTTGAAAAAAGAGTTTACAGGCAGCTTTTTGCCTTCTTTTTGTATCTTTGTAGGGTGGGCCTCGGCTTTCAGGTTTGTTTTTAATTAACTCAGTCATTTTATGAGTTGAAATCCCTTAAGGTGCCTGCCAAGTTTCTTATTTCAGTCTCTGCTTAAGCTGCAGTTTCCTAGTTCCTTCCCGTGATTCTCATATTTTCTGTTATAGCCACACCCTGTACTCCAGAGTCTTCTTTCTTCTAAGTATACTTAGTCGCTTTTCAAGGAAGGAATCGCCTTCCCTTCTTCCTGAGTACCTGACCAGTCTACAACATATTTTAAAGGAAAATAAATATGCAACCAAATAACAAATAAAATACTATGATACTGACAGGGAGCATAGTGTCTATTTGAAGATTGAAGATTCCCCTGACAGAAGACAAATTGTAGGTAAAATAATGCTAAGCAGTTTGGTGGTGTTTTTTTTTTTTTTTCTTCTTCTTAGGATCTGGCCCTTAAGTAGGTTAATTGGTTTTGTACTAAAATGTTTATCTATCAGTGTCTTTTTACAGTATTATATTTACTATTAAAAGCTGCTACAAGACATTGCTATTAGTGACATCATCTTACAGGTAAAGAAAAATTGCAGGAAATCTGTATCCCCAACACAGACATTTCAGGAAATCATTAATCTATGTAGAAACCTTTATCCATTTATTATTACTGGAGCTTATTGTAGTTCAATAAAAACAGTTCTGCAAAAGCAATTCTTCTAACATTAATGTTTTTAGTGTATATTCTTTATTGACTGCTTAATTATATACTAATTATTAGTATATAATAATATATGGCAAATATATGGCAAAATATGGCAAAGCCATATTCTTACTATAAAAAAATTTACTATTTCCCAGACCAAAATGTTTATGCAGAAATATGTTTATGGCTGAAAACATCAAATCTTTTTGCATGGCAGTTGAGTCACCGCTGCTTACAGCCTTACTTCAAAGTGCTTAACTGCAAAGCTCTTTTTTAGCTAAACACTCCAATTTGAGCCCAAAGCATTTCTTCCTAAGCTCTTTCTTTCATACATTATAAGATTATTTGGGGGGAAGAGAAGCATGTTGTAGTTACGCTGATACAGACCTCCATAAAGGGGGTTCTGTTGATAGATTTTGATCAGCTTGATATTGTCTCAAGAGAAATTTCATCAAGCCCAGATACAACCATACAAAAGAAGTAGTAGTAGTAGTAGTAGTAGTAGTAGTAGACCCTCATTTCCCCTTTATTCAAAGATTTATTTGCTGATCTTTTGTTGCAGAGAGCGTGTACTTGATACCATTACTGTGATTCCTCAAGCAAAGTACTAATCATGCGTAGCTATGACATAGAGCATTTATATCCATTTGACAGATTGGTCCTTTTACAGTAGAACTTTTCCAGTAATGAAGATAGATAATTATTGAGAATATTCAATTTGGAAAATGGCTTTAGAAGAAAACCAGTACAGATTAAACTTTTACTTCTATAGCTCTTTAAAATATATCCTCGTTGCTGTAAAATGTTAGAGCAGAACATTGTAATTTGTCTATATCGAGATCTAACAGAGCTCTTCTGCCATTCTTACTGTACACACTCCAGGCCATTTTGTATCTCCAAGTGTTCTTGCAGCCCACAAGGGGTCCAAGAATCTCTGATAGTGACACATTTCTTATAGCTAAGGATAGCAGTGGAAAGCCAATTATAATAGCTTCCCTACTAGGCCCTGTGGTGTTTGAATCTTTGTAACTCTTGTGGCTTAGTTTTCTCTGAACTGCACTGTTAAATTTCTAAAGAGACGGCCCTTCGAGGCCGTCACCATTTTCTGAATCAGAACTGATGAAGAACACTGTGGAGGAGGCACGCTGTGCTCTTTCAGGGAGATTTTATTATAGTTACTTCTGCTTTGTTAAATCTAAACTTTTAAAATTAAGTCGAGGTGAAGACAGTTATGCTACACCATCACTTCTCATTGCCACTAACTTTACAGAAGAGAAAATATTTGTTAAAAGGTTGTATGTACCTTCAGTCCATCCATTCCCCCCCACTTGCTAGAAACTGAACTGTTAAAATACTATACTCTGAAGTCCAAGCGTTTAAGACTGTGAACTGGATGAAACATGATACGTGCTCTGTAAATTATTGATCATGAATCTTCTTGAAGTTTAATGATATAACTCAGGATGAAAACCAATTAAATCAAATTTCTTCTGATTGGCAGGAAAATTATTATTTCACACACACAGTTTGCTTCTACATCAAGTGGGGAGCAGCTTAAAAATTAAACACCAGCTTAATTTAATAAGAGTGACCTTGAAAGGACAAAAAATGGATTCTAGAGGAAAAGCTATTCAGTACCCTTGGGGGGGGGGGAAAATCACTGGAGAGGTTTATAATCTGGCATTTCTTTATTCTTTGCTCGTATAAAATAAGTTCATAGTCATTTTTAAGTAACGAGTAATTTTGCAAAAAGCTTACATTTTTTGCAACTGTTCATGAACATAATGAATAGTTTCACCCTGTCTCTCCATCCTGCTCCCTAGAACTACAGGGAAATTATGAATTTTTTTAAAGATTTTGTTTCAACATTTTCTGTATAAAATAATTCATAAGCCCCCAGCAGTTTACTTATTTTTCAATCTATCAAACTGAAAAATTCTTTTCTCCACCAGAATTTGAGAAGAAATATAGCAGATTATAGCCTTTTCTTCCAATAATATTTTAAAGCAGTTCTGAACTTTTTTCTCTCTGACAATGTTAGGGAGGAATAGAGGAGCAGCTAAGGACTTTGGGTTTGTCTAGTTTGGAGAAAAGGAGGCTGAGGGGCACCCTCATTACTCTCTACAGCTTCCTGAGGAGAAGTAGAGAGGGAGGTGCTGATCTCTTCTCTCTGGTATCCAGTGGTAGGGAATGGTTCAAAGCTGCTCCAGGGGAGGTTCAGACTGGACGTTAAGAAGCATTTATTTATCAAGAGGGTGGTCAAACACTGGAACAGGCTTCCTAGAGAGGTGGTTGATGCCCCAAGCCTGTCAGTGTTTAAGAGGCATTTGGACAATGCCCTTAACAACATGCTTTAACTTTTGGTCAGCCCTGAAGTGGTCAGGCAGTTGTACTAGATTATCGTTGTAAGTCCCTTCCAACTGAAAAACACTCTGTTCTGTTTTATGTCATAGACAGGCATACACTTTGCATTGTCAAAGTCCTTCCTTCATGATAGCTCCTTCTTCTTTATTCTCCTGAGTCAAATTGAATGATAAGAGGTATACTTTCCTTTTTTATCTTAGGACTTTTCTTTTTTTTTCTATTTTTTTGGTCCTCTTATAAGACTTACTTTCAAAGAATTTGAAATGTACTTCTTTTATGATTCTATCATCTAATTTAAGCTTAACAGAAATCAGATTGCAGTCTTTCTTTCCTTCACCAACAACATCCCCAAAACAGAGAAGAAGTATGGTGAAGTTAGAGCAATAGAAATTCAAACAGCAACATGATACCATATATTGTGTTTTAACCTGTCAGGCAGCTAAACCCTACATAGCTGTTCACCCACTCCCCCTGCCCCACAGTGGGATTGGGGAGAGAATAGGGGAAAAAAAAGTAAAATTTGTGCGTTGAGATAAAGACAGTTTAATAAAACAAAAAAGGAAGGGGAAATAATAATAATAATAATAATAATAATAATAATAATAAAATAATAATAATAATAATAATAATAGAATATACAATATAAGTGATACACAATGCAATTGCTCACCACCCACTGACCGATGCCCAGCCAGTTCCTGAGCAGCGATTGCTGCCCCCCGACCAACTCCCCCCCAAGTTTAGATACTGAACATGACGTCATGTGGTATGGAATACCCCTTTGGGCAGTTTGGGTCAGCTGCCCTGGCTGTGCCCCCTCCCAGCTTCTTGCTGGCAGGGCATAAGAAGCTGAAAAGTCCTTGGCTAATTAGGCACTACTCAGCAACAAGTAAAACATCAACAGTATTCTCAAACTAAATCCAAAACATAGCACTATACCAGCTACTAGGAAGAAAATTAACTTTATCCCAGACAAAAACAGGACACATCTAATGTATTGTTCTTCCTTCACAGAATTGTTAATCATCATTAATTTGAAAGGAATTGGTTCTAAACTATTTATGCAGTATGGAGTTGCTAAGGAATACATGAATCCAGGGAACCTCTTGACTAATTTAAATCGTTAGAGAGAAGCTGAGAAGAGTGAGTTCATTAGAATAATCTGGGACTGAAGTCGTTCAGGATTAGAACAGTCTCAGCAAAATACTTTCAACCCAGTAGTTTAAATATGACTGATGTCTTTTAAAAAAAAAGTTATTTTAAATGAAACGGCATGCAAAATGTTATGGAATGCTATCAGTCTGTATTAATAATTACGTATTCTAAAAATCATAATTTATGATCATCTAGTCCAATTCTTTGCTCAGAGCAAGATTAAGTTCAGAATTAGATCAGGTTGTTCAGGGCCTTCTGCAGTCGAGTTCTGAAATTCTTCTAGGACAGAGATTCCACAACCTCTCTGAGAAACCCACTGCAGTGCTTAACTGTTCTCAGGATAGCACTTAACCACAACGTTTACCTTATTTAACGTATTTCATGTAATATAGATTTAGGTTTGCCCCAGGTCTCCAGACAAGACATAAATCACAAGCCGTCATGTGTTGTTGTTTTTTAACCAACTTTCCACACATCTTGTAATTCTATGGGTTAGGGTTTCGGGGTTTTTTGGGGGGGAGTGTTTTGGGTTGTTTTTTCAGTACTATGGCATATTTTCAGTTTTGTTAATATAGGCAAGATACATAACATAATCAGCAAACTTTCCACTTGTGTCAACCTTTGACAACTATGAATAAAGCAGTTGGGGTGGGGAAGGGCTGTTACTTATTCTAAACTGACCTGAAATGGGCATTTTCTAATTTACAGTTTGCTTACAGACTGGTTATTTAGATCATGCTTTAACAATTTATTTTGCTGGATTCATGATTTATGAATGGTTATCACACTCATTGTTTTGCTTCTGAATGATGTTTAGAATGTTTATAAGGGAGGAAATCCTGAAACTGCAGGATTTCTGTGTATACATCAAGCATATGTTTACCTGAGTAATCAGTCTTCCATAAGACCATTTTCAGAAAGACCAAAACTTAAATGAAAAATTAGAGCATTCTTCTGAAGGAATATTCTGTTGTTGAATACTTACCTATAAAATATTAATTTTTGAACATGCAGACCAAAGCAAATACATGGAATTTGCATGTCTTCTACCTGTCTCCAAATGTAATTACTCATTTGTATCAATTAAACCTCAGAAACTGATTTTTAAAATTAAATATGACATTCTCAGTAAATATTCAATAGAAACTCAGTAAATATTCGATAGAAACTCCTGCTTTTTAAGGAATGTCTGCTATATGTGAAATACAGTCATGCAAATGACTTTTGAGATATTTGACTGGACAACAAAGGCATCAGAGCAAATTGTATGACAAAGTATATGAGAAAATATAGGCAATTGTTGTGACGTTTAGGTACTACAATTGACAATTGAAAGAAATAGAAAAGCAGAAAATAGTAGTTTACTTCCAGAATGGACACAAATAGCTTAAAGAAAACATTGTGAATGGAGAAAATAGTAATTTGAATAAATCATTATGTCTTCAGTTTCACAAAATGAAACTCTAAAAATGAGAACATAGAAAAGGAAAAAAAAAAAGGAAACTGAAGTTAGACCTAGGCAGAACTACTGATCTTAAGAGAAATATTTCTCACTGCAACTGTTATGCAGCTACCATTTTATATGTCTATACTTTACAGACAATATAGTTATCTGCTTTTATATTAAAATTACTTGCTGGTAATTCTGCAAACTTACAGAAACTTTACCATTTTTCAAGGTTTTACTGTTCAGTAACTATCTCAAATTTGAGCTAAGCCAAAATTCAAGAGCTTGACATTGTTCAGCCTAAGCTCTTGAGGAAGTCAGGAGACTCGTGATGAGAATAAAACGCACCCAGAAGTTCAGATTCTTTACGAGACATAAACATGGTAGCCACCTTCATTCAAAAAAAGGTGACTCCTCACTATGTATATAACTATTTATACAGAGAATTCACCAAACAGTTTAGACAGACAAATTTAGGCCTTTCTTCAGTGTGATCGGTTAAGAAGTACAGTTGCCAATAATTCTATAACCACAGGTTAAAATTATAACAGAGAATGGATCTGGAGAAATAAAGTGAATATTCTCCACCAGCTGCTCTAATACAGCCACCGTACCAGAGTGTAACTACACTATCATCTAATTTAACCTACTAGTTTATTCTCTGCATTCATGGTTGTGCTTACTGCAAATAAGTTATTTCACTCCCAGTTCTGCAACAGCTATTTTCAGAACCTACACTTCTTTCCAAAAGAAAACCATTGTGAAATTCTGGAGCTAGTGGCCCTCATACCATGTCTCAGGCTTATAGTGCATAGGCTAATTTTTGTGCTAGAAAAATACAATTCGATGGTCTGCAATATAACAGTTGCATTATTTCAAATATTTTAAACTGAAAGAATACATGCACACACAATCTCCTCAATAATGAATTTTTTTGACGTGCAAGGTCACTGAATGCCGTTCATAAAAATAACAGGGCCAATTAAAACAGCATGGATGTGTCCAGTTTGCTCATGAAGGGCTAGTGAGCCATTCTTTATCACTTTACTTGACCAGGTTTCATTTAATGCATTTAACAGTGTACCTAGACTACCTAGCCAAGAGCAGAATATAGATCATGTTTCATACTCTAATTTTGTGTTGGAAGTTATCAGGGAAGAAACACTTGGAATTTACTCTTTTGTTTTTTTCTTTGACGCATTTTATTCAAAAACTTGACTGCATTCTACTCAGTTCTTCCAAGTAAAGTTTTAAATGTCTGTTTCCGGACAGAGGTGCAAGATCTGACGTAGATGCTTTCCTACAATGCCATATAAAAGGCATCTTGACATGGAATTGCAGACTTAGCCTTGTTTAGAATGTTCCTGATGCTTTATTCTGAAAAGTTTTTCTTTCGCCCCTTGGATTTGGTATCTCAATCTGATTTACTGACTTTCCTCATGTGCCTAGATGTTTCAAGATCTAAACACATAGCTATGATACATCAATGACATGATCAGGATTTGACTTTCAAGTCAACGCTGATAAATCTGGTATTACCAAACCTAAGGTTTTAGATGCCTTAGCTGGAGATGTTAGTACTGTTACTCAATGATACCATTTCTTTTGGAAAGCTGTTTCATCTGAGACAGCAAGGAAGTTGCTTATGCATCAAGTATTTCTTTGGTTATCATGCACCAAAAATGCATTCACCTGCAAGTCAGTCTGCACAGAAATAATGCTCAGCCTCTCTTTAATGAGTATCCTTTTCTAGTGAATCTACTATTTTCTGAGTCTTCCAGTTTGATGTTAACTATGTAAACTTCTCTCCTGCTGCACTGAATGACTTCCAGATGGTTTACCTTTCATATGCTGCAGTTTGTGTCACTAAAGGCACCCTCCTCCACACTGGTACTTGCCTAGACAGTAAATTCCATCTGCACAGGGTATGCATTTGCTCTTTGTCTAATGTGAAGGTTAGCCTGTGCTTGCACTCACATTTACCTTGAAGCCATAGTATTGGAAGTAAAAGTGTTTGTGCTGCTGGAAAACTTCAAAGGATGAGAAATTAGTTTGTAATTGGAATAAGTATGCATTTAGTTGAAGTATTGATAGGCTACAAACAGAGGATGGGGTTGCCTCACTTAACTTTAGACATCCGTAATATAGAAACCTACCTTTGACCTGGACACTCTAGTGTCTTCTTCTATTCAGGCATTTAAGATGCAATTTAACCAATGTATGTTAGATATGTGCTAAATGAGATAATTGCACTCTGGAAGTGACTATTTGCCTCCTTTGACTCAAAAATAGCTGATGAGAGGGAAGGAAGATGGCGAATCAGATTCTTTTCAGTGGTGCCCAGTGACAGGACAAGAGGCAATGGGCACCTGAAATACATGACATTCCATCTTAACACAAGAAAAATCTTTTTTTCTCTGAGGGTAGTCAAACACAGGTTGCCCAGGAGGGTTATTGTGTCTGCATTCTTAAAGATATTCAAAACCTGACTGGACACAGCCATAAACAACCTGACCGTGCTTGAGCTAGATGATCTCAAAAGGTCACTTCCAATTTCAGCAACTGTGTGATTCTGTGATTTTATTGCTCTTGGTTGTTATCAAAAGGTATATTATCTCAGCTGATGTCTTATGACATGTTTGTGAATAAAAGGTTCCTTTCTGGTGATAAAACAACTACAATTATGTGGAAATAGCAGAGTCATTATTTTAAAATCCTTTGATGGGTGATTATCAGGATAGCACAAGATATATATGCAAAGTTTAAGAAAACATTCAGTTGACCTACATTTGCTTTAATAGCTTAGTTCTTGAGAACAGTTAAAACCACTAATTATTCCTCCAATCTGAATCATCAAAAACAAACAAAAGACTTTAAAGAGGCATTCAAGGTGTGATTAGAATAATCTGAGCTCAACAACAAAGTCATGAGCAATTAAAAATACAGCAACTACAGCAAATGGAGGTAGATGTGTAATTAAGTTAATATTGTGTAAATATCCACAGGATGTCTTCCAGGTCCACAGGAAATCATTAAAATGCTAGCAATGCCAATGAGACAATGAAGTAAACTGCAGCACAAGAAATAGAGACAGAGGAACTTAATCATATTAATGTAAGCACTAAAAAGGCAATAAAATAGCTAGTGCTGTGCCATTAAAAAATTAAAACTCTTTTTGCTAATAATATAAATAAACTAAATAAGAGAAATGGCTGTATTCCTACCTTTGAAATAGCCATTTGAAAATGTAACTGGATATTCTTAAAAAATCATGGTCGTGAAAAATTATTATAAGAACATTCAAATAAATGTATTAAGCAAAAATTGAACTATTTTCTTTTCTCTAGATGCATATAAGTGCTATCGCCCCCAAGGTATAATTACACTAGTTCTACAAATGCTTAAATATTCATTTACTGCTATGTAGTCTATTAAATCGCTTTCTCTTTTGGTCTCTTTCCAGGAGCAGATATAAATTAAAAACACACCTCTAATTTGTCTTCTTTCCCTTTTGGAATATTAGTATACTATTAATATTATACATTTTTTTTTTAAAAGGGAATTTCTGTAGTATGTAATTATTTATTCACTTTAAAGATTTGTAAACTACAGCTTTCATGATCCAACTGTTTAAGAAATTGTGGAAAACAATTGATTTGGGCTACTAATTGTTAACATTTTTAGCTACTGATACAGGGGAAAATACTTAATCATCCCCTTGTATAACATGTCTTCCTTCTCTTAAAATATAAAATAGAAATATCTATTATTTATTTTCTCTTCTTTATAATTAAGATATTTGGCTTTGTCATTTGATATTGTTCATATGTAATTCACAGGATTTATTTGATTCTTAATGTATTCAAACTCCTTACTATCCTTATTCCTATCACACCTTCCATCCTCTCCTTCCAAGAAGAAAGGCTGCCATAATAATATTTATTTTAATATATATTGTTGCTATTTTTATTTAATTTGTTAAATAAATATAGTTTGATAATTATTCAATTATAGTTCAATATATAACTAATAGCTTAAAACCAGAAGCTGTGCGAAATATGTGCCTTCCTGAACTGACCACTGGAGACCAGGAGAGACACATTAAGGCAATGGAAAAATCACTAGAAACTTATACATGGGACACTAGTTCACAACCTAACCTCTATTAATTGTGAGAGAAGTTGAGATGATTGGCTCCAAGCAGATCTAGACATCTGAATGTAGCTGTCTTGGTTTCAGATTGAATCTCATCTTTATAATCATGTAACTGAATACTGTTTCATAACTGTTTATACATGCAGAAAGAAAAGTATTTTGAGCAGGAACCACTGGCTGTTCGTTTGACAGGAACAGACATGTTGAAGTGTTACGATTAAGAGTGTGTTTATGTATACATAAAAAAATATACACATATCTGTATAAATACACATTCATATCTCATATACACTTAGAAGTCTTAAAAGCTAAATTCCCTGTCAAAGACTGATTTTTTCCTTGATCTGTGTAGCTGGCCATGTATATATGTTTTTAAGTATATATGTCGTGCATCTGTGAACTCTGCATGTACATGCTGGGAATACATGTTCAGGCTCGCTACTGGCTGGACCTGGGGACATGAAGCAACAGCAGCCTCGCCTCTCTTGGGCTGTTGAATCTGGGGTGATATATCTTCCTCTAATAACCCTAAGCACAGAAACATCCTTGATCAAACACCCCTGAGTGATGAGTTATGACTTTGACCAATTTTAAAAGACTGTATCATCTGTGCCAAGTATATACTGCAAGCTACTAAACCTTAAATCTTAGATTAACTTCATAATTGGCCTTTGTCATTTTTACTTTTTACTTTTACTTAAAGACAAAAATTTTTGAGTGAATTAATTTATTATTATTATTCATAAGTGTATCTGCTTACAGAATCTATGTACCTATATAACTTCTAATCCTACAACAGTAGATACTAGCCATTAATTTCTTTGTACTGATGAAGTAAAACTTCATTTTGTAGTCTTTTACTTAACAACTTCCAAAATTCTTAAGATCACAGTAATCTTGAAAATAAGCAATGTTTTAAATGTTTTAAAATAATTATTATCATTGGTACTTGTCTTTATAACACTTTAACAAACACATCAAACTTCAGATATTCCAAAATCTTTTCTCTTACCAAACTTTGCTTGAACCAGAAATATGTACTAGAATGACTAGAAAGTTCATATCATTTGAAAGTTATAAAGCTCTTCCTTCAAACAGAGAACATCTAAAAATCAAACTTTAAGAGACAGAGTATGGCCTTAGGATAAAAGGTTAAGACAGTATATTAAATTCTTCTCCAAAGACAAATATAAAGAAGTTTTTCCCTTAAAAATATTATTGGAAGATATATACTTCACAGTACGATGCCAATGCAAGTGTAGATGTATAAGAAAACTACATGTTTCTCATGAAAGCAAAGGATTTCTCTTCTGATAATCAAATATTTCATATCTCTTACACTGCTTATCACTGTTCGTTAGAGAAATATTGCAATGAATATTCCCAGGGAAGCTAGGATTTTTAGCTGATAAATTAAGTCTTTCTTTGGCCACTTCCTCCCCTCTTTTGCCTCAAAGGGACATTGGAATAATGGGTATTCTAACCTTCATCACAGTCCATTCACCCTCCAGCTATAAGAAAATCACATAGAAAAATATAACTTTGAGCATTCAAAGTTTGTATTAATATATTGTTCAGTGCAAGAGAAAATAGATTATTTTTTATTTTAAACCATCTTAAAAGATCATCTAATAAGAGGGAGAAAAAGGGTTCTTCCTTCTAGACCCATTGCATCAAATTCAGAAGTCTTTTTATGAGTTGCCAACCCTAAATACTTGAGTTCTCAAAGGCATACATTAGGCTTCAAATTTCCATGTAGGTCTATAATAAAACACATACACCTATTATAACATAGTATCATTTAAAGATTTATAAGTATTTGGATTAATTTTTGTCCTGCTTTAAGATTTTTCTTTTCAAAATAAGATATTCAGATACATAATCTGATTTATTTTATACAGTTTAAGTAGAAACTAAAATTCTCATTTCTTCTGTTCTTCAAAATAACATGACTCATATGTTATGTACGACATGAAAAATTACCCTGATTTTTAGATACTTGCTTTAGGCCACATAAAACTTCATGAGTTTCACTGTTTTCTCTTCCAAAGACACATGGTGTATTGTGTTGGTTCTCCCCATTCTGCTAAACGTTCCAATCTTCATACATCTTTTCTTTATTTCTTTACACTTTTGTTCTCTATTCCACTTAACCAAATTACCCTTCTCTGCTCATTTCACCTTTCTAAATCTTTGTCTTTTAATTTTTTTAAGATCTTGAGTTTTCACAGAGGATCAGGTTATAAATATCCATGATGGAAAAAAAAAGTAACATATTATAACCACAGCATTTATTAACATATGTTGTCTTCTCTTAGTCCCCTTTTCAGAATATAATAAAGTAGTCTTAACACTAAGCAATTATTTTTTATGGAAATATTAGTTTTATGGTTTTATACCATTTATCCAGGTCATCTTATAAAGAAATATACTAGGTCACCTCATATTTATTCTTAGATAGAAAATGGCTTTAAAATTATTTTTAAATAAGTATTTTACAAGACTGATGATGTTTATTCTTCCAATAACAACATATTTTGCTGGTTTTCACTGTAGAGAAAAAAAATTTACACTGTAGAGAAAAAAACAGATTTTAATCCAATCTAATTCTACATTCTTACTCTTGGGTTTCTTTACAGAAGAAAAAAGATTTTCAATACACTATTACACTTTGGAAAGTGTTCATGAAAATGCCCATGTTTTTTTTTTAGTTGCTCCGGTCTAAAAGTCAAATATAGAGCTTAATTACTCTTCAGTGGATACTACTTTGCATTAATCATGCTGGTGAGTAAGCACGTTTTCTTTAGTTCTTCAGAAGTGATTTACATTATTCTCTGGTTTGATTAACCAAAGCCAGATTTGTGTCATATACACAAATCTACAGAAGTACCTTAAACAGAAAACATAACTCAGAACTTAATTCATTTTTTCTTCTGCAGCAGCCAGAATATACACAACAAAACATCATGAGTTTTGTAGAGCAATAAGGTAAAAGTCAATACCATGGAGAATCTTTCTGAGAATGATTGCTTAGCTATATGATTTTTTGTACCATGTTATGCATGCTGTTTACTATGTGATACCATTCTTAATAAATTATTTTGAAGCAAGTCCAAATGGCATGTCATTATACTGTACAAAAATACATTTTAAACTCAAAATATTTATAGTTTATGAATTTACAGTGGAAGTAAAATTAAATTAAATTAATATCTTCCAGGAAAATATATCTACACTTGGCCTTATCAGTGACTTGATCAGTGTCAAACAGCCAACTTATGGGAGAGCCAAAAGCCAGGACTTTCTGCTCCAGATCCTTTTTCTGCTGAGAAGGGGTGACATTTATTTCACTAACACATGGTCCATGTTATGAATTAGGTGTTTAAAATCAAACTAAGACCAATACCAAGCAATCTTGTCTGCGTTCGCCATGACTTGTTAACCTCACTTGCATTCAAAAATAATAAATGGCTTCCTTTTTAGTCTGAGGTTCCCTGGGTGTCTAATTGCACAGGAATTCTCAGGAGCATCTATCCTGGGAGATTAGTATTGGTCTATGTTCAGGGAAAGGGAATGAAAGTCCCCTCAAAAACCTTGTGAGGTTCCATGTAGCACAACTAATTTCAGCATTTGTGTTGAAGGTGCCTAGCTCTAACATTCAACTAAAAAATAGGAAGTTGTTAGTCTCAAAGGAGGCTAGACATGTGCATTTCTTAGGAACATGACAACCACTAAAGTGAAGAATATTTTAGTCAAGCATAGTCTTCACCTATCTGGAGAGAGAGAGAAAATCAACTCTGAGAGCAGGAATCAGAGATCCATGTTTTCCAACTCAGCTAAATACCTTAAGCATCAGATTCTGTGCTGTCTTCTTTATTACCTATCAATGACTTTTGTATGTCTAGTTGCAAATAAAATCTGGGCTTTTTTAACCAAGGATTGGACGTCTTTATAATCATAACACTCTCCTGGGATGCAAAGCATCTTGCTTCTCACTTAGACTGAATGAGGCATAGACCCAAGGACTTTCCACATGCTGTATTTCATTTATTTCTCCACAGACTCATTAAAAGAGATAGGTATTTAACTTACCAGACTGGATCAACCATGTAGTTTGTAAAAAACCTTAGACATTTATTTTAAAAGTGGCTGTCTCTCTGCAGTTTTTCAGAGACATTAAAATTTCTTCATTGATATCATAGGGTAATCATATAAATTACAATGACACACATATCTGAGCCAAGTGCGTAATATTTTGGTGAGGTAGCACCTAAGCTAGTCACCTAAATTAACCCTAATGAATACTATCTGAGCTCCAAAAGTTTATAAACTGAAAATATACAAGCTTATGTCTTTCCACTAAGGTGTAGTTAACTCACTGACATTTTTATTTGAAAGAGAGTTACAATTTACAGAAAGTTAAGAAAAGTGATCATTTTTGATATCTTGTTCACATCTTCACTGGGAAGATCTACTTATTGACAAGCTCTGCAGTGTGAAGTATAGTAGAGAGAAGTTAACTTTTCTTAACATTTGTTTGTTGGTACTCACAAATTCAGAAAAGGCAGTATCACCTTGACTGAATGTTGCCTGACTAAAACCACCTTACTAAATGACAAAACGTCCTACTGTAGACAAGCACATACCTTTTGCTCATACATCCACATAGCAACGTTTTCTGTATATATTTTGAATTTGAAGTGCAATTACATTGCAAAGTGAGACAATATAACAGCACGCTCTCTAGGTATTGAGCTCTCATATTCCAAGGACCTGTAAACTAGGCTTCAGCAGAAAAAGGGATGCTACTGAAATAAATGGACACATGTACAGTAGCTGCTTGGAACATCTAAACTTAACATCTGAAACAGCAGTTCTGCTGTTTTATCTCTTTTCATCACTAACAGTAACCAACAGGGGGTATAGCAATTTGCCACTTAATGAGTTATAAATGATCTAATTAAGTGTCTCCTTGCAATTGTCTTCACACTTCATTAGTGAGGTGGTTGTTTATTAAGCTAGGAAATTTATTGTCATTCTAATAATTCATTCAGTTTTAGTTAAATTTATAAAAGCTTTGATAGTATTTGAGGGTTTGACAAACTAGTTAAAATATTTTTCCCAAATTATTTATTCTTCAATAACACATATTTTATTTTTTTCTTGAATGTATTGAATAAAATGTGGAGGATGTGCATACAGTATGTGTTTTACAGATTATTTCACCCAATATATCTTTTATTTCACCAGATTCCTTTGTCCCTTTAACTTTGGAATATGAAGAAAATGGCATTTCCTGTAAAATATTTGCATCACCTTAATAAATCAACTGACCAGCAATGGACCAGCAAGTCCATCATAGGCCAGAATGGACTCAAGGAAATTATACGCTCAGTGGAATTTGGATTATTGTAGTGTCAAAATTTTGTTTTAATTCATTGCTCTGTTTATGTTTTAAGACAGACATTAAAGGAGCAGCTTAAAAGATAGGTTGCGAATAATCAAGTGAACAGCCATTGGAAACAGCTACCAAGGGAAGGTATTATACAATGACTGCCAATTCCTATAGATAAGAGTTAGGTCAGGAAGGCAGAGGCAGCACAGCAATTAAACTGTATATCCTCCAGTTCAAAGGCTTCCTATTTACAGATTCTGTTTCAAAGATTTACTTCGGTTTTAGGTATCTATCTTGTCATGCAGAACTAACAAATGAAGTTTGTGGTGTTCCACAAATACTCCATTGAACCATAGACAAGACAAAGCCCTTCTCTAAGCTTATCCTAGAATAGTCAGTGTACTATTTGGCTGAATGTAGTATGACCGCAAGATCAGTTTGCAGATTGCTGTTTGTTTCTAATGAAGGATAAAGATTATAAGCTTGTCTCTCTTTTGTTCACTTTTGTGAATACCATAAAAAATGAAACTTAAAAGCTTTTTTTCTAAAATTGGATTGGGCCTTCAAAATTCAGCGTTAAATCCAACTATAAAAATACATATTTAAAAAAAAAAGATTTTTTTCATGTAATTATCAAATTTTCACTTTAATTTCTTCATGAGTGCACATATATGCTGCACGAATAGACTGATATGATATTGAAAAACTGCCAATTTCATATTTTAAAAGTGTACATGACAGACCATTGGAAATAATTGCCTTACATGAAACCTTCTTGTAGACAGTAGGATTTGATGTGATGAGAAATTAAAAAAAAGTATATCTATCAGACATGGAAGTATATTTAGGAAAAAGAGAAGTGAATTTGTGATATCTTAATGGTACAGGCAAAATATTGTTCCCAAAGGCAAGCTGAGCCCAAAGTGAATTAAGGACTTAGTAATTATGTGCTAAGAATACACACTCACTAGAAATCAAGCCAAAATTCAATGTACACCTATATTTTGGATATAACTAGAATCTTTTAGTGACCAAACTAGACCTATATTTACTTCTTACTCATGGTCCTTTATCCCAATGTGGTGTTGGAGAGTTGGGTCAATTAGTAATGTTTTCTTCTATCAGAGGGCTATTATTCCACAAGGTCCCTATGACGAGAGAGCTCAGTTGATAAAAAATTTAGCCGCCATCTGTCAATCAATATGAGACTCTGTGATAGAAGACCATCAGGGATTAACCCACTTTAAATTAAGTACTGAAAATGGAGATAGGCATCTCCTTAAACATCTACATTTAGTCATAGTTCAGTCACCCTAGAACAATTAATCCTGTGTACACAGCTGCTTGTACTGTAATGGAAAAACTTTCATTATAAGAAATTCATATTCTTTTAATCTCATCTGAATATGTAAACACATTTTCCTCCCCTCAAATTTTCCCTGTACCTGCATAAAGCCTCATCTTTTCACAGAATCACAAAAGCATGCAGGTTGAAAAGGACTTCCAGAGGTCACACAGTCCAAGGCCCTACATAAAGCAGGTCTAGTTACAGCAGGTTGCTCAGAATCATGGCCAGTCAAGTTCTGAATATCTCCAAGGATATCACTGCCAAGCCTGTTCCCGAGTTTGATCACTTACATAGTGAAAGATCTTTTCCTTATATCAAGTCAGCATTTCCCGTGTTTTAATTTTTGTCCACTGTGTTTTATCAACATTGTGTGTCATCCACTGTGTAGCTCAGAAAATTCTGGCTCTGTTTTTTTTGTTTGGGTTGGGTTGGGTTGGGTTGGGTTGGGTTGGGTTGGGTTGGGTTTTTTTAACACTCTACTATTGAAAGCTGTAGACAGCAGTAAGATCCCTATGGTAGCCTTCAATTTTCAGGGCTGAAAAAACCCAGTCCTCTCAGCCTCTCCTTGTACATCATGGGTTGCAGCCCTCTTACACTTTGATGGCCTTCTGCTATACTCACTCCAGGTTGTCAGTGTCTTTTTTGTACTGCAGAGCCCAGAATGGACACAGTCCTCCACATGCAGTCTGTAGGCACCAAAGAGAAGGGAATAATCACTTCCCTTCATCTGCTGGAAGAGGATTAAAGGATTAAAATAACTGTTCTGGTGCAATAGCTTTCTTAAACTGTGCAGGATTTCTCCTTCAGATCCTGAATAAGCACCCCACTTTCGGTTTCTGTCTTCTAGTTCTGCTGTGTCACTGAATGGGTGGCCCCTTGTCTGTCTTCTGAGCTAATATGGATAGCTAAACACAGGTCACATAAATGAGAACCCCTTAGGGACACCCTAACTCTCCTTTCAGGAAAACCACAGTTATGGAATACATACAGACTATACATAAACAGAGTCTTTAGAGAAATGGGAGTTAAAAAGAATGAGAGAGGACAGTGATTTTCTGATTTCCCTTTCTTTCTGAATCTACCTTACAGAAAGTCATCACGTGAAATAAAGACATAATCAACTAAAAAGTACAGGTTGGTACTAAAACAATTAGTAACAAAAAACCACTATAGAATGTAAGGATAGTCCTAATATTTCAGAGTCATCACATAACCAAATTTATCAGTGTAGAGGAAGTACAGGAGGAGACCTCTAGAGAAGCCACATAAAGGGGGTCTGCCAATCCCATTTTATATACATATATTTGGGTTTTGATGTTGTTCCACTAAATGATTTGGGCTGTCAACAGTGTGTGTGGTATGTGCTTGTGGAGAAACCAGTCAGGGTCCAGATGCCTTAAATCAGAAGTGGTAGAACGAAAACGTTGCAAATATTGGTCACAGTATAGCCTCAGCCTTCCAAAGTTTCTTGGTACCAAGACTTCTAGCCAGAAGTCAGAATAACTGAGTAAGAAGAATAAAGATCCTAAAGAAGTCTGGTCTTTCAAAATTGCTTTATCTTTTCTTAAGCTTGCCATCAGCAGAACGTCTGAGCCATCCATTCCCAAATGGTACATATACCAATATTTTTGTCTACTTGTTCAACCTTTAGATGCGTGAATACAGTTCTGAAAAATCCCTGGAAAAAAGAATAAATAATATTCAATACTGAATGATAACTATTGGGTGAAATTTACCATTAAGCAGAGGAACTGTGTATGCAATTATGTCTACAGATGAGGACATGTAGACATATGTTTCTACAATGCATTAGTCACCTTCACAGCTTGATTTTTCTTTGAGTAAATGTTATCTAATTGTCCTATTTACAGCTCTTCTCTTTCAGTTTTTGTCCCCTTCAAATATTTCAAATTGCTATTCTCATTAGCAATTTCCTGTAGTCAGTTTACAGTATGCAGATTTTTTATTCTTTAATATTCTCATTAGTTTTTCCAGACAGTGAATTGGTTTTATTTTTCATTTCTAAATTTTTCCAGTGTGTCAAACTATTCTTCATTACAAAGTGTCATGGTCTGCTCAGTGTTCTAGTAACTAATTTCTAATACCAAAAAGCAAGAAGTATCTGAGCTTACTTCCCAACATTTTTATTTCTGCAGTTCAGTGTTGCTTTATTTTTTGGTTGCTACAGTACCTTGACGCTGGTTTGCTATTCTCTTCACCCCTAGTCTTTATTGCCAACAAAATTTCATCCCTCCCTCAGACGATCTTTCTGAATTGTTATTCCCCAGATGTACAGCTTGCATATTTCCTAGACTAAATATTGTTTTATTTCCTGCCAATAATTCTAACCTCGCTTGGTCTTGTTATATTATTTCTTTATTCACAATGATATTTGCAATACATTCCAATTTCATATCATCTCAAAATTTAATTAATGTGCCATTTACTCCTTCATCCAAAGCAGAAATAAAGTTGCTAAATAAAACATGGCCTAACACCAATTCTGGCTACACCTCCTTGGCCACTGCAATTTAACATAACTTTGCTGATTGTCCTTCAGCCTGTTTTCCATCAGTGTAATGGTGCCAGTTTGAATTAGTTTTGTAAATAACAATGGGGGTTCTGTATTAAAAGTATTCAGTACAAGACATTATAAAATTTGAATGATATTTTTGCAGCCAGATTGTATTTCAGCTCATGAAAACTTGCAGACCTAACTTAAGTGCCTTTGTTAGAAAGCTGAAATCCTGAAATAGCAGTTATCTGAGACCTCTGCATGATGCTAGGAGATATTACATAGGTTCTGTAGGAAACCATGATATTCTTCAGCTCTGGCCTGGAGGCCAGACAGGATACTCTGTAGTATCATAAGTGGCACGAAGCACCAGTATTTAAAAGTGAATAACTCCTTTATTTTCCGTCTTTAGTCAGTGGAGTGTAGCAGTCACATAGAATCATAGAATCATAGAATAGTTTGGGTTGGAAGGGACCTTTAAAGGTCATCTAGTCCAAATCCCCTGCAGTGAGCAGAGACATCTTCAACTTTGCTCAGAGCCCCGTCCAACCTGACCTGGAATGTTTCCAGGGATGGGGCATCTACCACCTTTCTGGGCAACCTGTGGCAGTGGTTCACCACCCTCATCGTAAAAAATTTCTTCCTTATATCTAGTCTTAATCTACCCTCTTTTTAGTTTAAAATTATTATGCCTTGTCCTGTCGCAACAGGCCCTGCTAAAAAGTTTGTCCCCATCTTTCTTATAAACCCCCTTAAAATACTGAAAGGCTGCAATAAGGTCTCCCCAAAGCCTTCTCTTCTCCAGGCTGAATAACCCCAACTCTCTCAGCTCTTCCTCATAGGAGAGGCATTCCATCCCCCTGATCATTTTTGTGGCCCTCCTCTGGATCCGCTCCAACAGGTCTATGTCTTTCTTGTGCTGAAGGGTTCCAGAACTGGATGCAGCACTCCAGGTGGGGTCTCATCAGAGCAGAGTAGAGGGGCAGAATCACCTCCCTCGATCTGCTGGCCACGCTTCTTTTGATGCAGCCCAGAATACGGTTGGTCTTCTGGGCTGCAAGCAACATTGCAGGTTCATGTCCAGCTTTTCATCCACCACTACCCCCAAGTCCTTCTTGGCAGGGCTGCTCTCAATCCCTTCATCCCCCAGCCTGTATTGATACCGGGGGTTGGCCCGACCCAGATGCAGGACCTTGCCCTTGGCCTTGTTGAACCTCATGAGGTTCACATGGGCCCACTTCTCAAGCTTGTCCAGGTCCCTCTAGATGGCATCCCGTCTCTCAGGCATGTCAACTGTACCACTCAGCTTGGTGTCGTCTGCAAACTTGCTGAGGGTGGACTCGATCCCACTGTCTATGTCACTGATGAAGATATTAAACAGTACTGTTCCCAATACGGACCCCTGCAGAACACAACTTGTCACTGATCTCCATCCAGACATTGAGCCATTGACCACTACCCTCTGGATGTGACCTGTGACCATCCAACCAATTCCTCACCCACCAGACAGTCCACCCATCAAATAAATCCATACGTCTCCAGTTTAGAGAGAAGGATGTTGTGGGGGACCATGTCATAGGCCTTACAGAGGTCCAGATAGATGACATCTATAGCTCTTCCCATGTCCACTGATGTAGTCACTCCATCTTAGAAGGCCACTAGGTTGATCAGGCAAGACTTGCCCTTGGTGAAGCCATGCTGGCTGTCTTGAATCACCTCCCTGTCCTCCATGGGCCTTAGCATAACTTGCAGGAGGATCCATGCTCTTCCCAGGCATCTCCCAGAGGTGACACTGACTAGCCTGTAGTTCCCTGGGTCTTCCTTTTTTCCTTTTTTAAAAATGGGGGTAAGGTTTCCCCTTTTTCAGTCAGTGGGATCTTCACCGGACTGCCATGAATTCTCAAATAAGATGGATAGTGGTTTAGCAACTTCATCCGCCAGTTCCCTCAGGACCCGCTGATGTATCTCATCAGGTCCCATGGACTTGTGCACCTTCAGGTTCCTTAGATGGTCTCGAACCTGATCTTCTCCTACAGTGGGCAGCTCTTCATTCTCCCAGTCCCTGCCTTTGCCTTCTGCGGCTTGGGCAGTGAGGTTCAAGCACTTGCCGGTGAAGACCAAGGCAAAAAAGTCATGGAGTACCTCTGCCTTCTCCATTTCCTGGGTAACCAAGTCTTGTGTTTCATTCCGGAGAGGGCCCACATTTTCCCTAGTCTTCCTTTTATCACCAACGTACCTGTAGAAACTTTTCTTGTTGCCCTTGACGTCCCTGGCCAGATTTAATTCTATCAATCAGGGTGTAGTGGTTTAACCTGCCAGGCAGCCAAACATCACACAGCCGTTCACTCATTCTCCACCCTCCCCGCCCCCACAGTGGGACAGGGGAGAGAATTGGAAAAAAAAGTAAAATTCGTGTATTGAGATAAAGACAGTTTAATAGAAAAGAAAAGAAAGGGAAAATAATAACAACAACAACAATAATAATAATGATAGAATATACAAAATGAGTGATGCACAATGCAATTGCTCACCATCCGCGAACGCAAGCAGCGATTGCTGCTTCCTGGACCATTTATTTATACACTGAGCATGACGTCATATAGTATGGAATACCGCATTGGCCAGTTGGGCCAGCTGTCCTGGTTACTTTCCCTCCCAGCTTCTTGTGCACCTGGCAGAGCATGGGAAGCTGAAAAGTCCTTGACTAGCAGGGTACTTAGCAACAACTAAACACATCAGTATGTTATCAACATTCTTCTCATACTAAATCCAAAACACAGCACTAGAAAGAAACTCTATCCCAGCCAAAAGCAGGACACAGGGCTTTAGCTTTCCTAACCTGATCCCTGGCTGCTCAGACAATTTCTCTGTATTCCTCCCAGGCTATCTGTCCTTGCTTCCACCCTCTGGAGGCTTCCTTTTTGTGTTTGAGTGTGTCCAGGAGCTCCTTCTTCATCCATGCAGGCCTCTTGGCGTTTTTGCCTGATTTCTTTGTTAGGATGCATCGCTCCTGAGCTTGGAGGAGGTGACCCTTGAATATTAACCAGCTTTCTTGGGGCCCTCTTCCCTCCAGGGCTTTATCCCATGGTACTCTACCAAGCAGATCCCCGGAAAGGTCAAAGTCTGCTCTCCTGAAGTCCAGGGTGGGGAGCTTGCTGTGTGCCGTCCTTGGTGCCCTAAGGATCTTGAACTCCACCATTGTGTGCATTATTTCATGCAAGAAGCAGTACAGAAAAGGGTCCTGGCTTATAAACATATAAATCTATTGTGTTGTCTCCTGGAAGACACAGGTTTTTTCTCTTTGACTATTGAAAATTGACAGTAGAGCTCATTTTAGTTAACATTAATTATCCAGAAGACAAATATCTACAGCTCAAATTGGCTACCCACACAAAGACATCAAGTGACATTTCAGATTCCCTAGGGTATGTGAAATATCCTCACAGGGCTAACAGAAAAGATGTAGGCCCTATAGGAGAACCATGCTTTTCCGGAATAGCTAGAATACCCTAAACGTCTCAAAAGCACCCGTGTCCCGTCTGTATATAATGGAATTAAGCCCCCATGGTCCACTTAGTGTTTAATAGATCACCACCCTGCTCTTCCCCTATCTCCTCACCCTTTTGCTTGTAATTTTAGTCTATAACTCTGTGCTAAGATCTCTTCACCATTCACCTTGTAGCTTTTAGTCTATAAATTCATATTACAATAAGTAGATCCTAGCAGATAACAAGGTAATAGTCTGTTTCATGTTTGATAAATATTACCCAATTAATATACATGCACAAAACTTAACAATCAATTAGTACGCAACACCCACATCTAATTAAGTTGCTCCAACCAGCACTAATACAGTCATAAACAGAAACTACCACTGGGGAGCTTGAGGGAGTCTCAATGAAAAGTGTAATTGTACTAGGAAGAAAACATGAAAATCATCATTCATCATCATCATCTTAATTGTCATCACCAATGGCGATGTCTCCATTCACTGGTGTGTTGGAGAGGCTGCCCAAAGGATGCTTGTCTGGTGACCCCATTGCTGCTATTCTGATCTGGGCACTGGAGAGAGGTTTCCCTTTATCTTTCTCTTTTCCTTTCCTTCCCTACTTTCTGCCTGGTAGCTTTAAATTGATGCATGCCATCAATTACAGACTCTAAAAAGGAAGTTTCCTTCATTTAAGATGATTCCAACTTTCTTTGTGTAACAACTGTGCTATCACTCAGAGACCTACTGAAATATAGAAGCAACAGCACAAAGAAAAAGGGGAAAGGAAGCTGGTACGTCAGTGAGTTGGCTTGATACAAAACTGGGATGTACCTGGCGGATATATCAAGATTAGTGTCGTGGTTTAACCCCAGCTGGCAACTGAGCCCCACACAGCCGCTCGCTCACTCCCCCCCGTGGGATGGGGGAGAGAATCAGAAGGGTAAAAGTGAGAAAACTCATGGGCTGAGATAAAGACAGTTTAATAGGGAAAGAAAAAGCTGCGTACACAAGCAAAGCAAACCAAGGAATTCATTCACTACTACTCATTGGCAGGCAGGTGTTCAGCCATCTCCAGGAAAGCAGGGTTCCATCACGCGTAACGGTTACTTGGGAAGACAAACGCCATCACTCCGAACATCCCCCCCTTCTTCTTCTTTGCCCAGCCTTATATGCTGAGCATGTTGTCGTATGGTATGGAATAGCCCATTGGCCAGCTGGGCCAGCCAGGCCAGCCATTCCGACCACACTCCCTCCCAGCCCCCTGTGAACCCAGCAGGGCACGGGAAGATGAGAAGCCCTTGACTAGCGTAAACATTACTTAGCAACAATTAAAACATCAGTGTGCCATCAACATTATTCTCATACTACATCCGAAACACAGCACTACACCAGTTAATAGGAAGAAAATCAACTCCATCCCAGCAGAAACCAGGACAATCAGACACCAAGAAAGACTTTAAGGTTTATCAGTCTGTATGAATTTAGATTATATAATACAGATCCTGTAATATAACTGCTGAAAAAGCAGATGGAGATCAACAAAATCTCTTGTAGTACTGCATTTGATCAAAATAAAAAATTGTTAACTCCCTTCTTTTTTTTTTTCCCTCAGTATTGTATTTAAAAAATTTCCTTTTTATGTATCTGTACTTTCTTTTTTATCACAGCATATAGTTGTTTAAAAATTCATCAGAATAAAATTATTTCCCATAAAGATTTTACTTTTTAGATAACACGTCCTCAAAGGTCCTGAGAATAAGGTAACTGTGGTTTGTGGCAATACCCAAAGCTTTCTTACTTGTTTGCTATGTTTAGTTCTATAGTGTTACTAACATTCCTGCATTATTTATTCGGTTTGGAGCTGCTGGAGAAACAAGCAGAAATACATCTCAATAACTCCAGAAAAGGAGTTTACCAACATACCTTGAAAGGAAGCTCGGAAAGGAAGACAAGACATCTCAAGCACATGCTGAACAGGCCTATTGCAAGATCCTCTTTATAGCCTGAAAGTGAAGTAACATTCATGAAAGGATTAGACTGCTTTGGACAAAGAAAGTCCTAAGGAAGCATCTGAAGCCACTGAGATCATTCCAGTTTCCAGAAAACAGTAGAAGAGGTAGCTAGCTGGTTAGCTAGATATGCAGATTACTTTGAAAATTATATTTTTCTGACTGTTTGCATAGTTTCTTCTCATTAGAATTTATCTTTTTTTTTTTTTTTTGCAATAGTATTAAAAGTTACTGCAGGCATAAGTATATGCCTCTTTTTTGGAAGCTGGGATGGCACCTATCTATGAAAAAAACCCAAGCCCTTCTTAAAATATTCAAATCAATATAAAGCAAAAAAAATTCCCTTCCAGAGATATTTTCAATCATGTGCTGTGAGCTGTGTAAAAGCTTGGTACCAGGCACCTCTCTTGTTATGATGTGCATTTTAAGCATGGGATAAATACTCTTCGCTGGGTAAAAAACTGGCTGGACGGCTGAGCCCAGAGAGTTGTGGTCAACGGAGTTAAATCCAGTTGGCGGCCGGTCACGAGCGGTGTTCCCCAGGGCTCAGTACTGGGGCCGGTCTTGTTCAATATCTTTATCAATGATCTGGATGAGGGGATCGAGTGCTCCCTCAGTAAGTTTGCAGATGACACCAAGCTGGGCAGGAGTGTTGATCTGCTCGAGGGTAGGAAGGCTCTGCAGAGGGACCTGGACAGGCTGGATCGATGGGCCGAGGCCAACTGTATGAGTTTCAACAAGGCCAAGTACCGGGTCCTGCACTTCGGCCACAACAACCCCATGCAACGCTACAGGCTTGGGGAAGAGTGGCTGGAAAGCTGCCTAGAGGAAAAGGACGTGGGGGTGCTGGTTGACAGCCAGCTGAACATGAGCCAGCAGTGTGCTCAGGTGGCCAAGAAGGCCAACGGCATCCTGTCCTGTATTAGAAATAGTGTGGCCAGCAGGACTAGGGAGGTGATCCTACCCCTTTACTCGGCACTGGTGAGGCCACACCTCGAATCCTGTGTTCAGTCATGGGCCCCTCACTACAAGAAGGACATGGAGGTGCTGGACCGTGTCCACTGGAGGGCAACGAAGCTGGTGAAGGGCCTGGAGCACAAGTCTTATGAGGAGCGGCTGAGGAAACTGGGGTTGTTTAGCCTGGAGAAGAGGAGGCTGAGGAGAGACCTCATCGCGCTCTACAACTACCTGAAAGGAGGTTGTAGCGAGGTGGGTGTTGGTCTCTTCTGCCAAGTAACTAGCGATAAAACAAGAGGAAATGGCCTCAAGTTGCGCCAAGGGAGGTTTGGATTGGACATTAGGAGAAATTTCTTTACTGAAAGAGTGATCAGGCCTTGGAACAGGCTGCCCAGGGAAGTGGTTGAGTCACCATCCCTGGAAGTATTTAAAAGACGTGTAGATGAGGCCCTTAGGGACATGGTGTAGTGGGCATGGTGTGTTGGGTTGACGGTTGGACACGATGATCTTAGAGGTCTTTTCCAACCTTAATGATTCTATGATTCTATGATTCTATAAAACAAAAGCCTTGAAAATATTGACACTGACTGAAAGTTGAGGGCCCAGAACCATAAAAAATGTAGTGATGGTGTGACTGTCTAAACCCCTAGGGGTGGAATGTGACTCGCTGAATAAGACTCTATAAAGCCTCAGTGGAGATGGGCAAGGGTGATATGCCTGTGAAGCTCAGAGAGTAATGCAAATAAGCTGACTTTATCTCAACACAAAGGGGACCAGAGGGTGGCTTTTGTTATAAACAACTATCAACAGTTGAGTGGATCAACTGGTGGTGTAAATGATTCCTTGAGTCAGCCAGACCAGCATGAGGGGAGTGAATACATGGCTCAGCCTAACATAAGTAGTACAAAACCTAGACAATTAGCAAAAGAATTCCAGAGACACTGACAGCCTTGAACTGCCTTCAACCCACGTATTCCTTTCTGGTGACTGGGGACACGAAGGTAGTGTCGGTGAGCATTTTATAGAGACCAGTAATGGGAATCACATTGGTATTGTGATTGAACTGTGTATTGCACTTGCTGTATTTTGCTAAGTGTCACTTACATTTGTATTGTGTTTTCAGTATGTTTTGTATCACTCCGCTGAATCAGAAATCTCGTGGAACATCAATTATATTCAAATAAGTTAATTTGATATTAAACATTACACCCTCCATACATGGAGTATCTCAGAGAACCTAGTCAGAAAGTATTGGACTCTGACAGATGGTCAAGTACTAAAATATCCCAACCTCAAGAACTCAGTCCTAACCTGCCTCAATGAGAAGCTCTCCAGGCTGGCCACTTCAGCCTTGGTGGCTAAGAACGTCAATAACTGTAGTCACGCTATTGCATACTCACAGGTAAAGTAGGATATGATTGTTAGGGACTGACTGCTTTGAAAATGCAATCATAATGACTGATAACATACAAGAATAACAATCAGCAGTGTGATGTTAATATCATTCAAGTGTTATGAGACTGACCTTCTTTATCAATCTTTCAAACAATCTTATCATATATATGTCTAATTCCCTGATACTTACATGTATAGATGTATAGGTTCTTTCTGCAGAAAATTCTGAGGCTGGGCTTCTTATATGACCCTTGGTTTGAAGAATAACTCTCAGTTTCTTCTGTTTGGAGCCTTCAAGGGCCATAAGAGGAACACACCTGTCTTCTGTCCCAATTCCCTCCCTACTGAAAGTCTCGCCCACCTGATGGGAGCAGCTGTTTGCTTGGGGAGCACAGTTGGCTGTCCGGGTGCAACAGCTTGACAGATCTTGGGTGAGGGAGGGAGCAATAGCCCTTTGTATCAGGAGGTGGGGCAGAGGCCCTTGCCATCCTCCCCTACAGGGCCCCAGGAGGTAGATGGCATGAAGGGAGGGAGAGAGGAGAAGCACATTCCCAGAACCCTGAGTAGGACCCTGTGCCAAGAGGGTTGCACCTGCCATGGGCACCCTGCACTTTCTGGCCTAAGGTCTGAAGTGCTGGTGAGCTATGGTCACACCTCACAACTCAGCAACCCTGAAAACGACTGACAATGACAACCTTTGGGCCCAGAGGGACAGTGGAAGGGTGATTTCAGCATCAGAGCAAAGCGGTAGATACTGAGAAGAGTGCATGTGGGAGGTGGGTTGTGGTGGGCTAACCTTGGCTAAGGGCCAAGCTCCCACCCAGCTGCTCACTCACTCCCTGTTCCTCAACAGGACAGGGGGAGAAAATATAAAACTTATGGGTTGAGATAAAGGCAGGAAGGTTGCTTACCAATCGCTGTCATGGGCAAAGCAGACTTAAGTTGAGGAAAATTAATTTACTTCCTTGCTAATTAAAATAGATTATGTTAGTGAGAAACAAAGTCAACTATGAAAACAAGACCTTTTCTCCACCCTCTCCCAATAGGTAATCGAAGTGTGATCTCAGCACTAGAGTAAAGTGGAAGATACTCAGAAGTGTACACGTGGTAAGTGGGTATAACAGTTTTATCTGTATTACTACTAAACCTTTATGTTCATTAGATAATTTGGATTCGTAAAACATTAATTGGTCTAATATTCAATTCTTAGTTTTCTATATATGATGTGTTCTTTTTTGCCTATAACATGATTCTGAGTGTAACACTCCGCTGCTCTTCCTGGAGTAGTTGAAACATTGCCACAGAGCATTAGCAAAGGTTTGGTCATGGACATCCTTCTCTAAATTGTCTCTCTTTTAAAGCAAGTTCCTGTATGAGGAAAACCAGATGTATGTACCTAACTCAAGCCCACAGACATACCACCAAGCAATCATCTTGAACTAACATGACAACACAGATGAAATCTTTCCCTTTCTGTCAGGTCCATTTGTTTATCCAGTATCTGATAAGACAGAAGTAGTACATTGCTAGCCCTCCCTCTGACGTTTTATTTAACAGACTGTTTTATTTAACAGTAATAATTACATTTGTTTTCTGAAGTCATTTTCCCACTCTTTATTTTATTGTCTTCCTCAAAATTATTGCTGCTCACAGTGCACTAAGTAATTTGTGTTATTGTTGATTAAATAAAATGGTCTTCTCATGCATCAGCATGCAGAACACTGCATACAATATGTGACCAAGTCATTGGAAAGAAAAACAGTTGTAGGTAAGGCTTTGTGAGAATTACAGCATAAATGTGGTAATAGGAATAATTCCCAGTCAGCTGTGGCTTACTGCTTTCTAATACCTATGTAATCTAAAGGCCAGTCAATTAACATTTAACCTACTTATCTATGTAGGACTTTTCAAATAGAATTTTATTTTCCAGGTACTATTTTCATGTTTTCCAGGTACAATTCACTGTGTGAAATAGTTACTGGGTAATCATATATACATAGAATAATAAATAGTAATACAAGAGTAATTTTATTTAAGCTATTAAAATCATTGTTGCATGATAATTTTGGCCAGCAGCAAGATTTTAAACAATTAAATCATAGCATCTACAGCTTAAAAGAGGAATTTAAATAAAAACCATATAATAGGTTCTACTCCAGTGTTATACTATATCAAATACTTGTCTAATACTTGACATATACCTTTTTTTCCATAATTTTAGAAAACTATTTATTCACTAGTATTAATATCCTTAATATCCTAGAATGCACATTACCCTAATATGATTCTGTATCATCATCATGAATAATGTGAACCTTAGCATGGTTTGCAGTTATTACCTACCTTCTTTATGTCAGTTATTCGTTGAGACTTTATCGCTTAGTATGAAAAACTGCAATGTAAATGGGTTTAGTAGTGTACTGGTTTTGGCTGGGATAGAGTTAATTTTCTTCATAGTAGTTAGTATGGGGCTGTTTTGGATTTGTGCTGGAAACAGTGTTGATAACACAGGGATGTTTTCGTTCTTGCGGAACAGCGCTTCCACAACATCAAGCCTTTTCAGCTTCTCATACTGCCCTGCAAGTGAGTAGGCTGGGGGTGCACACAGAGAGAGACTTTTAACCAAGGCCTGAAGTGACAAGAGAAGAGGCAATAGTGAAACTGAAAGAGGGCAGGTTTAGATTGGACATAAGGAAGAAATTTTTTACAGTGAGGGTGGTGAGACACTGGAACAGGTTGCCCAGAGAAGCTGTGGATGCACCTTCATTGGAAGTGTTCACAGGCGGGTTGGATGGGGCTTTGAGCAGCCTGTTCTAGTGAAAGATGGCCCTGCCCATGGTAGGGGGATTGACTAGATGATATTTAAATGTCCCTTCCAACCCAAACCATTCTGTGACTCTGTGATTCTATGATTCTAGGAAGTTGGGAGGGGACACAACCGGGACAGCTGACCCCAACTGACCAAAGGGATATCACATACCATATGATGTTGTGTTCAGTAATAAAAGCTGGGGAAAGAAGGAGGAAGGGGGGGAGTTATGGCATTTGTCTTCCCAAGTAACTGTTATGCATGATGGAGCCCTGTTTTCCTGGAAATGGCTAAACATCTGCTTGCCAATGGGAAGTAGGGAATCAATTCCTTATTTTGCTTTGCTTGTGCGTGCTGCTTTTGTTTTTGCTATTAAACGGTCTTTATCACAACCCACAAGTTTTTGCACTTTTATCTTCCGATTATCTCCCCAGTTCTGCTGTGGGGGAGTGAGCGAGCAGCTGTGTGGAGCTTAGCTGCCTACCAAGGCTAAACCACAACAAATGGAAAACTGTGGAGTATTGCATTTTATCTCTTTCTTTATTGGTCCTGAACATGCCTTTTTAAATTATGATCATTAATTCCGTTTAATCACAATACTGAAAGGTTTTTGCTCCATGAACACCTGGCTGTGCCTTTTTTATGATATAATTAGATTAATATAAGCACTATCATCTCAGAGGAATTCCAGACTAAGCCATGTAAGGCCTGCTATAGGAAAGACTGCTTGTAGCTGTCTTCACATATTAGGCTGACTGCAGATTGGTCCAGAAAATGGACCCAATTAACTCATCTGATCTTAAAAAGTTTGTCTGTTTTTTTAGGGAAGCTGTTAACAAATTGTTTCTGACAGTTTAACACATTAACAATAATGAATGCGAATAACATATTTTCTGGACTTCAGCCCATAAATATTTCCTTTTTAAAGAACTGGACACATTTTACCACATTTACTTTATTATGAAATTGAACTACGGTTTCAGTCCTGCTTTCTCATTTTTCTGTGGATGAACACAATTACTCAAAAATCTCTCATACACTACCTATAACGATTGTTTTCTATAGCAGATAATTTGAGTCTGCAAGACTTTACAGCTTTTCCTGGAAAATTATGATTGACAATTGGGACTAAGTGACAAAGTTAAAAATCTCATACACCAGTAAATTTTTTTGATGGAAATAGTTACATAGAATACTAATATTTAAACTATGAATCAAACGGTATCAAACATTGACTATTTATTATATTTCATGATATTTAGTTTGTGGTACTCTGTAGGTGCTGTTAAAACATTCAAAATGTATTAATTTAAAAACTAATCCAGGCATATCTTATCTTTGTTCATACTCTGTCCCTTTCAATAAGAGTTAGGAGAGTCTGACAGATTTGATACTGATTAAGGACTCCCTAGGGCACAATATTTGGTTCTGATTCTCAACTGCACTGTTTCCTTTTGTAGTTTTAGGGAAATCACTTTAATCTCCCTCTGTTGCCTGTTCCAATCCTTTGACTATCCTTCTGTCTATTGAAGAGAGAAATGGAATCCCAAGGAGTTTGTTTATCAGAAGGTAAAACACATTATTGGCATTAAAATCGCATAAACCATCCAGCTTCAGGATGATATTCTCTAGTTTTCTTTCATATTGTTCATACTTGAAAATAGAGGTTTAGGTATTTAAATTTGGTATTATGATTTCTTATAGCTTTCTCTGGAATTAGAAAGGTGCAGTTTCTGCATCTACTTGCAAGACATCATCTTAGTAATTCAGACACAAGATGAATGTACTACAACCAGGGTACAGTTAACAGAAAATATGAATATGTAGTATTAAATTCAGCATACACTGGACTGTGTTTGCTAATAAACTGTTAGAATGTTTCCTGGCACAGATTTGACCCATTCCAAGTAGCACTTGCCATAGTAGTTCCCGGACATGGTTTATCTGTTAAATTTTTCTTGCCCAGTATGCAGTGTTTGGGAGCCTAAGGCACTTTACCAGCATAGAAATAAGCTGTATCATGGCAGTTGCCTTCAGTGCCCAGGAACAGTTCTGAGCATTTTTAGTGCAGACTTAGCACTGTTAGTGTTGATACAACCATAAGATCTTGCTGAAATGTTTCTTATTACTGAGGATCTTCAACCTGAGAACTAAGATTGTACTTAAAAATAGGTATGTATACAAGACCAAGAAAAAATAATTTTAAATCCTGATAGCCTGCCAGGTAATATTTACCCTTCACATGAATTAAAATGAATGTATGTACTCACAAGCATAGTATTTTTTAATGTCAAATATGGAGGAAAAGTGAATTGTTAACATATTTGAATGATGAGAATAGAGTCAGTCAATCAACTTCCTTTGCTGTGTTCATAGATTTTTCTTCGCAAGCATATGAACTTAATTCTGTGTGCATGACCAGTTGTGATTTCAATGTCATCCTCATTCTTCATCCCTTTTTTTTCCATTTTCAAGTAGACAGAGGTTTGGAAATCATTGTTTTTCTCTAAAGGGTAGTCCAGGGAGAATGTAAAAACATATTGGTATTATCTGCTACCAAAAACGTCAAACCTTTAGATCCTGTATCTAACAAATGTCTTTTCTGTAGCTATACACCCTCTATTTCTGTGTGTTCTTTATAAGTGCAAACACTGGCATTTTCTTAATGCAGTCACCATACACTAACTTTGTGCAACTTATGAAGTATGTTTTGGTGAGATAATTAAATACAGGTTAAAAAAACCAATCAAACACTTTTGAGTGACTTACCTGAAGTCACCAAAGTAGTCAGCAGGAAGACTGGGTCTTCTGATGTAACTGCAGGAGTATGTTCTCTCTGTAATGAGCAAAACAGAATACTAGGTCTCTTTGCAGGTAAACAGAAAGCAGAGATCGCTTTCAAAACTTCAAAATCTTTTTTTCTGAAACATACCTGGAATATCATTTTTTGTTTCATATACCACAGAGCTCTTTCAAATTTCTCGTTCAACAGAGCACAGCTTTCGTCACTATCCATGCTTCTTCTCTGACTTTTAGATAACCCTTTTCACAAAGAACTGGCAAAATGCATACTTATTTCATGATCTTTTGATATTGAAACCTTTATTCCTCTTTGAAGTTCTCTTATCTAGCACTGGATATTGCCATTATATACTGCTTGCAGTACCTCATGGATAGGCACCTAGAACTTGTGCCTTTTAAGTTATACCTACTTGCAATATTGTAAGAAGGTAGCCAAGTATCAGTCAGTCATCTCTCAGAAATAATAACCCTTTCTACTCTGTCTTTTTAAAGAGATGAGTTTGAAATAGATTCAGTTTGCTGTTCAATCAATGATAATATAATTAATAATATAATTTTATTTGCTTTGGGCTATGTAATAGCCCAGTAGCAATAATAAATTGTTGTTGTACAGACTGTGAACATGCTTTTGTACATGTTGTACGTTCTTTGGGCTTTGTAATAGCATAGTAACAATAATAAAAATTTAAAGTCGTGTTAGTAAGAGCCTTGTTCTGGGGGGCTTAATACTGGAGGAAACAAAGAATCCCATAGAGGGGTTAAAGAGATAGAAATTATAGGACAAAGCTAATAGTACTTTGTAAAGTATGTGTTAAGTTTCAATAAAAGTTTATGTTCAGTGTCATATAGCTTATCATTGACAAGATTAGAATTGCAAATAATTAGGATCCTAACCACAGCTGTACAACTCAGTGTAACAAGGTTTTAAAAACACAGTTGTCTGAGTTGCTATATACCCAGCAGCAGTTGCCAACTATTCTCCTCCAGCTACCTTTTAAACATTAAGCAGTTAACCTTTTACTGTACTGATAGAAGTTGTTACTTATGAAGGATTTCCAATGTAGGTACAGAAATACTCATTTAGCTTTTCTGTTATCCTGGGACCACAGTTTTTCAGTATTATTTTTTTCCTTATAGAATTGTGATTCATGAATATATTATTTTAAAGCTTGTTGCACAATGTACAAATGAGTCCTGAAAATATTATTTCACTCTTTCTTTCAATCCTTTGCAAATGTTTAGGGCCAATAATACAACACTGTCATCGGATAAGGGTGTTAATAAATGTGGAAGTTATAAATGCAATAACTGTATAGAAAGAATTATATTAATTTCATTTGAATTTTCATATTTACAATGTATGCGTGGAAGTAAGCTATAGATTATAAGCACAAAAAATGTAGTGTCTAATGTAGGTTTCTACATATGAGCCAGGTTATCTCTTTAGAGTCAGTGGAGATTCGGTTTGGGATTCAGTTGTCTAAACATATGTACCTAATGCCATTTAAGACACTCTATGGAATCCAAGAAGTCTACTTAGGGTTGGAAAATATGGCACAGGATATATGGTAGTTCCATACTTTTATGGACATAAGACCTAATTTTTTTTGCCCATATATGGGTAGCTAGTGTCATTTGATATTCCCCCGGGGATCTTGCCTGGTCTTCAGTTGCTGCTCAGAAAAGACATAAGTCTCCCATTGGTGTTCAAGTTATGTATAAGGGTAGTAGATTTAATAGAGGACCAACAGAAGATCTGTGCCCAGGTTGGCAGCTGGCTTTCAGGAGAAATGCTTTAAGGCATCTTAAATGACACAAGCCATCTAGTTGGTGGCAACTTCATTGACCCTGTTTGTTTAGAAACCTAAATCTAGATGTCTTGAATCTGGAGCTGAATGACAGCCCAGAAATTGTGGATGCCACCACTCAGCTTTAGAGGGTCTGGCCTGAAAAATAGTTGACATGAATCATTCTGATGCAATTGACCAGGGAGTCAAGAGTCACTTCCTATGATAGATTAAGTCAGCAGTATAAATGGAAAACCTGATGTTCTCCATTCATTATGCAGGAACTCTACAGGATTAACTCAGCTGATAAATGTAAATCATAGTTGTCCACATTTGACTAGATTAATCCAACTCAGAACAGCTTATATGCCACTATTCATTCCATAATAACATGTAAAATTACTGTTTTTCTTCAGATGACTGTCCTGAAACTTCTATTTATTTCTTCCAGCGTGTAATTTCCTATGCAGTCTTTTAAGTTTAAACAATCTCTTAAAAGGTCAGATGTCAACTACTTTGATCCATTTCAACATTTATAAAAGGTGATGTTTAACATGGCTTCCTGATAAAACAAGCACCATAATTTTTACAAGAAATGCTTGCTGTACTAACCTCTGAAACACCAGCAATTCGAATACAAGTGACTTAACAAGGCCAGTTTTAAACATATATATGTATTTTTCCCTAAATTATATGTAGCTGAAGGAATGCATTTTATACACACAAGTCATTACTAAGGAAACAAACAGATGTCCAACAATTAAGTGCACTGCTCAGAACAAATACATTCTACAAACACCACTTCTGTTCTATAACAAAAAATCATAACAAAGGAAACAAAGAAAATAGAAGTTGTAGAGACATTTCTCTTAAAATGGAAAGTGGAGTAGTTTGTGAATCTACACTTCAGGACTGGAGAAAGCATCATATAAAATAAAACAAGTTTAAAATATCGCATCCTGTTTTAAACTGTTGATTTTTATTCTTTAAATACACCGTGAAAGTTATGAAATACTAGGTAACAAAATACCTCAGAAGATGGTTACACATTTATAGTTGTATTTTAAAGTTGTAATTTTTACCTTAAGTAACTGTCTCAAATGACACTAAATACAAAAAATTACAAATAAGCAATATTTTATCAGAATGTATTTTTTGTTCTACATTTAAAGTCACTTTGTACTGTTAGTCACTTTATCTACCCAGTATTCAAAATGGTTTTTCTCCTTCAAGTTTGCTTGCATATATTTCTCATTTCTGTGAAATGTTAAAGACGTGAAAGAGTAAGTAACTGCATGAAACCCATTTCTGCTTCCTTACTGACACTGTTCCTCTTTTGTCAGATTCTCAGCCATACCAGGTTTGTTTGTCAGTACGACCATATCTATGTTATGTGTTTGTACTGGGTGCAGGTGCCCAGGTGTTGGTAGCAGGGGGCCTTCAGCAGTGGCCTCTGTGAGGAAAGACCAGGGCTGCCCTGTGCCAGACACAGCCGGTTCCAGCTGGCTCCAGCTGACCCACCACAGGGCATGGCTGAGCCCCGCAGCCAAGGTGGTGGCACCTCTGGGAAAACATATTTAAGAAAGGGTAAAATGCTGTACAGGCAGTGAGTAGTGAGAAAAAAAGTGTGAGAAATAGCCCTGCAAGCACCAAGGTGAGAGAAGAAGGAGGGGGAGGAGGGCCAAGTGCTGAATCAGAGATTCCCCTGCAACCCCTGGAGAGAAGACACCACTGGAGCAGATATCCATACTGCAATCTGTGGAGGACTCCATGCTGCAGGAGTTGGATATCTCCTGAAGGAACTGCAGACCATGGAGAGACCATGCAGGAACAGATTTTCCCTGACAGGAACTGCAGCCCATGGAGGGACGCACACTGGAGCAGGGGAAAAGTGTGAGGAGAAGGAAACATCAGAGAGGAGCTATTATGGACTGACAATAAACCCTGCTCCCCATCCCCCTGCACCACTTGGGGTGGGGTTGGGTAAGAGAACTCAGGAATGAAGGAAATACAGGAGTTCATCATGAATTGAGCCGAACAGAAGTCTTCGGCTGGAACTCAGGAAAAGAAGGAGAGTTTATGACCTTTGGAAGAAGGAGCAGGCAACTCAGGAGGACTACAAGGATGTTGTGAGGTTATACAGGGAGAAAATTTGAAGGGCCAAAGCCCAACTGGAACTTAATCTGGTTACTGCCATAGAATACAATAAAAAATGTTTCTATAAATACATTAACAACAAAAGGAGGGCTAAGGAGAATCTCCATCCTTTATTGGATACAGGGGGAAACATAGTGACAAAGGATGAGGATAAGGCTGAGGTACTTAATGACTTCTTTGCCTCAGTCTTTAATAGTCAGAGCAGTTATCCTCAGGGTATTCAGCTCCCTGAGCAGGAAGACAGGGATGGCGAGCAGGATAAACCCCCCATAATCCAAGAAGAAGCAGTTAACGACCTGCTACACCACCTGGATGCTCACAAGTCTATGTGGGGCGGACAGATGGGATCACCCAAGGGTACTGAGGGATCTGGCAGAGGAGCTTGCCAAGCCACTCTCCATCATTTATCAGCAGTCCTGGTTAACAGGGGAAGTCCGGGACGACTGGAGGCTTGCCAATGTGATGTCCATCTACAAGAAGGGCCGGAAGGAGGATCCGGGGAACTACAGACTGGTCTGCCTGACCTCGGTGCCAGGGAAGATTATGGAGCAGTTCGTCTTGAAGGCGCTCACAAGCCATGTGCAGGACAACCAGGAGATCAAGCCCAGCCAGCACGGGTTCATGGAAGGCAGGTCCTGCTTGACCAACCTGATCTCCTTCTATGACCAGGTGACCCGCCTAGTGGATGAGGGAAAGGCTGTGGGTGTGGTCTACCTGGACTTCAGTAAAGCCTTTGACACTGTCTCCCACAGCATTCTCCTAGGGAAGCTGGCGGCTCACGGCTTAGACAGGTACACTCTTCGCTGGGTGAAAAACTGGCTGGATGGCTGAGCCCAGAGAATTGTGGTAAATGGAGTGAAATCCAGTTGGTGGCCGGTCACGAGCAGTGTTCCCCAGGGCTCAGTACTGGGGCCAGTCTTGTTCAATATCTTTATCAATGATTTGGATGAGGGGATCAAGTGTTCCCTCAGTAAGTTTGCAGACGACACCAAGCTGGGCAGGAGTGTTGATCTGCTGGAGGGTAAGAAGGTTCTGCAGAGGGACTTGGACAGGCTGGATCGATGGGCCGAGGCCAACTGTATGATTTTCAACAAGGCCAAGTGCCGGGTCCTACACTTCGGCCACAACAACCCCACGCAACGCTACAGGCTTGGGGAAGAGTGGCTGGAAAGCTGCCCAGAGGAGAAGGACGTGGGGGTGCTGGTTGACAGCAGGCTGACCATGAGCCGGCAGTGTGCCCAGGTGGCCTGTATCAGAATTAGTGTGGCCAGCAGGAGCAGAGAGATGATCACGCCCCTGTACTCGGCCCTGGTGAGGCCGCACCTCGAATACTGTCTTCAGTTTTGGGCCCCTCACTACAAGAAGGACATTGAGGTGCTGGAGCTACTAGCTTTGGCCACCCCTGAACTACCAAAACTTTGCCATGTAAACTCAATACAATAATATGGGTATAATTCTGTCTAGTAGGTATATTGTAAAGACAAACTCCTTGATATTTATGAAGGACTTATCTATGATAAGAATTGCTACACAGAAAGGCTTATGAGGAACTTCAACTTTTCCTTGAATACACATTTATTAAATCATTTTTATATATTAAAAAAAACCTGGGAGTCCATGTAGAACAAGGATGAAAGAAGAATAAGGATTTGTTTCTAGTATGAGGTCATGCAATTAAATATTTTGCCATTTATGTATATACACAAATAAAATTAACTTTAACTTGAGCCTTAGTTTTCCTTTGTTTTCCATATATTTGATGCATATTTAAATACATATAGTAACTGTCTCTAGGAAAGTTGTCTATCTCCTTTCATCTGATGAAATTTTACTGTGCCAACTCTCATCTGCAAGCAAAATTCTCTTAGTTTAGCATTCTGATTTTTTTTTTTATTTCTCTTGTAAGACCACTGTACTGCATTGCTTCTCATATGGAACGTCAAATCATGCACTTTGTTTGCTCCCTTTGTTCATCTAATTAATGCCTCTGTTAAGGAAGGCCAGCAGTCAGTTTGACATTACCTGCAGTTCAGTAATTTGTGTTTAAATTAAAGCTCCCATTCTTGCTGTCTTACTCTTGTTGATTGGTGCTTTTCTTGATAAGTACTGATGGTGCCTTTCAAACAGCAGGTTTCTTTATGGATTAAAATTACATACAGCATGAACAAGGAAAGAACATTAAGTCAGTGAATTACTCTCACTCTATGCCACTAGGCAAGTGGCAACTAAATTAAGTTTTTATGTCCAAGGTTGGTAATAGAAAGTTGTTATATTGTTCCAGAAGCAGAACTGAAATGAGTTGGAATAGAATCATAGAATCATAGAATCATAGAATAGTTTGGGTTGGAAGGGACCTTTAAAGGTCATCTAGTCCAACAACCCTGCAATGAGCAGTGACATCGTCAACTAGATCAGGTTGCTCAGAGCCCTGTCCAGCCTGACCTTGACTGTTGCCAGGGATGGGGCATCTACCACCTCTCTGGGCAACTTGTGGCAGTGTTTCACTACCCTCATCGTAAAAAATTTCTTCCTTATATCTAGTCTAAATCTGCCCTCTTTTAGTTTCAAACCATTCCCCCTTGTCCTATTGCAACAGGACCTGCTAAAAAGTCTGTCCCCATCTTTCTTATAAGCGTCCTTTAAGTACTGAAAGGCTGCAATAAGGTCTCCCCAAAGCCTTCTCTTCTCCAGGCTGAATAACCCCAACTCTCTCAGCCTTTCTTCATAGGAGAGGTGTTCCATCCCCCTGATCATTTTTGTGACCGTCATCTGGACCCTCTTCAAGAGGTCTATGTCTTTCTTGTGCTGAAGGGTTCCAGAGCTGGATGCAGTACTCCAAGTGAGGTCTCACCAGAGCAGAGTAGAGGGGCAGAATCACCTCCCTTGACCTGCTGGCCACGCTTCTTTTGATGCAGCCCAGGATACAGTTGGTCTTCTGGGCTGCAAGCACACATTGCAGGTTCATGTCCAGCTTTTCATCCACCAGTACCCCCAAGTTGTCTCGGCAGGGCTGCTCTCACACTAACTGCACCACCAGACTGAGGGAATACTCTCACTTCACTCACCATTGCTTCCTTCGGGAGGCTGGCAAGAGAATCACTGCAGTAAGGATACAGCTTTTCTAGCTTACCATACAGCACATGTAAAGCACTGATTCAGCCAGAAACACAGAGGGACACATCCCATCACTTCAGCTTAACTCTGTTGTTAAGCTATTTTATGCTTAGCCATAACATAAAGAAACTGTTGATCACATCTTCCATGTCTCCAGAGAGAGTCTGAGATCTGTTTCTTCTTGGATTGTGGTACTGTTCCTGGATGCAGTTAGGCGAGGACGACCTAGCCTGTTGATTTTTCTTCTGCACTCTTCTACCACAGCGGTCACTTTTTGCAAGCTCTTTGTAAGCTCTGCTAGGGGCTGTGCAGAATTTATGACTTCTTTCTAACCACAGACCTCATGATGTCTACCACAGATGATCTGTGTCAGATCATGCCCGAGCTAATGCCTTCAATTTCATGCAAGCTACTGTGAAATAAAAATCTGGACTGGATGCAAGAGTTCGAATAGTACTGACAAGTTATTACACGAGTTGTGAGGACACTGTCCCACATACCTATATGTAGTAAGGCCTGCCAAAAGATAAAAATTCAAAATCTCCTGTGGCTTTCTTATTGATCATTTTCACATGTGGTTAATTTGGCTTCATTTTCTCATTACCTGATACATACAAAACTAGCTCAGCTTGAATGTTACACTCAATTATCCGGAACACTTCATAAAAATCCAGTGCCCATTCTCCTAGAGTTTCTGGGGTGATGAATGTACTTTGGTGGGCCTTTGAAACTGCTATAGAAAATTCTCTTTAAGCACAGCCTTTCCCATTTATCTCTGTCTGGAAATCTTCCCTTTGCTTATGGTCAGTGCTGCAGACCATATTACTCAGTCTCCTGCTGTTCTTATTTGGGGCAGAAAAAAAATTATGTTTTTTCCCTGAATCAAGGGAATAATCAGCAAAGGTTACCTTGTTACATTTTTGTTTCTAGTGTATGTACATGGGGAAAAACAGAATTCAAATACATAAGCAGGGAGACCGAACAGATTATTAGAAGAATCTAATCAGTTATTCCTCATATATGAAACGTTCATAAAGTATACAGTTCATAAAAGTGCATAGGCAGTAGGAAATTGGGATTTCACAGTACATGCCTGTGTCAGTTTATATCCATCATACTAGCTCTGCTTCCTGATTTCTAGTGGTTTGCTAGCTCTTTTTATGCAGTCTAATTAATATAGGATTTCACAGAATCACAGTGAGGCAAGGTCAACAGTATCATTCCATATCCTCCTCACCCAAAGGGTTGCTGTGATTAGGCACATAGTAGGAAAGGCTGTATGGTCTTTCTGATAAAATTCTATAACACCCAGTATCTATCCGTGTAGCTCTAAAAAAAAAAGCATATTTGTGAATGTACTTGTAGGCTTGGACATATGGAAAGAATAAAGACAGCCATGGCCTATAGCAGAAGTTGCTCAGTTAGTCCAGTAACCACAACATACTACTTACCCCTCTTTTTTTTAAGTGATGAACACTAACATTATGTACCCTCCTTCATCCTGACATCAAAAAAACTTTTGGATTTGTTATGTGCTCATTACAAGGTTCTCTCCTGGTGAAAGTCACTGGAGAATGGTGGTGCATTTTTTCCCTTCCCCTGGGCCACTCTACGATCTCAGGAACTCCTGTTAGGCCTTAGTCATTGTGTAACAAGTTGGGCAGTTGAGCCTCCCTTGACCGTACCAGGCACTCTTGCTTGGCTAAGGTAGGGAGCAGCACTGATCGTACAAGGAACACCAGCTACCTGATCAAGGTAGGGAACAAAAGCAGGAGATAATTCATCATCCCTGACAGCCCTGAAGCATTCCCTACCTGGATTGTAGCTCAAGTGGAACAATACCATTGTTACCATGGAACAATACCATAATTACTATCCTGGATCACCCCGGATAGTGGCCAGGATGGAAATTTACTGATGACTAAAACCAATCATCTTGCAAACCTATAAAGAGCAGTCCCAAGCGAGACCTTTTGAGCTCTCCTGGATCACAGCGAGCTGCGCCCAGAGTCTCCCTCCAAGTGGGACACCTCTCAGAGTTCGCAAACTCTTGAGTTTGTGATATTTGGAGGACCGTTGGGATCTGGGCTGAAACACTCCTTGGCCAAGACACTCCTTGGGGCTCAACCCTTTGCCTGTTGAGAAATGCCAAGATATTTAACGTGAGTATTTCACATGTTCAAGGGGAATTTTTAACAGGTACCTTTATTTAGCTTTAGGCCTGTATGTGTGAATTGATCTAGATCTTTTGTGTGTGTGTGTGTTTGTGTGTATTGATTAGATAACCAGTAACAAGCATAGTCTGTAATCAAATCATTTTAATAATTTTAGTAAACTTGCTTAACTCACTTTGTAACTGCTAAATCAGTCAATGATTAAGTGCTGTCAAAATCTTATGATCTACCTGAAAACTGTGAATGCACTTTAAGTTGCTGCTAAACATATATAACCCCTTAGGCATAAACTGTTGACCAGGTCTGAGACTAGAGTTAGACCCAGCCGCACCTAGACTCCTCTCTGAGAGGAGAACCTCGTGACTCAACAGGAAGGTCTCCTTGTCCCTTTTGTATTAGATACAAACCGTTGTCCAAGTCTGAGACTAAGATTGGATCCAGCCGGGTCTTCTCTGAACCTCTTGACTCAACAGGAGGGTCTCCCTTACCCTTTTATTCTCAGTCTCTGCACAAATCATTCCAACACAATTCTGACAATTTTCCCTGTGTATACTTAATCCATGTAATGAGTAATAGAGTGAACCTTGCCATCGAATTCTATTAAATCGCGCTTTTACAAATTTCTATTAAAATCACTTTTTGCTGATACTTTTTTCAGTGATTCTTTAAGCAGCCTCAAAACAACTCATTTGTGACAGTAAGTAAAGGTCCTTTGAGAAATCTTGGCTGCCAAGTGCTTCAAAGAAATCCAGTCTGGTCCAGAGATGATATTGGCAATTTTGACAGTCCAATTTTTCACTAAGGGTCCTAACACTAGAGGCTGTTTTTAGAAGTCATGGTCATATTTTAGATAGTTTGCAACAATTGACAGTCATCAAAAAGAACACTGAAAAGTAAAAAACCTGGTTCTGAGCTTTCTTAAGTTGTGTGAAGAAGAGTGACACTATTGCCATAAGTGCCACTGCAGCCATGCAATGGAGTCTGGATTCAGATCCGTGAAACTATAGCCACAATTTTTCTACAACAGTAGTAATCCTTCCAATAACCTTAATATACACAGTGCAATAAATCAACCACACTCAAGTGTCTACTGTATTTACAAAGAGGCAAAAGTCCAGATTAGAAGGAATGTTAAATTGCTCTGATACAGAGTTGGGATTTTTCTTCCTCTAACACTAATTGCTTGTAACTGAAATAAATAAAAAATATCAAGTTTTTAAAAATGTGCTCTTTGCTGCTTCTGCTTATGGTCTAATAATTCCAACACTGCATTAAGAAAATGAACAGGAAGACAACATTAATCACTGATCTTTTTGACCATTAACTTTATTGTAAAAAGATTTAATGAACAAGTAACAAATGCTGTGTGCTTCATTGAGTATATCTGGTTAGGCAGGGTCTCCCAGTGCCCCTGGTTCCAGGAGAGGGTTTAGAATACATCACAAGCAGAAAGAAAACATTTCCCTGCAGCCCAATTAGATGATTTTCTGCTGCCCTCCTCCACATTTGCTGCTGGTTAACATAGGTGCAAAGCTTTTGTCATTATTTTATATCTGTTAAAAGGCATATCCATCTGAGCATTCTAGGATGTAAGTAAGTGGATGATTATTGTTCTTGACATTGACTTTGTGGAGTGACCTCGGTACTCTCAGGTTTTTGAGTCTATAATTCCAGTTGGTTTAAGTATATCAATTGCTCTCTAAGGTGTGCTATAAGTTCAGTCTATGTGAAAAAAAAAAAACCAAACAATATGGGAAGCAACTCTGGAAAACATATTTTTACCTTAAAGTTGTTTAGAAATGAGGAGAATTTGAAAATATGCTTATTTGTAATACACCCTTGAATGAGTTGGCTTCTGGCTGTGCGAGGCTTTTATTGGTTAAGGGTGTAGTCACCTCAGCCACCTGAGATTATCCTACTGACAAGTATCTTAAAGATCTGTGTTTTGGAATACCCTTTGACATTCAGTAAGATTCATAGGTCTGTAGCATAAACAGCTTAGAAGTTGTTGTTTCAGTACTTTTCCCTTGCTACTCCACTATTTTTTCATTCCCAGAGCTCCTGTTTTTGAAACTCTTTTTCTTACAGGAAGGAGCTTACTGTAATTACAGATTCTATGAGTCACACTTGTGGAATAGAGAAGGCATACCATTACAAAAAAGCCCTAAACTACGGTAAACTGGAGATCTGTAATTTCTTACTTGGTGCCATTTTTATAAGAGCTCAACTGCAGAGTTATTTTTTTCTTTAATGTACCTGAAGCTTTCCATTGTTTGCTCTGCTTTAGACTTCTTCTGGACTCTTGGAAAGAAATCACTTAAGATATATGCCTCAGTTGAGTACTATTTCTCCCACTTTACGGAGCCTTTTTTGGTAAGTTTGCTAAGTTCTGCACTGTGAAATAAATGCAGCAGAAATAGCCTACAACATTAAAAATAATGTTTTAAGAGTATCTGCCTGTTTTCTTGCATTCAAGAGTTTAATAAATATATAGCCAGAAGTTTCCTAAGAATACTTTGTAAAAACATTGTGAGTATTTTTATAGAGTAAAATGGGTAAACTCAATATGATAGACTAACCAGATAATGAACTGACCTACAGAAGTTCTTCCTTTCAGTTTTTAAGTCCATTCTTTGTTTTTAAAGCCATAGCCTCAAACTGATCCCATATAAGCTACTCATAGCATGGTATTTCCTATTCCCCTCTTCTTTTTTTGGGGAGGATGTGGGGGTAGGCAGGGTGGAATAGGAGGGAAGACAACTCATCTTTTATTAGAACAGACGGTGAATGAAGTAGCAGAAACTGAGATGTGGGAATTTTGATATACCATGGGTCGGGGAGCAGCAAGAATGGGGCTGTTCCCTGCAAGCTAGGGAGCTGAGGAGGATCACACAGCCAGCAGGGGCCTTACCAACCAGAGCCCAGTCCCACAAGTACCCAGGCAAGGCAAGTAAGACAGTCCCAGAGATTGCAGTCAGGTCCAAGCAATAGCCCAGATCATAAATAAGTACCAAGATGATGAGGCAAGTTCAAGTTCAAGCTGGAAAGTCCATCTGTAGATCACAGTTAGGCTCAGGTCCAGTGATCACTGGGCAAGTTCATAGTAATGAGGCAGGACTAAGGTCAAGTTCTTTCAAGGTAAATGATTCTATTGGTTGAAAAAAATCCCATATATGCTGTCAGATCCAAGTCATTCTGCAGGTGGAGATCCAGGTCAGGGTACTCTGTGGCTGTAGTTACAGCTAGAAAGTAATACTTCTTCAACATAGCTCAGATAGGAACAGAAATTCTTGGATTGAGCTGAAATAGAGCTCCTGGGCCCATGCATGTGGGTGAAGGCCACAGGTGAAGATGGTCAAGACCACTAGGGCCTATTAGTGCACACAGGGACTTGGCAACATCTGTGTTTATTTCAACTTCTAAGTTTATTTCCAACCAATGGAATCACTTCATCATCATTACCTTTGAAGTTGCAAATCAGATAATGGGAATGTGAGTGGTCACGCTCTCTCTGAGAGGGAGATTAATAGCAATTCCTGGGACAATGAAATATTCCACCTGGGTCTAGCACATAGTTAAATAGATTACACAGGGATTCAGCAACTGGCTGTTTAGAAATACCACCCTAACATCTTTTGCATGTAATAGTTGAAGGATAGACAGATAAAGAGGATTTGATACCTGTTTCACATATGCTCTATTCCAACCTCTGAAAAACTATATTTGACAGTAACCATAGCAGCAAAACTGATTAGGCATGTTTGAATGAACAAATAATGAAATAACAGTTTTTATTTAGCTTCAATAAAGGAAGCTTAATACTGTAAACAAGTATATTAAATTCTATTCTAAAAAAATCAGGTGGATGAAATAGTTGAAATGGTCATATTTATAACAAAAGCAAAATATTACTTTTTTCATACATTATTAAGAAATTAAGTTCAACATTGTGTGACCGAACTCATGAAAGTAACCTTCAGGAGAAGAAGGTATAATTTTTTTCAGATCCATCTTATGGCTTTGATATCTTTTCAAGCACTTTCTGCTTCTGCTGAGCTGTTTCCCACAGCATGTGTTATTGGGAGACAGGAAGAACAGATGCAAAACAGATATTATATTTTTACCTGATGCACCGCTGTAGACCACTCAAAATGCAAGAATAGCACACCCTGGGAACCTATAGATGAAAAAGGATTTCTAGAATCCCTCTTTGCTTATCTGAAGCAATACAGTTATCCTTATACTGTTGGAAGTTTGCATACTGATCTCCATAAGCAAGTAATTTAATGGCTATTGCAGTGCAGGAGACATCCTTAGAGTGAATGACACACTTGACATTTATCTCATATCTTTGCCCTTTAAGGATTTATAAAGCAGATAGGGTAATTCCTTTCTCCACATAACTTTTACAGTAGTGCATGCACATTCCTGGAAACAGGAACTGAAATGTACTACTATTCACATCTAAAATGAGCGTTGCTAGATTTTAGAATCTAAATTCCACCTGTTTCTTCCTAATGGTTGAAAGATTATTGTATGTCTGTGTTCTAACCTGCCTTCAACTCTACTTCTTCTAATAGGTATGAGTTCAAAGCTGCGAAGAAAAGTAAACCTCAGTATCTCAGTTCCTGGACTACTGTTACATTCACCTAACATGACATGTTCTGGGAGTGTTTTAAAATAAGAGAGAAAGACAGTCATCCATATCCAAGCATATGAGTTAGGTAACTTGAGTTGTAAGAAGGGATTTTGAGCCACTCCTCATCTGGTATAAACTGGGCTTATTTAAAGAAGCACGGAGAGAATTCCTACTCTCTATTTCAGCTAACCAGACACAAGCCAGTGGAGAGAAAACAAAGACACCTTTTCACGTTACCTAAGCCAATAAGTTATTCTTGGTGGTAGGATATACTGAAAGTATACTACTGACATGACCAAACTTCACTCTCTCTGACTGAAGTTCAGCCAAACTTTGGTCTATCTGCAATCTTCTTTGTAAATATATCCTAGGTATCTAAGGCAGTCTAATTCTTCCTAATTTTTGGCTAATTTAAGTAACCTGAGACACTTTGGCTTGATTTGGTTGCCCACACGTAGGCATACAGTACCATTTGGATGCTAAATTATTCCTCACAACATTCACCTGCTGCTTCAGAAAGATGTGAATATTTCACAAATCCTGTGTCAGTTCTGTGACCTCACCTGAGCTCTAGGCTGTTCTAAGTGGCATTAAATGTCCATACTTTGGTATCCAAATCACTCTCTGAAAGTCTGAAAGTGAACTATGGATCTCATTTGGGTTTTCCATTTATGACATTAGTGTTATAGGATTTTAATAAAAATAACCAATATGACACTTGGATACCAGAGGACTGAGCGCTGCACAAATGTTTGTGAAGTAACTAATAATTCTGTTTTCAAAGTAGGCTTTTGAAAAGTATGTGGTTAATAAAGCCAATTGCTTCTCAATGAACAATAAACATAAAACACAGTAGTAAAAGACAGGAGTACTGTAAACTGTGCATGGAATAAACAACAGGCACGCTGGAACTCATGTGCTCATGCAGTTAGGACCAAGCACTTTACACATATATTTACAATTCTGTAGAGAACCTTAATTTCATTATTCTTCCTTTTGGAAGGTTGGATTTTCAACCACAATAAAATTATTTTTAAATAATTTACAGATTTTTTTTTTTCTTTTTGCTTCTCAAGCAAAAAACCTATGATATGACATCATAATGGCATTAGCTACAAATGTTAAGGAGGATGTGGTGGGTTGACCCTGGCCAGCAACTAAGCACCCAACCAGCTGCTTACCTCTTCCCCTTCTCCCCTCCCCCCAGCAGGACAGGGGAGAGAAATGGAAGAACAAAAGCATTTTTTATCTCATGGGTCAAGATAAAGACAGTTTAATAAGTTAAGGAAGGAGAGAGGAAAAAAAAAGTTATGCAAAGGCAATCGTTCACCACCTCCCACAAGCAGACTGATGCCCAGCCAGTATCTAAGCAACAACTATTTTGGATAGACCAAACACCCAGTTTCAACTGCTAAGCATGATGTTATGTGTCATGAAATATGTCTTTGGTCAACTTGGGTCAGCTGACCTGGCTATGTATCTGCCGAACCTCTTGCCCACACCTAGCCTACTCACTGTTGGGGGCAGAGTGAAAAACAGGAAAAGTCTTGACATTGTTCAGCAATGGATAAAACATCGGTGTGTTATCAACGCTGTTTTAAACTCAAATCCAAAACAAGCACCATACAAGCATTAGGAAATTTAACTTCGTCCTAGTGAGACCTAGTACAGAAAACTAGAAATTTTAGGTTCAGGGCACAGACTTTTCTTCTTCAGATAGAAGAGGAAATAAATATAAGAATATAAGAATGATTATATAAATCAGATCAAAGACCTTTGCGGTTCATACACTCTTTCTGATAGTTGCTTGCTGCAGATGTCTAAGCAAGAGTATTGACAAACATGTCAACACTTCCCCCAATAGGCTGTCATACTTACAAAAATTTCTGGTGCAGAGCCACAGTGTTATCTTTGTATCTAATAGTCCATGGGGCTGTAGTCTTCCATGAACTTTTCCCATCTGTCTTTGAAGATTTTTAAACTGTTATCAGCCACAATATTTGATACACCTGAAAGTTTGTTATTTTATGCATGTAACTAACACTCATGGACAATTAGATTAATTTTCTTGATAGCTTTACATGTATTTACTGACTACTTAAAAATGATGAGACATCATTGTCTTTTAGATTCTACTCCAGCATCTGAAAAACAGGAAATTTTCTCAGCTGCCATGAAGGAGCTATATTCTGTTCATTTAATTCTTGTTATCCCCTGACTTGACTTCAACTCCTTCAGTGCCTCGGGATTACTCAGTTCTCTACATAGTACTAGCTTCTTGTCTCTAGCTAGAGTCTCCTAGCTCTGGCAGTGTTATTTTTCTACAATATCTTTAAATCATTTAGTTTTTTACTGTTTACTCAGCCTGTCCTCCAGTCCCAAAGTCCTCCATATGTTCCCTATTCTTATCCTTTTGCTTCATCTCTTTCTGTTTCTTTCAAATATGCATCAAAATCTTACTGCAAATGAAAAATGTAAAAAAAAAAAGAAAAAACCACAGAAACCGAAAAAGAAAACCAAATATAAAGGAAAATCTGTCACTTGTTAAACTAAGTAAGATGTTATCATGGAAAAGATATGGTGAGTAATGCACACAATATTATTTTGCAGTATGCATTGTGCTTATTGCAATTATTTGTCTTAAATTATATTTAATGCGTATTTATACTCTGTATGATACTGTTTTATAAATAGATATTACTTAGACTATATGTTTATAAATATAAATATCTATATAATTTAATATTATTTATTATTTAGACACAGAATAATAATGAAGTATCAGCTGAGTATTATTAGTCACCCATCTCAAAAAGAATACTGCAGAAGTTGAGGAGGCTTATGTCTGAGTAATGGGAACAATCAAAGGCTCAGAGAAACTCCTGTATTAAGAAAAACTGAAGCAGCTGCCAGTGTTTATGTTACCAAAAAAATCAAACAAACCAAAACCAGAGAAGATATGACAAGCCTACAGATTAATGAATGGTTCAGAGAAAATAGATCATGAACTTCTTACCTTCTAACATATAAAGAAGGGAACATTCACTAAAACTGACGCCTGAGAATTTTGAAGCCAATCAAAAGTTAGTACTGAAGAGTTTATTTTGGAATGCTTTGCCACAGAACTCTCAAATGATGAAATGTTAAATTTCAAGAAAAAAATATATTAGTCCTAGAGTTATTTTATTGTAATTAGCTAGAAAATGGTCTAAGGCAGGAACATTACTCTCAGGCCTTAAATCCCTCTAATTTTTAGGGGTTTGAGTTAAACGTGTGTGTTTTAGGCTTTCCCCAATATCAACATCTAGAGTATTACGTCATCTTCTTTCACCATAAAACAGCTGAGTCTGTTCCACCAGAGTGAGAATATCAGAGCATATGAGCCTTATACTTGAGTTCAGTAATACGGTGATTTCTCCAGCTTAGATTAAATAAGGTGAGAGAGATGGGTTTCTTGTCCATTGAGCCAACAAAGTATGCTACATGCCTACTTACCCTCCCTGTACGGGGCTTGGGAAGAGTTTGGTATCTAGGAACGGGATACAAAATTTCATGCAGGCTGAGGAAAAAGTCTTCAAAGGTTTGTCTGTTAGAACAGATACATTTAGTATTTGTTTTTTCTCGTGGTTAAAGAGGAAGACATCCATCAGCTGAATTAAACAGAAACCAGGAGATTACAAGGAGTTTTTTGAAACAAAGAAGGAGTCAGCCTGAAAAGAAGTATAGAAGAAGCATTAAAATATGTAACAGGTTGGGAGAGACCTTGGATAAGAAAGAATAGCAGTCAAAACCTGGTCTGACATTGCCAGAAGTCACACCACCAGCATCATCACAACCTCAGCCTAGACCTGATACAGCAGGCTCCTTGTGGGGCATCAGGAGCAGCCTGCACCAAGCTGGTGGGTTGTCATCATGTGGTGCAACAACTAGGCACCCCCACTGTGAGTGTGCATGTGGGACCTTGCGGGGCATTTTCTCACCTGTGAGTGGATCAGCAAGCTGTAGGGAGTGGCAAGTGCATATAAAGCTTGAATGCCCATGTCTCCTATAGGAGAGGCATGCAAGTAAGAGAACCTGCTCCCGGAATAGGGGATCTGCACTTCTAATCCACACTTCCTGTGGAAGGGGGTATGCATGTAACTACATTTTCATGTGGGGGTGTAGAATTAATTAGAGAAGGGAGTATAGGAATTTTTTAGGTGTTGATTATCATTTTGTAAGTGCCTAGTGTCATGCTTTATCTCTTATTATTAATATTGATCCTGAGTTATCACCGATTGCTGGCTAATTATGTATTGTTAATGAATTTAATAATAAACTGTATCGATTCTGATTTTGGCTTAAACTATGTGAAAGAAGTGTTTTTTAACCTGTGATAGTCCTGAATTCATGTTAGGATGCAACCTGGGTACATAAGGTATCTCCTCCAATTTTCTGATCTCCGTAAAAAAGGAAGTTGATGCCTTGCAGATTTCTCAGATACCTTAGAATATCTGAAAAGACAGTAAGCCTATATTTAGGCAAGAAAATCCCTTTCTCAATGTTGTTTTCAACCTAGAACTTCCAATTACAGAAAATCAGTGGTGTAACTTCACCATTTTAGGATAGCTTTTGACAAGATCCATTGCTATTTCCCCACCAAATCTTATCATCAAAATATCTGCTAAGTTCTGTTGTCTGAGGCTGAAATGATTGATTACATTTAGACCCTGAAGAAATTATACAAAAATATTATCTCAGGGCCAAGGTAGGTGGTAATTTAGAGACAATATTACACTGTTAGCAGAGCTTTGTGGAAGAACTCTTAAAATAAATCTGGTAAGAAAATGCATTTATAAACATAAAAAAGAAGGCAAAATTCTTGTTTTAATCAGATTTATTTTACCTCACAGTTTTTTATTATTTATACAATTTGTTTATATCACTGATCTTCATATTACTGAACCAAAATAGTGATAACTTTTGAGAGAACCTGAGGGAGAGAGAGAGTAAAGGAGTAATCCAAGAAAAAATCAGGTCCCTAAAACATAAAGTATTATCTTCTTTTTTAGGGATTTTCTAATCCATGATTTCTGGAAGCTGGAAGGCTGTGTGGTTTCATAGTATGCTCTTTTGCTGTTCTTTATTACTGGTCATAGTCTCAACAACATATTAGGGTTCACTGGGCACTTCAGGCATTACTATGCTTGAAAATTATATTTTGAATGCTTAGCAGGTGTGACATGTTAGAATTACAACATCTCAGTAACATGACAATGTTAGAAAAATGTTAAATCTGTTCTAGTAAAACCTATCTACTAATGAATTAAACAGAACTTCAGAATAACTTGTGTTGTAATTTCCACAGTTTTCATAGATATTAATGAAATAAAGAACATTTGTCATATATTTTATGAATATATTTAATACAAGAAATATTATTAACTCATTTTTGGTCAAGTGCAACTGAAACAGTGATTCCAATATAGGTATAAAATAAGAAATAGTTTATGTTTTCTTTTTTTAACTTAATCTATTATTTAGAAATAATGTTTATGAAATTTTTCAGAGATAAAGATCTTTGAAATACATAACAAAAAAAAGGAAAAATTATTGAAAAGTCGTTATTAATTACTATATAATTAGTATATTTTCACTTGTATAATCCACTACTTGATGGATACACTCCATTTTAAAAGAACCAATATTTGAAAATACACTTATATAACAAGTACCCTCAGATGACTCCTGCAAAATCAGAGATTAAGGCAGAAGGGGATCAAAAGCAGGGATGTCTCTCATAAGTCTCTCATAAAATGCACTGATATTTCATTTATATACATCTAAAGCATGTATAGGTTTAACTGCTGTTGAATTACAAAGATGAGGAGTCATTAGGGTTTATGTTCATGAAATCTCACTATAAATATACTTTCCTGAACAAACGTACCAGTTTAATCTTAGAATGTGGAGTTATGAGTCATAAAAATGTTAAAGCAGAAACTGAACTGTAGCTGAATTACCCCATGCTTCAACACGTTTATTGACTGACACCAGCATTTTACCTAGAACAGATTAATCCTACTTCCACAGGTGGTTTGGAAGGGTCCTTGTAGAAACTGAAATCTGCAAACCTGTGTATGGAGTCATCTCTTGACTGTGCAAGTAAAATACATCTTTCAGGGCTTTCTCCACTTATGAAAATAAGAAGTCTTATTATCTTAGAGGCATGCAAACCATTCTTCAATGCTCTGCAGGGGCAACAGTTCTTCCACCGTACAGCACAGACACTTTGCTACCAGAAACAAAATAAATTTAAGGAACTTGAAAATAACAATTAAAATATTACTAAAATGGGATTGGATCAATGCTAAAATAAATATATGAAACTTTTCTTAGAAAATGTGTTCAAACCACATACTTTCAGTGTTCTCAGAAGAAATTCCTTAACAAGTATTTAAAGGTACAATGTAAATAGTTGTAAGAAAAATAGCAAATACTTTATTTTTTAAAATTAATGAATTAAAACAATTTACTGATAAAACTAGTGCATAAAAAGTACTTAAAACCAACTTAAGATAGACTGTTGTGGTTTAACTCCCTTAGGCAGTTAAGACTCGCGCAGCTACTCACTCACTGCCCCCCAGTGCAATGAGGGAGAGAATTGGAAGGGTAAAGTGAGAAAACTCATGGGTTGAGATGAAGACAGTTTAATAGGTAAAGAAAAAGTTGTGCTCTCAAGCACAGCAAAATAAGGAAATTATTCACTATTTCCTATCGGCAGCAGGTGTTCAGCCATCTCCAGGAAAGCAGGGCTCCAGCACGCCTAATGGTTACTTGGGAAGACAAATGTCATCACTCCGAACGTCCTCCGCTTCCTTCTTCTTCCTCCAGCTTTTATCGCTGAGCATGATGGGTATGGAATACCCCGTTGGTCAGCTGGGTTCAGCTGTCCCAGCTGTGTCCCCTCCCAACTTCCTGTGCACCCCCAGCCTCCTCGCTGGGTGGGGTGGTTAGAGAAGCAGAAAAGGCCTTGACTGCTTAATAATAACTAAAACATCCCTGTATTATCAACACTGTTTTGGTCACAAATCCAAAACATAACCCCATACAAGCTACTATGAAGAAAATAACTCTATCCCAGCCCAAACCAGTACAAACATACAGAAGAATTTTCTCCACCTTTACTGTGCAGTAACCACTCCCTTCATTTTTGTCTCATGTGCTATGAATTCCTTTTTCAAGACTAACATAAACTGACAAGATGTTATCAGATATGAATCCTGTAGACAAAAACTTCCTAAGTTAGTGAAGCCATCACAATGTACAATGTCATGTACATGTCATGCGTTGTGCCACGGTCATAACTGTTTAAAGCACCTCATGATAAGGACTGCGTAAATTACAGATTTAAATATCAAAGAATCATCAAAACATAGAATCATAGAATGGTTTGGGTTGGAAGGGACTCTTAAAGACCATCTAGTCCAACCCCCCCCCCCGCAATGAGCAGGGACATCTTCAACTAGATCAGGTTGCTCAAAGCCTCATCCAACTTGGCCTTGAACACTTCAAGGGAAGGGCCACCCTCAACTTCTCTGGGCAACCTGTTCCAGTGTCTCACCACCCTCACAGTAAAGAGTTTCTCCCTTATATCGCATCTAAATCTAACCTCTGTCAGTTTAAAACCATTCCCCCTTGTCCTGTCACTACAGGCCTTGCTAAAAAGTCTCTCTCCATCTTTCTTGTAAGCTCACTTTAAGTATTGGAAGACCACAATAAGGTGTCCCTGGAGCCTTGTCCAGGCTGAACAACCCCATCTCTCTCAGCCTTTCCTCATAGGAGAGGTGTTCCACCCCTCTGATCATTTTTGTGGCCCTCTTCTGGACCTGCTCCAACAGGTCCATGGTTTTCTTGTACTGAGGACTCCAGAGCTGGATGCAATACTCCAGAAGGGGTGTCAGCAGAGCAGAGTAGAGGAGACTCTCAACCTGCTGGTCATATTCCTTTTTATGCAACCTAAGTTATGATTGGCTTTCTGGATTGCAAGCACACATTGCCAACTCATATTTAATTTTTCCTATGCCAGTATCCCCAAGTCCTCCTTCACAAGGCTGCTCTGAATCCATTCATCCCCCAGCCTATATTGATACTGGGGATTGCCCCGATCCAGGTGCAGGACCTTGCACTTGGCTTTGTTGAACTTTATTAGCTTTGCATGACCCTACTCCTCAAGTCTGTCAAGGTCCCTCTGGATGGCGACCCTTCTCTCAAGCGTATCAACTGTAGCACTCAGCTTGGTGTCATCTGCAAACTTGCTAAAGGTAAACTCAATCCCATTCTCTATATCATTAATAAAGATACTGAATAGTACTTGTCCCGATGCAGACCCCTGAGGAACACCACTCATTCCTGGTTTCCACTTGGAAATAGAGCTGTTGACTGTAACTCTTTGCATGCAACCACCCTGCCAATTCCTTATCCATCAAATAGCTCATCCATCAAACCCACATCTGCCATATGAAGTCCATCCATCAAACCCATATGAAGTGGTTGAAGTATAAATATTTTGAGATCATTGCATAATAGTTTGTGGTTCTATGAAATCAAAATAATTTTAGATGTAATCATCAGATCCATAGAGAGCCCAGGTTTACTATTAAAAGGCTGGAAATAACTTCTGATCTTCAGGAGAAAATTGTAGAGTAGCATTGATCTTTACTTTCTTTTGCCTTTGCACTTATAGTTTATCATACCAGGGCAAAGGACTGCAAACTTGTTCAAAAATAGATACAGAGATTCTTTTTTTTTTACATTTGGAGCTCTCCTGCAGTAGGAATAGGGTCACCAGCTTGTTGAACTTTGTTAGACATTGCAACCTTTTCCAGGTTTAAATTAGATTCTTCAGTTGCCCTGAAATATCTCTTCTTCCTCTTTTTTATCATCATGATCCATCAGTAAAGGATTATGGAAAATATTCACAGGCAAATTGCAATCCACTTGTGAACTTTATTTTTATGATAATGTCATGGTTTAACCCGGAAGACAGCCAAACACCACACAGTCACTCGCTCACTCCCCACACACGTAGTGGGACGGGGAGAGAATTGGAAGGGTAAGAGTGAGAAAACTCATGTGTTGAGATAAAAACAGTTAAATAGAAGAGAAAAGGAAGGGAAAATAATAATAATAATAATAATAATAATAATAATAATAATGATGATGATGATGATGATGATGATGATAATGATGATGATGATGATGATGATGATAGAATATACAAAATGAGTGATGCACAATGCAATTGCTCACCACCCGCTGAGCAATGCCCAAAAACCAGCAATTGCTACTTCCTGGACCACACCTACCATTCATATACTGAGCATGATGTCACATGGTATGGAATACCCCGTTGGCCAGCTGGGCCTGGCTATGCTCCCTCCCAGCCTCTTGTGTATGGGAAGCTGAAAAGTCCTTGACTAACAGGCTACTTAGCAACAACTGAAAACATCACTGTGTTATCAACATGCTTCTCATACTAAATCCAAAACACAGCACTAGGAAGAAATTTAACTCTATCCCAGCCGAAACCAGGACATATAATCTGGAAAGTAAATAAGAACCACAATGTATTCCTATAACTAAACGCAGGAAACCCACTTTTCCTTCCAGCATCTAAGAATATTGTTCCTGTCAACATTTTCATCAAATGTTATTCATATACCTTTATGTAAAAAGCATATTTCTTACTTTCATTTTGTTCAGTATGTATTCTAGTGTGACTCTATCTTTTTAAAAGATAATTTTCTTGTCAATGCCTATATAGTAGAATATTCTAATACAAAGGTGAAAGGGATAACTTTGTTTTATCATCTATATGGATACTCTCCTAAATATAATTAAATGTGCAGGCTAATTAAATAATTATTTTCACATTTATTTTAAATTCTGCTATAATTACAGTTCTATACTTTGTTCAAAGACATGTGAATGTCTCTGTTCAGAAATCTGAATATAGTTTCCTAAAATAAGTAAATACACCACTTCTTTCTTACTGATCCACATTGTTTGAACAGTATCTTGCTAGTGGCTTGAGATTACAATCCTAATTATAACAGAAGATTGGACATCCCTCAGGTGGGATTAATTTGTGTAACTCAATTTAATTTTATGGAGCTGTGCTGATTTATGGTAACTGAGGATCTGGTTTCACATTTGCAATTCTATGTCTAATATTAATTTGTATTTAACAAAAACTGGACTTTTCTAAAGATAAAAAGATGGATTCTGATTTCACTGTTATTGATCTAAAACTAGAATGATGTAAATTACTTCAGTCCTTATGTAACTGAACACAATCTACCCATATGCAGTGAACAGAATAACAAGACTCACACATGGAATCATCCCCAGGGAATAACTATTAGCGTAAGGACACTATAATGATTCTTTTGTTTAAACAAAAACTACTGACACAATTCTATGTTCTGCAGTGTGGGTTTATTCAGCTCTCAGCAAGACAGCTGCATGGAGTCAAGAGCTCCTTCAGAGAGCCCAAAGGGAAGAAAAAAGCAGCACTCTCTCAGTGAATAAGAGTGCCCTATGGCTAAAGTGTATATAAATTCTATTATCACATATCTTTCCATTTTAAAAATCCAAATTGAACATGGAAATAAAATAAATGTGAATTTATGCATCTGAGGTCTGGGAAAGTTTTCTAAACATCTAAACCTCCAGGTTTAGCTTATAACAGAAAAAGCATGGACTGTCCTTTTTGATGATAATGCCACAGGAAACAAAGCCAAGCAGAGAACCAATATAAATGCACTGTTGGAGTCTTATTCAATGTTATGTGTTATTTTCTTAGCTCTGAGAGTTGGAGGGTATGGAAATAAAAGCTTTCTACAGAACAGCCCATATGGTGAATTTATAATGTGTGATCAGGACAAAACATGAATTACTGTGACTAGTCCATGAGTGTACATTTCAGTGATTTTAATTAGAGATAGGAATATTTTCATACCCTTCGATGCCTGTCACGATTTCTGTCTTGATATTCCAATAATTCACCTTCTATTTCTAGCAAAGTGCAGTTATTAAGGAGAGTGGACTTAGCACTGCAAGTCTCAATCTGTTTTACATGTTCTTTCATTAACACTACTACAGCCATTGCTCCTTTGATAAGAAGCTCTTGAAGTGACACAAGTACAGTCATAGTCTTTTATTAATATATGAAAAAACTCCTGGAAAAGTCAGAACTAATTCCTTCAAGTTTTTTATCTATGGTTTTCTAATGCACTTAGTCTTATCTGCAGACATGCTGCAAAACAACTCAGGGATCTTGACCATTAGCTGACTAGATTAGATGCCTGCTGGAGCCTGCCATAGCATCAGGTCTGCAGCCTGAGTTTCTCTTTTTATGAAAATGAGGACACAGGGTAGTTTGCACTCAGTTCTAACCATGCTGTGGAGCTGGGAAGTGGATAAGGCTGGATTTTGAACAGCAAAATGCACCTGCATTCTTTAAACAAGGTTTAGACAATATCTCTGAAGATGGACTTTGTATTATGGATAATATTGTTGAAGGAAAGTTACTCAAGCCAGCCCAGCATGAATAGTAATGAGATATATACTGTTAAGGTGAAACAGACAGCTTCTATATATTGATACAGAGAGAGCTTATGTATCAAGTAAAATCCAGCAAGCTGTGTGAGTCACTATAAAAGTTCTGGTCCAAGACTGTACAGTATGCAAAGTCATGGTTTTCTGACACTGTGATGTTCATTAAGCAGCCTCTGGAGAATTGTAGCCATGGAGATGCTCAGAAGATCATCTTTACCAGTAATCTACCTTGTAGCAAAAAAAAAAAAAGTGCTTGCAGTAGGATATAAACACTCTTTTCCTTGGCATGTTGCTGTACTGACCAGATTTTAAGTAATCTATAGTCTGTGACTCATAATAAAGTCATAGTCAGTTGTAAATGTGCAGCAATTTTTCCATGAGCTCTTGATCATTTGTCTCAGATGATGCATTTTTAAGGTACTTAGTGTGGATAGAAAGGATTGTAAATTAATACTTCACAATGTAAATCTTGACATACTACACAACAACAATAAGAAGTCAAGATGTTTGTACTAGATGGATACTAATAGTGCGTTCCCAGCGCATATACTTAGCCCTGAAATAAAACTACAAAAGAATTCACGTGCCCACTGATTGTTAGAGCTTTGTCTTCTATTTTTATGCTGCTTATTTTGTTCTGTTCTCTTTTTTTTTAAACTTTTTCTCCTCAGACAATTCTTGGTATCACAAATTACATATATGTAAGATCTCATCACCTTTTTCTGTTTCTGACAAAACCACAGACCCGATCCCATACAATAAATGCATTTGCAAAGAAAACAAACAAAATTAGGCAACTCCTTTGATCTTACTGATTACTTTCTTATACATGACTCCCCATATCCACTGTTTTGGAGTGGGTGTGTTCTGAAGGCCTGTAGAAACACAGAAAAAAAAATTGGTTGCAAGGAACCCCTGGAGTTCTTCCAGCTTAATTTCCTGCTTAAACCGTGTCTAACTTCAAAGCTAGATGAGGTTGCTCTAGCTCTTGTCCAATCATGTTTTGAGTATCCCGAAGAATGGATATTCCACAGAAATTTAATTTCATAATCACATTGTGAAATGGCATCCAGTTTCGGCCAACATGCCAATAACTTCTGTGTGAGTCATGTGTTGGAGTTGTTTCTTAACAACCTGTATGGCATGAAATTGAGTTTCTTGAGCTAACATAACTACATCTCACAGTTAAAATTCTTTCCTCATCTTGATTGTACAGATTTGTTTCATTATTTTTTTCTCCATACTATAAACAGCTTTGGAAGACTGCAAAGATTTAACCTTTGAAGTTTTGAATTTTTACCTCATTTGCCTCCAATCATGCCAATTTAATCTCTGGTAATACTAACCTTGAAAATGAAGAAGATCAAGATAGGACTATTTTCTGCATTTCGTCACAAATTGTGTACAATATATTCTAATCATTCTTTCAGCATGCTACCTACACAGGGGTCAACACTCTCTGGAAAAGGTAGTAAGCCCTCCCATTCCTCAATCTCTCCAAAAATCTTCCTTTTATCACTTCTACTAGAACATACATGATCTGTATTGCTCTCCTGCTTATACTACATGAGGACTGCTGTTACTTACAGAGTCAGTAGACTGAGGAAGTATTTTGAGTGCACTTACTACTTAGTTCCTTCAGAAACTGAGCAAAGGAATCCTGCAATAACAACAAATAGGTATTCTGACTTACCAAAACACACATACAAATCACAGACATAGCAGTACAACCTGTCACCTGTGGGGTGACTTTATAAACAACTACAGGGTATGTCAATTATCTCTATGTCTATTAGAAATATGTTATGTCATGGTTAAGAGACTGTTGATCACATCTTCCACATCCCCATAGGAAAGGCTGAGGTCCAATGCTTCTTCCTGGGTCCTGGTACTGTTCTTGGATGATATTAGACCAGGACTGCCTAGCCTGTTAATTTCTTCTCTGCACTCTCCTACTACAGCAGTCACTCTTTGTGTAACCTGCTAGGGGCTTTGCAAAACTAGTTACTTCTTCTTAATCACAGATGTCATGTTGTCCATTACAGATCTGAGTCAGCCGTCACTTCACATTCCTTTTCACGTGTGATAATTTTCAGAACTTCCTAAAGCTAGTTTAGGTTATTGCTAAACTGGGTTAGAGATAAACAGCACATTTGTGGTTAAAGGGTCAGTTATTCATCGGTTCCTTTCTTGTAATTTTATCTGGCAAGATGGCTTTACAAGGCCCTCAATACCACTTGAGTGACAATACCTCCCACTGATTCTGTAAAGCGTTTGTAATTTATCATGTGTTGCAAACACTTTTGGGAATCTTCCTTTTACAATCAATGTCCTAGATACTAAGAAACCAGATCCAAAAGTGAATTGAGGGATCTAAAAATAATTTTATGTGGGCATTCAGCCTAAATCCAGATCAGAATTTAACAAATTTCACACAGCCATAACTTTATATTAAAAAAGATTAAAATTGAAGATACATCTTTCCATTTCCTCTGCAAATTGTCTATTAACATTGAGTTCTGTGGGGTTTTTTTTTCATTCTTAGACCTTCCCTAGCCCAAGCAGTCTCTTTACGGTGTTTTCTTGTTTTCAAAAATCTACCAAACTTAAAAAAGTGCTGAAAAAGTTATTAAAGAGCCCCATCTAGCAAATATACTTTGTGCAAACATAAGCCATACAAGAAGTACTAAGTCCATTCTCACTTGCTTGCTTTTAGCAGAAGAATGCCTCCATTTTGGAGCTAATGCTGCTTTTTGTATCACAGCTTCTGTACTGCCCAGCAAAGTTAAATGCTTAGCTCCAAACTTTAAATTCCATTCTATGTTGTAGGAAGCCAGTTATTTGTTGTTTTTTTGGTGGTGTGTTTTTTTTTTTTATTTGGCCATAAATTAGACTCCATACATCATTCTTTCTTGGAGTCTGTTATTTAGAATGGGACATTTCTCTCTCCTGCACTATTTTCATTTGAAGTTGATACTGCAATGCTTCATACATCATCACAAATAGTATTCAAACAATGGAGCCTAGTCTTCTGAAAATGAAATCTGCAACTACATCTTCCAGTCTTAAATGCTTATTTTAATTCATTCTTTTGTTTACTAGTTTGTTTTATACATTTCATCCTCTAGAATAAGAGTTATTAATAATTGAAACACAAATTATATATCTCCTGAATTTCTTGCTATAGTTTTCTATATTTATGTAACTTATAAATTTATCTATTATAGTTGTAAAGCACTATAAAACGGTGTGCAATCTCTTAATATTTGGAGCAGAATTTGATACCAGATAAAATTTCAGGACTGGATCAGTCACATCCTTTAACTTAGCCAGGAAAATGAAGAGTATTTTCAGAAAGAGACTAGTGAAAGTACGAGTAGAATCAGGCAATTAGAAATGACTGAACAGTGTCAAGATCTCATGAGCAGAAGATACCAAAGGTAGCAAGACAGAGATATCTTGTAGATGAGCAGAAAATGAGAACGGGAACGTTTCTCAACTCTCTAACCTGCCCAAGATCACCATTAAGACAATAATATAAGGAAAGATAAAGATGGAAAAATGGCAGAATAACAACACAAATTGTACTGTTCTTCTTTCGTTACCTTATGACAGCACTGGACTGAAACAATACCCAGAAAGACAATGACATTTGTTAGTGGGAGAGATAATAAAAACCCTTCTGCTATGTAACAGCTATATTTGGAGTTGATGAGATGGGCACATAGAACTTAGAATTACAGAAGTGTTTGTTTCTCAGCATCTCCTGGATGAGAAAATAAGCTGTTTTAAAGGAAAAATGAAAAAACTCCAAAATAATACAATATATTCCTGCAAGCTTCTTTCTGATATTTCCATTGGTACTATGGTGCTTTTTTGTCTCTTGTTCTGGACAGTAGTAAATGTAATCCATAATGAGGAACAGCAGGGAAAAAGACTGTGTCTTTAAAAATCTACAAACACATAGAATAACTTTCCTTCCATCTCATTTTGTGAATAATACAAATGTCTTGTACAAATTTTTGTTTGTTTTCCAAGAAGTGCAGTAGTACTGAGGTTTTTGGCACCACCAGACCATATTTCATTTTATTCCTTTCTGTTCAAGATCACACACTATTATATTTTAAAGAATCCACAACAGAGATTTAGATTATATTTGACAAGTTGGGACATCCAATAGGTAGATACCATACTGAATACATGATTTAAGTGTGCACTTACATGTCCATACTTATTAAAATTTCTTTAACTCTACCATTACTACTTCATATGTATCATTGTTGACAATTATAGTTGGAAATTACAGAGAATTTACAAGAATGAAGAGTACATGAGGGCATACACTTCTCATACAGAACACACTATGAAAGGACTTTAAAAATTAGTAGGTAGATGCTGTACATTTTCTGATAAAAAAGAACAGAAAAAAACGCAACAACTGAAAACAACACTATTTTCCCTCAAGTTACCTTCATGAACTTCTATTCTTGATTTGTAAATGTTGATAAGATATAGGTCTTTCAAGATGGATTTCATCCTCAGATTCAGACACTAGAACTTATGGTGTCTACAATATAGCTGTTAATAGCCTTTTGGAAACTCTGCACTTTTGTTTTGTTTGGGTTGCCAACTGAACTTTTATTTAATCTTACTTTTAAGTGGCATTGGTCATGACCTTAAAAATATCAATTGATGTTTGCACTGCAGTCTTAACAAAGGCCCTTTGAGGACTAAGTTGAAGACATCTATCATTTTACCAGGCGATGGATGACAGTGAATTTCACTGAGTACAAACACACAAAAAAACACTTCAAAATGGAAAAAAAATTAAAAAAGCCTTTGACCAAGAATATATTTTGATGTAGGAGTTGTCTATATACATGAGTCATGCAGTCATGATCCTACAGATCATAATCTTATATACGGTTTCTGAGTCAGCATACACTTTCAGACATATATTTACACTACGCTGCTCACTCACAGTTACCTAGCTTACTTTTAAGAACCATGCTTCAAAATAAAACATAGGCTTAAATATACTATGAGTTTTTAGCCATGTTCTTTGGATTTGCATTACATTTCAGGTTAATTTTCACAGAAATACTGCAACAACTTATCAGGTATGAAGTATCCTGGTGCAGATCAACAGAATGCTGAAATCCTTTGTTTCAGCCGAGATCCTGGTACGTGTTTGATACTCTCATTCTCAAACCTTTAGACTTTTGCATAGGTCTTAAGTTGTATTAGTTAGCATAAATTAGCATAAATTAGCATAAATTAGCATAAGAACATGAGTTAGATTAAGAAGTAATGTTATAAGGAAATATATGAAAGGAAATAATCATAGATGAGAACACTTGAGAGGTGCTGAATATCCCACAGCTGACATTTAGACCTATTTAAACACAGAATGATGAAATTGGACTAGTTAGCACTAGTTTGACTTAGGACTATCAGAATGAAGTGCACTTTCTTGAAATATTTATATTCAGATAGCTTTGCATTAATGATTTTGTGATAAAAATATGTCTTGCATAGAACTCTGAGATTTGACATTTGGATTCCAGAGCAGAGGCTGATCAACTTTATGGTTTTCCAATATTTTTTATTTGTGACCCTACCAAAATATTTCAGTGAACATGCATATTAAATGTAAATCTACTTATAGTAGTTTACTTTTTTTCTTTTTTTTTAATTAGCAGTCATGAACAACATAGTTATACAGATCACAAACTGATTTCCTTCAGCATTCTAATTCTCTTGAAATAAGATCTTCTGCTATGTTTCAGCTTCTGGTTATCTTCCCACCACCCCATGAACAAATGTCTTCCTTTCCTTTCTCCCAGTTTCATCTGTTCTAGCACTCAATTTGCTGTTTTCAGATTTGTTGTTATTATTCTTTAAGATTTAACTGGCAATTTAATGTCTCCAGTAGCGCATCTGTGTTGCGTAAGTTTTTTCTAATAAAATCATCAGGATTTATATACTCCTATTCTCTTCTGCATAGCTGATGACTTGAGCTTTTGATAGAATAACATTATGTTTAACACTATTGAGCAGACACTAATAGATAGCATGACCTACAAATTCAATAACAGAAGGGCTTGAGTGGGAAGATGTAAGTAGAAATATTGTGAGTATTGTGTCTAAGATGAGCTGTAGACAAGATGTCTAATCAAGAGTGAAACTGGCTAAACTGTGAAAAAAAGGAAACAAAGCACTAGCCTGAATTCAGGGTTCTTACTACAAAAATTGTCATTACACCCATACTTGCTTAAAAACCTTTACAGCTTTAGAATTACCATCTCAGAGATACACAGCAAAAGGATGAAAGGCAATGGTCAGAAATTGCAAAAAAATGTATGAAATTGCCAGTAAACATTACAGGAAAATAAATTACCCCAAGGATATCTAAACCCTGGAAGAGATTACCTGGAGAAGCTGTGGAATCTTCATCCTTGGAGACAGTCAAAACTTGACCAGACTCAGCTGTGAGCAACCTGTTCTGAGTAGGTCCAGCTTGGGGGAAGGGGAAAGGTGGGGAAAGATGACTCCCAGAGATTCCTTACAGCCTATAATATTCCTTGATTTGTTTGTCTGAAGTAAGACATAGCTGAGAGTTATGAAATCATGAAAGCAGTGGACATGGTGATCACAGAATTGCTATTTACTAAATTTCACTATACTAGAAATAGGAATCACTCATTAAATTGAGAGATCTGCTTAAAACAGAAGGAAAAAAGAGTTTCTTCTGCTTGTACAGTGAGTTGTCAGCATCTAGAGTCCTTTGCCAGGAGGAATATTTTGTTCAGATGGATAGTTTCTTCTTCCTTGCTATAGAGGCAAGTTAGGATGATTGTGATGTGTTTGCTAACATCCTTTTACACCTCAGTGGTCTGCAGAACCATTTTACATCCTAATGTACTGTATATGGTGCCTTTTACATATGTTAGATACTAGGGTTTTTTTTCTTTGTTACCACTAAAACCACTTTCATCCATCTCCGAGTCAGTATATCTTTAATTGATTATGGATGAGTTGTTTATAGCTGTGACATGTCCAGTGCCAAGCCTGTGCCCCATCTCTTACCACCCCATGCCTGTGCTCCTCTATACCACATTCCGAAGGTACACTACACCGCCTTTGAAGGCCTCCACCATTGTATCAGGCCTGTCTTTCTCTATACTCCACCACTGTGCTAGGGTTATAAATATCTCATTCTGCATAGAATAACTGCTTCTTTCTGCCTTCTATATAAAATGGTAATTGTACAATACAAAGATGAACAGAATTAAAACCATTTGGCATTAAACACCTGGTCAATTAGAGAAATTGCGGTCACAATTAAACCAAGTAAAACAAAGCTGCAGGCAGGTCAAGAAAAGTTCCAACAGAGCAAGCTTGACAAACTTCACTCCTGAGGCCTAGCAGACTCAGTACAAAGCTCATGGCCTGCAACTAACAATAGAAAAACTGTAATACAGGACTACATCATTACACCAAGGGGCTTCTGATTAAACTCAAACATAAAAAGAGAACATACAAGAAGCAAGGTCAAGTTATCTGGGATGAGTATAGGGATACTATCAGAGCATGCAGGGACATGGTTTAGTGGTGGACTTGGCAGTGCTAGGTTAACGGTTGGACTTGATGATCCTAAAGGTCTTTTCCAACCTAAATGATTCTATGATTCTATGATCAGCAAAAAAACAGAGAGTAGGCAAATTGTGGGTCCACTGCTGGTGATGTTCCACAGGCAAGTAAACTTGTGGCAGAAGATATGGAAAAGGTCAAGGTACTCAGTGCGTTCTTCACCTTGGTCTTTACTGGTAATACAGGCCCATGACATCTGTGTGAAATTCTGGAGCAAGGAAGACTTACCCTCATAGACGAGGATCAATTTACAAAACATTTAAACAAACCAGACATACACAAGTCCATGCTGAGCAAGCTGGCTGATGTCATTGTGAAGTGACTCTTAGAATCATACAATATCTCAAGTTAAAAGGGACCCATAAGGATCATCGAGTCCGACTATGGACTCTCATTTTTGATTCCATAAGGATCATCAAATTAAGCTCCTCACATAACTCCTCCACTAAACCATATGTCTAAGAGCATTGTCCAGATGCTCCCTGAACTCTGACAGTCTTGATGCCGTGACCGCTTCCCTGGGGAGCCTGTTCCAGTGACCGACCACCCCCTCAGTGAAGAACCTTTTCCTAATGTCCAATCTGAACTTCCCCTGATGCAACTTCATTCCATTTCCTCGTGTCCTACCACTGGTCACTAGAGAGAGGAGATCAGCACCTCTCCCTCTGCTGCCCCAATTGAGGAAGTTGTAGACCACAATGAGGTCACCCCTCAGCCTTCTCCAAGCTGAACAAACCAAGTGACCTCAGCCGTTCCTTCTAAGTCTTGCCCTTGAGACCTTTCACCATCTTGGTTGCCCTCCTCTGGACACATTCTAATAGTTTGATGTCCTTCTTATATCGAGGTGCCCAAAACTGCACACAGTACTCAAGGTGGAGCCGCACCAGTGCAGTGTAGAGTGGAATACCTCCCCTGACCGACTAGCTACGTTGTGCTTGATGCACCCCAGTTCACGGTTGGCCCTTTTGGCTGCCAGGGCACAATGTTGACTCATATTCAACTTGTCATCAACCCAAATCCCCAGATCTCTTTCTGCGGGGCTGCTCTCCAGCCTCTTGTCCCCCAATTTGTATGTATAACCAGGATTACCCCATTCCAGGTGGAGAATCCGGCACTTGCTCTTGTTAAATTTCATATGGTTGGTGATTGCCCAGCTTTCTAATCTATCCGTATCTCTTTGTAAGGCCTCTCTACCCTTGAGGGAGTCCACAGCTCCTCCTAGTTTAATATCATTGACAAAGTTACTTAATGTACCTTCAATTACTGTGTCCAGATCATTTATAAAAACATTAAAGAGCACTGGCCCTAAAATTGAGCCTTGGGGAACCCCACTGGTGACTGGGCACCAGCCTGGTGTAATCGCATTTACTATAACTCTTTGAGCCGGACCCATCAGCCAATTGTTCACCCAATGTATTATGGACTTGTTTAGCTGTGTGTTGGATGTTTTGTCCAGAAGGGTAATGTGAGAGACAGTATCAAAAACTTTGCTAAAAGCCAAAACCATCACATCTACTGTCTTCCCTTGGTCAACTAGATGGGTGACCTTATCATAAAAGGAAATTACGTTGGTTAAGCAGGACTTTCCCCTTGTGAACCCGTGCTGGCTATGACCAATGACAGCATTGTCTCTCAAGTGTTTTTCTATAACTCCCAGAATAACCTTCTCCATAATTTTACCAGGAACTGAAGTGAGACTGACAAGCCTGTAATTACCAGGGTCTTCCTTCTTACCCTTCTTGAAAATTGGGACAATATTTGCCAGCTTCCAGTCAACTGGGACCTCTCCAGACTTCCAAGACCGTTGAAAAATAATCGAAAGAGGTCCTGCGATGACATCGACCAACTCTTTCAGTACCCTGAGATTAATCCCATCAGGCCCCATAGACTTATGTGCATCCAGCTGGAGCAGCAAGTCTCGAACAAATTCAGGGTCAGCTGGGAGTTTATAATCCTCCAGAATGGCCTTCCAACAGGGCTCCAGGGGTCTCCAGGGCCCATCATCAGTGTTAAAGACAAAGGCAAAGAAGATGTTAAACATTTCTGCTTTGTCTATGTCCTTATTTGTGAGGTGACAGACCCCGTCAAGTAACGGATCAATGTTCTCTCTGATTGTACTTTTGCTGTTAATACATTTTAAAAACCTGTTTCTGTTGTCCTTCACAGTACTGGCCAGCTTGAACTTGTGTTTTGGCCACATGAATTTTCTCCCTACAGTGGCAAACAGCATCTCTGTAGTCCTCCTGTGTTGCCTGTCCTTGCTGCCAATGTCCATAAATTTTCCTTTTCAGCCTAAGTTCTAGAAGAAGACCCCTGCTTATCCCTGACTCTTGATCATCTTTGAAAAGTCATGGTGATTAGAAAAGGTTCCTGAGGACTGCAGTAAGGCAAATGTCATTATTATCTCCAAGAGGGGAAAGAAGAAAGATCCAGACAACTTCAGTCTGCTCAGTCTTACCTTGATTCCTGAGAACATGATGGAGCGAATCGTCCTGAAAACCATTTCCAAGGATACGAAGGACAAGAAGATGACTGGGAGTTATCAATCAGCACGGATTTATGAATTAGAAATGTTGCTTAACCAATGACATAGCCTTCTATGATGAGTTGATTGGCTCTGTGCATGAGGGGAGAGCATTGAATGTGATTTATCTTTATTTTATTAAGGTTTGCCATAACATCCTATTAGACCATCTGATAGGTGGACAGTGAGGGGGATTGAAAACTTAGCTGATCCTGCTTTGGTCAGGCAGGTTGGACCGTCTAACCTCAGCAATTCTGTCATCTGCAATGACCAAAAGAACATGAATGTATTATAAGTGTTTTCTGTTGACACAGGGAAATTTAGGGTTAGGTAACCTCAAGAACAGAACTGAACCACTCTATGACATAAAATCTAAGGTCTGAGTGAGATGGGTATAGCAGGTCATTAACAATTTCTGTCTCACACACATACACACATTCTACAGATAACAGTAGAAAGTAACAGTACAGTAAAAGTGTCTGGCCCAGCTGTGACCGGCACCAGGGTCTTGGAAAATCAGGACACTCACTCCAGCTGGTCAAGGTGTCCAAATACTGAGTGACAAGCAACAGTTTCACTGCCGGCTCAGCCTTCACCATGGTGTCAGTTCTCTGTGGATGTGTGTGGGTCGTGTATTATTAACTATTTTAACTCTTTATTGTTTTGCAATTTAAATAGTTGGCATGCGCTGCCAGTAATGACTGGAAAAGAGTTAGATTTTGTTTAGATTTTCTATTTTTTTCAGTTTATACTCATGTGAGGTCTAAATAAGATCAAAGACAGGGACAAGGTTCACATGAGTTTTTAATTTAGGGAAGTACCTTCCTCTATTTCACTTCCAATGAGCTGTACAAACACTTGCCTAATGTTTGTGCTGTCATGTGTAATTCACACACATTGCAAAAATACTTCTGAGACAGTAACTTCAATAGAATTGCTATGAATATGTTTGAAGTTCAGTATGATTAAGCTGGAAAATTACTGCTTCATCATGCTTGGGACTGCAGTATTACTGCTGTTAATATACTAATTCAAACTAGGACTGAAAAAGGACATTTCAGACTTCATGGACTGAAGCAGCACCCACAGAATTAATGTGTTAACAGAAACTGAAAAAAAAACATTTTTCTGATCAAAGGATTAATTTTATATTCCTTTGACATAACTAGGAATCTGAAAATGGATTATAGCCTTCAATTGTGGTATAACTAGGCACATATTGTACAGCTCTTATAGTTACTTGTTACGTGATGGCAGAAATAGTGCCATATATTCAATAATACTGTTTTTTTTCCAAACAAACAAAACACTGCCCTTGAACATTTATGCTGAGCTCTTAAAATAGACATGTACCCAGAGGGAGAACCTGGTCCTTTTAAAACTTCTATCAAAATTAAAGAACAAAGCAATTGGGTTCTTGCCTTAGTGCCACTGTCTCTGACATAAAAAAAAAATATTCATTTAACTATTGTAAACTTATGACCATGGTCAAAGCAATAGGAAAAAATGAACTATAAAAATTCAGAGACAGTATTATTTGATAATACAAATAAAGATTTTTGGCTTAAAATAAGTTCTGGATTTCTTACATATATTTCTTGTATTCATGTGTTAATATATCATTTCATAATGAAAAACAACCATTTAGAGCCGATTATGACTCCCTCTATATTACAATATAAGACCTACAGAAAAGTTCTGTTTTTACCTCCCTGCTCCCCAGATATGACATGCATGAACTCATGGATCCTTGTAATAAGAAGGCCTGCCTATGTGTTTATTGTCTTCCCAGATCCGAAGGACTAAATGGATCTGTGGTTTTTTAAAGTGACTTAGCAAGGACAGCAAAATAATAGTTAAATATTTTCAGGAAATAAGAAGGCAACAGATAATAGATAATGACTCAAATAATCCTAAGCATAATTGTTAGAGTTTATGCTTTTTATTGCATATAATGTAAGAACACACCTATTATCAGAATACAGTTATCTCTATTCAGTTATTCTCATTGTTCAAGTGTTCCATAATATTATATGAAACGGAATATTACATTAGCTTTTATTATTCTGATGTAAATCATTAATATTTCTAGAACTTCAAAAAATACACTGTCATAAAGACTCATTTATGAAGGTATTTACTTTTTAAACTTATTGGCCACATCTAGGGCTTATATGTATATCATTTTCCAGGTAAATCTGAGATTCCCACAACCTATGCTGAATGCAGATGAGACATACTGCAAAATGTCCTTTAATTAGAGAAATCTTCCTTTTTTTTTCATTGAATTTTTACTTGGTTATCAAACATATATATCCTATATCTTTGTCTTTCATTTTGGGCCCTCCCTGACAATAATTAGTTAGGCAAGCCATCTCAACTTTGTCCCACATAACTTATATGTTTGAGAGTTCAGAAATTTGGTTTACAAGATATTATTTGCATGATTTCAGACTCTGATTTATTGATTTACTTTATTTTTAGACTATGATGATGATGATGATGATGGCAAATAACCCGTGAACTAAGATAACTGCATAAACAGGAAGAAAATTAATGTAGCTAACAGCAGCAGTGATAGCAATTGTTCTCTGCTTTGCAGATGATTTCTCATTTGATAAGCTTCCATGACCACAAGCCCTAAGCGTTATCCCAAAGCTAGAATTCCAAACACCAAAATCTATAAATTCATCTCTGATCATACTTAAGAAGGAAGTATCTTTGTGAAGAAATGAGGCCACAGTCCATCGTTCTTTTGGTGGCAGTTTTACATTTTACATGGTCATTGCAACACCTACTTTTATCATTTAACTGGATTTCTTCAGGCCCATGTTCTTCCTTCACTTTTTTTCTTGAGCTTTTTTACATAATGTTAAGCACATTCATATGTTCAGGTTTACTTCATGAACTAAGATGAGATTCCTAAGGAGCCAACTCAATCTTTACACTCTCCACATTCAGTAAAAAGAATTATGCGCTTCCAGCTAAGGATTTAGACCTTAGATGAGCCGAATCATCTTCTGGAGGTGTTTACTGTCAGGTCCCTGAGTGCATCAGTAAGCCTGAATTGCCCATGCTAGCCTTCACTTGGGACTTCCACCATGCTCCTACTGGCATTGACCCAGGAGCATCATTTGAGCTCAGGCCCAGGATCCTGATCCTTGCCTGAGACATGTAGGCAAGCATGTGTCCAGCCCTATTCCTTGACAGGCCTTCATTGCTAACCAGGATTAGCCTTGGATTGGCCTTGGACTTGCCTCATCACTTGGGACTCGTCTCATGATCACTAGGCTGGTGACTGAACCTGCTACTGCCACAGAATCTGCTCTGCTTGCGTGGTTTGGATACTATGGGACTGATTTCTTGTTGTTGAGGTGATGATCCATGCCTGTATTGTTGTCACCTTTTGCTCCTGGCTTGTCTTCACGTGCAGAATGGACCCACCCTTCCTATTTCCTCTCATTTCCAGTTCTCCAGTGATTATACATCTAAAACTTGAGAGGGATGAATTCAGGCCTAGGACCTCATATAACTGTGCTGCTGAGTGGCGTCTTTGCAAGCTGTTGAGAGACAACTGTGTTTCATTTTTTTCAAGTGATAATTGCTATTCACACCTACATTATCTCTTACAAATCAATTTACCTAAACATGAATCTCTGCGAGTTTATGGAACCGCAGCTCATTTAGAATGTTGCATAACATCTTAACAAACGAAACTGCTAGAAATATATTAGATCATATTCTTTGCATTCCATAGCTGTAGAAGATTCAAGGAAAACTATTCTGGAATAATTTAGGAGGAGAGGGACCTCCACTTCCCAGCTTCTATCAATTCCAATTTTCTACTCTATGTTATTCGCTATGTCTCCTTATTTCTTAGTCCAAGCTTCTCCGTCTAGCATCCATTCTGTTCCTAGTTTAGTCTGTATCTTCTAGGCAGTGTGCTGGTTTAACCTACAGCTTTCTGTCGGACCATTCCTGTCTAATCTAATTTAATAGCTTTCTAAACAGAGAGGAATCAGTGTTTTTAAAGCGGGTCTTATTGCCTGAGTTGTATCTTCCTTTCTGACCAGATATATTCTTATGTCCGGCCACAGTATGTTATATTGTTATATATCACACCAAGAGCTATATTAACAAGTATGTAGACAGTAGGTAGAGGGAAGTGATTATTCCCCTCTATTTGGCACCTGTGACACTACATCTGGAGTACTGTGTACAATTTTGGGCTCCCCAGTACAGAAAAGACACTGACATACTGGGATCCAGCAGAGGGCACTAAGGTTGGTAGGGAGCTGAAGCCCATGGCACAGAAAAAGAAGCTGAAAGAACTGGTTTTTTTATAAGTTTAGAAGACCAAGGGAGTTTTTTTTTTTCCTTTTTGCAGCTACCTAATGGAAGACCATAGTGGTGACAGAGCCAAACTTTTCTCCAAGGTGGACAGTATAAGGATGAGAGGCAACGGACACAAATTGAAAAATTCTGGGAAATTCTGACTCACTGTTCAGGAATCCTTTTTCACCATGAGGGTGATCAAGCATTAGAACAAGTTGCTGGAGAAGGCGTGGAATCCGTGTCCTTGGAGATTGCTAAAAGTCAAGTAGAAGGCCTCGTTGCTATTAGAGAATATTAGAGAAGGCCTTGATGCTATTAGAGAATAGGTGATATTTAGTAAGTATTATATCAACTCAGAGAAAGCAGCCCATGAAGAAACACATGGATAAAACTATAAAATTTTATTTTTATTTTTCTGCTTGTTCGTTTTTATCCTTTTCACTCAGTTGATTTCCTGGGGGTTGTTGTTAAGGATTTTATATTTTACAAAAAATACCGGCTGTTCCTTTTAAAAAATAGCTTTTTTTAGTGTTTCATTAAATACCACCACTCACACTCTGATTATCTAAAGATTTCAGAAACAGAGGAGAGTTTTTACTGTCAAAGCTGAAGTTCAGGTTTACCTATGCTTAACTTGGTAGATTAATTACTTTAAAAAATCAGTGACTTGAAATTTATACCTAGAATACCAGAGAACAAAAAAAACAAGGGGTAAAACCAATTTTAATGGCATGTAAGATGATGTAAAATATAGGAAAGAAAAAATGTTTTTTTCCCCACATGACAATTTCAGGTGGTCATGACAACAAGAGAATGAAGAAAAAACAAACAGACAAACAAAAACTTCATGTGGTTAGTGAAGCTGAAACACTTTCAGGATCTAATTCAAGAGACTATGTAAAAATTAGTCCCCACTTACTGGAAAACCTGAAAAATTGTCCTTGAATAATAATTTTCTGTTATAAAAGCCTTTATACCTCACTCATGAGTAAACAAATTGCATCAGCATTTCTAGGAAGGTAATGATTGTGAACATTTAAATTCAACAGCAATTGAACCTGACCTTAGTTTGGTAAATTAATGATAGTGATAATATGTAACTTATATGGGAGCAGTTACCTGCTACAGCAACAGTAGACGTTAATGCAATACTAGACTAAATGTGTGATCCTGCTAACTCAGGTTTTATTCTCTGTTCTGAAATGTGAGGTGTAATATATCTTCTTTGAGAACACGGTAGAAGGAAAGAAGTCTTTGCTACTTCTACCACACATGAGAGGTCTTTTCCTAAATTTCATCAACCATCTTAGTTAACCACTACTAACTGATAAGAATCAGACTGCATTTTTGTATCCTAATGCTTAAACTTGTGCAGCTCACAATGAGGATTGAAAAAACAGAACAGTTTTTGGTTGCATCTTTGGTTGCATCTATTAGTCTCACTGACTATACAGTAAGACTACAAAAAAAGTAACCCCCATTTTTAGCTATCTTATCGAGGACTTGGAGAATATATGAATCCACAGTGGAAAATGTGCTATTAAATGCATAAAATATTTGGAAATTCTGAATTTAATCATGTGCTGCAATAGAAAAAGCACTGTGGAATACCTGACATTGGCAACAGTCAGTCTATATTAGCAATTCCATGATTCAAAATTATGTTTATTATCTGTAAGTAAATGTCAATTGTTTCAATAGCATGACACTGGCAATCTTTAGCTGTAAGGAACATGTAAAGTAGAGATATGAAGGCAGAAAAAGTGTTTACAGTTAATGAAACTGCACCTGCTTTATGTAAAACACATTATTCATAATGTTCCAGGATGTGTTCTCTTTTCAGTCCAGCTATTGTATCATGCTGCAATACGTATGTAAATGCACACACACACATACACACACACAAACACACACAAACACACATACAAAGACATTTCAGCAAAAATCTAGAAGGCACTGCTGAAAGGCTTTCAAATTTTTGTTGAAACAAGAATAATATTAAACTTTGCTTTTACTTATCTTTCTAGTAGGTTTTACTCTGCAGAATTTGTAGGTAGTTAATTCCCATGTTAAGTATCAGTTAGGAAGTAGCTATCAGCTAGACCAGAAGTTTTCTAGGTTTTTTCCTGTTTTGGGTTTGTCTTTTTTTTTTTTTTTTCTGAATCTCCCTTACTGTAGCTTAAGTCCATTAATTCTACAGGTTATTTACAAGAGACTTGGAAAACAATTTATCCCCCTTACCTTCACAACAGCTTTTTCATCTATTTGAGGACTATTACCATAACTCTTCTCCTTTGTACAATAAGCAGATAAAATGCTTCAATGTTTCTTCATATTGTTTTATTATGCCATTATCTCACACTCTCTGAAAGAGATAATATTCCTTTCCAATATATGCTTCCAATATATTCTTTCCAAAATATTCTTCAATATTCTTCCAATATATTCTTCAATATTCTTCAATATACCTTGAAATGTCAGGAAATTCTGTGACCTCCTTTTTTCCCCCAATTACTCATTTCCTTCTTCTATACATGCCACTTTAACTTCAGTTCTTCCTGTTACTGCCAATCTTTACAGCCAAAATAAGTAAATCACAAATTAAGTTAATAAATAAAGAGGAGGGAATTTAAGATTGTTGCTTGGCAGTCCAATATTCAGTCTGGCACAGCTCTTCATTGCTTCTTTACAGTTTATTTTGGCTTATAAATGTTGCACTTCAAACAAAATCTACGTATTACTTGACAGTATACAGTAGTGCAGAAGTCAAAGAGCTGTCTCAGATTTGTGTGAGAGAAACAGCGTAACGTTACTCATGGAGTGGTAGACCTTGTTTTTCGTGGCTTAACATAGGCTATACTTAGCTCAACACAGTTGCATCAATTCCTGTGAAAATCTTATATGAGTTAGGTAATATTCAACAGTAGGGAAGGTGACAAGGATCAATGCATTATGTTTGAAGCTTTACAAGAACAGCATTCTTATTCCTCCGATCCGTCTCAAGCACTGAGGTAAATGAAATTATGAAGTTGAATGCTTTTTAAATTTATTTTTAAGACAGTTTTGCTAAATTTATTTTCTTTAATTGTATTTATATGTATTTCATAGAGAGTATGAAGATGCAAACTTCATTCTGCAGCTCTTTTTTAACAGGAATTATTATGTCTTAAAATCATTATGATAAGTATCTACAGGTAGGAGCATATATAAGATAAACCAGAAAACGGATATGACAGCTTGGTTTTTTGGTGTAGGCTGAAAGATATGTAGGCCTGATATGTTCATTTTTTGTTTTTCTGTGCAACTTAAAGACTGTTCTATTTTCAAGTGAAGGAGACACCATGAGTGATGGAAATTGAGTGTTGAGAGGTAATTAGCATCCTTTCCTTCCTTTTCTATCAAGTTAAGTCATTATCTAACCTGCCAACTATCAATTTGTTTTAACACTTAGGATATATGCAATAGTAATAGTAATTGTAACAGTAATGTAATAGCAGCAGTACATTGGTTCGCTCACAGAAAAACGTGGTATATTGCATGGTACACTCATCATACATATGTCCAAACTGCCAACTGTATAACTTAAAATGGATGTATTTATTTGTTAAAAAAAAAAAAAGAAAAATGTTTTTAACACATGCTAAATAGATGTTACTTGACACAGTCCTGTGTGTTCAGGTTCCAGACAGTAAACTTGAGGCTGCCCTCTAGTTTTTCACAACCGTTTGTTCCTGTTATGATACTGCCACCTTTGACTATGTATTGGGTTTATGTGGCAAGGTTCTGGGTGTTGGGGGGCTGCAGGGACGGTCTCTGTGAGAAGGCAGCAGAGGCTGCCGGAAGAGATACAGCTGATTCCAGCCAGCTCCGCCATGGACCCACAAGCGTGAGGACGAAGGAGGGGCAGAGAGGTGCTGTAATGGACTGACCACAACCACCCAATTCTCCATCCTCCCTTGTGCTGCTGGAGTAAGGGTGGGGAGGCAGAGGATTTGGGAAGGAAGGAGTGAAGTTGAGCCTGAAAAGAAAGGAGGATGTTTTTATTTTTGGCTTTGTTTGTCACCATCTGACTATTTTTAACTGGCAATAAATTAAAATATTTTTCTCCAAGTTTAGTCTTTTTTGCCCATGATGGTAATTGGTAAGTGATCACCCCACCTTTATTTTGATCCACAAGCTTTCTCATTTTATTTCCCCCTCACCCTTCTCTTGAGGTGGGGGAGTGAGAGAGCAGCTGGGTTGGGGTCTGTCGGTCAGCCAAGTTCAAGTCACCACACTGTAATAAAGAATAATTAACATAATTTTCACTTAATATTTATGCTTTTCAGAAATAGATTTATTATTTTAAATTATTGTAATATATATAATTATACAATTATCATTATATTAAATTAAATAATGCAACATTGTTCTGGCAAATTCTTATTGTGTTTTCTTGCTCCTTTCACTATCTGCACCGTCTTCTAGCCTCTGGTTTATTATTTATTTATAAAACCTTCATGTTTTTCTGTCTGTATATGCTGAAGGGTTCTATATTGGGGGAAAGAGGTGTCATTTATATTTTATAAGTTCTTTCAATTTGCTTCATAGAAAGTATGGATTTTTTGCTTGTATGTTTTCACTATTTATTTTTACACTAGAGTTTACAATTCTAGATATGGGTTAGCTTGGAAATGTCTTAAATATTTACTAATTATTGTTCATACCTTTCTGCTCATACTTTTTTCCTCTCAAAAAATTCATTTCATAGTTTTCAAATTCATGATGTTCACTTTCGTAATAGCTGGCCTTTTCCTTTTACCAAACACTTTATCTGTCAAGTGAGATCTGTCACAGTACTTTCCCATATTGGATAAAGGCCTTTCAGAGGAAGAAAATGTTTTCTGCAACTTAGAAATTCTGTAGATGTTTTGTATTTGCAATTTCAGTCTCATAGCACATCACAGTTTTAAGTACCACATGCTTTATTTTGCTCAGATATTGCAAACTACTGTTTCACGAACTGATCAATCTGTTCTTTAAGGTGTTTTGGGGACTTACTGACATACATCGTGGTAATGGACTCCAAACAGTAAAGCCTTCCTTGACAAAGTGCACTCTCACTCCCCTTCCCCAATTCAGTTTTGCCTGATTTTAATATTCCTGATTTCAATATTCCAGTCATTGGAATCTTTCTAACAGCTAGACATATTTAGACACTTAAATAGGAATTTCCATTTATTTTAGTTTAGCATTCTTGTTTATGTACAGGCAGTTAAATAACTGTTTAAACACAAATTCTGGGTCATAAGAAGTGTCCCTTGTTATTAAGGAGAAAACAAATCACAGCACTTCTATTTTAGATCAAAGCCATTATTCTATTACTATCCATAATAAAATTAAAAACTGAATTATAGAACAGGAAGAAAATTTCATATGCTCAATCTAAAGCTTTCCTTTTAGCTATTCTGTTCACAATTCCAGGGATCGCTTGACAGCTGACTTCAAGACTAAGTCTTACTGTTCAACTGCATCCTTCCTCAGTGATCAAAGAGGTGATGGGCATCTCAGTGACTTTAAACATCTTGGTGAGGACAAACTGAGATGTTCTTCACCTGAAGGATGTGACACAGCAATACATAACAAAAATAAAAGAACATTTCAGACCAATTGTGATCTCAGGATTTACATCTCTGGGATCTGAATCTGTCTCTTCTGAATTCCCTGATGCAATGAACTATTTTGTATGCTTCTGACTGGTGCTCTTATTGATATGCTAACTGAGCAGATATGAACAACCATTTCAAGCCAATAAAGAAGGAATATCAAAACTACATCATACAACATTGTTAGGAATGATGTCAATCTGTTGACATGTGAGACGTGAATGTTTTACTGTCACTGTTATCTGTGAAGTCTCATTAAATGTTAAAATTCAGGGAAGTACCTGGTAATTCCCTCCAAAGATTTTTTTATTTCAGGGAAGTACCTGGCAATTCCCTCCAAAGAAGAACATATTTATTATGTTCTTCAACATCTTTGATAAGATTTATTTTATGAAAGTTTTTATGTCTGAAAATTAGATATCTCAGTCTAAGCCAGGCTTTCATGGTAGAATGGAAAGTAGTAGCTTCAAAGGAAATGGGACTGAACTTTCTTAGACAGCTATTGTAGATGTCTACATGTGGTCAGATGAATCCCACACAGTATGTCTAAACAAAATTTAGTTAAGCTGAGTAAAGAATGGTGGAATTCAAGCTATATAGAATCAATGTCTGTTTCCTTTAACAGCTCTTATTTCAAATTATATTGCATCAATATTTATGTATCTTAAAATAGTTGGGACAGAATTAATTTCATTTATCTTTCCAGAGAATATTCGTCACATCCTAAGATGGATATGTAACATACACGATTAATAAGCATCTAGAATTTATGAATTAGTCAAAGACTTTATAGACACCTATCTTAGATTAGGTGCCTAACTTTTAGTTGGCTAAATTTAGGAAGAAAAATTATTTCCTACAGTTGTTAATCACTTTCCATCTTTAAAAGAGAACATCATTAAAATATTTTTTATAAATATAAGTGTGAATACAAAACTATATATTTAACTGCTCCCTCCCCTCTTCCTTGCAACTGCTAGTCATGTGGGGAATTTTTAAAAAATATAACATTTATTCATATTTATAAAATATTTGTCAAGTGTAAAATAATAATTCTGCATCATTATCAAAAATGAACAAAATAAGGATGTTGTCTTTCATATTTGCCAAAAAATAAAATATCTCTAAAAGTGTTTCAGCTCTATGTATAGCTAAAGGTTTCATTCACCTCTAATTGACACATATTTTGTGCTGATTGACAACTGAAAAAAACTAATTTCTAATTAAAAAACTTTCTGTTTCTTTTATGTTGTTTCATATTAGCCATTCTTCAGTATTTTTTCTTTAATCCTTATTATTGTTTGTAGCAAAAGGTGGGAATAATAAAATGTCAATAAAAATCTTATTGTTGTATTATTATTACTGTTAAATGTTAGGAAATGGTATTACTTTTCATATGAAATGTTCATTTTAATGTATTGTGATTGACAAGCATTAACTGTAATACTGCTGTAGTCACTGAAAAGAAATTAGAATGTGATTCAAATAGAGATATTTTGCTATGTTATTTTTTCTATGACTTTACTAATGTTTGCAAAAGTTATCATCATCATATTTGTAAATTAATACATTTTAAGTATTTTAATCATCATACATTGTTTATTGAGGCAGCTGTCAACACATTTAGAATGTCACCTTCAAGGTGCTCTTGGTTTTGGCTAGAGGTAGTGGTTGTGACAGCAAGGGAAGACTGCTAGGAGTTTCCCACCAGTCCTTTTTTGCTTTTATCAGATTTTTTCTCTTATACTTTTTAATCTGCTTTGGGGGCTGAACGAAAAAAGGCCAAGATTAACCCATAAGTAGGATTTTCAGAAGTACGTGATAATGTCAGGCAGTGATTCTATTTTGGGGTATCTTATTTGGCATACATTGTAGAGGATTAATTTTTTGTAATGGGATGTTTTTTAAATTTTGAAAATCAATAATCATTAAAGTGTCTCAAGTGGTGGTACTAGAAGCTAAGATGAGCAAAATATCAAGATGTTTGAAAGTCTTAACCGTCTTCCTGGTCCTCAAGGTCTTCAGAACAATTCTTACAAGTATGCATCAGCAATGAAATCAGAATTCAAATGTACATCAGAGGGCTAAAATTGTGCAGCTTCCCAAACTGCCACAAAAACAAGCTTTCTAAACTAGGACTAACCTTAAAATAAGATTTACTTCAGCACGTTTATCTCCTAAGCATGTAATAGTGCTTTCTAGAATACAATTGTTAGATTTTATTAAGTGACCCAGCCTAAAATCTCCTTCAGAATTTCTAGTCAAAAACTTCGACAACTTAGGTATTTCATATATCTCACAGTAAAAAAGCTAAGGGAAATGCAAACAGCTTGAATACAAACAGTTATTTTAAATAACATAAATTAAACATGTGGAGAACAGAAAAGAATTCATGACGAAAAATATAAGGAACGGAGCGTAGTTTTGAACAATTTCAAATCTTTGCATAGTAGATACACATATCTCTATATATAATTTCATAATAATTCTGACTGAAACATATATACTTCACATATATTATAAACATGAAAGCAGGTTTTCAGGAAAATAAGTATTTTAAAATATGTCAAACAATTTATATTTTCTGTTTTTTCTTACCTTTATGTTTCCACATTTTATGTTTGTTTGAGGTCGCATAGATAATTTCTGAAGAAATAAAAAAGATTTATCAACATTTTACTAGAATTAAAAATATTCCCTCTACCAAGTTTGACTTGAAAAACTCACTCTGGCAATTATTGTAGAATTTATACAGTTTGGTTTTAAAAATAGTAATTTTTTTTTCTTTTTCATTCTTTGAGACATATGTGAATCAAATGTTTCTAGGAAACGTGTATATATATACATGTCTATATACATATATATGAACTACAAATATATATGCATTATATTGTATATACACATAATATTAAGGGTTTTTTTGGTGAGGAGTCGTTAGGGGTTTTTTTTATGGTTCATGATCTGATTTTACATAATAAAAAAATCTATTGCTAGGAACTTGAATAACGGCAATAATAACAACAATAATAATGAAGGATAAGACAATGAAATTCTTCCCTTCCACCGTCTTTTTTTATTAATGAATAAAACAAATAAATAAAAGAAAGCTGTGCATGTTTCTGCTATGCTGGGTGCCAATCCATATTCTGCTCTAAATAAATGAAGACAGCAGCTTTCCTAAAAATGCAGAATTGTGTTTATAAAGTTTCAAGGTAGTTAATTTTATAAATGACATACTAAATATACTGATGTGTGTAATTGTTGTATGACTTCAACCCTACAGTTATTTACGCTTTTTGCTTCTGAAAAGGGATCTTTCCTTATCTCCTTCAACAATGAAAGCAGATGCCAAATCTGGAATGTATTTCCCATCAATGTCATGTGGCTTTATGACTTCCTGGCTGATATCTTTCATGGTCTTCCAGCTAATTCCACTTTTGGTAGTGGTTATTGAAATGTGTGTAGGGCTTGTTCAAGATCAAGCTTTTGGACTGGCATTTTACAGTCACATTCCCATTTGAATTGCCATTGGTTCCAAAGACACTAATTTGTGTATCAAAGATCCTAGAACTCTGCATATTGCTTGAAAGACATTTTAAAACTTATTCACTTTCAAATGCTAATATTCTACTACACATAGAAATAAAGCACACCTTATAAATGTTAGGTATCACTCTGAAATTTTCAGTATACAAATAATTGTAAGTGGAACTGATGTGTAAAAATGGTGTGATGTTTTAGGTAGAAATGTTTCCTCATGCTTTATGCAACTTTTCTATGTTATCATCACAGAAACAGATGTTTCAAAGGTCCATATAAATATATCCAAATAAAGATCAGGATTAATTTGCTTTGGCTTTACACATTGCCATCGGCAAAATACCTACCTGATATTTTTGTAAATTCAGAGGTTGAAAATGTTCTTATTTAGAGTAGTTGATTTTTTTCAGTGGAAGCTCTTAATATTCAGTACAAGTAGACTACACATAAAATAGAAAGAACTACCCTTATCTTCTCATATACCTGCTCTCTGTCTTCTATTGGGGCTGGGTAAATACTGGATTTCTCAGGTTATCACTGAGATTAAATCAATTGGAAAAATAAACAGTTTAGGAAAAAAAAAATATATATATAAAAATACATAAAAACTGGCTTAAAAATAAGCAAAAAGCAAACTCTCTATAGTCGACCATAAAAGAACTCAGATCTGAGATTCCTTCTCTCTCAATTAAAAGAAAGAGGAAAACATTATTTCCATCATTTAAAATGTTCTGTGATGTGCAGACCAAAGAATCATTGATAGGAAGCAAGAAAACAGGGACTTCAACTTGCATCATGTGTATTATAAATAAATAGGATAAACATTGCAGGACTTCAGAGCTCTCAAAATCTATCCTGGATCTGTGTGTTAACAAAGCCTAACATGCTATCAAAAAGCCCCTATGTTCTGGAATATAAAATAGAAATTTCTTGCTTGCTTCATTTTTCTTGAGGTTTTAGGGAAAATGCTGGTTTATTATGTCCTGAATGTCTACAGCCTGCCTCACTAAAAGTCTTCTGAAATTTATGTAGAGAGATATTCAAGAAAATTTAAAGTAATGACTACAATAATGCTATAAAAGAATATTATTTCACCTGTCTGCTGTTCTCATTTCTGCCTGCACTTTCCCAAATCAGATTTCCTGTGCAGTTTGAGCAGTTTTCAAAAGTGGGATCTGGAGGATTTCTAGGAAGGAAATGTAAGCAAGTAAACTAGAATAAGCCATTCTTTAATCTGTTCATCAATAGGAAAATGATATGAGCTCATTACTGTAACTATCCTCAGACCACAGGGCTCATGCACATACTCCTGTTTTGTCTGAGGAGTATAAAACAGTTCTAGGTTGTCATAAAAGTACAGGTTTCCTTTCTTGTCCAATAAAGTTTTACAACTTTTTTACTCAACGCTCTGCAGCAATTTTTTACTCCGTTCAAGGCCCCTCTACCCTTTTAATTTCTCATGCTCTTTTTAGGTAAATTCAGAAGTATTTTAACTTTTTCTCTCTCATGTTCACTACATTTTCAATGTTCACCTTGATCCTGCAGCCTTGGCAAGTTTCTTTTTCCTCCAGCAATATGTCAATTATTGCTTCTATCCATGTTTTCTCTTACCACAAGGCACTTGACCTTGCTGAGTAACCAAATCAATTAAAGAAAACCACAGTATTATTTTTTGAAAACAACAAAAAATATGTCACATAACTACTCTCATTGAGTCAATATTGTAACTTTTTTTCTGAAGAATTATAGGATTACATGCAGGGAAACAGTGTTTTTCAGAAGTTCATCTCCCATTAAAAAAAAAAAAGATATTATTTTTGTTAAAAAGCAGAAAGATCCTTAATATATTTCACATAACTCCCCCTCCCCCAGTTGAATTATTCTTCTCATAAACCAGCTTTAAATTAAATAATTAAATTGTGGACTATATGACTGCTAATCTGTTTTTATTTTAAATTACTTTAATCAGATTTTTAACAACCATAATGCAAATTACAACCTGAATGATGAGTGCGTACCTGCATTTTTGCATTAATCACATAAAGGAAAGTACAAAAATGATTAGTTTTGCACCCTGAGAACAACATTTAGTTAATTAATATACTGAAAGTATTACTTCTGTATAAGTGAATTCATCCTCTCTATCAAAGATAACTTAATTTCTTCAAAGTTGATTGTTAAAAAAAATCATCTTTTACTTTGTCAATAGAAATTTGAAACATTAATAGATTCTGACTTCACCGCCTTATCTTGAGAACCAGAAGTTATTAAGAGAATTGTTAAAGAACAAGACCATGCCTGGGTCAATGCTTTCTCAGTGAAAAAACTATCACAATACCATATTTGCATTCTCAAAGTAAGGTGAAATGGAGAGTCAGTATTTTTTATTAGGCCAACTCTCATATTTAGGGAAAAAAAAAATCAGTCTTACAAGTTGTTCTTTAAATTTGTACCATATGTTCAACTGTATAATAACTGCTGACCTCATATTTTATAACTATATGTATTCAAGAATCTCCAGGAAGAAATCAGGCCAGTTTAAATTTGGTGCTCAGTTTCTGGGAATCTCCAAGTGCACCCACTACTGTCCATTGACTACTTATAGAACTTATGCACCTTCTTCAGAGGATTGCTTCATTACATGCTAAAGATGTAGATGCAAGTTTGGCAACTAAGTTGGTTAAAATAGTTCCAACATTATACTTTTAAATTTTATGTCTTTAAAAACACAATTTATACAGCAATTTTAGGCTGATGCCTAGTGATTTTAAAACTTGGGAAAAGATAAAATCTAATTATTATAGCTGTGTGATTAAAGCAATGTGGCACTTGGGACCATAATTGATAAGGAATTAGATTTAGACTAAGATGTCTGGAGTCCATCAAAAGACTGTAGACAGCTACATAGAGGGCGCTATAGAGAAAATGATATGCAGAATGTGAAATTCCCAAATAAAGCATTTTGAGATACGAAGTCTGCCTTGAACATATGGTTCCTATGATTAAAGTTTCACTGCATTTTTAGGGTTTAGATTATATACTTGGTCTACTGGGTCTGGCTGGGATGGAGTCAATTTTCTTCATAGCAGCCCGTATGGTGCTGTGTTTTGGATTTGCAACTAAAACAGTGTTGATAGCACACCAACATTTCAGGAATTGCTGAACAGTGTTGGCACAGTATCCAGGTCTTCTCACTGCTACCCTTTCATGAGTAGGCTGAGGGTGCAGAAGAAACTGGGATGGGACACAAGTGTGACAGCTGACACCAACTGACCAAAAAGATATTCCATACCATATGATGTTGTGCTCAGCAATAAAAGGTTGGGGAAAGGAGGAGTGAGGTGGGACATTAATGGTGATGGCATTTTTTTTCCCAAGTAACAGTTGCATGTGCTGAGGTCTGGCTTTCCAGGAAGTGTCTGGACATTTGTTTGCTGATGGGAAGCAGTAAATGAATTCCGTGTTTTACTTTGCTTGTTCACATATTTTTGCTTCCCTTCTTAAACTGTTTCAGTCTCAACCCACAATTTTTTCTTATTCTTTCTTTTTGTTAAGAGAACTCTTTTAAAATTAATTAAAACATTTTATGTACCCAGAAAGAAAAAAAAAACACCACTTACATACTGATACAAGAAAAGCAGACAAGGAGGCACATATTTTTTGAGTCATACCACACTTAGCATAGCACTTTAACTTCTCATTAACACTGATATTTAAAATATTTTTTTCCATAAATCTTCCCCATGAAGTACTAGCAAATACATGAGTACTGAAAGACAGTTTTTTACATATAATACAAATATCCAGAATACTGACTTTGGAAGGTAATATAGATAAAACAAGAAAAAGCTGGCAGTGCAGAGTTCTTTTTTCCCTACACTTTGTTTTAGGTATTCTAAGTCAACACAAAAATCCCACAATTTCTAAATAGCAGGTTTTTTTGAACTCTGTGTCTGTCACTAATGAATTTGTTTATTCATGTAAAAGTTTCACAAATGGTAGTGCAAAGGTTATTTTACCCAAAACTCTACCAGTTTTAAATTATTAAGTCAAAAATCTCTTCAGTGAGCCATAAGAAATCACGTATTTTAGCAAATAATATTTTTTAATCTCCTTCCTCAATCAATAAATCTAAAACATAATCCACATTCTTCCAAAATATTTTCAGTTGATAAGCTAGAATTTCTGAGGGAATACTTGTAATTAATAATTAAAAAAACCTTTTATTAAAAATCAAAAATGTTTTATAAACATGTTACAAGTAAAGGATTTAAATTTAATTTTAAGTAATTCATTTAAAAATGGTTTGATCTGGGGATATGTCGTGGTTTAACCTGGCAGCAGCCAAATACCACGCAGCCGCTCACTCACTCCCCCACCCCCAGCGGGACGGGGAGAGAATCGGAAGGGTAAGAGTGAGAAAAACTCATGGGTTGAGATAAAGACAGTTTAATAGGGAAAGCAAAAGCTGCACACGCAAGCAAAGCAAACCAAGGAATTCATTCACCACTTCCCATCGGCAGGCAGGTGTTCAGCCATCGCCAGGAAAGCAGGGCTCCGTCACGCGTAACGGTTACTTGGGAAGACAAATGCCATCACTCCGAACGTCCCCCCTCCTTCTTCTTCACCCAGCCTTATATGCTGAGCATGACGTCATATGGTATGGAATAGCCTATTGGCCAGCTGGGCCAGCCGCCCTGGCCACACTCCCTCCCAGCCCCCTGCACATCTGGCAGGGCATGGGAAGATGAAAAGTCCTTGTCTAGCGTAAACAATACCTAGCAACAACCAAAACATCAGCGTGTCATCAACACTATTCTCACACTACATCCAAAACACAGCACTATACCAGTTAATAGGAAGAAAATCAACTCCATCCCAGCCAAAACCAGGACAGTATCCACCCCTTATTCCATACCATTTACATCATGCTCAGGTCCCACACTATCCAATACATTCTCATTACCCACCATCCCCCTTCCCATCTTTTGATATAATACACAGATATCATTCCCTTAGTCTATGGACCACCCTTGTAAAATGTCCATAAAATATCCATAAATGTCCACAAAATGTCCACTGTGTTCATTTAGTCCATGACTTTGGGCTCCATCTGTTATGGTGGTCACTCAGGTCAGCAGAGGTGGTGTGTTGCATGGAGTTACTGGGCACCAAAGCCAGCTCAGGTAGGGTCACTGCTGCACCTGCGCTGCTTCTTGTAAAGTTTGTCCTCCATTGGTTCAGGTGGTTCCTGCTATAGTAATTCCTATAACATGCAACTCAAATCATGGGTTACAACAATTTAAAGGTATATCCACTACAATCTCCACCCCTGGTCCCTTTGAGCCAGACCATAGGGTTTAACATTGCAATGAACTCCTCCCCTTGCCCCTGCTCCGGCTTGGATTTATCCACAGACTGCAGTCCCTTAGGGTGTACCTGCTCCAAGTGGAGCCTTACCTATGAGCCACAGTCTCTCCAGAGGTATACCTGCTGCGGCACAGACTTGTCCACAGCCACAGTCGCTTCGAGGTGCACCAGTTCCAGTGTGGCCTTCTCCATGGGCCACAGTCCCTTCAGAAGTAAACCTGCTCTAACATGGCCTTACCCATGGCTGCAATCTCTCCAGGGGTGTACCTCCCCTGTCATGGGCTTATCCACGGCCATACGCTTTGAGGTGCTCCAGCATGGCCTCATGCACAGCCACTGACACTTCAAGGTGTACCTGCTGCAGCATGGACTTATCCACAGCCACAGATGCTTCGAGGTGTACCTTCTCCAGCGTGGACTTATCCTTAGGCCACAATCCCTTCAGAGGTATACCTGCTGCGGCACGGACATAATCATGGCCACAGACGCTTCAAGATGTACCTGCTTGGGCATGGGCTTATCCACAGTCACAGATGCCTCGGGGTGTCCTGTCCCGCATGGACTCAGCCACAGGTCACAGTCCCTTCAATTCGAGTTCACGCTGCAGTTCCAGCCTGTCCAGCACAGCAACACAGAAGGAGCAGCGATGCCCTGGCCATCTGCCAGCCCAGGCGCATCCCCATTGCTGTTATCAGAATGTTCCCAGGCACAGCACAGTAAGACGATCAGCAGTGCAGCAGTACAGCAAGCAGCGAGAGCAAAAAAGCAGCCACTAACGAGCACAAGACTCTAATACACATTAAGGCAAGCAAGCCCCATGGCAAGCACAAGAGCCTGCGAATTAATAGCTAAACAGCAGTAACAGCTATAAATTCAATCTAGCACATTCCAATCAAACCTGTCGTTATCTCGAACCCTTCGAGCCCCACATTGGGCGCCAAAAAGGACTGTCGTGGTTTAACCTGGCAGCAGCCAAATACCACGCAGCCACTCGCTCACTCCCCCCACCCCCAGCGGGACGGGGAGAGAATCGGAAGGGTAAGAGTGAGAAAAACTCATGGGTTGAGATAAAGACAGTTTAATAGAACAGAAAAGGGAGAATAATGATAATAAATAATGATAGAATATACAAAATGAGTGATGCACAATGCAATTGCTCACCACCCGCGCTGACCGATAACCAAGTAGCGATCGGTACTTCCTGGATCACGCCTACCCTTCAAATACTGAGCATGACGTCACATGGTATGGAATACCCCATTAGCCAGCTGGGCTGGCTGTCCTAATTATGTTCCCTCCCATCTCGTGTACCTAGCTCAGTCAGTAGGCACGGGAGCTGTCCTTGGACTAGGAGGGCACTTAGCAACAACTGAAAACATCAGTGTGTTATCAACATTCTCCTCATACTAAATCCAAAACACAGCACTAGGAAGAAATTTAACCCTATCCCAGCCGAAACCAGGACAGTATCCACCCCTTATTCCATACCATTTACGTTATGCTTAGGTCTCACATTTTTCGATACCTTTCAATTAATCACCACTATCTTTTTTATATATATACATATATAATACATATACATACATATATACATATAATACATATACATACATATATATACATAAATATATATAAATGTCCATTGAGTTCTTTTAGTCCACAACTTTGGGCTCCATCTGTCATAACAGTCTTTCAGGGCCAGGAAGATGGTGTGTGGTGTTGGGCTGTTGCATCCTGAAGCCAGTTCTCATTTCGGTACTGCTGTGCTCGTCCAGTTCTATCATCGTTGCACTTTGCTCGGTTTCACCGGAGTTAGTTCATTCTTCATTAATCTGGGTGATTTTCACTGCTATACCATTGATAGCAACCATAGAAATAATGATATACAATATCATATAACAATTGACATCATAAAATTCAGTTCATTGGCTATTTTCACCCAAAATCCAATCCCCTTGAGGTACACACCGGACTTGCCCATCCTTTCGCATCACCCACCAAGTGCACCCAGGTCCTTGAGCAAAAGCAATCCCATGGATGGGTTTTCCCTTGCCAGAGGCAGGAGTAACCCAGACTGTCTTCCCCAGCATATTTCTTATGTGCGCGACAGGGACTTTATCTCCATCTACAGTACGTAAGAGTCTTGATTGGGCAGGGCCAGCTCGATTAACAGACCCCCTAGTGTTGACTAACCAGGTGGCTTTTGTTAAATGTGTATCCCAATGCTTGAATGTCCCACTGCCCATTGCCCTCAGTGTTGTCTTTAGCAGCCCGTTGTATCGTTCGATTTTCCCGGAGGCTGGTGCGTGGTAGGGGATGTGATAGACCCACTCAAAGCCGTGCTCTTTGGCCCAGGTGTCTATGAGGGTGTTTCGGAAATGAGTCCCGTTGTCCGACTCAATTCTTTCTGGGGTGCCATGTCGCCATAGGACTTGCTTTTCAAGGCCCAGGATGGTGTTCCGGGCAGTGGCATGGGGCACAGGGTATGTTTCTAGCCACCCGGTGGTTGCTTCCACCATGGTGAGCACATAGCGCTTGCCATGCCGGGTTCGTGGGAGTGTGATATAATCAATCTGCCAGGCCTCCCCATATTTGTATTTCAACCATCGTCCCCCATACCAAAGAGGCTTTACTCGCTTGGCTTGTTTGATTGCAGCGCACGTTTCACATTCATGGATAACCTGTGCAATAACGTCCATGGTTAAGTCCACGCCTCGATCACGAGCCCATCTATATGTTGCATCTCTTCCTTGATGGCCTGAGGCATCATGGGCCCACCGAGCTATAAATAATTCACCCTTATGTTGCCAGTCCAGATCCACCTGAGCCACTTCAATCTTAGCAGCCTGGTCCACCTGCTGGTTGTTTTGATGTTCTTCAGTGGCCCGAATCTTGGGTACATGAGCATCTACGTGACGTACTTTTACAACCAGGTTCTCTACTCGGGCAGCAATATCTTGCCACAATGCGGCAGCCCAGATGGGTTTACCTCTGCGCTGCCAGTTGTTCTGCTTCCACTGCTGCAGTCACCCCCACAGGGCATTTGCCACCATCCATGAGTCAGTATAGAGATAGAGTACTGGCCATTTTTCTCGTTCAGCAATGTCCAAGGCCAGCTGGATGGCTTTTACGTCTGCAAACTGACTCGATTCACCTTCTCCTTCAGCAGTTTCTGCAACCTGGCATATAGGACTCCATACAGCAGCTTTCCACCTCCGATGCTTTCCCACAAGGCGACAGGACCCATCAGTGAACAGGGCATATTGCTTCTCATTTTCTGGTAGTTTATTATACAGTGGGGCCTCTTCAGCACATATCACCTCCTTCTCTGGGGATATTCCAAAATCTTTGCCTTCTGGCCAGTTCGTGATCACCTCCAAGATTCCTGGGCGACTGGGGTTTCCTATTCGGGCCTGTTGTGTGATCAGTGCGACCCACTTACTCCACGTAGCATCAGTTGCATGATGTGTAGAGGGGACGCTCCCTTTGAACATCCAGCCCAGCACCGGCAGTCGGGGTGCCAGGAGGAGCTGTGCTTCAGTACCAACCACTTCCCAAGCAGCTCGAACCCCTTCATATGCTGCCAATATCTCCTTCTCAGTTGGAGTGTAGCGGGCCTCGGATCCTCTGTATCCCCGACTCCAGAACCCTAAGGGTCGACCTCGAGTCTCCCCTGGTGCTTTCTGCCAGAGGCTCCAGGTAGGGCCATTCTCCCCGGCTGCGGTGTAGAGCACATTCTTCACATCTTGTCCTGCCCGCACTGGTCCAAGGGCTACTGCATGAACTATCTCCTGTTTAATTTGTTCAAAGGCTTGTTGTTGCTCAGGGCCCCATCTGAAGTCGTTCTTCTTCCGAGTCACTTGATAGAGAGGGCTTACAATCAGGCTGTAATCTGGAATATGCATTCTCCAAAAGCCCACAACGCCTAAGAAAGCTTGTGTTTCCCTTTTGCTAGTTGGTGGGGACATGGCTGTTATTTTGTTGATCACATCCATTGGGATCTGACGACGTCCGTCTTGCCATTTTATTCCTAAAAACTGGATCTCCTGTGCAGGTCCCTTGACCTTACTTTGTGTCCTGGTTTTGGCTGGGATGGAGTTGATTTTCTTCCTATTAACTGGTATAGTGCTGTGTTTTGGATGTAGTGTGAGAATAATGTTGATGACACGCTGGTGTTTTGGTTGTTGCTAGGTATTGTTTACGCTAGTCAAGGACTTTTCATCTTCCCATGCCCTGCCAGATGTGCAGGGGGCTGGGAGGGAGTGTGGCCAGGGCGGCTGGCCCAGCTGGCCAATAGGCTATTCCATACCATATGATGTCATGCTCAGCATATAAGGCTGGGTGAAGAAGAAGGAGGGGGGGCGTTCGGAGTGATGGCGTGTGTCTTCCCAAGTAACCGTTACGCTTGATGGAGCCCTGCTTTCCTGGCGATGGCTGAACACCTGCCTGCCGATGGGAAGTGGTGAATGAATTCCTTGTTTTGCTTTGCTTGCGTGTGCGGCTTTTGCTTTCCCTATTAAACTGTCTTTATCTCAGCCCACGAGTTTTTCTTACTTTTACCCTTCCAATTCGCTCCCCGTCCCGCTGGGGGTGGGGGGAGTGAGTGAGCAGCTGCGTGGTATTTGGCTGCTGCCAGGTTAAACCACGACACTTTGTTTTATGGCAAAACCGGCTTTCAGAAGGATTTGAATTATTCTCTCCCCTTTCTCAAAAACTTCTTCTGCTGTGTTGCCCCACACGATGATGTCATCAATGTATTGCAGGTGCTCTGGAGCCTCACCCTGTTCCAGTGCGGTGTGGATTAGTCCATGGCAAATGGTAGGGCTGTGTTTCCACCCCTGGGGCAGTTGGTTCCAGGTGTACTGGACGCCCCTCCAAGTGAAAGCAAACTGTGGCCTGCACTCTGCCGCCAAAGGGATGGAGAAGAACGCATTAGCGATATCATTGGTGGCGTACCACTTGGCTGCCTTTGACTCCAGTTCGTATTGAAGCTCTAGCATGTCCGGCACGGCAGCACTCAGTGGCGGCGTGACTTCGTTCAGGCCACGGTAGTCTACTGTTAGTCTCCACTCTCCATTAGACTTTCGCACTGCCATATGGGACTGTTGAAGGGTGAGCGAGTCTTGCTGATCACTCCTTGGCACTCCAGTCGACGAATCAGCTCATGGATAGGGATCAGGGAATCTCGGTTTGTGCAGTATTGTCGCTGATGCACTGTTGTGGTAGCGATTGGTACCTGTTGTTCTTCAAACCTCAACAACCCCACAACAGAAGGGTCCTCTGAGAGACTGGGCAAGGTGGACAGCTGTTTAGTTTCCTCCGTCTCCAGGGCAGCTATACCAAAAGCCCACCGATACCCTTTTGGGTCCTTAAAATACCCTCTCCTGAGGTAGTCTATGCCAAGGATGCACGGAGCCTCTGGGCCAGTCACAATGGGGTGCTTCTGCCACTCATTCCCAGTCAGGCTCACTTCGGCCTCCAATACAGTTAACTCTTGGGATCCCCCTGTCACTCCAGAAATACAAATCGGTTCTGCTCCTTTATAGCTTGATGGCATTAGGGTGCACTGTGCACCAGTGTCTACGAGAGCCTTATACTCCTGTGGCTCTGATGTGCCAGGCCATCGAATCCGCACAGTCCAGTAAACCCGGTTGTCCCTTTCCTCCACCTGGCTGGAGGCAGGGCCCCTCTAGTTCTGGTCATAGTATCCATCTCTCACTTCTTGCAAACGTGAGTCAAGAATTCCTTCATTACAGTCCAAAGTAAGATCAGCCCTTCTACTCTGTCTGGGGAACTGTTCACTGGAAACTGGACCGTCGCGAGACAGGTTTTTCCTGACAACTGGAGCAACATTTTTCCTGAGAGAACCCCCTTGTGTGATTGTTTTTCCTTGCAACTCACGTACACGTGCCTCTAGGGTCAAGGTAGGTTTTCCATCCCACTGCCTCATGTCCTCTCCGTGGTCACGCAGGTAAAACCACAGGGTGCCCCGTGGTGTGTACTTTCGATATCCTCTCTCTTGAGGAGAAAAACGCTGACTCCTAATGGCTGAGATACTGGTCCGTACAGGTGGAGAATAGGACCTATCATCTTTGAGTTGCTGGACCTCTCGGGATAGTTTCTCTACAGCCGAGACAAGGGAGGAGGAGATAGTTTCTTCAAAATCCCGAAGTCTGCTAACCACCTCATCCACCGTTGGTGCTTCTTCCTCTTTCCAGCACAGTACTGCCAACGAACTGGCATACGATGCTGGTGCGCTCCGTACCAACTTCTGCCACATGGGTCGGGTGCACTGGACGTCATCTGGATCTTTGGGTGTTCGGGCGTCATCCAGGTCACTATAAACCACCTCAGCACGCCTAGTTCTCTCAGGTACTGGATACCTCTCTCCATAGCGGTCCATTTGCCTAGGCAATATATAACATCTTCCTTGAAGGGATACCTTTCCTTTACGCCTGACAGCAGTCGCCTCCAGAGGCTGAGGACCTGTGTCCCTTTTCCGATTGCTTTGTCAATACCCGCTTCCCTAGCAAGGGATCCCAGCTGTTTGGCCTCCTTCCCCTCTAATTCCAGGCTAATTTTCATTTCTAACTTCTTCTGTTTATTCCCTGCTTTACTGATCAGCTAATTTTAACATGTTATTGTGTAAAATACAGATCTCAAAATATGTTTCCTGAATTAATAACCTAGTTTTCTGAAACTGTTAGATTTAGTCTTTTATTATGACCAGCATTTTTTCATAACTTTTATAGAAAAAGTACAGTTTAGAAACCCTGGAGGTGGGGAGAAGGAAGAAAGGAAGGAAGGCAGGAAGGCAGGAAGGTAAGAAGGGAGGAAGGCAGGAAGGAAGGAAAGAAGGAAGGAAAGAAAGAAAGAAGGAAGGAAAAGGAATACTACCTAATATCTTCTTTTGTTTTGTACAAAACTTTTGGGAAAGCATGATACAGTAAGAAAGAGTAAGCATTATTGTGAAATAAACCAGTTTTTCAGAGATTTTGGAGATAAAAGAAACAAATCTCTAGTTGTAAAGATATAGAGATTTGGTAGAAAACTAGTGTCTGTTTTTATTATATTTCTACACTCTATAAAATTACTCAAGTCAAGACTAGGGATCCTGGGAATGTGTACATGCAAAACTTGGAGGAAAGGGGCCTTTTGGCAGCAGTGAACTTTTGGTGCAACAGGCTCCCTGAACCCAGAGATCTGGAGTCTCATGAGTTACCTTTAGGTGCATAACTGAGATTCCTCATCTCCGTAGATGGGCGTCTTGGTCTTCCTCTGTAGTCAAATGAGAAAGATGAGCACATTCAAAAATCAGTTGTTACTGACTGTAGAGGGAACAGTGCCTAAAAATTGGCAGATGAACCACACTGACACAGGTAGCAAACAGGGTACAGGGCAATCCAATACTGGATATCTCAGAGACCACTCCATAGACACTTCCCATATTCATGTATGTAGGCAAACCCTTATACTATTAGCATTTCCTGAACGTTCATGTTTCTTTGTTTGTTAGCTGCTTTTTTCTTTCCAGCATGGGGTGGATCACATTAGTTGGGGAAACTTCTGAATATGCAACACATTGAGAATCACAACTTTTTTCTCCAGTGCTGATACTGTATGTTGCTGACTATTCAAACAATTTTGTAGGGTGTTCTTCTAATCATCGGTAACCATACAACAATGGCTAAAATCAGGTATCTTGAAATGTGACAGACAGCAAATGACATTGATAAATTTTCTCAGTAATGAGGAGAAACTGAGAAGATGCAACTTAAAGCATGGAACATTTTTTTTCTGCAGGAGCTAGAAAAAAAATTCATAATTTTAGAAAACTAGACCCTCATTACTTCATAAAATCAGAGGTAACATATCAAACTTATCATGTGGAAACAAACAAACAAACAAACAAACAAGCAAGCAAGCAAACAAATAAACAAACAGGGACAGCACCAAGAAAGAAGCTTCATTTCCTGGTCAGGCCTCATTGAGAGGGTTTCTCAGGAATGCTTTTCATGACTGTGAAGCTTCCAAAAAAAATACCATTTCATAAATTGAAATTTATGAGGCAGTGACCTCAATTTCTTTCCCCTATTTTTTTCTCTCTATCTATTCTATGGAATGGTAGAAGACAGAGGGGACAACTCTTAATAAAGAAGTCAGGACCTTAGGAAGGTGCCTGACTTAGCTAGACTTAGCTAGAACTTTTCCTAGTGAAAACAATGAGCACTCAGTTTAAAGGCTTTTTTATCCTAAAATACAAAAGGAATTTATTTAATTAGGACATCAAAACATAAAAATTTTGCTATAAATTGGACTTCATAAGAGAGATAACATAGGATTTGTTAAAAAATTAAATGTGTACAGTTCATTACATTTAATTTACTGCTAGAATAATTTTTCTTAATTGGTAGAAACCAAATTATTGCTAATAGGGCAGTCATATTCCCCTCATTCCTAGCTGAGATAAGCATAGAATGCTTTGTCTGTGCTGTCTTTCTGGCAGTGTCTGAAAAAACATACTAGAATGACAAATAGATTTGATCAGAAATTTTAAAATAATTTTTCTCTTTTTTGATCATGATTTCTTGTTATATTCATTCTATCTGCAATTTTCTACCTGTCAGGACTTGTCTGTCAATTAATATGATGGAAAGCCCAATATTTGGTCAGATAAAGCAGTATGTATTTAAATACAAAGATAAGGTAATAAGTTTAAAGGAATGATGTGTGACATTATTCAGCAACATTTCCAGTTAGAGAAAAGGTCTTCCCTGTAAAATTCCAAGATTTAAAGTTTTCTTCTTGTATCTTGGAAGGAATTAATACTTTGTTTCAGTCTTTGTTACTGTTTTACATATTAAAAACAATGAAAAATACAGATTCATATACGAGAATTTGAAGATAAAGGTTTCAGTTTTTTCACTGACTATTCAGAACAAAGGTTTGAACCTTTGTCTTCCATGTTTCATGTAAATTGCCTAATGCTAGAGTCCTTTCTGATGTCCATTAATACATAATTTAATAGAATTTGCTTGTTTTACAGTGACACTATCGTATTCCTCTGTAGCACAGACATGAAATGATAGATCTTTTAAAATGCAAAATAGAGCTTGAATATAAAAGTTAAGCTCTGTTCTTTCGGGTTAAAGCATTACCACTGGCAATAAAGATTTCACATTTGGAACTGTAATAATTATGTTGATGATCCATGAACCAGAAAAATAAACCCTGCTCTCATTCACTTATATATCGGTTCTACAATGCCAATGGAAGCAAAAAAAAAAGTAACAAAAATTCATTTTTGCCATCATAGAAAGCATATGAGGTTTAAATTTAACAGAGTGCAGTAATGTTGACTAAGAAGATTTCAATTTTACAAATATGTTTCTCTGTCCATAACTGGTCTTTAAAATATACGCAAAGGGAAATTCCATTATCTGTTCAAAAATAAGAGCAAAAATGTGAAAGGTACAGGGAGAATCTCAAGGTCGTACACTCTACCAAAAATTAACTTCTCAGTTAAGCTTTCACAGATTTTCTAATAAAAGTTTGTAATGCTACAGCTAGCATTTATTTCATTCTGTTAGCAGTATACCATATAGAGCAATATGAATGTTATTTTAAAAGCCATCTCTTAGCAAGGTTCACAAGCTGTTGACTATTTACAAACTACTTTGTGTTTCCACATACATGGAAACCAACAATAAATAAACTGTTTTTCTAGCTCTGAATACATTTCCTTTTCTGTTGGATATAAACCTCACAACTTCTGATTGCATCTCCTATTTTCCTATAATACACATTAACTAGGAAATAATTGATTTAACTCAGAAGCATCAAAATATGTTCTCCCTCAAGCACCGGAGGAAATTGTCACTTGTCCTTCAAACACTTTATTACTACCCATTCATTTTCAGAGAAGTTTCTCCTTTCCAGGTGGAAACTAAAAGGAAACATAACCTTTATCAAACCCAAGATTTTTATTTTTTCTTTCCCACAATGATTTTCTACTCTGAGATCACATATCAACAGACAATTTTCCCCAAATAAGGGTGTAGAAAGGGAAAAATAGACTCATATCAGGTTTCGGAAATCTTTGACCTGGTCTTTTTTTCCTGTGATAATGCAAAACATAAAACTCTAAGCCGTCTCACTTACAAGAGAAAAAAAAAAGTTAATTTTTATTATATAACTAACATTCTGAAGACAAACATATTCTTACTGAATGTCAGTACATTTTTAATGTTATTCTGTTTTTAATGGAAGGCTATCTATAAAACGATTAATATCTTCTTTCTATTTCTCTTATGATTAATTACTTTCACTGGTAAAATATTTTCTTTTGGTTATTTATTTTTCACATTTTAGTTTTGGGCAACTATATCTTATTTTTCATTTGTCTCTTTGAACTTACACCTCTTCAACTTTTAAATTAGATCTCCAAGGCCTGTGAAGACTACCACAAAGACAGTGAAACTAGATAAACATATTCTTCCCAGATGGTTTTTGAACTCTAAAATTAATTCGATCTGTTCTTTGAAATCTTTCCAACTTTTAAATTAATTTTATTTTCTTTTTAGGGATATTGATCACAGCATTTTATTAATAGTCCCATCAACAATACCTTCAAAGATGATGTCATCTTCATACTCTTATCTAAAACTCAGTTTTAAATATATCCAAATTAATTTTTGTTTGTTACACACAAAATGTCATTAATGTCTTTGATGGAATCACTGTAGAGGATAATTGTGTGTTCTACCCACCTCCACACCTCTATTGATACACGGTGAACTTAATACACCAGGAAATATTTACAATCAAAGGAAGAAAGAAGTCACACCAATAAGTAAATGATGCCCTAAAGAAGGTTTATGGAACATATCTAAATTGATCAAATAATTAAAGAAAATCAACAAGCTTTTGACACAAAAGGATGGTTTTCTCATGCTCATTTTTCCTCTAGAATGCTTACAGTTGGGAATTTTCAATTCAGTCTTTTACTTCTTTGTTTAAAAATTTTTCATATTGGCAAATATAATAATTATTATGTTTTAGCTTGTATCATCTTGAAGTAAAATATTTCTGATAGTTAAGCTGAATGAAAACATTTTGGTTTATATTAGCTAATTCTTAATATGAGTTTCTCTGGATTGATATTGTGACTGAAAGAAATTATCACCCAGGGTACGTAAGCCTCTGTTGTCTTTCATAGGATGAACTCCTCACTCAGGCATCGCGTATAAAGCACTGTGTGTTATATTCTGCTTGAATTCTTAGGGCTTATTTTGAAAAACAAGTAACTTATACATAATGGTAAGCATAACCAATTCTTTGACCTTAGACTCAATGAATTCAGTGGCTAAACTACAAGACTTGTGGAGTACTAGAGCAACTAAAGTGAATAGATTTATACAGGAGAGACTAAATAAATTAATTCTGACTTGCTTTGATGAATCAAATGAATTATCTTGATATTCTATGAAAGTGTAGGATTTTTTATTGTCATTCTGACATCTTTGAGTGTTCATTACTGTGAGCTTTTTTTTCCTTTCATATGCATTTTTCATGCTTCATTTATCTGTAATAACTTCACAAGATGTTCTTCTCCTCTCTTTCCTATTTCCAGATAACATTTTGGACCAATATGTGGGTGAGGTGGGTTGGAAAAGGTATTAAGATGCAGTTTCAGATTGTCACTGTGGTATATCAGAACAAATCTATCAACATTTCAGAAAAAAAAATTCTATACAGACTTAGATGGAAAGTAATAACATTTTTTTTTAATCTTTCTCTATGAAATCCAAGTGAATGTACCATAATTTTTTTTTCTTTATGATGAGCGATAGGGTATGCCTTTTTTTCATCTTCATGTTTCCTAGAAAACTGTTTGCTGACACTTTTACATCGATACTATAATGACCTTTAAAAATTAAGGATTTAAAGATAGTTATTGGGGGGGGGGGGGCATACCTGTGACAAAATATGACATTTTATAAGAAACTGGGAAAATTCCAATATTACACTTTGACTTTTGTGTAGCATATTATTTTAGTATGCTAAACTACCTTGGGAGTGTTCCAATTTATAGATGGCAGTTCTTTAATTACCTCTAAGTAGTCTATTAATGAAAAAAAGGAAAGTTCTTTTAGTCTCATTAAAAAAGGTCCTTTGTCAACTTTCTATTCTACTTTAATTACTCTTCAGAATATTTGAACTTTAAAAGGGAATTAATCACTATAATTTCTACAAAGGGGAATCATATCTTAGTCTGTTAGAATTCCTAGAACCTGTCAATAAAATACTAGGTAAAGGCAAAACAGGCAACCTAATTTATGTAGACTTCCAAAAAGCTTTTGACAAGCTTTCTTATTACAGAAAATGAATAATCATAGATGAAGTTTACAAAATTTTCCCATGTGTCAAAAACTATATAGAATACCTAAAGCAAAAATAAATATAGTTGATCAGTTTTCAGTATGACAAAAGATTAACAATAAGGTATTTTGAGGTTATACACTAGTTTCACGTAGTTACATATTTTCATTAATGATCTAGAAATGAAGTTAATGATGAGGCAAGAAAAATTCCAGAAAAAAAGATTTTTTAAATTGATCAGTTCTAGACAGATTGAAAAAGTCCAAAAAGTCAAGGAAGTATTACTGCAAAATATTGTGTTTTGAAGGAAATATTAGAATTTTAACACATTTTCCATGGAAATAGATTAGGATATGTAAAAATATATTAACTTACTTTATTGGAATTAGTATATATTTCTCTTTGGAATGTGTCTTTGGAATGTGTCTTTTCTCAGTCTTGATTCACAGAAATGAAGAGGCAATCAATATAAATAACAAATTGAAAACTAGTTACAAGTAGTGCCTTTCAAAAAAAATCAAATAATTTGTAAATTGTTATGAGATATAGGTCAAAGACTTACCCAACTTCAATGATCATTTTTATATGGTTACTAAAGCTTAATTTTAACCAATATTTTGATTCAGAACATTAGCACAGATTTCAAGTGAATGCCCTGTTTACTGCCAGTGACTGCTATTTGGTTCACTATGCACAGCCATTCCATTGCTTGCAAGCTAGAGTCTTATGGAAGTCAATGTAATCACAAGTGCCATGCCAGATGCATTTTAAATGTCCTTAACAGAGATCTAAGAGTGTGAAGTAATGACTGTCCTTCTGGACAACCTTGAATCAGTTGCAAGATGGGGACATTCAACACAGATGACCAGATTAAATGTAATGTAGAGTAAAAACATTGAACTGCAGATTGTACCTGTATAGAAGCTTGTTACCAACTGTTTCCATACACTAATATTTTTCTGTTAAGATTAGTTCCTTTCCAGTATAAAAAAAAAATGTAAACAACATGAGTTTTAATATTCAGTGCTTTTTTTGTTTTTGCTTCAAAGATGTAAGACAAGTTTTAAAACAAGTTATATTCAAAACTACATCTCAAGAATGAGAAACTATGAAATTTAATTATTATTTATTTATTATATTATTTAAATATATAATTATTATTTATTGGTTAATTTAATTATTAATTTTGTGGTATTTCTTCTTCCCAATACTGATTGCTGTAAGTGATATGACACTTAAGTCCTCCTTTGTTTGAATTCAATATAAATTTCTTCATTCTGTGTTTGCATTGGGCAAGAACACTCACATAAAGGATTATTATAGTCAGCTCGTTCATAGTATCATTTAAAATTGTGTTAATCTGCTCCCAAAGGTGTAAAATATCAGATTAGATCAACAATAGATTCAATCTTTCCTGCATTCTCATATATGTTGGTGTACAGGCACAACACAAAAAATTAGTGATGTTTCCAAGCTTAATGAAAATTTTCATGTTTGTTTTCAGTCTGTGGATTTTGGTATGCTTATTTTCTTTCATATAAATTTTTGCATCATCATCCTGCAGTTTCCTTCACTACTGAAAAAAAGATCTCAAGAGGCAGTACTCATATTCTAAAGTACTCAACAGTTCATATTTATTCTGACAGGTTATGAAGTAAAAAGTCCTATGTAACACTACTTTTAATCTTGAAGAAAAAAATTATATAGTGAAATTTTTAAAATCCTTCTTCATGTTGGACAGATCTTGTCCCTGTCATTTTTTTTTTACATGTTTCATAATGGCAACAGCAATTGGTACAAATATATATTTTTTTTTTTTTAAGAGTGAGAATGTTTTTAATTAACAGAAATTAAAAATAATAAAAAGGAGAGGATATTTTCCCCCACAGCTTTTGAACAGTTTCCTTAACAGGCAAATGTTTTCAGTAGGTTATGTCCCACATTTGTGTGTGTAATTCTGGGCCTAAGGATTTGGCTACTACAGTTCTGATGGTAATGGTACTTACTGATATTTGGAAAGAAGAATATTGTGAAGAAACATTAAATCAACTGGGACATATGAAAGTAAACTTTTACTATCACCAGTCAAAATGACAAAAACTGATTTGCTGACAGATCAAGTTGGAATTGTGTTCAGATTGAAAATCTAATCAAATCAACAGCTATTTTTGTTAATGTATCATAGTATTTTTTTAACAGTTTAGAATTAGTTTAGATAGATTCAATTAAATACATGCTATTTCGTTAAGTTCAGCTCACCAAAAAGTGCTCCTAAAATTGTCATAAGACTGTATTTCTACTCAGAAAAAAACCAAGCAGACATTAAGTTAATGCTCCTGTATTGCCGAAATCAAAGCAATGTATTTCTATATAGATTCAGAATAGAACAGGGAAGATCAGCTGTGACTTGTGTCACTATACAGTAGAAAAGGATAACAAAGTATACTAATTCTGTCCCACAAAAGCTCAAGTGAGCATGCTTATGTTATTCTATCATACCTTACCGTATCATTTCACACACTCATTTTCCAAGTCTACTCTTAGTTAAAACATTTGAATATTTAATTTTTAGAGATTCTTCAAGGAACTCCTTTACCTTTATATTAAGCATACATTATCACTTATCTGTTATTATTGTAACAAATCAACCTTACAAGTGATTTGTCAAAATGCCTGCCAACAAAACATCTCTAATATATAGCTGCTGTGTTGTATAGCAAATATTATGTTCCTCAGTTAACTACGGTTTTGGCTTGGTAAGATGCTATATTTGTCATTCATTACTTATGCCAAATCTCCCTCTATACCTTACTGAGAAATGGAAAGAAATCTTAATGTAGTCAACTGTTTGAAACAGTAGAATTCAAAATATTTTGTTATAATAAGATGGAAGGACTGTTCTCTAATACATAACAAGATCCAAATTATATTAAGGTTTTGATTGCAGGAAGGAAGAGGAATATTCTGAGAAGAGGCACAGATTTTAATGAGAAACAAAGCTTCTTTCTTCAAGGAGAGAGACAAAGTAGTTATTTCAAACCCACTTTGAAATGTTCACCACTCGGAGAACTAATGTGCTTATAAGAGAATCCCAAAGCAAAAGTCACTTTTATCCCCGTTTCAGAAGTACTTTAAACATAACTTGAAAAGGACTAAAAGCAAGATATTATTTCATTGAGAGTAAAAGTTATTGCTTCCCTGGATCCAAATGACAGGTTCATGCAAGGTCAGCATACTGAAAGAATACACTCATTGCAGGATACTTCTTACTACTGTATTAAGCCATTTTGTGCCACTATAAAGCAGTTAATTATTCTTCCATGGGAATAAAAGGAATGAATTGGAAGAAATCCTGAATTTTTATGCAACATACACAGAGGGATGCATCCTCAAACATTTGAGCTATATCAGCAAAAGATGCTTCTTCTAGAGACAGAAAATTCCAAGCAGGTGACAGAGAATGCTGCCAGTTCTAGTTGTTCATCACAACAGAAGAAAAAAAAATCATCATAAAGAGGACAAGCTGGGCAACAAAGCCCTATAAAGCCAGGGTGAGCCAGAATCTATATGTTTTCTTTTTTATTGTTCTAACTGTGCTGATCAATAGATTTTATTTAATTATTCAGAAAAATTTGTACATGAACAATTTCTATGAGTCCTAGTTTCTCTGAACTAAATTAGAAAAAGGAAAATTTGTTTGCATCAGCACACTTCTGACTTTAATTTAACAGTTTCTGGTGCAAACCACTTTCTACTAAACTGAGCTGGGAATAATTTTCTTTGTTATTGAGTTTAGATTCTATGGCTTAGTGCTCTATACTTTTTCTGCTTGATGCAACAGATCAGCATTTTTCAAGACCAGTGAATATGTATGCATGTATAGAACCTTGTATCTCTTTTGAGCTATTACTATGGTTAGGCTAATATAGTATTTTGCTTATTGAATGTGTTATTTTCTTTGGAGTGGTATTTAAGATAGTGACGTACGAATGTTAAATTCTATTACAAGGATCTTCTTTTTTTTCCTGATGTAGTTAATTCTTGTAAAATATTTATTTTTCATACATGTGTTTGTGACTTATTTGGAGAAAATTTTTAACAGTATAGTTGTATGTACAGTTTTAAAAATAAAAAAAAAACACAACACAACCGTCCCTCAAAAAAACTAGAATGTCAGTGCCCATGCAATCAAGAAACAAAAGTGAGAATGCCAGAATACTGTGATGAAAATACCTCCTGTAGGAAAAGTTTAATTTAGAAGTTGCCATTTTGAAGGTGCTATAGCCAGTAACATTCCCTGAAGGTTTCTTCAGCTATTGCAAGCATGTCTTGATGATATGTTGATTTCATTTCAGCATTTCATAAATACTGTATTTGTTAAACTCTGTGAAAAGGCAGCAGAAGCTTTTCCTTACTGCCTGTAGTACGGATGACTTCCTGTATTAGCCCTCAAAAGGACAAAGGCAGAAAGATTTCATCAAGCACAGAGCAATGACATTCAAAAACCTTTGAATAACTCAGGCACTGGATCCCACTCTATATATTAGTATTGGAATGAGACTTAGAGGCAGGCCAATGTACCGGGAGTGCCTCTGGACTCCCACCCTTCACAGCAGCAATAGCGCCAGCATGATGGAATCACAGCTATTTTACTTTTGGAGGTCTCTGGCACCCATACAGTTAAAGTTAATTTTTGTTCAAATCCAAGCTCTTGACTAGAAAACTACTCAGACATAGTGTATTGCTTTCCAAATATATATACATAAATTACCAATTTTATTTTCCAATAATACCAGGCATTTTAAAGACCTTCAAATATTTCTTCTTGATAGAATTATCACATTTTCACAAGCGTATGGATTCAATCAGCAGCTATAAAATGTTCTTATCTTAATTGCTTACTACTATATCTGTCAGTACAATAAAAGTATCATAATATTGTGATATACAAAGAACACAAGAAAAAAGAAAAATACAGAGCACTGTTCCTAATTTTGCAGGAACTATTGTACAGGCAATAAACCAGAAAAGTATTATGAGGCGTTAGCATAGTGCTACAAATCTTACTTTTAAAACATCCCTATATCAGACTTTTAATTTAACCCCATTTCCCAAGGTTTAGGATGAAACTCATTTCCAAGGGTCTGTGCTTGCAATCCCTATTTTTATTTTGTGGTATAAATGCATGCAAAAAGTGCACATGATCTGGAATGTCTTTCTTCAGCTCACCAATACATTCAACCTAGTACATTTAGAGGTTTTGCAGTATTTAGGTTACTGCAGATCCAGCCTTCCCTTGTTTGTTTTGATTATGTTTTAAGATAGAAGTCTTGTACTTTCAAATATAGGAAAAATTGCGGCAGAAAAGAATCTGATTAGTCATGATCTGTTTTAGTAGAAGTGGGAGAAGTAAAGCATATTTTGAGAATTTTCTTCAAAGTTACAGAGGAAATTTGATTTACAGCACTGTGTATACTATGCCAAATCCTAATACTCATTCCTTTTTAGCTAAATGTGTTCTGCGCCATGTAAAATCATCTATATAAAGTAGCTTCTAGAAAGAATTGTAAGGAGTGCTCCCTCTTGCCCCTTCCAAAAGAAATGTCTAGCATTCATGGTACACAAACCTGAATAACAGAGTAAATAGTCTTTCTCTCTATTTTTATTTCGTAGAATATTTTTATTCTTTCCAACATGAGTTTCCTTTGCATTTGCTGTTCATTTGCTTCCTACCGAAAGGAAGAAATTTTCTTCCTGCAGAAAGTACTTCCTCTATACATCCAAAGCACTTCCGCATCAAACATCTAAATACTCTAAATATTTTATACTGATATTTGAGGTGATAATCTGAATAGTAATACTAGTAAAATCTGTAATAATATCTTTTACAGCAATAGAAAAATATCAATAATTTCCAGCTTTATAGAACTATAAGTAGAGAAAAGTCATCATGACTTTTAATAAATATTATGTGAAAGATGTATTTTCTAATTCAAAGAAATATGGTTAAGCTTTGGAGATGGTTTTTGTCAAACTGGAGTACTTACAGTAGTGTAACCCGCTTTTTAATTTTGACTCATAATCTACGTTTATAGGTGTCTCCATCACGTAGAAACCACTGTTTAGCTATGAACCTATCAATATGAATTTCTCTAAGTATTCTTTTCCACAATATTAATTTAACTGTTGAATAAAATAGGACTTATTTTTAATCATTTTTAAATCCAGAAATATGAGATAAAATTCAAGTTGACGTATGTGGGTATTTAACTGTTAAACATGTGTTAGCACTGAGATGACAGTAAAGACTACCAGTCTGCTAGTATCGGTTAGTATACTTCTAGAGTATCTGCTTGGTCTGAAAATTAGGGCTTCCATGCTTAAGGAAACATAGTCAAAGGAAAATTCTTCAACACATCACTTTCTTATACCTAAATTTGTAAACCACTTCAATTTAAAAAAAATAGCAACAATTATAGTCACTCTTATTCATTTACTGCTGTGGACCTCTATTCTCTGAAGACATGGTAAAGCTGATGCCTCGATGACAATGTTGATATTTTTTAATGGGCTTTGCAACGTACAGAATATGCGTATAAGCAAACGTGAACGTGCCATTCTCACAAAAGAACCTGAACTGTGAGAAGAGATCTAGACACTGGGCAGTAACACATGAATATATGTACTAAGACATTTATGTACCTACATTGGTACATAAATTGACATTTATACTAGTAAAATAAATATGCCTGGGACTGTTATGGGACTGGCATAAAAAACATCCATACTATTAAGCACCATTATTCTCCAAAACAAGGTACTGCTTGCAAATGGTACATTGGAAATGGTACCTGACCTGTACTAACTCCCAAATCATATCCAGGAACCGTAAATGGCTGGCCTGGTCCACAGGTGTGCCCAGGGATCATTGTAATGGCTTAATGTTAGAGAGGAGTGAGATCCAATGTACAAAAAGATTTGCAGGCAGTGTCCGATTCGCTGGCATAGATATAGCCTAGCTGAACCAACACTTGCACAGAGTGTACCTAAATTCTTAGTATAAGCAATGGAAGTAAGAGGGTTGTTCTGAAGGTGTTGGAGAGGCAGAATCTGCCTTCTTAAATAGGCATCAAAATCAGATGGACTAGCTCTATCTAATCATCTAACAATTCATGGAATCTATATTATAAATAATGAAAAAGTAGAACTTTATTATAAATAAAGAAAAATGAACACATAGCTACTTACATGTAAGAAGTTGAACACTAAATAACAAAACACAAAATATTGCTGATCAAAAGAAAAGGGTTATTAATACAAATGGGATACTACAGTAATTAAGTCATAAAGTGAAAAGGCATGGAAAAACAAGTGAAACCCCCTGATTATAAATTGCATAAACAGAGCCTATTAAAGTTAATCCGTAGGGTTAACTGTCAGTATGACTCTGGTTCATCAACATATTCTGTTAATATTGTGGTCTTTTATCTGAACCAAAAATTTACATAAAAACATGGTATTTTCTCAATAATAAAGCAATGCTTTGGAGAATGTTAGTTCATACATCATTTCTAATTTACAGCTCTAATAGAAATAATGAAGAAGCTGGAAACAAACTGCCCATTCTGCAGAAAGATGGTTTTATACATGCCAGTCACAGTATTGTTCAGTCTCAACTCCTCAAAATCTCATCTTTGTTTGAGATGTCACGAATTTTGTTCTGCTTGACTCAGGCAGCCACTGCAAAGGGTTATTTAATGCTGAAATGAAGTATAACAAAGCATTCAATTTCACAACCGGATGCTTTTACGCACCTGCTCCAGTTATCTTAACCCTGTAGCCCAGTCTTACAATGACAATACTTCTTCTGTTATGTTCTTTTTTTCACATGGAACACTGATTTCATGAAATTGTATGTTTATTTCAAACAGTTGGAACACATAATGTGTTTTGAACTCCAGTTGCCTTTGATAGTTAATGTAAAGGTTTTTATTGCCAAGATTATAAAGTGAGCTTTACTAACACTATGGCTACTGTTGATAAAATGTATTTCATATAATATAGACATGATATATGTTCTGGTTTCGTGACTTGTCACCTGAAATTTTTTCATTTTTTTCTATGTTAAAATTTTGTATTCATATTCTTTTTCAGTGAGGGGTTGGGGGTTTTTTTGGTTGTTTATTTTGTTTTTCATCTACTATGCTTTTTGTGAGGAACTTTCAGTTTACGTTTTCTTTCATGCAAGTCAACCAGAAAGAAATATTATGAAAATAGAATATATGCAGTGGCTTGCAAAAGGACAGTCAACAATTAGTAGTATAGAAATGTTTGTGTGTTTCCAGTGTTACACTTTAAAATTAATGTTATTTGTTATAAAATGATGAAAAATTAAATCTTACCTTTGCCAAAAAAAAAAATTTAATCTTAAATTGTCTTTATGAACCCACATATTTTACAGGAGAATGTGAGAAGGAAAAAGACTGAAAGTAAGATTCACCTCATCTAACTCCAGCATCTAGAAAATAAGTAACTAGGCAAAGCTCACCTTCTAGTAATTGTCTACAATCAGTGCAGCTATATCCTGGGAGCAATTCACATCATTTATCTACTTTAAAACTGAATGAATCACTAGTTGGAAATGTCTTCCATTAACTTGAAAAGGAGCTTTGATATAACTCTTTGATTCTACACCTCAGAGTCCAAGTGTCTCTGAATCTTCACTTTGAGTTATTAAGTCTGTAAAATGAATATAAATCAGAACTTCAATTTTCATTTTTCAGTTGTATAAAATACAAAATACCTTCTGATTTCAGAGTAACTAGCCTTTAATTGCATTTTATATTTTTTAGTTATTTATTTATTTTCAGAGACGCTTGGATAGTGGGATGGAAAAAGAAAAAAAAGTCTTCTTGGACTCCTATTTTTTTTATTTAAATTTTGTAGCTAACACAGTTTATAATTTTTTGTATGAATGTGTGTCTTATGAGCAGTTTCCTAGCATGGGTATATGCTCTATGACAGGTAGGTACAGATTCCAAACCATTATGTCCCAGTCTACATCTAGTATACATACTTTATGGCACAGTCTGTAACGCTGTCAGAGTAGTTATGCGCATTTAACCTACAAGGATATTAAACTGCTTTTAACTGCACCCCAGGCAGTTTTTTAACCTTGACCAGTACACAGCTGTATTCTTTACTCTTTAGTTTCCTTTAAGAACTTCTATAGTTCTTTCAGCCAAAAAGAAAAAAAGGAAATGGAGGAAGACGGAATGATAGAAACAAGTTTTCTTTCCTATAGAATTCCTGTCTGTTGGAGATACAAGGTTCATGTAAGAGATCAGACTCTTATTTAACTTTTCTGCTCCTACACAATGTGTGTCATTGAATTATGGATACTTTCTTAATGCATACTTAGTGTAGAAGAGCTTAGGAAACATACAACAATAATTTAAAAACATAATATGTTTAGCTGGAGTAGATTAAAGCTTTATTATGTCTAAAGGCAAGAAAATCTGCAAAGTTGTTCATTTAATGCAGGAGAAAGCTTGTGAAAATAATTTTATAAATGTGAATTTATTGTATTGAAAAATCCATTTTTTATTTTTATTTGACTTGCCGCAATGTAAGCACAGGCTCAAATTCCCTGAGACAGCAATAAACTATAACAAATATGAAGAAAAAACTCTCACATGACTGTGGTATAAAGTCTAGTGTCTCTCATAATCTACAGTTTTAACACTCATTGACACACCTATAAACATCACAAAAAATATTGTAACAGTATTTTTCCTCACTCAGAAGATAGTTTCTCTTCTTAATTACTAATTTTCACAAGGGTTAACAAATTTTAAATGGCTTTTTCATACTTTGCAAATTCTGAGAGGTAAAACAAATTTTTGACCATCATGGAATATAGGAATATAAGTTCATATTTGGCTTTATTTTTTCATCCAGTAAGTAACTCCACTGTTTCTACTGAGTAAATGGGGTGTCAGTCAGGAAAAGGGACTCATTTAATGGAATGTGAGCTGACACACAGATAGTATAGTGTCAGCATATGCTGTTGTATACTCCAACCAATTTAGTACCTTGCATTTAAAGTAGCAACATTTTATTGAAGTACTGTAATAGCAACTTTGTTAACTACCCACAACTGTCACAAATATTTTCAATCAACATTTTATTTCATGAAGCCAAGCTGTGTAAAACTTTTATTACAGAAAGCAAGCCATTGCAAAACAAGATTTTGTCATGTTTCGTTTGTGAATGCAAAACTCATCTCAGTTCTCTGGCAATATCCAGAGCACAGAAAAGATTTTCATAACGTGTAACTGTCCCTTCTGGTGAATTTATTTCCTTTCTTCCAAGTTCTTGAAAATAAAGCAACAGTGCCCATCAAATGGGCTGTTATTTTCTAGCTTATCATATGCTTTTGGCAAATATATTTTACTTCCATTCTAAAGCTTTCAGTGGTAAGGTAGGACTGCATCTAAATAAGGGTGAAAGAGACACACACAACTGCCAAAAATGTCTAGTCATCCAGGAGAAATGTGTCCAGCCTCTTCTATTTTTGAAAGATTGCTTTCTGACTGCATTATCTGCTTGTGCTTAACTATCTTTTCTCAGGTATTCTTTTGGAGACAAAAGATGAAAAAAGGAAAGTCTGCAAATTTCCTGCCAAGCAAAGAAATCCTTATATAAACCACACTAGGATGTGGAGAAGGACTTTTTCTCATTTGTTCTTTAGAAAGGGACTGGAGAGAATCTCTGGAGATCCTCCTAAAGAAATATAATTAGGAAAAATAGTAGGTGCCCAAAGAAATAATGAATTGCCATGCACTTCCACAACGGCAGGAATCTTTTTCTAGGTAAATAATTTGTCCCACATGCTCCCTTTTAAGTGGTAAGTCTCTTTGGGTGGAATAAATGAGGATGATTAAGACAAGCTTGTCAGGTTTTTTTTATTTCTGACTTGCTCTGACTTCTATGGCTGCCCACAGAGACTGTTGTTTACAGTTTTCAAAGCCTGTGCGTTTTTACTCTAAGTTGTGTGCATAAGTCATACAAAGTGAGGGATTTGGCACAGCTTTCACAGTACATCAAGATTTTTTCCTTAATACCCTGAAAATGAAATTCACTCTGTTTCATTTTCCTTTCAGTGCATTTCTTTATAGTTGAAAAAAATACCCATCAATTAAAAATAGATAGGGAATCATGGTGTTAACTAATAAACCTCAGTAATAATCATGGCTGGAACATGAAAAAGACTGAGAAAGGGTAGGATATGTAAGGAGAAACGTTTTGTTAAAAAACCTACAACAATATTTGAGGAATTTTTCAAAAGGAAGGTAGTTGATCTACATCAAGGCTTGAGGCGCGGGATAGAGTACCTTGCACATGGTGCTTGAAAAACATTTGTAAATACTGGTTGAACTTATGCCACTGCTAAAGTCGTCTATAGGAACCATTACAGAGGTGCAGGTAAGCCTTAACTATGTCTTCTTTACTTTTCCTTTGCTTCTTTTGACTTTTGCTCTAAACTCTGTTGCTCTTGAGAGAAAATAAAAAATTCTCTGCATTAATAATAAAAGAAGTTAGAAAGGATTAGTATGTGCCCATTTGGCTCTACTTTTCGAGACAGTTAGAGGATTAAGATAAATTAAGCTTTAGGCATATCATTATTTTTACTCGAGTTTGAAAACAATCAAGATCAAATTATCTTGGAGACTTTCTCCTGCTCAGATGTAGACACCTGATTCAGTTAGCTGTCAATGCACAGATGAGTAAGGATTTCTGAGATCTCTAGAGACACAGGGTCAGCTGAGTCATCGTCTTCTAGGGTATGATTCATGCCAATTTAAAGCTGGAGCTGTCTAAAATAGGTCAGGTGAATCATGACCAAATATCAGCTCTTTTTCTACCAATAATATAAAGGGTTATTGGCTTACTAACACAGACTTAGATTTCTATGTTTTAAATATCTAGAGTTAGATAAGTCCTAACTCTCATGTCCAAAAAAATGCTGACTTTACTGTCTATTGAGAGAGAAGCTACTGTGCAAATGGTACCCATTTGCTAATCCTACTTAAAATGCGCTTTTTTTTTTTATAAAATAACTGGAAATCCTTTTAAAAATCACCATTTTCTAAAAACTACATCTTAGTGGCTCTGGCTTTTGAGTTTGGATTTGGTTTTTTTCCCCTCTTAGCTAGATTTCAAAATGTCCGCAGTGATCCATAACAAAATGTTGCTACCTTTTGAATGATTTTGGTTTTCTGTGTCCTTTATAAGTATATATTGACTATATGGTATTTATCTTTATTCCTATATCAAATTTTGTAGGAACTGGGAGAATAATCAGAAAATATATCCATTGTGAAATTATGTGAACAAAAGTTACATAGAAATAATTATTTAGTAAAGTTTAATAGCTTTTCTTATTACTCATAAAATAAATTGTTTTGTTTAGTTTTGTTTTGCTTTGTTTTGTTTTGTTTTGTTTTTTAAACCCAGCAACAAGGGAAGAGTTATATCTATCTAAATGGATGCAAACAGTACTGGGCTAAAATTTTAATGAAAGAAATAACGATTTGGGAGGGGAAATCAGTAAATCCAAGAGAGTTTGCAGTAAAGTTAGAGTTTTCTGCTACCAATTTCCTTCAAGTTTTTCCAAAATACGCTTACATAAAAGGGACTTCCTTACCATCGCCTTTTTTGGAGGTGGAAACCTGTATTTCCTTGTCAAAAAAATTACCAATAACATATCATTTGTGTAACAAAGGTATTTAAAGTCCCAGTGCACTAGCAATATAATACATATGTAAAATCCCCAGAAATAATTCCCAGTAGCTTCTCTGGAATTACTAATTCCGTCAGAATCATTTATTTATGTTGACTAATCCTAATCATGTGACCTGACAATGGATACAAGGACAGCAGCAGGCACTACTTGTGCATAGTCTTTTGTGGCTCAATCAAGAATGAACATCTGGTAGGCCAAATGTGCATCTGGCAGGCTTGTAAATATTATCAAACTCAGAGACAATCCCAAGAGAAGCAGAAGAGACACCCTCTAAGGCTTTTCTAACCTAGACCTTGGAAATACTCATTAATTAGTGAGCATCTAATATCTTAAGGTGTTTCATATCAAAATCAACAGCAACACCGTAGATTTCTTTTAACTGTAGAGCTTTGTGTCGACCTTAAATTAGTTTGTTACTATTATGTATTCTAAAGAACTAAAGTTTCTCTGTTATTCCCAATTTCCTTAAAGCTAACAAGTAAGAGTATAGCTTTAAAAGTAACAACACAGAGAAACAGAACTAAATTATTGATGTATATACTGGGACAAAATATATCTTAAATATGCTATAAGAACTCCAATATATTCAGTGGGACATGAATATCAGTATAAAATTTGTGGAGGAAAAATAAAATAAAATAAAATAATCTCTCCACTACTGGATCAAGTGTCCATAGAAATCTAAATAATAAAAGTTTAAATAGTCCTGGAAGCAGGACCCGAGCAGGATACTCTTCCTCATTTAGGGCTAAGGATCACAGTAACTGTATGGTGGGCCAATGACTTCTGTTATCTTATGTAAGGTGGGACTACAAATCACAATGATCCTGTCCAGATCACAATGTTACCTGTCCTTAAAATATGGCTCAAGGTTGACAGTACAAGATAAAGAGTCTTACGGCTAGCTGCAAATCACAGGGATTATCCTGGTCTCCCTTTCCCAAACTGTCAGCCACTGTGCTGGCCATGTATTGCACTGGCACATCTGATCACACAAGCAGCCAGTTCAGGGGGGAAAATCACCAGGGGAACAGGAATGCATAGCTGGATGTGAGGGGAAGAGGAAGAGGCCTACAGCCTTCAGCATCAGATCAGCAGATCATCTAATCACACTCTCAGGTTTTTGCACAGACCTCAGGAGGGGGATGCGATTTACACCTTAACTTGGTAAAAAATTCAAAGATTAGATGTGGTTTTGGTTTTCTTTATTATTTCCTATGGGAAAACTTAATATATAGTAAAGGTAATGAATAAAAAAATACAGACAAGAAGGAGAAAGATCCTTCTTTCTGCACAAAAGCCAGTCATTTCATTATTCACTTGCAAATACTCAACTTCAGGTTTCCTTCTCTGTTTGATCCCCAGATCTGCACAGATCTAAGCTCCAGCCCATAGAATAATGTACGTATGCCCTTCTGAGCACATGCATGGTAGTCTACTCCCACAGAGAGGAAGAGTGGGTTAAACTGGAAGATAATGAAAGAGAAAGGAGAACAGCCAAGCCTATAAATAGAAAGTGGGACTCTGAGCAGGAGTACAACAGCCAGCAGCCTACAAGGAGAGCAGGTAGATGAGATGATTTTTCCTTAAGTTAATAATTAGGAGTGGAAGGGACAGCTGTGAGAGAGAGCGACTCATAGTAATAAGACTTTTTTAGAGCACTGTCCATCAAGTCATCCAGTATCTTCATCCCTGCTCTTTATCCAATTATTTATGAGTACTTTCTCACACACACACACAAAAAGAGCTGGTAGATTTTCTTAACAAAGGATTTAATCCTAAAATTAATTTGTGCATAAATAACATCATATGATGTTGTTAATGTCCCTATTTTCCCACAAGCTTGGGCACTCAGGTAAGAGGGCAGGCTAAAAACCACTTGTTCAAGAAGCTGTTGTGAAATCTTTCCATCATGTTCTGTCAAATTACCTTGTTCTTGCACTGCAAAAGACTTCTTTCTGTATACCAGGTCTTACCCAAATAAAACACGCCAGTTATGCTGAATTGTACAGTGTTTTTTAGTGGAAGACTAGCATTTGGAAGAAATTAGAGTCAGTCCAAAAATCTCAGTTCATGTGAATGTTCTCAAACTGACTTAGTCCCAAAACTCTAACAGTGAAAGATAAATTATTACATTCCCTCACTAAATTAGGTTTTTTTATAAGTAACAATACCTTCTTAATAAAATGGAAGGTAAAAACAATACAAAACAATGTCTCCAAAATAATATTTTTTATAATATTAGAATGATCAAAGTTACTGACATGAAGTTTTTATGAAAAGATTAAAAAAACACAATATATAAGAAGGATGAATACCACTGCCCAGTAAAATGCATTAATGTTTGATCAACAGATCTACTAGTGATGTTAGTTTACCATTGAATAATATTTTAAGTAGAGAATATTTTATATCCATTGTTTCAAAGATTGCATCTCTTTCTATTTACCAAAGTATTAAATCTGCAGAACTTTTTGGTAGCTAATCAACTTTACATAATTTGGAAAAGAAAAACAAAACCCAATTCTTAAATCTTATTTTTTCTTTTTTCTTATTAAAATATCAGATGTATTCACTCTTACTTGTGACTGATGCACATGCTCTTTTCTGAAATGGTTGTGTGATCTGATGATCATGTACTACTTGTGCATAGGTAACCAGCAGTGCGTCATGCATAAAAGCTGCCCTGTTATGCAGTCCTCAGTCTCTGAGGGTTTTTTTCTTATTAATCTAGCTTTGAAATCTCTCCAAAGCAGAAGTTTCTAAACAAAATTCACAATAGTTCATCTTCCTGAAGCAGAATCCTTATTTTTCTGCAAAACAAAAGGCCCATTCTTGTTTCTTGTTGTGATTAGTTTTCATGCAAGATTTTTACCAGGATTTGCTGATTGAACCAAGAAATTACGGCCATGTCAATACCATATTAAATATATTCACTATTGAGATGCCTGAATAGTATAGATGAAAGATATTAGCTCCTCTTTCCAATGATTTCTTGCTCAGGTATTTTTAAATATGCATGTTCAAAATAAAATTGACAACAAATAAACACTTTACTGGTCTTATTTATTCAGTTTTAGAATAATCCACCAATGAATCTCTGTAAGGGTTGCATATGTCTCAGTGGGAGTTCACAGACTTGAAATAGATCACAGAGAATTTTATAATAAGATGACCAATTAAAACAAGAAGCTTTTCTTGGGGATTTATTTCACTCTGCTTTATTATTTTTCTGTGCTGATTTGTTCATAGCTGATTGATGTTTCTGTGAGAAAAGTATAATGGGACACATCTTTTGAAGACACTTTTATTGCACAGGCAGCACAGTGGGAATAATTATACAGTCATAAAAAAATACCAAAATATCTTCCCATGTCAAAGGACACTTTCTGTGAGTGCCAGTTAGAAGAACCTGTCATGACTTCAAGATCTGGTTCTTCAGTTCGTAGGGAGACAGCACAACAGATCATAATGTGACAGTCCCCTGGGGGGCCAAAATGAGTTAAGGGCTTTCACTCTCCTTGCAGTAGCAAAACAGACTGTTTTAAATGTTGTTAAGGCCATAACCCTGACACAAAACTTCATTTTCCCTGTCTTGACCATAATTCTGGAGCAGAACAACCCAGTCCAATCTGTGGAAAAGGCCAGTTCAAGCAAAGAAAGAAATTCAAAAGATTTTTTAAGTTGTGAAACCCAGTCTAGAAGACAGTTTGAGTCAAATTGGTTCTTAATTACCAAGTATCACTCGGGGCACTTTCAATTACATGTGGAAATAAAAACAGAATTAAACTTTTAGTAACTAAGCAGGTCATAAGGAAAGATTTGTCTTAAAATGACATCTCAGAATCCCAAATAACTGATGTCAGTAAAATTCAGGTGTATATAACGCATCAAGTTCGTAACACTTCGGGCAAATAACATGGGAAACCTCATTATAACTAACTTCTTCAGGTGGTAAAGGTCATGTTGTAAGGTCATGTTGTAAGTCACTCTACAGCTTTTTTGAAACCAGTAAAATGTCTTTTGTAGAAAGACTGTGTTAAAACTGCTAATCAATCTTTTCTATATGATCCTTGAGGATTTTAACACACGGATACACATGAATGTAAGGGAAAAATTAGTCTGAAGAAAACCAATGCTGAAGAAATGAAATGAAAATACAGTAAAAATCATTAATCTTATTTAAAACACTGTGCACTTGGATGAAGTGCCTGACTGAATTAGCATGTTTAGCTAAAATATATATCCTGTCTCTGGTGCTGCAGGATTCTCACCTGAAATAGTTCCTTAAATTTAAATAACATTTAAATGTTATTAAAAGCTTTAATTTTGATGAATTAGGTATTAATTTCTAGCACTTTGTACTGCAGATAGTGCATTTCTTACTCTGGAGAGACAAAATCATGATTTCTTTCTGTTACATTGCTTTGTTGGATTATAGCTCTTTTATATGTCTCATCTCACAATGATTATAATGGACTTCCAGTCTAAGAAATAATAGTTTTGAATGTTACTTAATATATTGCTTTTGCCATTTTAGTCCCTTTTTCAATGTTACATTGTGGTGATACAGAATTTTTCTCTTTCTCTGAATCCACACAGGGAGCCCCAAGTGATCTCCTGGCCTGGGGGGGCCATGGACACCACATTTCTGGCAATGACTATGGGGTGCTGGTGTGACTCCACTGTAACCCCACACAACCTTATTTTGCTTGACCTTGGGAGCTGTTGCCCAGAGGGACATTGGATGAGTGTAACACCAAAGAAAAGGATTAGAAGCCGAAAGGATTTTGTCTATGACAGTTGTAAATGTATTAGTGAGTCTTCTTTCTATTACTCTGGGCAGTTTGCATTAGTATTGTTTGTTAAAATCTGTTAAGAATGTAGCCTCCTCCTCCAGCTGTTCCTCCTTCCACATACCCTTGCATTGTAATTGAATTAGCAACAACTATTTGTTGTATCTTGATTAGACTGCTAAGATTGTAAGAAGGCAGTGTGTCCTTTTTTGCCCCAAACAATCTTTTGACTAACACTTGGGTCTACAGATATATATAGAAATCAGTGATAAGAACAGACTTTAAGTTCAACAGGAAATGTGGGGTGGGATCAGGTACAGAAGCAGACATGTACACTCAGACATTTACATAACGTATAATGTCTAAGGACAAGCTTGAACATAAATGCCCAGTGGCATTTGAGATTGTCCTGGTTTCGGCTGGGATAGAGTTAAATTTCTTCCTAGTGCTGTGTTTTGGATTTAGTATGAGAAGAACGTTGATAACACACTGATGTTTTCAGTTGTTGCTAAGTACCTTGTCAAGGACAACTATCCTCTGCTACCAAGCTAGACTGGGAGGAAGCACAGCCAGGACAGCTGGCCCAGCTGGCCAACGGGGTATTCCATACCATGTGATGTCATGCTTAGTAGATGAATGGTAGGCATGTTCCAGGAAGTAGTGATTGCTACTTGGTTATCGGTCAGCACGGGTGGTGAGCAATTGCGTTGTGCATCACTCATTTTGTATATTCTATTATTATTATTATTATTTTCTTTTTTCTCTTCTATTAAACTATCCTTATCGCAACCCATGAGTTTTTTTCACTCTCACCCTTCTGATTCTCTCCCCGCCCCACTGGGGGGGCGGGAGTGAGCGAGTGGCTGCATGATATTTGGCTGCCTGCCAGGTTAAACCACAATGGAGATGCCCTGGCATACATATATGCTTTGACCTTCATCTGGCATTACAGGAAGCATGAGTGTTTCCAAAATCTTGTGTCATCTATGCCATAGATCTCTTTGTGCCTGACCATGTAATAGAAGTCACTGTTTGGGCAACAGAATCAAGTTCAAGGTTTGCACTGGCTGTAACAGGAGCTTAGATATCCTGCTCACACGTAGACACCTACATGTAGATGTGCACGGACTACATAATTTCAGTAATTTCTAAGATTTTACACGGCACTATGCGTTGGCCTTATCTTAGAATTGCACCAACTGCAGACGATACAAATTCACGTAACATTAAACCCCATAGTTTTTAATTAATCTTTTGCTTCCTTCAGCCAGATTACTTTTGGGTGAATATTTCTACCTGTATACAGCTTTGAAGATAATGAGTCCCAAGCTATCAGATAGAAGTTTAAATATAAAGTGAGCAGATAGAGGTTTAAAAGTAAAGTGTTGTGATTAACTCTAAACCTGACCATCATGCAGGAGTCTGAAAGACATGTAATTGCTCTAGGGTTCTGAAGGATCTACAGAAGCAGCAGCTGAGGTCAAGGTGGTTCACAAGATCTACCATCCTGAAAGGTCTAGATGTTCATATGGAGAAACAGTGAAAGAAAATACATCAGCTGATGTCACCGCTTCTGAAATACATGTTGAGTAAGTCAGCTTTATGGGAAGCCAAACCACCCAGCCCTCACATATAGGCTTTGGTTAACTTAGAAATTTAGTGGTAAATAGCAAAAGCAAGATTCAGATGAACTGGAACTTCTTGCTCTAGAAATCCTGAAAAACTTTCACAGAATTGAACAACACTCCTAAAATCCTATATTTTATCTAGCATGTTTAAATTTTGAATAAAATGAAGTTTTTAAGACAAAATGTTTGTAATGCGGTTACCTATATGTAGCGGTGAGGAATATAACCAAAAGGTGGCAGTACTGTATCCAGTGAAATACTGGGTCTGTATTAGATTATTATTGGGAATCTTACATACATTTTTATATACCCATTGTTATTTAAATATGTTTATGTGTGTTTATACTGTCTCGTTGTTTGTGATCATGTATGAAGAACACGAAGCAGAAATTCCATTTTTTCATGTTACTTAAGTGACTTTCCACTTGCATTAAATCTTTTATACTCACAGTCCAAAGGCAGAAAGATGATATATATCATGAGAAAGTGGAATAAATGGGAAAAAGTTAAATACAAATTTTCTTCAGGAAAATGAAGTGAAACTGGATGACTGAAATTCTCCATATCTCAGAAGATTTAGCAATTCTGAAGGGAAACATTGTCCTAAGAAAATTATTTAGACTTGGAATAGTCATTCCATGTTTTTTTGTTTTGCTTTGTTTTGTTTTTTTTAACATGTCTTTTAATAAATCCAACTGAACTTCAGAATTTACAACACATATCTTTATTCTTTTGCAGTAAAAAGGAAATATTAGTTTCTGGCAAGATTGTTGAGCTAAAATAAATTAATAAAGTTAACTACAGTTATTACATATGACCCTTCTGGATCAAAATAAAAGATTTTTTAAATCTTTAAATTAAAAAATGTTACTACATTGCATTTTTATTATGCAGAAATATTTATTTACAACCTGAATTTTCAAGAAATAGAAGTATCAAAAAATTGCAAAATATGAACTTAAAAAAAATAAAGATTAACAAGAACCAAAAAGGACAGGTTGAACAACACAGCTTCCTAAAGTCTCAGAATGAAATTCCTGTAGCATTCCCCTGGGATTAGAGCTAAACATGTTTCCCTACGTTTCTCTTTCACAAATGTTTCTAAAAAAAAAAGAATGATTCTCAAAGGTTTTCAGTGAGATAAATTACACAGAATAAAATAAAGCATTTGAAAGGATACTCTCAACTACCTAACATTTAGTTTTGTGTAATTTCTTTAAAATTTTCCATTGTTTTCAAAACTCCTCAGAAGTCAAGATCTCTTGCTCTATTTGTACCTTTTATCTTTCTTATTGTATACAAGTATTTATTTTTCCTCTTTCTCAGTAGGTATTTCACACTGCTATTTAACAGCTCCCTAGTTAGATAATTCCCGGGTCTTGGTAGCCCAGCTAGCCTGTGTCTACGCTACATAAATGTGAATTCACTCCACTCCTTTGAAGTCAGTAAGCATTTTCCCTCTGAAGTATATTCTTGGTTCTGCAAATGGTCTACCCCAGGGGCAGCTCCCATTGTGAAATATGGATGGGTCTTAGCTGGGACTTGGCCCCATCCAACCTTCTCAGCTGGAAAGTCGTGCACGGTTATAGCAGACTTTGAACCCCCAAATGCTCCCATATGTTGTCACATTGCTCTTTTCAAGTTAGAGAAACGCCACTCTGGTGACACAAACCTATTATTTCAGATACCATGAAATAGGAAAACAAGCATATTTCTGGAGCCACGGAGGACTCAAAGAGACTCAGGGTCAAGTGCTATGGACACGGCCAGGCTGCTCGAGAAGGGGTTAAGTGTGAGCAGTCTGCCGACCAGCATTCGGATGCACAGGCTGGCCTCCAGGTCAGTGATCAGCTCCCAGTATATATATATAAACTCTATATAACATAAACTCTTAAGTTAGCAAAATATCCAAAGTATGCCAGAAACACACTTGTGTTTTCGGTTCCCATTTTCTCCCCCTGCACAAACAGAGAGTATTTTTCTATGATACTTTTTGAAATCAGGCAAGTGAAAAAATACAGGAAACAATGAGCAGGGTCAAGGACTTTTACAGAACCCCAGAGGACAATTAGCAAAGGTTAATGATTTAGGAGACCCGGAACCAAAGGGAAGAGGTTCAAACCAAATTACCTTCTAAGAAAATAATTATGTCTAAGTAAGCTAGAAATCCAATATTTCTCACCACATGAGTAAAAATCAGGCTGACAGACACTGACCTTCTTTTTTTTTTTTTTTTTTAAGGGGGAAAAAAAGAAAGACTTTAACTATGTTGCCTCTTCTGGTCATCAGATATCAGAGGAGTAAGAAGCAACTTCAGTTCTCCCACATCTCTGCAAGTAGTGACAGAAAGAGGAGGGCTGTTTGAAGTACTTTTTTGGCTTTCCTTGATTTAAAGTTTTATGAGTAGCAGAGGAGGATACTGAAAGTTTCAGATGGCTTTTAAAGGACAGGTGGAATTTAACCTGACCTACTGTAGAAGACAACTCACAGGAAAAAGGAACTGAGAGAAGACAAAACCACAGGTAGGGGAGCAGAGATAAAAGATGGATTCACAAAAGCTAATTTTATCCTGTTGAAGCTGATTTTGTAGAACGGTCTCCATAGTGTTTGGAAAGAGGCTGATTGAGAGGTAATGTAAAAGCATATGAAGCTAGGCTTTTGTTCTGAACTACCTTTTGGAGTTGCCTGTCTCTTGCAAATGACTATAACGGGATACAAGGGAAATTAGTGCTTTTGGGCTGAAGCTCACAATTTGAGTGAAATGAAGTTTACTGAGTAGAAGAGGAAGAAAACAATTAAAATTTTAGACAACATTTAAAAACCAGGTGGAAATAAACCGGATCTAAAACTGTTTTCTTGCTCTTAAAAGCAAAACCATACAGAACAAAATAACTTTGCCAGAATTTTAAAGACATTGAGAGTGCTGAGAAATCCTGAGCATATTATTTTTTCAGAATACATTCTTTTTCACCCATATAAAATAAAATGAAAAAAAAAATAGTAATAAATAGTAATAAGTAGTAATAAATTGAAAAAAGATGAAAAAAAAAGAAAATATTTATCCTATATTGCATGTGACAATTATGTCTTCTGCCACTGTAGGACTAGTATCAGCGTTTCCCTGAAGCTTCACAATTCTTTTGCTAACACTATGAATTTTCTTTGAAAAGGATCACACCATTCCAAAAACAGGTGCATAATATACAGAAATGAAGTGTATAGTGTATATCTACCTGTCTCGATATACTCTTCATTAAAGGTCACATAAAGTTCTCTGTGCTTCCTTATGTGTACAATCATGAGACTATCTATCAGATCAGTGGCATTTTTACTTTTAACTGTGATAAAACTCAATTCTTTTAAATTGATTGATGACTGTCAAGCAAGCTCAGGCAACAGAGGAGCAAATTTACTTAATCTCAGAATCTGTGTGTGTGTGTGTGACTGCAAGTGTGTTTATATATATGCATTTTTAAATATGTATATGTTTATATGTTTATTTGTACATATACTCACACACAATTATTGATCTGCTTTGATGAATTTCGTTAAGCTTCCTCCTTAATATCTGTAGGTACTATTAATTTTAAAATGCAATATAAAAGGAACACACAAAACCTCCCTATCTTTCATTCTCCCTTGAGCCACTAAACCACCCACACAAATAAACAAACAACTCTTCACACTGAACCCTGCCTACCAGGACCTGGAGATGCTAGAAAACGGTCACCTTCTGTCTGCTATTTTTTGTGGAGGACTTAAAAACATCTCAAAATTTCAGTGTTGATGTGTTTGGCAGAGGAAGTAATTGTTACAACACTGCAAAGTAAGCAAAAATCAAACAAATAATAAATACATATTTACATAATATTTTTGATTGAAAATTCTCTACAAGCCCTACTTAATGTTTAAATGGGTTAATTTATTCACTGGTCTTATTAGCCCACTTATAACCATTTGGTCTATTAAATGGAAAATCTGTTTTTTCAGGATCCTAGTAACTGTTTATTATTATGGGTATTTACTCGGTGCTTCTAAATAAGATTGTGACTTGTAAAATTTAAATTGTGGCATTCAGTAGTTGAACATATTTAAACAAAAAAGGGAATAAGCTATTCTTATACCCATGAGCAAGATTATTTATTTATTTATTTATTTATTTATTTATTTATTTATTTGAATTTGAAGAGATATTCAAAGATCAGTTAACACCAGAAAAATATACCTTTTCAATCTTGGACCATAATTTTTTATTTGCAAACATAGCAATAATTTTTAAATATGGTAAAAATAAGATGCTGTATCTTAACTGCATAACATAGCAATTTATACATGACTGAAGATATTTTAAAGGGTTGTTTTTCTTCACCTATGTCCACAAACTAAACTAACCTAAACTTATTGCTTTATACTAGGCAATATCTTTACTAGGTAAAGGTAATTTATGGAATTTGTGAAAGCTATTTCATAACTCTTTTTCTAGAAATTCAAAATTAAATATGCACTTTTAGCTTGTATACAATTTCCTTTGCATACTGATGTGTTCTCAACTGTAACAGTGTGGCTTATCTTGAAAAATAAATGTAATACAAGCTTGAAAGAGGAAAAAGAGAATGATCATCTCTATCATTCCAAAGATGATCAGCTTATGGGAATATATCCATTTCAGCTGGCTTGATTACAGATGGGAAGCGGTTTGGTTTTCTTGACAACAGCTCACTTTTTTGTTTTCATGTCCATGATCTTAAAACTAGAGAAAAAGGTGTGGTTTTCTATTGAGGAAAAATAATTAACAGACCTTTTATTTCTTTAAATATGTTTACAAGAGTCTTAAGAAATTAGGACTGAGGTTTTCAAAGTTATTTTTTTTAATATTCACTGCTGAAGAAGACCTTAATGCATAGTGAGCGTACTGTAAAAAAAAACAACAAAACAAAGCAAGAAACAAACACCAACTCTCTTTTCTTATGCAACCTCCCCCAGAATAGTAAACCTGGAAAATTTTCAGTCTGGAAAATTATTTTCATCCCAGATTTCTTATTAAGGTTTTTATTTTCAAAACTTATTAAAATTGAGTCTTACAGCACTTCTCTAAAGACAAATTTAACTTTTGAAATGTGTCCTGGTTTTGGCTGGGATAGGGTTAAATTTCTTCCTAGTGCTGTGTTTTGGATTTAGTATGAGGAGAATGTTGATAACACACTGATGTTTTCAGTTGTTGCTAAGTGCCCTCCTAGTCCAAGCACAGCTCCCGTGCCTACTGACTGAGCTAGGTACACAAGGTGGGAGGGAACTTAATCAGGACAGCCAGCCCAGCTGGCTTGTGACGTCATGCTCAGTATATGAAGGGTAGGCATGATCAGGAAGTACCGATCGCTACTTGGTTATCGGTCAGCGCGGGTGGTGAGCAATTGCATTGTGTATCACTCATTTTGTATATTCTATCATTATTATTATTATTATTTTCCCTCTTCTGTTCTATTAAACTGTCTTTATCTCAACCCACGAGTTTTTCTCACTCCTACCCTTCTGATTCTCTCGCCGTCCCACTGGGGGGGCGGGGGGAGTGAGTGAGCGGCTGTGTGGTATTTGGCTGCCTGCCAGATTAAACCACGACAGTCCTTTTTGGCGCCCAACGTGGGACTTGAAGGGTTGAGATAACGATAGATCTGACCAAAGTGTGTTAAGGCAAAATTGTTATAAGCATCCATTATATTGATTGGTCACAATGTTGATGTATTGGCTGTCAAAGTTGTGGGGCTGGCTCTCAATGTTGGGTCATGTAATACCCTTGCTTACAGTATATGTTCCCTTTTGTGCTGTTTATCATTATTCGGAACTGGGCCAAGATTATCATTTCGCTGCTGTATTATGAGGTGATAAAATCATTGGTCGTAAGTCTAATCTGGTATCTGTACTCGGCACTGCCGTCATTTCTGTACATCGGGAACCACCTCTTAGAAATTATTGGCAATTACACTTTTTTCTCCTCGGATAATGAATTTAAGGGGGAGACGGGATGGGACCTCTATCCCACTTGTTCATCTTCCCTTCCATATCGCCAGGAACTCCTTTTTCTTCTATCCTCTTCACAAAGATGTCCACAATATTCCCTGAGAATTTTGAAAATCCTTGGGATGTTCAAACAAGCATGTTCATATTGCTACTATGTCTCCTGAATGTGGTTCAGGCCTTGTTTAGGGTTAAACAACTATTCAGGAATACTGTCCAGAGATCAACCCTCAGGAACAAGAAAAGAGGGATGGCAAGCAGCGGTGCCTCATCAGGGCGGGCGGAGCGGCGAGTCTTGGGTCGGCTACAGACATGGTGGCTACTCAAAATCCCACAACAGGCACTGCGGCTACTCCAACCCCCATGACAACCCCTGTGGCTACTCAAACCCCAGCAACAGTCACCGTAGCTTCTCCAACCCCTGCGACAGGCACTGCAGTCACTCAAGCTCCGGCAACAGTCACTACAGTTACTTCAACCCCCATGACAAGCACTACAGCTACCCAAACCCCAGCAATAGGCACTACAGCTGAACCAGAGGACCAACCGTCGCTGGTATCCGTTGCCCCTGTACAGAAGAGGAAATCTTGGAAGCGGAGGTCAGGTCGTTTAGAAAGGGATGGTGGAAGAGCAGGGCCATCACGAGGAGAGGAGGAGGAAGAGGAAGAACTCATAAATGAGACGGAAACCACCCGATCCCTATCCCTGAGTGAGCTGCGAGATATGCGGAAAGATTTCAGCCATCGTCCAGGCGAGCATATTGTTACCTGGCTGCTCCGATGCTGGGATAATGGGGCCAGTAGCCTGGAATTAGAGGGGAAAGAAGCCAAACAGCTGGGATCCCTTGCTAGGGAAGGAGGCATTGACAAAGCAATCGGAAAAGGGACACAGGTCCTCAGCCGCTGGAGGCGACTGCTGTCAGGCGTGAAGGAAAGGTATCCATTCAAGGAAGATGTTATATATCGTCCAAGCAAATGGACAACTATGGAGAGAGGTATCCAGTACCTGAGAGAACTAGGTGTGCTGGAGGTAGTTTATAGTGACCTGGACGATGACCAAACACCCAAAGATCCAGATGACGTCCAGTGCACGCAACCCATGTGGCGGAAATTACTACGGAGCGCACCAGCGTCATACGCCAATGCGTTGGCAGTACTGTGCTGGAAAGAAGAAGAAGCACCAAAGGTAGATGAGTTGGTTAGCAATCTCCGGGAATATGAAGAAACTATCTCCTCCTCCCTTGTCTCAGCTGTGGAGAAACTGTCTTGGGAGGTCCAGCAACTAAAAGACAATAGGTCCTATTCTCCACCTGTATGGACCAGTATCTCAGCCATTAAGGGTCAGCGTTCTTCTGCTCAAGAGAGAGGATATCGAAAGTACACACCACGGGGCACCCTGTGGTTTTACCTGTGTGACCACGGAGAGGACATGAGGCAGTGGGATGGAAAACCTACCTTGACCCTAGAGACACGTGTACGTGAGTTGCAAGAAAAAAAATCACACAAGGGGGTTCTCTCAGGAAAAATGCTGCTCCAGTTGTCAGGAAAAACCTGTCTCACGACGGTCCAGTTTCCAGTGAACAGTTCCTCAGACAGAGTAGAAGGGCTGATCTTACTTTGGATTGTAATGAAGGAATTCTTGACTCATGTTTGCAAGAAGTGAGAAACAGATATTATGACCAGGACTAGAGGGGCCCTGCCTCCAGCCAGGTGGAGGAAAGGGACAACCGGGTTTACTGGACTGTGTGGATTCGATGACCTGGCACATCAGAGCCACAGGAGTATAAGGCTCTCGTAGACACTGGTGCACAGTGTACCCTGATGCCATCAAACTATAAAGGGGCAGAACCCATCTGTATTTCTGGAGTGACAGGGGGATCCCAAGAGTTAACTGTATTGGAGGCCGAAGTGAGCCTGACTGGGAATGAGTGGCAGAAGCACCCCATTGTGACTGGCCCAGAGGCTCCGTGCATCCTTGGCATAGACTACCTCAGGAGAGGGTATTTCAAGGACCCAAAAGGGTACCGGTGGGCTTTTGGTATAGCTGCCTTGGAGACAGAGGAAATTAAACAGCTGTCCACCTTGCCTGGTCTCTCGGAGGACTCTTCTGTTGTGCGGTTGTTGAGAGTTGAAGAACAACAGGTACCAATCGCTACCACAACAGTGCACCAGAGACAATACCGCACAAACCGAGATTCCCTGATCCCTATCCATGAGCTGATTCGTCAACTGGAGAGCCAAGGAGTGATCAGCAAGACTCGCTCACCCTTTAACAGTCCCATATGGCCAGTGCGAAAGTCTAATGGAGAGTGGAGACTAACAGTAGACTACCGTGGCCTGAACGAAGTCACGCCGCCACTGAGTGCTGCCGTGCCGGACATGCTAGAGCTTCAATACGAACTGGAGTCAAAGGCAGCCAAGTGGTACGCCACAATTGACATTGCTAATGCCTTCTTCTCAATCCCTTTGGCGGCAGAGTGCAGGCCACAGTTTGCTTTCACTTGGAGGGGCGTCCAGTACACCTGGAACCAACTGCCCCAGGGGTGGAAACACAGCCCTACCATTTGCCATGGACTAATCCACACCGCACTGGAACAGGGTGAGGCTCCAGAGCACCTGCAATACATTGATGACATCATTGTGTGGGGCAACACAGCAGAAGAATTTTTCGAGAAAGGGGAGAGAATAATTCAAATCCTTCTGAAGGCCGGTTTTGCCATAAACCAAAGTAAGGTCAAGGGACCTGCACAGGAGAGCTAGTTTTTAGGAATAAAATGGCAAGACGGATGTCGTCAGATCCCAATGGATGTGATCAACAAAATAACAGCCATGTCCCCACCAACTAGCAAAAGGGAAACACAAGCTTTCTTAGGCGTTGTGGGCTTTTGGAGAATGCATATTCCAGATTACAGCCTGATTGTAAGCCCCCTCTATCAAGTGACTCGGAAGAAGAACGATTTCAAATGGGGCCCTGAGCAACAACAAGCCTTTGAATAAATTAAACAGGAGATAGTTCATGCAGTAGCCCTTGGGCCAGTCCAGGCAGGACAAGATGTAAAGAATGTGCTCTACACCGCAGCCGGGGAGAATGGCCCTACCTGGAGCCTCTGGCAGAAAGCACCAGGGGAGACTCGAGGTCGACCCTTAGGGTTCTGGAGTCGGGGATACAGAGGATCCGAGGCCCGTTACACTCCAACTGAGAAGGAGATATTGGCAGCATATGAAGGGATTCGAGCTGCTTGGGAAGTGGTTGGTACTGAAGCACAGCTCCTCCTGGCACCCCGACTGCCAGTGCTGGGCTGGATGTTCAAAGGGAGGGTCCCCTCTACACATCATGCAACTGATGCTACGTGGAGTAAGTGGGTCGCGCTGATCACACAACAGGCCCAAATGGGAAATCCCAGTCGCCCAGGAATCTTGGAGGTGATCACGAACTGGCCAGAAGGCAAAGATTTTGGAATATCCCCAGAGAAGGAGGTGATATGTGCTGAAGAGGCCCCACTGTATAATAAACTACCAGAAAATGAGAAGCAATATGCCCTGTTCACTGATGGGTCCTGTCGCCTTGTGGGAAAGCATCGGAGGTGGAAAGCTGCTGTATGGAGTCCTATACGCCAAGTTGCAGAAACTGCTGAAGGAGAAGGTAAATCGAGTCAGTTTGCAGAGGTGAAAGCCATCCAGCTGGCCTTGGACATTGCTGAACGAGAAAAATGGCCAGTACTTTATCTCTATACTGACTCATGGATGGTGGCAAATGCCCTGTGGGGGTGACTGCAGCAGTGGAAGCAGAACAACTGGCAGCGCAGAGGTAAACCCATCTGGGCTGCCGCGTTGTGGCAAGATATTGCTGCCTGAGTAGAGAACCTGGTTGTAAAAGTACGTCACGTAGATGCTCACGTACCCAAGAGTCGGGCCACTGAGGAACATCAAAACAACCAGCAGGTGGACCAGGCTGCTAAGATTGAAGTGGCTCAGGTGGATCTGGACTGGCAACATAAGGGTGAATTATTTATAGCTCGGTGGGCCCATGATGCCTCAGGCCATCAAGGAAGAGATGCAACATACAGATGGGCTCGTGATCGAGGGGTAGACTTAACCATGGACGCTATTGCACAGGTTATCCATGAATGTGAAACGTGCGCTGCAATCAAACAAGCCAGGCGAGTAAGGCCTCTTTGGTATGGAGAACGATGGTTGAAATATAAATATGGGGAGGCCTGGCAGATTGATTATATCACACTCCCACAAACCCGGCACGGCAAGCGCTATGTGCTCACCATGGTGGAAGCAACCATCAGATGGCTAGAAACATACCCTGTGCCCCATGCCACCGCTCGGAACACCATCCTGGGCCTTGAAAAGCAAGTCCTATGGCGACATAGCACCCCAGAAAGAACTGAGTCAGACAACGGGACTCATTTCCGAAACACCCTCATAGACACCTGGGCCAAAGACCATGGCATTGAGTGAGTCTATCACATCCCCTACCATACATCAGCCTCCAGGAAAATCGAACAATACAACTGGCTGCTAAAGACAACACTGAGGGCAATGGGCAGTGGGACATTCAAGCATTGGGATACACATTTAGCAAAAGCCACCTGGTTAGTCAATACGAGGGGGTCTGTTAATCGAGCTGGCCCTGCCCAATCAAGACTCTTACGTACTGTAGATGGAGATAAAGTCCCTGTCGCGCACATAAGAAATATGCTGGGGAAGACAGTCTGGGTTACTCCTGCCTCTGGCAAGGGAAAACCCATCCATGGGATTGCTTTTGCTCAAGGACCTGGGTGCACTTGGTGGGTGATGCGAAAGGATGGGCAAGTCCGGTGTGTACCTCAAGGGGATTGGATTTTGAGTGAAAATAGCCATGAACTGAATTTTATGATGTCAATTGTTATATGATATTGTATATCATTATTTCTATGGTTGCTATCAATGGTATAGCAGTGAAAATCACCCAGATTAATGAAGAATGAACTAACTCCGGTGAAACCGAGCAAAGTGCAACGATGATAGAACTGGACGAGCACAGCAGTACCGAAATGAGAACTGGCTTCAGGATGCAACCGCCCAACACCACACACCATCTCTTCGGCCCTGAAAGACTGTTATGACAGATGGAGCCCAAAGTTGTGGACTAAAAGAACTCAATGGACATTTGTATATATTTATGTATATATATGTATGTATATGTATTATATGTATATATGTATGTATATGTATTATATATGTGCATATATATATATAAAAGATAGTGGTGATTAATTGAAATGTATCGAAAAATGTGAGACCTAAGCATAACGTAAATGGTATGGAATAAGGGGTGGATACTGTCCTGGTTTCGGCTGGGATAGGGTTAAATTTCTTCCTAGTGCTGTGTTTTGGATTTAGTATGAGGAGAATGTTGATAACACACTGATGTTTTCAGTTGTTGCTAAGTGCCCTCCTAGTCCAAGGACAGCTCCTGTGCCTACTGACTGAGCTAGGTACACAAGGTGGGAGGGAACCTAATCAGGACAGCCAGCCCAGCTGTCTAATGGGGTATTCCATACCATGTGACGTCATGCTCAGTATATGAAGGGTAGGCGTGATCCAGGAAGTACCGATCGCTACTTGGTTATCGGTCAGCGCTGGTGGTGAGCAATTGCATTGTATATCACTCATTTTGTATATTCTATCATTATTATTATTATTATTTTCCCTCTTCTGTTCTATTAAACTGTCTTTATCTCAACCCACGAGTGTTTCTCACTCCTACCCTTCCGATTCTCTCCCCGTCCCACTGGGGGGGCGGGGGGAGTGAGCGAGCGACTGCGTGGTATTTGGCTGCCTGCCAGATTAAACCACGACAAAATATTATATACAGATTTAAATGTGAAAATCTGTAGTCTATAAACTTACAGAAATAATACTCTAAAAATTTCATCTAAATTAGAATCTATTAAAAGTCTAGGTGAAACTACTTAAGAGAAATTATGATCTTGCTACTAGATACTGCTAATTTTGATATATTCTTGGTTGTTGTAGTGCAATACAAATTCTACCCTCATGGCATTGTCTGTTTATAGTTTTGACTTAGATAGCTTTAGTTCATTTCAAGAATAGATTCTTTGATGTAAGCTTCTATTTGGTATTTTGTTTTTTCCTGGTTTAGGTGTCCCAGTGCTTGTCATTCTGGCTATGATAGATCCTCACTTAGGATTCTAATTCCCTCTCATTTTATTCACACACAGCTACTTCAAGAAGATGCACAGTCCCAGAGCACAGAAACGTCACTTTTAGTTTTGCAGTAGTGCCCCCCAGCCTTCCCTTTGTAGCCCCAACCGTAATGCTCTAACATGGAAAGACTTCTGCCATGAGGCGAAATCTCCACTTGTAGCAAGTGAGAGCCAGCAACTCATGATGGAGTCAAGTCTACTGAAATTCATTGCAAACTGAGAGTCTACAAAGAGTAGACATAAACTCCAGACCAAGAAATATTTACCAAAAGGTGAAGAATAGAATATGAAGCACTGATCGAGATGGCAAGCAGAAAGAATGAATCAGAGTATTTATGAGATCTTTTTTTAATTTTTTTTTTCTTTTTATGGAGGGATGCATATTTTTGTCGTCATATCAGCTCAAATCAGCTGACCTGTAACTGATAAGAAAAATGGATTGCAGTCTATGTGTGACAGATATTCAAGAGAGTGTTTTAATCACCATTCCAAGCAGTAGTAAAATGTGCAGTTGGACCATATATATTTGACTAATGTCCTGGAGCATTGGTGATGTAGAAACAAATGGATAACTTGGTTTTATCACATTTCAGATCAGAGACTGAAAAATCTTTGTCCAGCGAGATATCACAAGATTATTCCAGCATAAAGCTAACATCAGGCTCAGCTCTGGGGAGCAAAGGGAAGAGAAAATTCAATGCATACTAAGCCCTTACTCTTGCAGTCTGATTTGAAGGCTCTTTGACAAGCTGTTGCCATGCAGTTACGGGGCCATTCAGGGATACATCTCTAGCTACACTAACCATCAAAGACTTTGCCAGCACCATTCCTTTTGAAGTTAGTTTTCAAAATGGACAACATTTTTCATTAATGATATGGGGAGATTTAGAAAAAAAGGTATTTCCTGACTTATTTCTTGTTTCCAAGAGCCCTAATTTTTAACCACTTGGAAGTGGAATCTTCTGAAGTAAATCATCACCTACAAGTATCAGGCTCTAATTTCAAGGACTTTGCTAACATCTGTTTTCTACAGTATCAGATATAAAAAAAATGACACTTTTTTGACAGAAATGAATAGTTACTTCTCTGTGTGCCCTCTTACACTGTTGAATAATACATAGGATCAAAGTCTTGGGGGTATTATGGAATGTAAAAAGGATATGTTGATTATTAAGTATTATCAATATACAGTATATCACAGGGTGGAAGATATGAGGGGCAACTGGAGATAGATTAAAGAGAATCAGCCAAAAATCAAACCTACTCATTCAGAATGTCCTGCTGTTAAAATAATGAAAGAGGATGATTTTCATCCAAACATGCTGAAAATTACAAGCCATAAAACAGATAAAAAGCTAATATATATTGAGGAGAAGTCGTTTCTGTTTTATTACTTTTAACATTTTTTAAGGTTTCAAAACTTGTAGATGTTGTAGCAGGAGTGAGTGAAATGAGGAAGTAAGAATTTAAATGAAGAAACAATAATATCTTTATAAACCATGGCTGGAAAATAGTGCAAAAGGGACAGGAATGCAAGTGGAAATAGTAAGATATTTGTGATGTCAGGATCTGTGGACTGAACTTGTTATATTTGCTATATTCTTCATAGATTTATACTGATATTTTTTAAGATGTTAACATGAATGCAAATATATTTGGGACAGGGGAAAGAATTCCATCCAGGAAACCCCGAAAAATTTTAAGTAGGAATATTAATGCTGCCTGAAGTATTTATATGTTCTGACACAAAGGGAAAATACATGCTTTAAGAACTTGAGAACTATGCTTTTTATCCTCTTTTTTTTTTCTCGTTACAGTTCATAGCTGCCTCTTCTTCTTGCTCCTGATAAGATTGTCACGAAGCTGGCTAAGCAGAGTCTTCAGTTTCAATTATGCATACAACCTTGGAGAAGTTAGAAGACATTTTATCACCTGTAAAGATAGGTATCAATTATGTATATGTGAGCCAGATTTTCTAGGAAGTTAGAATGACAGAACGTAATGGAAATACTGTGTTCAAACCTTTTCCTCATCCTCTCTCCCCCGAGCATTTTCTAGCAGATATAAATTATCATTGGTTTTGATCACTAATTTAGTTGTTACACTGGTACAAATAAATGGTTTGTATATTTCTTGCAAAAAAAAATCATTTTCTTTTATTATTTTAAACTTCTAAATAGATTTCTTGAATTCTAACCAGAATGAATAAAGGCTAATATTTTACTTAGGTTTCACAATAGTGTAATTCTCAAAGTTAATGGAATTACTTGTGTGTAACTGGAGAAAAATGCAGAGAAAAGCAGGCCCATTTTTGAAGCCTTTTCCCCCTCAGATAGTTGCTGTTTATCAAACAGAAAATCAGCTCACTCTATTACTGTGATAAAAATAAAGTCACAAAATTAATTATGGCTATTTGAGTGAAAGTTTGCTGACAGTATCTAAACACACAGCAGACTGAACTAGATTTTTCAAAAGGAAGATAAAATAATGTTTTAGTCAACAGATTTGGGGTGCTTTGTTGCTATGTTAGGCCTCATTGTTTTGAAAAGAAATTTCTTCAGCCCTAGAATCCAAGGCTTCTTTTAGAAGTACACTAGCATTACTTATTTAAGCTCAATGAAGTTTTGGTGGGTGAGCTATTCACTGAAACATGCAGTGTTGGTCAGCCAGAAGTGTTCCAGAATTTGGATTGTGAAAGGTCAGAAAGCAGTTGCTAGTAGAAATGAAAGATTAAAAGAAAAGAAATGTTACATTTTGATTTTCATATAAAACAATTTTCATTAGAGAATTAGCTACATTAATAATTTTTTTTATTTTAAAATGAGCAAAACACTTTGATTAACCCTCAAAAGAGACTTTGTTTTTAGCTGGATGACCAAACTCTAATTGTTACCATTGTTCTAATTCTGGATATTTTTGTCATTGCTTTAAATATTCTAGTTTCGGTAGTAGCCTGAGGTAGGAAGTTCCATCATCTAAAATTATTCATTTCCTGAAAAATTGTTTTTCTTTAGCATTTTAATTTTACTCAATGACCCTTTTGCTCTTATGTAAGTTAAAGAAAGCTGCCCCATCACTATAGCATAGTAAAATCAAACTGAAAAATATAATTAATGTAATATCTTACATAATATACTTTGTTCTGGGAGAAAATGTTATGAAAAGAGGCAGTAAGGGACATCTGAAAATATTTTAATTTATTCTTGAATTCAGCAGCTAAAAAAATGGTGACATTAAACCCAGAAAGCAGACAAACCAATAAAACCCTCAGGTTTTATAAGGCAAGCCTATTCTTTCTTCTATAACAATGATGTAAAATAGCAGTTTTGATTTCATGGTCTATGTTTAAACTTATAAGTTGTTAAGCAACAAAATAAATGGATGTTTCATACAGTGTCATATTTTAGATTTTTCAAGGATATCACTAGATTTTTTGTTTGTAAAACAAGAAATATTCCTAATATTAAACTTTCTGATCTGTGGACTTTTTGTACGACATTGAATATACAGTAGTGGCATACATATTTCTCTGTAAAATTCTAAGGACATACTTAAGTTTACACAGTGAAGGCATCCGCTGAAACGGAAGTTACAAATTTATACAGGATTTTCAGAATGAGAGTCTATGTCTTCAGGAAAAGGAATCTGAGAGCAGAATTTTTAGTGTGTTGTGAGAGACAAAATTATCTCCCTAAAACATATATATTTTTTCACAATTCTGATTTGCTTGAATAAAGATGGTATTGCATAGAGCTATCCAACTACTATTGTGCAAAGAGACTATGAGTTGGGATTGCTTCTGCAGTATTTCACATGAAGGCTAGAATTTCTGATGTAATGGACAGTCTTTAAATACATAGTGTGATCATTACTTTCAAAGACATTTCTTTGCTTTTAATGCATTTTCAGTGGTACCTGAAGCCTAACATGTCCCAAGCATTGTAGTAAGAGACAAACATGGGTGGAACCTACCACAACACTAGCTAAAGTATTAGTCACTTCACAGCTCCATGTTGGCAGGTAATCAAGTCTTTAGGAGTATAAATTACTTATATTATTTTTTCTTTTTAAACCCTCTTGATTTCACAGAAAGAAACCAGTTCTGTTCCCACCTACATGTATATAGAAGACATAGTGCTGATACCTCCTCCGAAACCAGTCAAGGAGATAAAACAATCTTAAAGAGCTCCTTTTCTTCAAACATCTGACTTGAAAACTTTACATAGACATAGACATACGCATATACTTTCTCTCTCTTTTTCTTCCTCTCTCTCTCACTATATATATAGGATTGTAAACCTTATATATATAAGGTTATCAAATATTAGGCATTTCGTTAATAAAACAAGAATACAAAAGTATACAGAAATGAGGTACAAACTCCATGGATTAGTTATACTTGCTTTATCTAAGCCTTTTGCGAGTTTTAGAATGAAATAATAAAAGTTTTGTTCAAGGTGAGACTTAATTTGTGTTTCCAGTGCTATCTAATACTATTTATACATTAGGTATCTTATGTCTTTATTCTCCTTCTTTAAATAAAATTATTGGATCTGGAAATTTCACAAACCACTAGAGAAATTTTGGGGAAAACAATTGAGGAGCCATGCCAAGATTAAGGTTTATTCAGATTGTCAAATAGTTGAAATGGTAATGAAATAACAGTAGTAAGAAATTGATAAAGAAAATTTTATTTCTTTGCCTGTCATCTCCAAAGCTAGCTCTAGCCTTATCTCAAAGGTTGACAGTGATCTGTTGTAGATCTATTGTATGGTAGGATGTGAAGTTAGGATGCAGCTGAACAGAATGTGTGCCGAACTATGTCCATACTTCACATGTCAGTATGTCTCACTGCATGGAATTTAACTCATCTACATAGAATGGCTTGATCTATTTGGTTCGCATAGGCACTTAATGCCATTTAAGGTACCCTAGAATAACCAAGATATGGGTTGGCAGATATGATTTAGGATCTGTGGGAAACCTGTATCCTCTGTGTCAGTATCTCGAGGCATGCAGGATACCACTCAACTAGTATTTGATTTCTATAAGTGGACAATTGAGTGATGCCTCAAAAAATGAAAAAAGATGAACAGTCCCACCTGATAAATCCGTATGTTTTGGTTCATTTTCATTATCTCTGTTTCATCAAATAAATATATATTTCAGATTTTCATTCTCGATCAAGATGAAAAACAATTTTTAAATATTGGACCTTATAGTGAACAACTGTGAAAGAAAAGAAGTTTGGATTTGGAACAGGTTATTTGTGATATAAAGGTAAACATCACAGTAATTCTCAGGGAACTTGGAAGGAAGAACACTCGTTTCAGAAGAGAAAAGTTAAAAGACAAAAGCAAAAAGCTATTTCTTGGACATCGTCTGAACACCAGTTGCATTGGCAGCACCTCTAAAAATACTTCTGTATTAACAATTTAGTGTAACATTACAAGAATGAAACCTTTCACCTTATTAGCTAGTATGGGGCCCATGAAAAAAAGTAAAGAAATTTTTAGGTAGCTGAAGTTGGTGAAGGAAGTTATTCAGCAGGGCAGATCTCATCTTGTATCAGACAGCTTAGCAAAACACAGTTGAAATTTCTAACAGCTCACGTTACTTAGTTCACTCCCTTTCTTCTCTTTCTGATCACTGCTTTGACAGCATCCATTGTATAGCTGAAGAGCCCATTCTCATTAAATGGTTGTGTTGATTTGAAGTGACAGTGCTTTTCAGTCACATTAGTAAATGAACAGTTCTCCTCAACAGTTTTCTGAGAAGTGTCAAGAAAAGAGAGTACCTTCAAACAATTCTGGAATGACATTGCTGGAGTTGTGGGATAGCTGTATTACTACCACAACTACCTTTTCTCCATGGGTCAGAATAAATCCTTAATAATAATAATAATAATAATAATAATAACAATAACAATAATAATAATAACAACAGCAGCAGCAACCTCTTTTAAACCTAGAAAATATTTATGGGGAAAAAAAAAGGATATTTCGTGTAATTTTAATCACCATCACAATGAAGATGAGGAGATTAATACTGCCTCTACTATGTGATTATGTCAGATGAGCAGTGAAGTTCTGTTTGGTGTGCATACTCTCTGTTCTTTTCTCAGCTGAATATTTGACTATGTGATTGTGAGACAGTCATCAACAACAACACAGAAATAATAAAAAGAAATTCACCAGAGACTTTATCCTCATATTATGCTTCAAGAATTTTTCTATGAAGAAGAGTGTTGATGGATGAGGGGGAAAGATCCTCATAGTATTTCATTCCATTCCATTGCTACAATTCAGGTGATAGCCACTCTTTAGTCAAGTAATTTTCCTATATCATCAACTGTGCTGAAAGGAACAAAAATAATTTCTAATCTCTAAATGGCAAGCAACAAGTCAGACATGAGGCTTTTCAATTGTCTGGGGAAAATCAGGGTAGGCTGGACAGTTTTGAGATTACTTGTGCATTGAGTCTATGTGAGTTACTGTTATCCCGGTTGTGGAATTCTGGGGAACAGATGGAAATAGGTAATTTAAAGTCAGGAGTGGAGACCTGTTCCTGTTCAGGAATTTCACAAAAATTTTCTCCTTAAGTAGCAATGAGAAGTGAATCCTGTCTCAGCTGCTTGGTGTGGAGTGGGACAGAGAGAGCACAAATATCTCATCTTCTACCAACCCCTCCCAAAAGCCATACCTGTTGCCAGTCTGATTTGAAAAGGATAGACAAAATTCTTCTAAAGCATTCAGAGAAAGCCTTAGTTATCAAGACTGTAGATACCGTAATACAGGTCTCATACCTTTCCAGTTTAATATTTGTATACTTGTATATATTTGTAAAAATATTCATGAGAACAGAGAAAACATTAAATAACTAGATTATGATTTGGAGACGAAGATGGGTGGCAGAAGGGATGGGATGAGTCCCTGAGCTAGCAAATCTTTATTCAGTCAAGCAAATTTATTATAGAAAATAAACCAATGAGATTAGAGCTCTTACCCGGCTTGGTTATTTCCCTCCCTTCCCTGCAGTGTTGAGTTCATAGAATCATAGAATCATAGAATCATTTAAGTTGGAAAAGACCTTAAAGATCATCGAGTGGTTCACTAGATGTTGACTTCTCTTACCTGCAGGGACATCATTGCTGCTCTGGGAAGGTCAGGCAGAAAGTTGTGTCCCTTCCTGCTATGCAGCTGCTAGTAGTTACCAGTCTTGAGTGTCACCAGCCAAGGTCAGGCATTTGTCTCCATGTTTCTCTCCCATCTCCAGGATCTTCCCCCACTTCTCAGAGCTTTCCTCCAGCTAGGATCCTCCCCTTCTTCCTTCTGGACCCCTTTTTTTTTCCATGGCCACCTCTTCATTTCAGAAACCCTTATTTTTTGCAATGCTTTCTTTTTTCTGGAACATCAAGTCCCTGGTTTTCCCAATCAAGATATACTGTGTGCAGAAACAAATGCATGATCAGCTTTGTAATTTCTGGTTTTGTCTCCTGTCTCTTTATAAAATAGAGGATTCAGAGTATGGCACTTCTGTTTAGTCCAGGTGTTTTCAAAATTCACAGCCAGCCTATATCAGGGGCAGCTAGCAAGTATCAGACTTCCACTTGAGAGTTCAAAAGTTCAGTTTTGCACATTTACTCACAAACACAGAAACCGCCAGTTAGATGCCACGTGTTAACACTCACAATTAAAGCTGTTTTTTCTCTTCTTTTTTTTTTCACCTGTGACACATGGGAAAGGGTCTTTACCCAATAAACATCTTACCTCTCAATAAATAGACTTCTGGGGGGAAGGGAAAAATCCTTTCTCTTTACATCTTAGATGTGAAGTGTTCATCCACAAAATGTCAAGCTGGCCTCAGGGACAGAGAGCGGTCTCTTGATCATTCTGTCTTCTGGCTTTGCAAAGCCCGCCAGCCCCAGATACAAGTTCCTGCTAAACCAGATGGAGTGGGGAATTTGACCAGAATTTTATCGTCACCTGCAGCATGTATTAAACTACTGATTAATTCTTTACATGAGGACACATGCATTTTTCATCTGTTTTTTTCCTGAAATCCTGAAGAAGCAACCTGAAGGTTGTTTCCTGAATAAACTCTGAAAATGCCTATCATTTCCAATTATGTCTATGAGATAGTTTATCTGTAGAGATCACTGGTCTGAGAATCAGCTTGGGTTCAGTTTAGGTCACAAGTACTTTTGAATTTCTGGAACACTTATAGAAGCATATTTCTACGCAGAAGTCTTTAAGGTTTAGAAAGAGCTGAGCAAGTTTTCGAGAAGTTCATCACTACATAAATATTTTAGCAAGGTACTTGAATCCATACACAGGCCCAGGCTTTAGCCTAAACACACAAACAAAAAAAAAATTAATAAAATCATTGCTCTTCCTATTTTATTTTTATAAATTTATTCACTACTGAAATGATTCACTAACTGCATCAGCCAGGGGATCCAGCCAAAATTCTCATGCAACATCTTTCTTTGCAGCTGCACTAATTGAATGGCAGAAAACATTTCAAAGAGAGTTCTGTAGCTGTTAAAAATAATACAATATTCTAATGCAAGACACTACAGTCCATTGCATGTTATATCGGATTCCAACACAAAGTAACAGTGCATCAAACATCTTAAAAATAATAGGAAAAATTATAATCAACACCAAGTTGTCATCTTGCTGTTAACATGGCATTAGAGTGCTTAATAGAATGTCTACAGAAAGAGGGAATTCACCTTACCATCTGAACATTTGTTAGGTTTAAAGCTTTTTTTATGGGAATGATGGAGTGATTTACGCCATGGTGAACTAATTAATGGCATGATCAGGTTTCAAATAAGTCAAAATCTTCAAAAGAAAGTATAAATATTTAAGCAGATTAAAACTTCATCTGCCACACTTGGTTTATTTCTTTTACTTTTTAGGGTTTGGGGTTTTTTTTTAATTTTTTTTTTAATACTTTTGGTTTTACCAGAGATGATTTTACTGGAGGGTTTGGGAAAGGCTTTAGGAAGTGAAATGCTGAGACCAAGTGACTATCCTTCTTTGTTCTGGGAAGTTGTTTGGGTTTTGTGTTGTTTTGTTTTGGTTTTTTTTTGGGGGGGAATGTTACTGCAGCTATCTTAATGAAAAATTTAATTCATATTCCCCTCACATAGTCTGATAAGAATTTCCTAACTGAAGTGGGTCATGTAACTGTTTAATTTCTTCACTGTTTACTGTGTGTGCTTTTTATGTTGTGTTCTAATCAAAGCATATGGCTGAGCAACAAAAAAAGGCAACCACCTGTTTACCTTACTCTTGGATAGTTCTTTCTGAATTAAGTGAAACTGCATAGCAAGAACAAGGGATTGCTATTTTTCTGAAGCCAAATGATCATGAGTAGTTTGGAGAAATCTTCTGGAAAGTCAGATGAGATGAAGGTATTGTGAAATCACACAAATAAAAGGAAATCTTCCTGGGGGATGAGGAAGGACTTTGTTGTAGTATAGCAAGACCCTGATAGTTTCTGGACTCAGACCTAAGCAAAAAGGAGAGCCTTATCCAGGAAGGACAAAGAAAGAAAAATGGCAGATTTGTTTTCAGTTTCTTTTATTTCAGTCGGTTCCATAAATACAGTTTTATTCTGTTTCAAACACATTAATCTTAATGTGTTTTCTAATAATACATCTAGGTAGGGTTTTTAAGGATGATAACACACGAAAGGGAAAATGTTACAAAAATCTACTGAAAGAAAGGGATATATTACTGCTACTAGATATACAGTTGTTCAGTTGGTGATTTGTTTTTGGTAGAATTTCTCTGCTAGGTGTGGTCTAGTTCCATATTAGCAGATTTCTGTTCAATAGGAAAAAAAAAAGTACAAAGAAGTGTCTTAAATGTTACTTTACATACCTGCCAGATTTCCTACCTTTAAATATAATCTCCTATTTTACCTAGCTTAAGTATAAAAGCACAATTAATATTCCTTTGTAACATTAGTAAAAACTTATCTACAGGATGGAAAAATATTAATTACATTTTTAAAAGAAAACTTGTGCTATCTGAATTCCTGTCATAATTTCAATATTTTTGCTCTCATTACAAATTGCTTTGCATTTCTCACAATACTGTATTTGACATGAAGTGAAATACGTCTACTAATATGGGCAAAAGGAAGCATATTTAACAGAGATGATGAGGAAACATTTAATGAGGCCACTTTGAATAATTCCTAGCTGATATAAATTGTTGACAAAACTGATTATAAACTGAGGCCTTGTGCCTGCTATTTGAAGTGCCAAACAAGCAATCTGAATAGCTTTAGAGCTTGTCTATGAGGTACTAAGGGTGATATTCACTAGGTCACCTTTTTTTTTTCCTCTCTGCATGATGCTTCAATGGACTTATTGATAAGGCAGTTCTTAGGGAATTCTGAAAATCCCGTGTTTACTATAATTTGATAATACGTGTCTATTTTCCTTAGTATACAATTACATGAAGGTAATTTAAATACTCCAAACTAGACTATGGCAATGAGCTCTTAAGGGAGTTAAACTTAAATCAGCCTGGTAACTGAAGCTAGTAAAAAACACAGCAGCCTGCATATCTGCTGACATATTGTTTTGACATCACATGATACCTTTATGCTCCTTAGTTTGCTCTTCAAGCTATTGGTACTGCTGATTTTGCCTAAGCATCTCAAGACCCAGACTTTTGCCATCCACCCTCCAGATGGGGCTACTTACAGTAAAATTTTAAAGAGTTTCCTTCCTCTTCAGTAGTTCCAAAACACATTGAATCTGTTGAACTTCAGGGTTCCCTGTTCAAAATTTTAAATGGAGGTCTTTCTGAACTTTGTTAGCCTTTCACCTTTCTTCCTTTATTTTCCTCTAAGAAAGGGCTTGATTCAATTGTTGAACAGTGTTGACCCACAACACTTGATTAATTGCTGGCACACAGATGTGCAGAGCTGTTAGAGATATGCTGGGATAAATAAGACATCATCAGAGGGCTGATGGATATGACGCAGGACCTGTGGAATTCCTCTTCTATTGGTGTAACCAGCGATCAACCAGGATCACCTTTGGCATCTTAAATGGCACTGCACATCTTTCTGTGCTTTCTTCATGGCTATATTTTATTTTTGTTTCTGCTACTCTGTGATACTTAGGACATGTAAATGCTTTGTTTTTCTCCGCTCATGGACACCAAATTGCAAGAAATCCCTAACATTTCACAAACCAGATCTACTTTTTAGTAGAGTGAAATATCTTCCTTTTTTCAGAATTCTCTGTATCACCCAGTTTTCCCTGAATGGTGTTCTAATCTTCTGCCACACTGCCAATGTTCTTCAGTTTTGTGACATTTGCACCTTTTGTCAAGGTCTGCAAGCACAGGCAGCATGACTGGTCCTTCTGGTGATGCCTTTCCTCTTGCTATCTTTCTTTTTTCTGGGCTGGTCCTTACATACCTTGTGCATGTTTGTGCTTATCCTTGTGTTCTTTACTGAGGCTCATGTACATAGATTATATTTCCGTCTAAATTATTTAACCTTAGGATTTGCCATATATATTTCACAGCATAGTTTGATATCTACAATGTTAGCTTTAAATTGTCTGCCAAGGAAATAATAATAAATGTGAAGAAGAACAGATGATTAAATGTCACACCTTGTGTAACCAGATATTTTCAGGCATATTTCACATAAAATAGCAATTGTGGAAGCATAAAAGGTTTTGTCAAAAACATTAGGCATAACCATGCTTCTGTCTTCTGGGGCAAAGCTCTTTTTCTTCTAAGCAGTTCACTTTTAGCACTGAGTCAATAGTCTTTACTTTTCACAAATTTGGAACTACCATTTTCACTGATACTGTAAAAAAAACATTGGGGTCACCCAATGGCTGGGGATCTAGTGCTTCCAGAGCTTTTAGTTCCTACCAAGAAACCCGGGGCTTCTTCTCATTTACTTTTAAACACCTCAAACATAACCTCTTCATGAGCCAGTTATATCAGACTCCTCTCCTCACAGTGGAGGCACATAACCAGTATCAGAACTCAAATGGATGATCAATTGTAGAAGTACATTTTATGACAAGACTAATCATCTCTGGAAGTACCATTTCATAAAGTTAATCTGAATGGTTAGGTCAATTATAAAATGAACACTATAGATACCTGCATAAATAAACTACATTCCAAGACCTTTAAAAAACCCTGAGGCTGGGGTATACCAGACACTCTGGGACATATGTTTTCACATTTCTGTGCCTGAGAATCTGTATGGAAATAAGCATATGCTGAGTGGTTGCTCAGCACAGTTGACATTCTGGCTTTATAACAGCAGTGTAATTGATAAGAATGTCAACTGCACTGCACCTCTCCAGCCTCTGGAACAGATGACATTTCAGAGAAATTGTGTCAATACCTATATTTTGAAACTTTTTCAATTATTTGGATTTTCAGATTTTTTGGGGGGAGGGGGCAATTGAGGCAGGAGTTTGTGTTTAATTTAAACAAGATCCAAACTAAACATAAACGCACTTTCACATTAACAATCTTGATTTCTATTCAAATCCTATAATATCAATAAGTCAATTTCCAGAGTTTCTCACTTTGAGTATAAATACTAGCTTTCTGTTGAAATAGTTTTAAAACAAAAATATTTCCAAACCTGTAACTATAGTAAACATGAGGGTTTTTCCTGAAGAAATGCTGGAGGTTTGTTTAATTGTATTTGATTTTTTTTTTATTTTATTAAAAAGAGCTATTTTTCACTCATGTATCATGTTATTCCAGCAGTGCATAGCAGTCAGTGTTCTTAGACTACAAAATGTGAAATAAATAAAGAAATGATATTTTTAATTTCATATGAAGTAGAAAAGAAAGATTAATGTATATAAACTTATCTATTGTCTAGTTGAAGCAAAGGTTATGTCAGGAATTTCATTTCCTTTGTGCTGCTTCCACAGCAAAGCCACATAGCCTTAAATTAATGCATAAGAAAGAGAAAGACTGTACTTCAGTTTGCACAAAAGTTGTACAACAAAGACACAATGGGCGGTTAGGAACACTGGGCATTACCACTGGTTTTATCTTTATTTCATCAAACTGACAACACAGTCACAGCTCTTTAAGTTAGGGCATACATTACATTTGTTGTGAAAGTTCTTGAGTGTCTTGACAAAGTAGGAATGCTCAGCATGAATTTCACTTAAGTACAAAGTCACAGTGTGACTTGGCATTAGGTACTAAGCCCTTTTGTTAAAAAGAAAAGGCATTAATATTCTCAGTTTTTCAAAGAACACAACCAAAATGCATTACACAATTTTCATTTTGCTGCTCTCTACACACAAGTAAACTACAAAATCAAGGAAATAAAAGCCAAAAGGAATGTCTAGAGATCATCAAATCTCATCTCAACCACGTTGGAAAACGTATGAAGCTAGAGAAACTGATGAAACCAATGTATATGTCTAGTGTATATCACAGTATCACAGAATTGTTCAGGTCAGAAGGAAGATCTTCTAGTTCAGTGCTCCTGCTAAGAGCAGGGTCACTTACAGCAGGTTACTAAGGACTGTGTCCAAGTCAGGTTATGAATATCTCCAAAGAGGGAGTCTCCACAACCTCTCTGGGAAACCTGGTCCAGTGTTTGACAACCTTCACAATAAAAAAGCTTTTTCTTATGCTTACATGGCATTTCTTGTATACCAATTTCTGCCTTCTTGTCCATTCACTGAATATCAATGAGAGAAGTCTGGCTCAGTTGTCTTTACTCCTCCCCATCAGGTATTTATTCACATTTATAAGGTTCCCTCAAGTTTTCTCTTCTCCAGGCTGAACAGTCCCTGCTCTCTCAGGCTCTCCTCACATGTCAGATACTTCAAGCCCTTAACAATCTTCATGACCCTTTGCAGGACTTACTCCAGTATGTCTATGTCTCTTTTCTACTGGGGAGTTCAGACTTGGACCCAGCACTCCAGATGTGGCTTCCCCGATGTTGAGTTAAGGGGAAGAATCATTTCTCACAAACTCCTAGCAATGTTCTTCCTAATGGAGCCTGGGAAGTTGTTGGCCGCCTTTGCTGCAATGGAGCATTGCGGGCTTATATTCATCAGAACGCCCTGGTTTTTCTCTGTAAAGCTGCTTTCCAGCTGTTCAGCCCCAGCATGTAATCATGCATGGACTTATTCCTTCCCAGGCGCAGGACTTCGCATTTCCCTTTGCTGAACTTTTTGAGATTACTGTTGGATCGCTTATCCAGGTTCCTCTGAACAGCAGAACAACCACCTGGTTTATCAACCATTTCTACCAGATTTGTATCACCTGCAAACTTTCTGAGAGCACACTCTGTCCAAACATCCAGGTCATTAATGAAGAAGTAAAACAATATTGACAACAGTATCAGCCCTGGTACACACTCTGGTGACTGGTCTCCAACTAGACTTTGTGCCATTGATCACAACCCTTTGAGTCCAGCAGTTCAGCCAGTTTTCAGTCCACCTAACTGTCCACTTATCTGAGCTAACTCTATTTTAGATGCATTGTCATAGCAACATGGCAATGCAATAGGGTAAACCTATTATGAGCTACTGCTAAGAATGAGTCATCCCCAAGCACTAGATTCTCGTCATTACTGAAAATAGATCTATATCAAGCATAATCCTGATATCCAAGTAGATATCTACACAGAGATTATCTGAAACTATAGGCTACTTTGTTATCTTTGTCTCTCTTCTATTGCTTGCCCCCAGACCCTCAATTTCTAAATCACAACAGTTAGTTATTGAGTCTGGTTCTTGTGTCTGCAGTGGTAGATTAGATACCAGTGATTACATACTCATTCCCAGCTAGTTTGTACAGTGTAATCTGTTCCATACCCACCATTTTTCTGGACTCATCTCCTTTTGATGACTAACATGTCAGTGTTTGATCTGATTGAGACTAAAGAGGCTCTTTCTATATTAATTCTACCAGCCTCATTGTAAAGCTCCCCTACCTGTCATTATTTTATTTGGATATTCTTTTATTGACTCTTATTTGCATCAAGTTTTTATAATATTATATCAGTACTATTTACTAACCTTGGGATCACTTAGAATACAGGTATAACTGCAAATAGGAAAAAAAATCTTCATTCAATTGTTAATGGGAAGTCATTTAAATTATGAGGGCAGGGACAAACAACAGATGACATACTGAGGTCTGAATGGCTGAAGTTACATGCAGAAATAAAACCTCATCTAACAAATTATTAAAAAATACAGAAAATCAAACCAACATGGTTGGAAAATTGCATGTGTTGCAATAGAAATTTAATTGTTTAATTTCTTAGGTTCATACAGAAGAGTTTTATCTTCAGAATCTCTACATAATGTAATATGCTCAGCATGTATCTCTTTGGAGCTTCATTTAGGACTGTACTGTATGTATCACTTTTTTTAAAATCCATTCTAAAAAGAACAAATGGCCAATATTACAATTTTATAAACTGATTTTTGGATCTCTATTAATTCAATATACTTTAGAACATGACAATATCAGTCTTTTTTTAATATAAAAGACAAGATTGTTAGCATAGCATTACTTTTTCTTCCTTCATTCTGAACATAACATCTACCTTGCTGTTCAGGATGAAATTTAACTTTTGTTGAACATTACAACACAAGGAAAACGTAAAATGTCCTAGATGCAGACACTTCCCTTTCTTCATAATCAGTTAAGTCACATCTCCCTACCCGACTGCCAGAAGCTTGTCTACAGCAAAGTTCATTACTAACTTCCTCAAGCTGTACAAGGGGTAAAAGTCCCATGAGAGTTTTGTTCTAGGAACACTTCGTTTAGCTGCTCTCTCCTAAATCTCTGATTTCTACTTTACAGCTGGAAAGACAGTGAGAAGGGCTACATTTTCAAAAGCCTGTTGCTCTTCACTCTGTTCTCCATGACAGATGCAAGGCATAAATTATTTCCCATTTCTAATGTAATTTATGTCATTTCAGAGGACTATATCATCTTGGTTTTAAACATTATTTACTATATTTTAATATTAATAATCATAGAATCATAGAATCATTAAAGTTGGAAAAGACCTCTAAGATCATCGAGTCCAACCGTCAACCCAACACCACCATGCCCACTAAACCACGTCCCTAAGTGCCACATCTACACATCTTTTAAATAACTCCAGGGATGGTGACTCAACCACTTCCCTGGGCAGCCTCTTCCAAGGCCTGATCACTCTTTCAGTAAAGAAATTTCTCCTAATGTCCAATCTGAACCTCCCTTGGCGCAACTTGAGGCCATTTCCTCTCGTCCTATCGCTAGTTACTTGGCAGAAAAGACCAACGCCCACCTCGCTACAACCTCCTTTCAGGTAGTTGTAGAGCGCAATGAGGTCTTCCCTGAGCATCCTTTCCTGCAGATTAAAGAACCCTAGTTCCCTCAGCTGCTCCTCATAAGTCTTGTTCTCCAGACCCTTCACCAGCTTTGTTGCCCTTCTCTGGACACATTCCAGCACCTCAATGTCCTTCCTCGAGTGAGGGGCCCAAAACTGAACACAGGATTCGAGGTACGGCCTCACCAGTGCCGAGTACAGGGGCACGATCACTTCCCTACTCCTGCTGGCCACACTCTTTCAGATGCAGGCCAGGATGCCGTTGGCCTTCTTGGCCACCTGGGCACACTGCTGGCTCATGTTCAGCCAGCTGTCAACCAGCACCCCCACGTCCTTTTCCGACAGGCAGCACACTTCCCCAAGCAATATAAAACAAAATTGCATTGACTGTAGTTGTTGTATATTACAGAGAAATCATTTATCATGAACTCTAGAATAGACCGTAAATGGTAGCATCAACATGGAAACATATCTGAAAACTCTGATGAGAATCTCTAGTCACTGGCAGTCTGATCTGAAGACTGTACCATGTCAATCTCTCTCAGCAAGCACAGTGTTATTCTTTCCTTGCCCTGTTCCATAATGTTCCTTTTTTAGAGGATGATAGCCATAGTTCTTCTATTCAGTCATGTGTTCATCTGTCATGAAACAATATCTTTGCTAGATTCCAAGATGTGTTGGTTTTGGCTGGGATAGAGTTAATTTTATTCATAGTAGCTTGTATGGTGCTGTGATTTGTGTTTATTTGTGATTAAAACAGTGTTGATGACACAGGGATGTTTTAGCTGTTGCTGAGCAGTGCTTACACAGAGTCAAGGCCTTTTCTGTTTCTCACACCACCCCACCTGTGAGTAGGCTGTAGGTGCACAAGAAGGTAGGAGGGGACAGAGCTGGGACAGCTGACCCCAACTGACCAAAGGGATATTCCATACCACAGGACGTCATGCTCAGTATATAAAGCTGCGGGAAGAAGAAGGAAGGGGAGGACATTCGGAGTGATGGCGTTTTATGTTCCCAAGTAACTGTTATGCATGATGGAGCCCTGCTTTCCCGGAGATGGCTGAACACCTGCCTGCCGATGGGAAGTAGTGAATTAATTCCTTGTTTTACTTTGCTGGCATGCATGGCTTTTGCTTTTGCTATTAAATTGCCTTTACCTCAACCCACGAGTTTTCTCACTTTTAATCTGCTGATTCTCTCTCCCATCCCACTGGAGGGGAGTGAGCAAACGGTTGTGTGGTGCTTAGTTGCCGGCTGGGGTTAAACCACGACACAAGAATATGCTCTTTATTAGAAATATTAATAGACCGATGGCAAATTCTCCTCTGGTCATTCAAAGTGGATTGGTTCCTCCAGAATCAAATGTATGTTTTCAGTAATATTAGACATCACTGGACAAGATAATTTAGTGACCAAGTAGTTTTTGCCTTCCATCACATTTGCTTCCATCAGAAATTTGCAAATTGGCTTCTTGTGTTCTGATATATTGATGAGAGATATATATATGTCATATATATATAGGTACATGTTTATATGTACATACACACATATAAATATATGCATATACTTATATTTTAAATAAGTAGATTTAAATATTAAATATTAAAAACAAATTAATATTTAATAGAATATATTTACTATAGTTAATATGAGCATTTCATATATTTAGTAAGTATATTTAATGTGTATTTAACAGCTATATAAATATATTTAACAGCAAAATGGCCAAGGTATTTGTAGCTGTATTCAAGAATTAATAATATTGATAATTTTCTGGAATGTTTACTATCTATGTATTTACTGAAAGTTTCCCTTCTTATTTCTGATGTTACTCTCTTTACCTTATATTAATGTAGTTGTAGTTTTGACTCGATTCATTTTTCTGATGGTTGTAATAAAGGAGACAATGAAGCTGATAAGCTGCAAACCCTTCTCCACTGTGTCATATAATAAATAGTCAAAATTATTGTATATTAATATTAGTATTATGTGATGGCTTTTTTATTTTTGGAATGGAACTTAACTAATTTTAAGAGGTCAGACAATGCAGAGATTTTGTTGGTAGAATGCTAACTCCTTTTTGCTATATAACATTTGTCTTTTTTTTAAATGAAATCTCTGCATTATGAGCAAACTTTTCTTTTTTTCAAGGATGTCAGTGAAAATATTTTATCTTCCAGATTCATTGAATATTAAATCAAGTTTTATGACATCTTCAGGTTTGAACTCTGTTGTCATAGTCATCATTTTAAGAATATGTTTGGCATATTTTATCTGGTTGTGTAGCTAAGTAAATCAACTATAAAAATAATACATTTTAGGTTTTCTTGTGTGTTTGCATCTCTATTATTGTGTAGTTATAAAATCTCTAACATAAAATAGTTCTGTTGTAGTACATCTGTTTCCTGCACCAGTTTTGAAATAGCAGAAAATTATCCTTTTCTGTCTGTGGTTCCTTGTTCTCTTCAAATATTTTCTACTGAAATTAACCAGAGAAGACTCCATTTTCTATCATCTGTTCAGTTGCTTTTATTAGATTACACCATGTCTGTTCACCTAAATTGCTCAACTTCACGGGACCCAGCATACAGTCCAAAAAAAACCCAGTCAAAAATGTTTCTAGTGTTAGAGCAATATCTTCCATCAGCACTGTCTCGCTCACCTCTATAATTTTGCTGTGTTGGCACCAGAGCACTAGCCTCAGTGCAGTTCTTTTCTCCATGTGGCCATGCTGCAGGCCATGCTGCAGGCCACCGTGAAGACTCTGCAGTACCTACTCTTAACATATAAGATTGGTGTAAGCAAAACAATGATTTAAAGTCTGTTTCTGAAAATTTATACTGCTGCAGGGCTGTAATTTAAGAAAAGTCTAATGACAATCACTGACTTACCTCAATTTCTTTGTTATACTTGCCTCCAGAGTTACCAATTTTTTTGAGTCTCACAAAATGTGACCGTTTTCTTTAGTTAATTAAGATCTTAGATATTGTATTAGTTTCATACAATTGTTGGCTTTAATTTGGCCTTCCTATCTAGTTACTTTCAGCCAGACTGGCTTACGTTCAAATGTCTGTCATTTTCTAATAACCTTTTTTGGAAACAGCGTAGTTTATCTTATTAAAAATATTTCCACTGTGTCGTTTATCTCTAACAGAAACACAGGCAAAAGCCAGCTCATGAATGTATGCACCATCTCTTACAAACAAGACTGTAAATGCAGAGGGGATATAGTGAGGAGATGGGACAGATAACAAGAGACCACGGAGAATGAATGAAAACAAATGGTTTAAAGGAAAATAATTTACATGCATAAAGTAAGTGGGGAATAATTATAATTGCCAAAAAAATAAAAAGTCATGTCATAATAGAGTAATTTCATAATAGAGTCATGAATTTGCTGTATTGTGCTTAAAGTTTCCAAGCTGAAAGTAAGCTTCATATGAAAAGATCTTATCCCTGATCTGAGGTGGAGGAGTTTAATATCTCAGTAGCGACAGAGAAAGCCTATGACTTTTTGCAAAGGGCTTTATAAACATACCCCTTAAGTGATCTTGAAAACAAGGACAGGAGAAGAGCGACCTCTGTTGCCTTAGATGCTGAGAGGGGAAGAATATCTGTTTCCTACTAGAGGAGCATGATTGGATGTATATCAACAGCAATTCTACTGTTGAATTGAATTTTGAGTCTGGAATGGTATTTACAATGAACACAAGAGTCAACATTCAAGCCTAGAAAACTGTTGTGTTTTTTGGGCAGAAAGAGAGATAACACTCTTTAGTTTGAGTTATCTGTTTGTTATAAAAATACAAAGGAGGTGTCATTGTCAGTAGTCTAGAGTGGGTCAGAGTAGAAAAGCAATAATACTACGTTTTTAATTCTTTTTTGCTTTGCTAGAACAAGTGAGAATATGTGTCTTTTCCAGTGACAAAAGAGATTCCAGAAGCATGTTGGATCGAATAGAAAGAGGTTCCATTTGGATGGAAAGTTTGTCTAGAGCAGAACTATAACCATTCTTAGCAATATACCTGTTAAATAGAAGAACAGCCGTTCTACAGACATGTGCTGTGCTGGTAAGTGCTAAGGTAAACTAACAAGCCAAAATTATAATCTCATCATGATTTTCTGAGAACAAAAAGGGAATTCATGCCACCTTTTCCAGCCCTACCAAGAAGCTTCATTTTATCACAGACCATAAATATGGAAAGCAGGAGGGAGGCCACTCTGCAAGTTAGCTCCATCTGCTTCCCAGCCAGTCTCTGAAGCTGCAAGTCAAAATTAGCATGTCACCTCCCAGAAAGTCATAGAAGTATTACTAATTAAAATATTATCAACATGTCAGATTTTATTTTAATCAAGTAATTACTAGTGCGGTGCACTAAAACAGGCCTGAAAGATACTGTAAAGTACATTTTAATCCCTTTTCTTAAAAAATTGTTTTATAGTAAATCAACTCCATTAACAAATTCAGTTTTGTTTCCACTGTGTAAAAATCTCACTAAGCACTACATCTACTAGCTTAAGAAAGTGGGTACTGAGCTAGGAAGTATATAGAACTAGGAGCCAAGAACACTTCCATCTTAATACTTTACTTTTAACAGATTCATTAAAAATTACCTGTTTCTTTGAAAGTACTTCCTCTCTGGATGATGTCCAGAGATAGTAGAAATATTTGGAAATAAAAACCAACTTATTAATAAATTAAAATCCTGCAAGTGTCATTTTAATAAGTGGCTGCTTTTACCATTTAACTGATTTAAAATACAAAGAATAAAACAAAATGTTTCATGAGAAATGTAAGAATGTAAATATTATTTAAACTTTATTAGATACATAATCTTATATCTGGTAGATAGTCTAAACAGTTTCGTTCTGGGGTGAAATTTATTACAGATAATTTTAGCTAACTAAAATTCATAGATCCAGTCTAAGTAACCTGGATGCCTAAGATCTGACCACAGAACTGAGGCTTAAGATGGACTCATCATCAGGTTTCAGATCAAATTTAGTGTTTAAATGTAATTGTCTCATGTGAGTCAGGTGATGTTATTCAGTTGCCAAAACATAGGCATATACTATTACATGAGGTGCCCTTGAGTAGCATATCTGTAAGATGCTGATAATTCTGACACCACAAATTTATGCTTTCCTGGAGCAGCATCTGGAAATTAAATGGGATATACCAGGACATGTCAAGTAAGACTAAATGCTCCTTCTTAGACAACTGAAAATTACCTTCCACTAAAGCAATAGCTTAGACACCCTGAATGGGCTTCACTGATTAAACTTATGCTGGTTAATGACATTGAGATATTTGAGTCAACACTATCTCCTCCTGCATGGGCCTGGCTGATGTGACCCTGGGACTGTAAGAGACCTGTATCTTGGTAGAACAGCAATGGTAAGCTATTCGAGAGCACATAAAATGACAGAAGACACTAAGAAGAGGTATCTGAATACCTTTCTTAGTTCACTTGTACATGCTTGCATTTAAATACCTAAGGGCTTCGTTTAGTTGTCTAGATAGTGGAATTTAATAGTATTTAAGAAGCCTTAGGTAGACTGAGACATCCCCATAAAGGTAGCATATATGGCACTACCTACAGAAGAGCATCTTTCTGAAACAGTAGCTGAAGAACATCTAGGATACTTTATATCATCTAAAGCAACACCAGACAGATCTGTTTAGGACACTGAACTGATTTCCAAGTACAGAATATAACTGATGTATTAGGCATCAAATTGGCTTCAGCTTTATCATATGTCTGAAAGTAGAACAATGTCATTTCCTTTGTATATGAATCTAGTTCTGAGCATTTGTCTCTTGTGGAAACCCAGTTTTTGGAAGAAGCCATTATGCTGAAGATCAACTTATATGCATATAAAGTGACTTTTCTCCTTAAATCTTATGTTTAGCACCAAGGAAAAAACAGGATGTCAGTTTCTGTATATTCTGCTCTGCCCTGAGACCAACAGGATAGATGAATGAAAATATGCCTTTGCAGAAGTCTGGAATTAAACTATAAACAGTAGACTTCAGTCCTTGAAGTGACAGGCCATTTAAAGGAATTGATTAAAAGATTAAAGTATCACTGCTAGACAAGGTGAAAGGATAAAAGAAGTAGAGTTTTCTGTGGCCATGCTGACATTACATGAAACCTAAATTAACAACATACACATTAAGTCAAAAGGGAATGAAAATAAAGTAATTTCAAAATAATTCCTTTTAAATATATGCACTTTACAAAGTGTTTTATGGGGCTATCCAATAATTTTTTTTAATTGTTATCTTAAATAAAATTCACATAGATCAAACTTCCAAAATTACTGAGTTAAAGAAGTACTATATTCACAAATATATTTCAGTAGTCAAATATATGTTTTCAAATCCCTTCTTGATTTGGGGTGATAGAGATAACCAGGCATGTTCTGGAGAAACTTTCATAGAACATATTTAAATTCTGCTGGAGAAAAATATTAATGGATGGATTTTAAATGTATCTGTCTACAAACGGGAACAAAATCACACCCATATATTTAATTCATTCAGCTAATACGTTCCTGAGGTCTTCAGGTTAATGGACATGTACAGAATTAATGCTCTAACCACTGAGATACTGACTGTTCTGGCTTGCAGTCTCTTTGATTCAGTCCAGAAATTATCCGAGAGTTTTAATTTTTTTCAAATAAGTCTTAAAAAAGTGGTGCATTCCAAATTATAATTTTAGGTAATTAAGAAGCCTAAAATAATTACTCTTTCACTAAGCTAATTCTTAGAACATATGTGAGTGAAGCTGGTCTCGTATTGGTATCTTGAATCATACAGAGAAAAAATCCTGAGTAACAGTAAGAGATGATGCTTTGGGATTAAAAGTGTGAACTGTAAACCAGATTAAGTGACAACTTCTGTGTAGACCAGTCTTTTGAGGTAATCTAACCATTCTTTATTGACTAATGTAGCTAGAAGAAACCACAGAAGAAAGTCAATATTTGTAAAAGAACAAAGCTGGAGATCATAACATATCTGTGGCTGAATTCAAGGGAAAAGGCAAGAACTTGAAAAGGTTTTCACATGATATTTTCAGGAAGTAAAGAAAGCTATAATCTTTTTCCTTTGATTTGAAACTGTCTGTTTGCAAGTGTAGTAGCTGCTATCCTGCTATATTTAGCTGATGTCTTTTCCATGGATTTTTTAAACAGATATTAAAAATGCTGCTTGGGACACATTAGTGAATCACAGTTTAATCCCCTCAGAGAAATAATAGGTAGAAAAGAAGCACTTTGACACAAGCTTACGGTACACTTTGCACTGCACATTAACAAAATAACAAGTGATCCTCAAAATGATTGTAAAATCACATTACTAGCTGCACTTTTTGCTTTTCTTCATCTAATGAAACTATTTTAAAAGACAAGGTTATTGACAATTTGAGGGGAAATTTACTGAAGTATTTTCTTTTCTTCTATTTGTTTTCAAAAGTTTCATACTTCATTTTTAGTATGTTTGCTAAATTTTACTTCCAGTTCCTCTGGAAATATACCTGTATTGTCTCATGAAAATAGACTCAAGTGTGGTCTGCCTGTCCAAGCTGGCTCAACATGATCCAGCTTTGATTCAAAACCTCTTTTGCTGCCAGCATAGCGGTACACTTGAGAAACTAGGCTAATTAGCTCAATCATACTGAAGTCCAATGTAGTAACACAGTTTTTGGACTAGAGCTGGATTGCACCATGTCATTTTGGAACACGAGCACTGTGTGTTTAGGACTGTCTGCAAAAAGCCATACAGGCAGAATGAAATAAAGATATCACTTTTCACTATACTTTGATCTTTGAAAGGGGAATGCCAGAAACTAACCGCACTATTCCAAAAAACAGCCATAACATCTTCTGTGACTTCCAGGCAATACTTTCATTAGTATTCCCAGAGTGAATTTTCCTTTTTTTGCAACAACAGCACAATTTTGAGTGTGTTGAAATGTTTGAGGAGCTTTCAGCTTACTTTCTGAAAGCTTACTCTATAAACATTTGTGTAACTAATGTTGAAGTTAAATTCTTTTGCTTTTTTGTAGTTTCCTAAATTTTCCCAAAGGTTATTACCTCATGTTTCTCATTCTCCTTCATCTAAGTGAATAGTATAATTCATACTTCATTCTCTGCAGACTGGATACCTCATCTCGCTAATGCAGTTATTTGGCTTTAGGAAGCTGTATCACTTTTCTTTGGCACCTCTTGACACGTACAGGCCTACATGTACATGGCTTGCTCCTAGGGGCATTTTCTTGATAGAATATAGCTTGTAAGACAATATTATAAAAGAGTTTCTTCTTGTTTCCAATAAATTATTTTTAATTTAGACATTTAAAATTATGGATCAAGGTATAAATTTATTCAGTTAGAAAATTTTGAATTGTAGTCTAGCTACACTAGTACTCAAAATTTTCTTTTTTGTCATTTAAAACATTATAAATTAATGAACAGCACTGGAAATAAGACAGATCCATGTGAGGTATGGCCGTGCATAAACTTCAAGTTTGGGAGCATGATACTGATAACTATTGGAAGAATGCTTTTTCCAACCAATTGTGCATTTGCCCTGCATGGATTTTCCCTTCACATAACTTTTAATTTAGATGTCAAACTGAGTGAGAAATTAGTGTTATGGTTTGGCAGCTATCATGATCAACAATTTTGAACAGACCCTTTTGTTACCTGCTCCTCAACAGAGAAACAATGGTTCAGTTCTTATTGAAATGACATCTCCCCAGTACTTGGCATTTATTAGGGTTCCCTGCAGTCACAGGAACTGTGCCTTTTTTTTTAAATTGGTTCCGTTCAAGCAGAAAGTATTTTTCCTGTCTCTTTTGAAAGGAATGAAAACATAGGTACTGCAGAACATTGGAATTGTATTCTTTGCAAATTATTTTAAAATGGCAAAAATATTTCTGGTCAATGTTTACAACAAATAATGATATCTTAATGAAAGTTTAAAAACATAATTTTCTGCTTCTGAAATGAAAAATGTTATCAAAAACTTCATATTTTACAATGCCTATACATTGGGGAGGGGGAGAGACATGCTAGTTAAATACAACTTTAATGAATTATTTTCAAACACCATATTAATTATAATTGTTATTAATTGAAAAAAGCCCAATTCCTAAAATGACAATAGGATGGGTGAATATATCAAAGCATTTAATAAAGTCAAGATAGATAACACTCACTGGTTATCAAAGAGAAGAGACATTATTTTTTTGATAGAATTTATGAATAACTATCAACATTTCAGACATAAACACTTCAAAAATTCTCTAAAGTAGATTTCATCATGTTCCTTTGCATACATGTAGCCTAGTCATTTGCTCTTTAATCGACTCTTTCCCTGTTTTATCTTGTGATTTTGATTCCCAAGTTAATATTAATCTTATTACGTTTCTGTTAACATTAGTTATAGCCCTCAGAAAAACAATAAATTCAGCACTTAAGTGCTTTCCACTCTTAAGTTTCTCTGATTTCTGTGAGTTACTCTACCAGTTTTTGTATGTAGATACATTGTGATGTTTCTTACCTGCCTAGAAATAACTTTAATTCATGTTTGGCCAAATGTATTTATTTATTTAGGTCATCAAAGAGAACCTTTAGTCCTTATTATGCTTTATTCTTTTATATACAAATTTGTATAGCTTTCTATTAATGATTTTCATATTCTCCCTTTTAAAAAGAGACTCCTATCTGCCCTCAGTTGCTTTATTTTCTAGACATCTTATGTCAGAAGATTTTTCCTGCCAGTTGTCTGACTTGGATGGAGTCAGGGTCGGTGGGGGGGGGTGGAAGGGGTGTGTGTGTGTGTGTGTGTGTGTGTGTAATATTTTGCTGCTGTAATAACTCCTTTTCTTGTGATCACAACTTCTGTTACGTATTAAACCTTTTCACAAAAACTATTTCCTAGAGAGTAACTTCAAGTGGTTGTAGCCAGTTTTATTTGTGACCACTTAACAAAAACATCAACACTTTTCAAAAATTTACTATACAAGCCATTTCCTACTATATCTTCTGGCTACATGAATTATTTCATATAAAATTATAATATCACTTCTTTTTGAGATAAGAAGAGGGGTAAATCTCCCATATCATTGCTCTTGGTTTTTCTCTCTTTCATCTTCACCCAGAACTTGTACTCTCTTTGATACTTATTTGTTTGGCATTTCAGACCAAACTTTGAGGTAACAGCCTCCTCAAGACTCATGTGTATACAAATGTACATTTTTATCTGATATCCTAAATCTTCCGATCCTTCCTAAATATTCATCATATTGCTGTCATTCTAGTAGCATCTGAAATATTTGGGGGTTTGCTTACCTCTTTATTTTCTCTACTGAAAATTTTTTACTTTCAGTAATCTGCTGTCCCCACAGATTTCAATGTTTTGATGAAATCATCATTTTTGTTTTGTTTTTAAACTGTTTTTTAAGATTTACATTTTTAAGGTTTGTCAGCTCTTTAAAATTACTGCTGTGGTATTATTTATTTCTTTGCCAGAAGTCACCATTTCAACAAAGCAATCTTTCTGAAATAACAGTGCATAATAAAAAACCAAAAGTTACATGTTTATTATTTCCTGAATCTGCTAGTAATTTCCTGGTTTCTGGTGTCAGCACATGGATTTGATTCAGTACTGTATTATAGTGGTCCAATACTCCTAACAAAAAGACATTGTTCTATGTTCTGTTTTATAGTATTTTTTTAAAAAAAATTATTTATCTTACTAAATTATTAAAGGAAAAAACATAAACTACCAACAAAATGAGCATTAAGACTGTAAGCTAACCACAGACAATTTCAATACTAAGTTCATATTTTGCTTTTTATGATCTTAAATTGTTAATTGCTGTTTATGGACACAAGATAGTAAAAAAAGAAAGAAAAAGAGAAAAATAGTAGAACAGTTTATTACTGAAATAGTTATTCATTTAGTATTTTGCATTAGCATTTAGTATTATGGGCCAAATAGTGAAAATGTAAAGTAAATTGTAAAATATTGTACTGAGCCTGGCTAGGATAGAGTTAAATTTCTTCATAGCAGCTCATATGGTGTTGTGTTTTAGATTTTTGACCAAAACACTAACATTTTAGCTTTTGCTGAAGTGTTTGCACAGCATCAAGACCACCTTTGTTTTTCACTCTGCCCCCCCCCCCCCGCCCCCTCAGTGAACAGATTAGGAGTTGCAGAATAGGTTGGGAATGGGCACAACTGGGCAGATGACCCAAACTAACCAAAGAGGTATTCCGTACCATATAACATTGTGCTCAGCAATAAAAGGGCAAAGAGGGAGTTTTAGGGATGTTAGCCATCTTTTGCTCAGGAACTCGCTGGGCATCCATCTGCCCATGGAAAGTACTGAATGATTGCCTTTGCATCTACAAGAAGGGCCAGAGGGAGGATCTGGAGGACTACAGGCCTGTCAGTCTGACCTCGGTGCTGGGGAAGGCTATGGAGCAGATCATCTTGAGTGCCATCGTGTGGCACGTACAGGACAACCAGGTGATCAGGTCCAGTCAGCATGGGTTTATGAAAAGCAGGTCCTGCTTCACTAACCTGATCTCCTTCTATAACAAGGTGACCCGCTTAGTGGATGAGGGAAAGGCTGTGGGTGTTGTCTACCTAGATTTTAGTAAAGCCTTCGACACCATTTCCCACAGCATTCTCCTGGAGAAACTGGCTGCTCATGGCTTGGATAGGTGTACGCTTCGCTGGGTAAAAAACTGGTTGGATGGCCAAGCCCAAAGAGTTATGGTGAACGGAGTTAAATCTAGTTGGCAGCTGGTCATAAGCGGTGTTCCCCAGGGCTCAGTTTTGGGGCCAGTTCTGTTTAATATCTTTATCAATGATCTGGATGAGGGGATTGAGTGCTCCCTCAGTATGTTTGCAGACGACACCAAGATGGGTGGGAATGTTGATCTGCTGGAGGGTAGGAAGGCTCTAGAGAGGGATCTGGCAGGATAGGTCAATGGGCCGAGGCCAATTGTGTGAAGTTCAATAAGGCCAAGTGCCAGGTCCCACGTTTTGGTCACAACAATCCCATGCAACGCTACAGGCTTGGGGAAGAGTGGCTGGAAAGCTGCCCAGAAAAAAAGGACCTGGGGGTATTGGTTGTCAGCCAGCTGAACATGAGCCGGCAGTGTGCTCAGGTGGCCAAGGCGGCCAACGGCATCCTGGTTTGTATCAGAAATACTGTGGGCAGCAGGAGTAGGGAAGTGATTGTCCCCCTGTACTCGGCACTGGTGAGGCCGCACCTCGAATATTGTGTTCAGTTTTGGGCCCCTTACTGCAAGAAAGACATTGAGGTGCTGGAGTGTGTCCAGAGAAGGGCAACGAAGCTGGTGAAGGGCCTGGAGCACAAGTCTTTTGAGGAGTGGCTGAGGGAACTGGGGCTGTTTAACCTGGAGGAAAGGGGGCTCAGGGGAGACCTTCTCGCTCTCTACAACTTCCTGAAAGGAGGTTGTAGTGAGGTGGGCATTGGTCTCTTCTGCCAAGTAACTAGCGATAGGACGAGAGGAAATGGCCTCAAGTTGCACCAGAGGAGGTTTAGATTGGACATTAGGAGAAATTTCTTTACTGAAAGAGTGGTCAGCCCTTGGAAAAGGCTTCCCAGGGAAGTGGTTGAGTCACGATCCCTGGAGGCATTAAAAAGACATGTAGACGTGGTGCTTAGGGACATGGTTTAGTGGTGGACTTGGCCATTCTAGGTTAACAGTTGGACTTGATGATCTTAAAGGTCTTTTCCAAACGAAACCGTTCTATGATTGTATGCTTTAAACGTGCTAGGTGAATGTCTTTACAGGTTTTTTTTGTATGAAAACTTTAAAGATTTAAATTTTATCTATCCTTACTTGGGGGTGGGGATATTATATTACTAATATGTATGTCTTAAAATGTCTTTGAGCCAATTATGACACTTTGTCTTGATAGGGAATTTTTTCTTTCTTTACACTTGTAAAACTCTTAAGAATAATAACTCTACTTAAAAATTAGCAAAAAAGTCACACCAGAAAATCTGAGTTTTTATTTTACTCTAGAAGTCCTTAACACTGACAAGCTATTTTTTTCACACAGGAAGCACAACAAATAACTTAAATAATCCCTTTTCCATGAAAAGTTTCATTTTGAACTAATTCATTTTTTCACTGAAAGCAACTCTGACTGTAATTCCACTATTACAGTAAGCTCATTTGTTTTCATGTTCAGTGTTATCTAAATCGTTTCTTGTTCCAGTCTATGTTCTTTATTTTTGGTTTATGCTTTTTATCCATGTTTTACGCTTCTAAGGTAATACTCCTTAAGAGAAGAAATGCACAGATCTGAGACATGTTTATTATTTTGACTGCTGTTTGCAAAGTTAATATTACTTTCTGTATATTTCTCTAACATTCAAAGTGCTTGATAAAATAACTATATCTATGCTATGTGGGAAACCAAACTGCATACAGGTGGGTATCACACAATGCATTTGATGAAATAGTGCTGTTCTAGGAAACTCTGAACCAGAATGAACATTCATAAAATGTGACTGATTGGCTGCTTCAGCCAAAAATAGCTTGTGCTCCTCTAATAATTTTATATCTCTAGGCCCTTGTAAATATGGGTACGCATTACTGGCTTTACATCACAGTTAGAATAATGGAATTAGATTGAGTTTTCATTAGAGTCATCATCTTCTGGAGAAATAGCCCTCTGTGTCAATAATCATAATGTTTTTCCCTACTCTTCCTCAAAGTCCATGTAGCAGTCACTTTGGAAAGGTTACGTCTATTTTCAGATTGTCATCCTACAAGAGGTTTGTATTCATTTATTGTAGACTGAGGCAGTGTGAATAGAGCAGCAGATTTTTCCCCCACAAATCAATCATTTTTTCCGAGGTAAACTATTAAAAGACTGAAAAATCTTTACTTAATGTCTCACTTCTTCCTCCTTCCTTCTTACATGATCTGTCCTTCTTTCCTTCCTCCTTATTCTCTTCCTCTTGTCTCTCTCCATTTCTCCTTCCCTCTTCTCTTTCTTTTTCCCTTTCTCTTATCTAAAAGACAGAAAACTCACTTGCAGTGTGTAATTGTGTTTTTAAGGAAAGCAATCAAGAGCTGGGAATGAACTACATTTGTCAGTTGCATTCTACAGCTATGATGAGTTAAAATGTGCCAGCTGTACAGCTTGTCCACAGCTGTTGTCTCTCAAATCTTTGTATAATATTCATTTTCTTTCCAGCATTTACAGAATTTATAACTGCAGTGAGAGTTTATCAAAATTACCCTAGTATGGAACACTACTAGTATAATAGCTCTTAGTTTTAAGCTATGCGTAAGGGAATCTCTGCCAGAAATAATTCTTCACATAATGCTTAAGACTGCACAGATGTCCGTGTTTGATCTAAGAAGGCACAATTAAGGAGAAAATGCTGACAGAAATAAAGTATACATACCACGAGCTAAAGCAGAAAAAAAGCATGTAGGAAGCTGAAATGTTAGTGTTTGGGGAGGAGAATATACAATGAACAAAACATGTCACCTATGTAGTTTGACTGTAAACTGAAAGACCAATACAGTGGGGGGGAAACAAACAAACAAACAAACAAAGAGACAAAAGCAAACACCAAACAAAAAAAACCAACACCACCACCAAAAAACCCATGAATAGCATCAACTAATCAATACTGAAACTTCTCCAGATCATTTTTTTTGGGTGTGAATACTTGTAGTACCAGTTCACAGCAAACTGGGAGAGGAAAATCTGTTCAAGAGGCAGATTAAATATAAATGTGTGCATGTGTAAATGTGTATACATGTACCTGAGTTTAAACTTCAGTCCTGAAACCTTAACACTATGAAATTTTGGACAGATGGAGAAAAACAACATACTCTCTCACCTGTACAAGAAGCATCTGTTTCCTTGCTTACTTAGATCTTTTTTTCATATCCCATGAGATCTATTGCAGAGGCACAGCTGATTTGGCAGTTGCTGAATAGCTGGCTTCTGTGCCAAAAATGTATGTAGTCTGACATGCTCCCGCAGTCCAGGGGGAACTGGACAGTCTGGCTTTGTTTATTATGATAAATAAAAAACAAACCGGGGACAAGTCCCTGACTCTGAAGTCTAAGGTGGTACAGATTCATTTTCATTCCTATTATTTTGGGTAGTAACCTCAATGGCACATTTATACCACAGACGCAGTTGGAATGGCTTAAATCTGAGCTGGGAAATATATATAGAGAAAATATGTAGTGTTCAAACAATGTTCAAAATTTTCCTTTGGCTATCTTTTCTTCAGAAGTATGGATATACTGTCTGAAACATCTGTAGTCTTACTGAAAACAAATGAACTATTAGAGATGTTACCATACACATAAATAATAGTACCTGGAATAACTTGGTAGGTTATTGGAAATGAGAAATTATATAATGTGTGTTTTTTATATATATACACCAATATATATACATGGCAATATGCATTTTTATAAATCTACATAAATTCGTACATAGATATACAGGTGCAGAGAGACACACAGAATTATATAAACATACAGCTGTACCTATATTTTCTTGGTTTTCTTAAAAATCTGTAGCTGGAGAAAAGTGAAATAGGATCTAGTTTTTGTGCCCTGATGAAATCCTCTAGTGGGAGGAGTGAGGAGTGGGAGGTTTCTTTCCTATGTGAAAGAAACTAACTGGGGATGTGCAGCTAAGGGTAGAGAATAAAATAGGAAAAGGAAATACAGACTGTAGGGATGAAGTAGCATACAGGGTCACTGAGGGGAAATTCAGCTCCTACATTTTGGACAGCATTCCAACAAATGTCCGTGGCTGTCCAGATGGTGACAGGAGTCTTTGTTGCAAAGGTCTCTGTGAAGGTGTCTTCAGCTAGTTCTGGTGAGACTTCCCAAACCAGTTCTAATGAATACTTATATCCAGCTGGTCCATGGTCCTGTGTGACCAAACATCTGCATGATCCATTGTTACTATCTTAAAACTACCACAAAACCTCTCTAAATCACCGTAACTATTTGCAAAAGTCTGTTCTCTGTGACCATTTCTGTATCTTCAGAAACAGTTTATGCTCACTACTTACATGTTTTATCAATGCACAGTTTGGTCAATTCTGCAGCAGAAACTACGTGAGACAATATTTGGGGTGGTCAGATTTTCCATGCTAATCAACACACTTAAGCATACAAACGTTGCCTATCATTTGCAAAAGACACATCAGGAGCTGCCTGGGGGAGAATCATTGGGACTACATGAAACTGACACCCACAGAGCACCTGTACCAATGAGTCAAATATTTTGTTATGAGGGCAGCTATGAGTTCAGTCAATCACTTTGTCTCAGGTTGGTCCATTTTCTTATCTATGCAGATGACTAGCCAGGGAGTTCCTCGAACATCCAAAGAATTAATAGTGAAGCGTGATATCAGGTACACCACAACTGGACAATCTCAAATGTCTCCTTTATATCACACTAATTATTTAAATTCCACAAGTCTTGTTGCAGTTTAAGATGCCCTAAGGTATCTGTCCTTGCTGTCTAGCTGCTGTTCCAAAATGTGGATCTCCTGTTGGTACTGTCATAACTTTCAGACCTGTTCAGATATTCTGTATATCCGAGGGCATTTCAAATGATACTAGACACAAATGTTTGGACAACTTATATGAGTTTCCATGAACTTCAGTGGGGAATTAGATACGTAGCAAACATCCAGGCTATATGTACATATCTATATTTAGGTAATTATTTATGAGCTGAATCTCCTCCTAGGACAATCCTTGTAACGGTAGGAAACACTTATACAAGGCTCAAGAAACATTTAGATATAAATGAATCAATGTTGATGTAGTCTATGTTATGTGCTGAAACCCTGAAAGTGTGTATGCTATGGAGATAGAAATTTGTTTCATGTTGCATCCAGTTATTTTTTAATATTCATTAGTCCATTTGAAAGTTTCTGCTTTCAAAGATGTCTCCATGACCATGAAAAACAGTCAGTGAGCTCATACCTACAGGATCAGGTTTCGGGTATCCGGTAGGTTTCTTAAACATGCTAGTTAATTTCTATGTGAACAGATTCCTGTCCTTTGTCAGGATTTCTTTTTCAAGGGGAAGTCATATTATCAAAATCTTAAACACTTGCCACTGTGGTGGAAGAAACCTGTGACAGTTTTTAAGTGCTTAGTGATAGATACAACATTAGTGAATGTTCTAATACTATTTCGGAGAATATAAAAGAGTTGATGTTATTTGAACCTGATTCTTTGATATCTACCATAAGATCAAACTGCGTGTATCATTAAGCACATTCAGTTGTGATATGTATTTATTACGCTCTAACACTGGGCTTCCCTTGTATATGTCGTTCTCTTACAGATATTTCTGTATATATATTTATTCATATATATACGTATATCTGTACTGATATATATATGGTGACACACACACATATATATGTTTATATTATTTTCTAGGCTTTATGGATCTCCAGAAAGATTTAAAGCAGAGGCTAAGATTTTTCATACTGTCCTGGTTTCGGCTGGGATAGGGTTAAATTTCTTCTTAGTGCTGTGTTTTGGATTTAGTATAAGGAGAATGTACTGCAGTACATTGATGACATCATCATGTGGGGCAACACAGCAGAAGAAGTTTTTGAGAAAGGGAAGAAAATAATTCAAATCCTTCTGAAATCTGGTTTTGCCATAAAACAAAGTAAGGTCAAGGGACCTGCACAGGAGATCCAGTTTTTAGGAATAAAATGGCAAGATGGACGTCGTCAGATCCCAATGAATGTGATCAACAAAATAACAGCCATGTCCCCACCAACTAGCAAAAAGGAAACACAAGCTCTCTTAGGCGTTGTGGGTTTTTGGAGAATGCATATTCCAAATTACAGTCAGATCGTAAGCCCTCTCTATCAAGTGACCAGGAAGAAGAATTACTTCAAATGAGCAACGACAAGCCTTTGAACAAATTAAACAGGAGATAGTTCATGCAGTAGCCCTTGGGCCAGTCCAGGCAGGACAAGATGTAAAGAATGTGCTCTACACCGCAGCCGGGGAGAATGGCCCTATCTGCAGCCTCTGGCAGAAAGCACCAGGGGAGACTCGAGGTCGACCCTTAGGGTTCTGGAGTTGGGGATACAGAGGATCCGAGGTTTGCTACACTCCAACTGAGAAGGAGATATCGGCAGCATATGAAGGGATTCGAGCTGCTTGGGAAGTGGTTGGTACTAAAGCACAGCTCCTCCTGGCACCCCGACTGCCAGTGCTGGGTTGGATGTTCAGAGGGAGGGTCCCCTCTACACGTCATGCAACCGATGCTACGTGGAGTAAGTGGGTCGCACTGGTCACACAACAGGCCCGAATAGGAAACCGCAGTTGCCCAGGAATCTTGGAGGTGATCACGAACTGGCCAGAAGGCAAAGATTTCGGAATATCCCCAGAGGAGGAGGTGATACGTGCTGAAGAGGCCCCACTGTATAACAAACTACCAGAAAATGAGAAGCAATATGTCCTGTTCGCTGATGGGTCCTGTTGCCTTGTGGGAAAGCATCGGAGGTGGAAAGCTGCTGTATGGAGTCCTATACGCCAAGTTGCAGAAACTGCTGAAGGAGAAGGTGAATCGAGTCAGTTTGCAGAGGTGAAAGCCATCCAGCTGGCCTTGGACATTGCTGAACGCGAAAAATGGCCAGTACTTTATACTGACTCATGGATGGTGGCAAATGCCCTGTGGGGGTGACTGCAGCAGTGGAAGCAGAACAACTGGCAGCGCAGAGGTAAACCCATCTGGGCTGCTACATTGTGGCAAGATATTGCTGCCCGAGTAGAGAACCTGACTGTAAAAGTACGTCATGTAGATGCTCATGTACCCAAGATTCGGGCCACTGAGGAACATCAAAACAACCAGCAGGTGGACCAGGCTGCTAAGATTGAAGTGGCTCAGGTGGATCTGGACTGGCAACATAAGGGTGAATTATTTATAGCTCGGTGGGCCCATGACGCGTCAGGCCATCAAGGAAGAGATGCAACATATAGATGGGCTCGTGATCGAGGGGTGGACTTAACCATGGACGCTATTGCACAGGTTATCCATGAATGTGAAACGTGCGCTGCAATCAAACAAGCCAGGCGAGTAAAGCCTCTTTGGTATGGAGAACGATGGTTGAAATATAAATATGGGGAGGCCTGGCAGATTGATTATATCACACTCCCACGAACCCGGCACGGCAAGCGCTATGTGCTCACCATGGTGGAAGCAACCACCGGATGGCTGGAAACATACCCTGTGCCCCATGCCACTGCCCGGAACACCATCCTGGGCCTTGAAAAGCAAGTCCTATGGCGACATGGCACCCCAGAAAGAATTGAGTCAGACAACGGGACTCACTTCCGAAACACCCTCATAGACACCTGAACCAAAGAGCACGGCACTGAGTGGGTCTATCACATCCCCTACCATGCACCAGCCTCCGGGAAAATCCAACGATACAATGGACTGCTAAAGACTACGCTGAGAGCAATGGGTGGTGGGACATTCAAACATTGGGACACACATTTAGCAAAGGCCACCTGGTTAGTCAATACCAGGAGATCTGCCAATCGAGCTGGCCCTGCTCAATCAAGACTCTTACGTACTGTAGATGGAGATAAAGTCCCTGCCGTGCACATAAGGAATATGCTGGGGAAGACAGTCTGGGTTACTTCTGCCTCTGGCAAGGGAAAACCCATCCGTGGGATTGCTTTTGCTCAAGGACCTGGGTACACTTGGTGGGTGATGCGAAAGGATGGGGAGGTCCGGTGTGTACCTCAAGGGGATTTGATTTTGGGTGAAAATAGCCAATGAACTGAATTTTATGATGTCAACTGTTACATGATATTGTATATCATTATTTCTATGACATAGCAGTGGTATAGCGGTGAAAGTCACCCAGATTAGTGAAGAATGATCTAACTCCGATGAAACCGAGCAAAGTGCAACGATGATAGAACTGGACGAGCGCAGCAGTAGCGAAATGAGAACTGGCTTCAGGATGCAACAGCCCAACACCGCACACCATCTCTTCGGCCCTGAAAGACTGTTATGACAGATGGAGCCTAAAGTCATGGACTAAATGAACTCAGTGGACATTTTAGAGGGATAGTCCACAGACCGAGGGAATGATATCTGTGCGTGCATATATATACATGTGTATATATATAAAGAAAGATAGTGGTGGTTAATTGAAATGTATTAAAAAAAGATGTGAGACCTAAGCACGACGTAAATGGTATGGAATAAGGGGTGGATATGTCCTGGTTTCGGCTGGGATAGGGTTAAATTTCTTCCTAGTGCTGTGTTTTGGATTTAGTATGAGGAGAATGGTGATAACACACTGATGTTTTCAGTTGTTGCTAAGTGCCCTCCTAGTCCAAGGACAGCTCCCGTGCCTACTGACTGAGCTAGGTACACAAAATGGGAGGGAACATAATCAGGACAGCCAACCCAGCTGGCTAATGGGGTATTCCATACCATGTGACGTCATGCTCAGTATATGAAGGGTAGGCGTGATCCAGGAGGTACCGATCGCTACGTGGTTATTGGTCAGCGCGGGTGGTGAGCAATTGCATTGTGCATCACTCATTTTGTATATTTTATCATTATCATTATTATTTTCCCTTTTTTTCCCCTGTTCTATTAAACTGTCTTTATCTCAACCCATGAGTTTTTCTCACCCTTACCCTTCCGATTCTCTCCCCGTCCCGCTGGGGGTGGGGGGAGTGAGTGAGCGGCTGCGTGGTATTTGGCTGCCTGCCAGGTTAAACCACGACACATACTTAATTGGAATAAAATTCAATGTAAGGGAAAAGAGTATTACCTTCTACAGACCTTATTGATGTTTATTTCTCACAGATTAAATGTGTTCAGATATAATTACTGTTGAAAACAAACTTTGGTGGTTTTCGACAACTCTAGAAGGACATTGCAATGCTGGACCATGAATCAATGAAGATGGGTATTTGAATTCTTACCTGAAGATCAGCAGTTCTAACATTTCACTGCTTGAAAGTGGTACTAATTAGTCAGCTTTAAAGCAAGTTTTTAATGTAACTGAATGCCTGGAATTTATTGTTTGTCAACTTGCTATTTAAATTAAATTTGATTACCATAAGCCATTTTTACCCATCAGTTCTGTTATGAGGATTCTTAAGGCACAGTATGAAATTTTATATGTGTCATTATAGGCTATTACAATTTGAAAAATTAATTATTAGTCCAAGTTATTAATTATTTTAAATACTTATCACATTAAATTAAATTTTAAAATGGCATTATTAAGTATTATGTGTACACAGATTATTGTAATATTTTATATGTGGTTTACAATAAAAATTTTAAAAGACAAAACACTGTTCAGGAAAAAAAAAGAAAATTAAAGCATACGAGGAGCCCTCACAATTTAACTCTGTTAATTTTAAAATCAAAGATATGTACCTAAATCCTAGTGATGAGTTTGTTTTAGTTTTTTAATCACCTGAAGGAAAAAGTTGAAGAAGAAAGTATTTTTTACATGATGAATGAAGAAGGCAGATCTGCATGGCAAATCAAAGGTCCATGTGTACCTACTAAAATCCTCACTGCAAAAATCAAAATCAATCAGACAGTAATAAGATACCAGATTTATAGAGGTTAGTTTTCTGAGCATTCTTTGTTTGTGTACTGATTTTATCAAACAAGTTGAGGTCAACTTCCCTGCTTCTGATGGCCTGTTGGGACTCTGTTGCTGAACAGGTCAGACAGTTAGATGTTTCATGTGTTTTAGCTAGTGGAAATATATACTCAAGTGAAGAATAAAAGATTTACTGTGACAGGAGATCTGTTTATATAAATTGAGATAACAAGTGACAGAACTTTGGCTTATTCACCTCCATAGCTTCACTATGTTGGATTTCACATCAACCTGGCAACTCAGGGAATAAAGCTAATTACTTGGCTGAATTATAAAATGGTTTTTGAAGGATGCATTGTGAATGAATTATAAATATTAATTTAAAAGATGCTGTATTAAGCTCTTATAAGAAACACTAAAGAGCAGGTACATGGAACATATAACACCATAAACAGGTACATGTACAAATAAAAATATTCCTGTGAGTAAAGAAATTTTTCTGTTCAAAATTTTTAAGTTTTGTATAATATAGAAATATTATTGAGTGCACTATACTGAGCAAATATTAGGAATAAATACAATGATCCACTTACAATGAATACTTACAATTAATACCTCACATATGCAACCTTTTGCAGAAGTGGTTTCTCTTAAAAGGAGACTGTTTATTGTCCCCAACTTCTCTAAATCTATATAAAACTGTATCTTAAAAAGATTTGCACTCCAAGGTAGGTCTATATAATACATAAAATTAGATTTATTTTAAAGGTGTTCTGAATCTTCCCACACATCTGATACTTGAAAGAAATAGCCAGTTTTGGGGAAATAGCTAGTATGATTAAAATAATGTTACTATATGTCTCATATTTAGAGGACAGCAAATTGTTTAGAATAAAAATTGATAAAATGAAATGTTTAAACTTGATCCTGCAACTTTTGATCATAGTGACTACAGCATTTGCTTATGAGGCCATTGCAATATTTACATACCCTTTTTTATTTCATTGACAAAATTCTTTACATTCAGGTTTGGTCACAGACTTTGGATGTATTCACATGATCTGTAAGCTTTAAGATGTCATTACCTAAAATAAAATTGATCCTGTAGTCTTTCCCAGCTCATAAAATGTCTGTTTTTATGAAAAAAACTTACTGAAGTTTATATAGTTCCATGCAAGAAGAGCAGTCCCCCCATTTAAATCTGCAGACTCCCTAAGAAATGTGCCAATCCACTTAAACCAAAGGTTTCAGTAATGTTCTAACTGCTTCGGGATATGATTTAAATGAGTCTTACAGTGTTATCTGAAGTTCTTTATCTGAGCTTTGTCAAATGATAGTCTTTGAAACAGCTAATCGACTTAATTAAAAAAAAAACAAAGAAATTGTTCATTGAGTAGTGAGCTATATAAGCTTGTCTCCCAGGCATATGTTTCCTGTAGTATCTGTTCAGCCTACTGTCACTTATTCAGAGTTTTGCTTGTAACAGCTGGCCAGCTGTAATCTCTTCTGCACCATAACCTTAGCTCCTACCAAACTATAAAGGACAATTCATTGTATCTGCAGCATTTTTTATTCATGAGACACTCCTTTGTACTGTTATTTTCTACAAGTCACCAAATTTCAAGGAGCTGTAGAACTCTGTAAGACTCCTATCTCTAACTCTGTTTGGAATTAGTAAAAAACTTCACAGTAGTAGGGAGGCACAGAACAAAAAAAGCAGAGGCAAACTTTATAAAAGCTTTAATGGAACAAACAAACAAACAAAAGAAACAAACTCATTCCTATTCCTTAAAAATTGATAAGTACATAGTTGATTATTAGGCATTGTAGAGAAATCATATTTTCTTCTAATTGTTTTTTTTTTTTGGTAAACAAAGTTAAAAAGACCAAACAATTGTGAGCTTCTTTCTATCATTATAATTCAAAAATGATTAAATAAGCAGTAATAAAGCTTTTGAATTTTAATCTTAAAACTTGTCATTCTATGAACAGTAGAATTAAAACTAGGCTTCATATGAATTTCAGTTATATACCTCTTGCAGTATTCAGCAACTAACCTGCTTTCTCTCAGCTGCTTGAGAGACCCTTGTAAAACTTGGCAGAAATTGCTCAGGTACAGAAGTTACTCATATGAGCAGGAGGAGGGGAAGTATAGAAAACTAACATGTAGTTACAAGCACCCAGGCAAAGTTTTAACTCATTCCTAAGTCTCATTTAGTTGAATAAATAAGCGAAACTAAAAAAATAAAACCCAAACAAAAAAATATCCTCCAAAACCCAGAGGTTACAGTGACATATCCCTACTTATTTTCTTAGCACTTCATGCAAAAGGCGCTAAACCATCCTGCTCCACATAGGTCAGTCTGAGTGTTATAACAGGAACTGTTTCAAAGAGATGAAGTCAGAATGAAGAAGAAATAAACAATGATTTTTTTTTTCCCTAACTGAATTATTGATCTGTTATTTTCTAATCTTACTCATTTAATCTTGTCACAGATGAGAAAAAAGTAGGAATCTCTCTCCTGGTACATAGAAGAACAAAGAAAGTTCTATGGCTTTGTGTTTTTGTATAGAAATATGCTTTGTATTAGGTACATAACATGAGTTCTTCTCCAAGCCTAAGAGAGTTTGAAAAAATGAAAAGTTGACTGAGAATACAGGTTCAGAAGATTAGCTGAGTGAACTGAGTGTCCACTCTTCATGCAGCAGTTAATAACAGGGACTGTGGTTAGAATTGATGAGGAATTTTTCAGTAAGCATCTATGTGCTGAAATGTTCATAAGAATGTATTGATCACAGTGATCACATCAGCTAAATTTTCTCAGATCTAGTGTGAAATGGCTTACAAAAAAGAAAGGTTACCACTGAATAATCAATTGTTAGGGTAATCACTAGACTGGGACTCCTTTGTTCAAGTCTCAGACTGATGATTTAGAACTGAGTTTGAGCTTGAAATAATAAATATCTAAACCTGAGTTAGTCAGCAAAGATTTCCTTTGTAACCAATGCAAAGAAATTGGCATTTAGAAAAGTGATTTATCTTAATCTGAAACATATCTAAAAATATTAGATGAATCATACTCTGGAAATGTATTTCTCTCCTTTTGCCATAAAGTTTAGGGGACATCTGATTTTTAGAAAATTATTTTAGGGGGATAAATTTATGTTTCTAATTAATTCTTCATTACCATCTATCTTTTCTTCTGACCAGTTCTCTTGAAGTGTACCCATTTTGAACGCTGTGTAAACCCTCACCAACTACGGATTGGTCTACTAAGTTGTACCAGTTACCTAAGTGCTCTGCCTTACCTTATTATGTTTTATATTCAAAACATGAGATACAGAGTTTCAACTTTCTCTCTTCTATAATTTTTCATGGGCAGATATTAAAAGGTCTTATTTTTGTCTAAACAGGAAGCAAAAAACCTTAAATTAAAAAAGAAAAATCAACATGAGGAAAATATTTTTTCACTTGGAGCTCAGTTTTGAAGGAAAACTTGAGATTAAACCAGAAAATTTAAAGAAGAGTTCCAGAGAAAACTGGCAAGTGTATATTTATGTATATTAGTGTTTAATCTAAACATAAAAAATCCTCGTTTACCTCCTTACAGTATATCTAATGATCATTAAGAAACCTGTCAAATAAGAATGAAACCTAGGTATGAGGCTTAGCAGGTTTTTAATGATAAAACAAAGCTTAGTGAGTATAACAGTGCTTCAGACACTGCATCTCAGTGTTTTAAAAAAAATTGTTTTTTTTAAATAGGGCTGTGATTTTTTTTTTTAATATGTGTGTGAAAATGTTTTTAACGTTATGCTTAATTCTTTTAGAAGTGGCCTAGCTAAGAAATACTTTTATATGTGTTCAGGATAGTTGTATGTATTCTTAGGAATTGAAGGGAAAATTCACATTGTAACTGCTCAGCAGCAGTCATGATTCTCCCCCTCTACTCTGCTCTCGTGAGACACCACCTGGAGTACTGCATCCAGCTCTGGAGTCCTCAGTACAAGAAAGACATGGACGTGTTAGAAGGGGTCCAGAGGAGGGCCACAGAAATTATCAGAGGGCTGGAACACCTCTCCTATGAAGAAAGACTGTGAGAGTTGGAGTTGATCAGCCTGAAGAAGAGAAGACTCCAGGGACACTTGACCGCGACCTTTCAAACCTTAAAGGGGGCCAGTAAGGAAGATGGAGAGAGACTTTTTACCAGGGCCTGTAGTGACAGAACAAGGAACAATGGTTTTAAACTGAAAGAGAGTAGATGTAGATTGGACATAAGGAAGAAATTTTTTACAGTGAGGATAGTGAGACAGTGGAACAGGTTACCCAGAGAAGTTATGGATGCCCCTCTGTTGGGTGTGTTCAAGGCCAGGTTGGATGGAGCTTTGAGCAACCTCATCTAGTGAAGGACATTCTTGCCCGTGGCAGGGGGGTTGGACTGGATGAATTTTGAAGGTCCCTTCCAACCCAAACCATTCTGTGATTCTATGATTGCTCATGAAATCTCTTTGAGCACAAACGTGTTTAATTTACCTCAAGGGCTACAGTAAAAATTCCCCAACATAATCCAGTTTAGTCACTGATATATTTAAAAATAAGATGTTATCAAATTATTGCCACATTCTTTACTCAGCTAAGATCTTCTCATATTAGAATTTTATATTCCATTTTTCACATTGCTATTTGTATATTCCATACTTCTCAACATATATAGTAGTAAAGCGTTCATGTTCTAATGATGTAAAAATATTTTAATTATGTCTGTAATTTTTTTTTCCTTCTCATTAGATCATAATAGAGGTAGAAATCAAATAATATCATTTCTCTGAAGTAATGGTAGGGAAGCAGAACTTTTCTTAGAGGTGTTGTGCGTTTGCAGGGCAGAACAAGTAGCTGATCAGAATCCCTGATGGAATCCTTGATGTCATAACGCCTCCAGAAATTGTAGAAAGCACAGTGCAGGTCATCTGATAATCCTTTAAAAGAGCTGAATTCCTTGGTCTTTCATCATGCGAATTTTTTAATGCTTCTGTGCCATTAATACAAAGGATAACACAAGCCAGCATAAACTGTTGCTCTCTACACAGACTGTAAGTGATTGATAACTATCTTTTTTTAAATTTAAGTATACTTGTTTTGAAACAGACAAAATTTGACCAGTATGTCATCTCTTGCAAGACTAACAAACACACAATATATTTCAATTCTTAGAAAAATAATCTTTCTCAAAGGAAAATATCCTCTATAAAGTACTGCTTTCAAACACATTATTTTTCAGAATTAATCATGGTTAATAGGAGATTAGTACATGCTGGTACATTATACTAATATGTGAGAAAAATTTTTAAAAGATCATCTGTAGTTATTTCATTTTCCTTGAATTAGTTAAAATCTCTGAAATTAATTTTCAAAGATGCACTTTTTGTTGTTTCATCAGCATGTACAATTTAAAGGTCAAAGCAAATGGAATTCTGTCTAGGTTCTGCCACAGACTTTAATTTTTCCATTAAGCACAATGAGCTATGAATTTAGTCTGTTATCAGTAAGCAGGTTCGTTGCCCAGCAAATTTAGACACAAAATTGTTTAAATTGAGACTTTCTTATTAAAGTATGAGTTATTATAATGCACCCTGATAGAATGTGTTTGATTTGAAACTAATGAAAGAGCCCAGAGAGGAGAAAAAGAAAAGACTGTCTCTTGGGTTTTAAATTAATTTAATGTTTGTTTAATGAAATTAGAATTTTACCTTTCTAATAATCTTTCTCCCTTATAAAAATTGACTTAATGACTGGAATGAATATGATATTGGTTTAAAGAAATGAATTTCAAATAATTACTTCAGTCTTTTCAGTTTAACTAGGTTTTTTATATATAATAGCTTTTAAGAAAGACATTTCCCGATATATTTTCAGGAGCTGATCTTAACAAATACTGGGTGATTCGATAGGTTAGTACTGTCTTTTCTGAGGATCTATGATCTGCTCTAACTTCTCTATAATGAAAGGAAATAAAAAAGAAGAGTTCTCCTACTCAAAGAAAAATTGTTTAAATCTCAAATCAGGTCTACGTGATGAATTCCTAGTATAAAAGACATATTTACTTGATTACAAACAGCTGAAACGGCCATATGGTTGAACCATCAGCCAGGGATCAAAGTAATTGTCCCATGGATAACAATAATGTGAACACTCTCTTGAAATATTCAGCATCATATCCAAGTTTGAGGTATTCTGTCATGTTGTAATTTCTCAGTGGATTTTCCCTAGCTTCTAACTTATTAGTGAACATACCATGTTATTGTTTTCTGAAAAGTTTATTCCATCACACATATTCTAATTAAAAGTCAAGGGTAACACAAGAAAACATTGATTACAGGTTCATACAGATTGTTACTCAGTCTTATTGTTATTATGTGTAGGCTTATTCTTATTCTTAGTCTATGCTTTTAATTACACTTTTAATACTACCTAAAATATTGAATTATAAAAAAGAATTTTCACATTCAGTGGCAATAAACAATCACGTCTACTTAATTTTTTTTTCCAAAAAAATATTTGAAAGTGAAAATAACTCCAGATACTCTTTGGTTAAATAAGACAGAATAGTCAACTTTGAACATTCCTATCAATCTACACAGCTAATGTATTTAATGCCGGCTTTTAAAACTTTTCCTTTTCATTAAGGTTAAAAAAGCTTTTATAAAGAACTTTACAATTTGATTGCTTGTCTATTGCCATGTAGCTGTTTATTGCTTACAGAGAGAAGGATTTTGGTTGTTAGAAAATATATAAAACATGTTTTCATTATTTTCTTTTTCCCCCTATCCTCAGGACAAAATATGGTTCTCTGTAATTACAGCATATTTGTATTTGAATAACTTGACACACTTCATATATAACCCTCAAATTTAATTAAAGTAGTCTTTGATGTTAAAAAGTGTGTGAACTGAAAAACCTTTGGGAGGGAATAAGAAAGCATATTGCTAAATGTCAAATGTCAAGTAGATTGAAAGTTACATGGTCTACTGAAGGTAAGGAAAAACAGGAAAACTTAATCTAAAGTAATTAAAACACAACTAAAATTAAAAATATATATAAATATAAAAATAGGTTTCCTTTTGAAAAAAAAAATACAAAACTTAGATATTAATTTAGAAGAATTAAAAAACTTGCAAAAAGGCACAATTCTGGAAGATGTAGATGTAAGAGTATGTAACAAAATAAATGTGAGTCTATTACACCTTTGCGACACAAAAGACACCTATAGGTTTTGGAATATATATGCAATTGTATCAGGAAAAGAAATGTCTGAAATGTTTACATGGAAGTTGTTTATTAACCATTACAAATGTTATTATATCTATTAGAAAAATAGAAACATTATGAATAATTTGGAGAAAACCAACAAAGATAGATGATTAAATACTCATTAACATGATACACTTAAGAGATGCTCTTAAGGGCATTAAAAGGAGTTTTATGAACATTTAAAGTTAGCCTAAAGCCAATATTTGCTTGACATTGGGGGAGAAAAAAAAATCAAGGTCACCGTGTGGAGAGGTTTTTTGTCAGCTTGGCTTTTCATAGCAGAAGAAAAAGTATTTATAAATATAGTAGATTTCTATTCAATTATTTGGTTAAAAAAGAAGACAAAGTAAAAAAAAAAATGTCTCCATCCTTATTTCCTATTAATATACATATCAGAGCAAGAAGGCACTCTAAAATCCAATACTTATACTATCTTTAAAGAATGATATCTACCAAAGCACATACTATATATTTAACATATGACCTTCACGTTCCTGTTTAAGATTGCAGTCGTTTTAGACTTAGCAGGACATTCTGAATAAAGGTTACAACAGACCATGTGAAGTTTGAAGACCATGTAAAACTAGAGATGCAAGCAGGCCCAAACAGCAATGTATTCATTCTCCACAGTCTTTACTTTCAGGGTCTTCCTAGGTGCTTTCTTTTCTGGCTTTATGTGAAAGCTTATTTGCTGCCATTTTTCTCAGCCAGTGTGCGGTTATTAAAAGTTACTCTCGGTTTGCAAGACAGAGCACTGTGACCATAACCCTCTCCTTTCAAGGAAGCCTTTTAATTCTCATTCAATTCTCTTCTTTTAACTGGGGTTGGACCTACATCAAGAAAGAATAATATCTTCATGCCCTAGACATAACCTCTTCATTTTTCCCTACCGCCTGTAGCATTCTATCCCTGTCCCAGGTGTACAACAAGGTCAAAATCATAATCCCTCCTACATTGTTACTCACAAATGGCCTCGATGTGGGAATCCTATGGCGCTTCTGATCCAGATTAGATAGTCTTTCAAATTGTGTAACTGAACTACAGATGAAGTTTTCCATGAAAAAGATGGTGTCAGGACTTCATGTTCCCTCTGGAATTCTCAGAAGCTTAATATCACTCCTTTGTTGTGGGTTGTCTGAAATTTCAATTCATCTTTTCTGTGCCAATAAGATTTTGCCTAAGGATTTAGTCTGCCTTGGGGGTTTTGTTGGTTTCCCATTCTCTGGGAAGGATTGAATTTTAATTCAATAATAATTTAAATGAGAAATGTAAAAACTAGACTTCTGTTTTGGGCTCTTTATCTCTAAATCCAAATAAGCATGTCACTGTAGTTATATTTGTATATAAATATGTTTTCATTCCCTGCATATTTATTAGATATGGTGTGGATGACTTTCTATACTTAAGATTCTTCCATTTTGAAGTACAGTTCATAAATCTCAAACAAGCAGACTTAGTCTGTAGTTTGATTTGGTATATTGAGAATTCAGATGGGGTAGCTGACTAAAATGATTTTTTTTTTAATTGAAGATAAGAAAACCAGATGGTTCATCACAGATGAATTAGTATTTGGGGAGACTGTATGACCCTCAGCTGTGCATCCAGGTTCTGCATTTTCCCTGCACTCATTCATTCATCTTTTTCAGTATTTTTTTATAAAGTTTTTTTATATTGAAATAAAAACTTTAAAAACAAAATAAAAATCTTTCTGAATTACTGGAATATGCTAACATTTAACATTTTAGAGTGAAGTCACACTAAGAAAAGCAAAGCCCTGCAAAATGAAATAAAAAAGATCTCTCAACTTCTTTTCCACGGCGCTTCTTGACCCTAACAGAGAGCCTGAGTCAACAGACGTAATGGAGAGCTGTTAGATTTAGACTATTTCAGATAAGTATGTAGAAACACAATGAAAAGATGAAGTGCTTCGAAAGGAGATGCTGCTGTGATTTCTTTCCTCCTAAGCTTGAGAATCACACACATATATAGATCTCTATATCTGAATTTAGGTTAAAAAGTGATGGTCCAAAAGAGGACATTTTTCTCACTTAGAAAATCACGAACAAAGAAGTCTTCTGTGTGTGGTAACTCTGGAATAACGTTTAGGGTTAAAAGGAATGATCAGGCTGTTTCCATCTGTAAGCATTTTATTTCAATTTTGTGTCCATTCATTCTGGTTTGGATGACTTATATAATTTTAAGATTAAGCTTAAAAATATCTGTGGGGTAGAGTGGACTGAAAACCCTCCCTCCCAAATGTTTCACCTCAGTCTTACCTATTGCTAAGTAAAAAAGGGAATAATCTTATTTTTAACTGAAAAATAAGAATGAAAAAAAAAAAGTTCCTTAATATTTTCCCTATTCTGAGATAGTAATTTTAAAATCGTAAAATAATAAAATAAACTTAAAAATTTAATAACTTCAAATAAAAGGGCTATTCTGTCCTCAGAGTTTATCATCTATACAAGTCATGAAATGTTTACTTGAAGAGACTTCTAGAGATACTTGGTCCAGCATCCTTATGAAATCAGGATTATCATCAAGACTAAATCAGATCAGACATGCCTTTGTCCACCTAAAGCATCAAAAACTCCACGGACATGTTTTTTCTGCAGCCCGTCTGGGCAACCTTTTACAGTGATGAAAATTCTGTCAAATGAAAAGGTTTTTCCTGGTCTAAAGGTCTAATCTCAACCTCCAAAACAGCAGCTTCAGGCTCTTGGCCACTGCTACCTCATCTGCCACTACTTAGAAGAATTTGTCTGTTATCTTTGTAACTGTCCTTCAAATAGTTGTAATGACAAATCATCAGCCTCCTCTTTACCGGAATAAACAAGCCCTGTTCCCTCAGCATTGCTTCATAGGTCATGCTCTAGGTCTCTGACCATCTTGGTGGCTGTCCACTGGACCCTGTCCAATTTATCAGCATTCTTTTTGAGGTGTTTTTGTGGTGGGGCCAGGTAAAATAAAACTGGACACAGTATTTCAAATGTAACCTCCCCAGTGCCAAGATGAGAAGGATAATAATTTCCCTCAACCTGTTGGTTCTCCTCCTCCTAATGTAGCCCACTATACCTTTTGCTGCATCTGCAATGAAAGTACACTTTGGTGTCTACAGTAATACCAAGGTCCTTTTCAGCAAAGCTATTATTCAGCCATTTTGTTCCCAGCCTGTACTTACGCAGATGGTCGTTCTATCCAAGGTGCAGAACTTTGCAGTTCTCCGTGTTGAACATGAACATGCTTCTGTTGGCTCAGCCACCAAGTTTGTCAACGTCCCTTCAGATTAAAGCTCTACAATTCAGCATGACAGCAACTCCCCTTAGTTTTAATATCATTCAAAATTTGTGAATGGTGCATTCATCTTCATTAAACAATATGGGACATTGTATCAACTTCTGGGATACTCCAGGAGTTATTGGATGTCACATCATTTATTAGTATCCTATGAGCCAACAGACCGTGACATGTTTGTTGCTTGGATTGTCTTTTATTTTCTAGCCAGGACATTTGTTTGTGTCAACAATATCTTTTTTACATTCATTCATTATTAGAAAGTAGCAAGACAGACAGATACACAGCTTTTGATTGGTCTCTTAAAAAATATCAGGTTCCTATTATCTGCTTATTAAGTTCTTATGATATTGTCAGGGCACAGCACTGGGGCACTGGAAGCCACAGGGCTACCACTGCAGCCAGCAGGACAGGGGCCTCACCAGCCAGGGCCTGTCCCACCACCTCCAGCATGGGTGCAGGGCAGGCTGAGAAGGCAGCTGGGGGCAGCTTCCACCCAAGGACATCAGGCATCTTCCTGGGGATGGGAATGTGCCGAGGACACAGGCTGTCAGTCTATGGGTGGGGGTTAGGATCAGGCCCGGTGAGGGGAACTGGGATCAGAGACAGCCCCAGGATGGCCTGTGCACTGAATGAAAGTGTGGCATTAAACTCTGAATGCACCTTCCATGGGTAGTAGGTACAGGTACAGTGTTCCCTTGAAAGTGTTAGGCAGTATGCTTGTGGTGTTAAATAACTGAGGGTCAGGGAGTGTGCTCCAGCATTAGACTGCTGACCAGCTGCAATGTTTATTTGCTAGCTCATTCCTTTGTCCCACTTTGAAAAACAGCTTTTTTATTGTAGTGTTTGGGGTTTTTTCCCCCCTCCAAAACAAATCTATTTACAGAGGGTTATCCCTAAGCAGCATGGACATGGACTGTCTATCTTAGGCCAGGAATCAGACCTTGGCCCTCTGTTTTGTAGTGTAGACATCATTATATAGACTTCCTTCTGTCATCTTGGATGTCCGGTTTCATTTGTAGCCAGATAATAGTGACAGCCTCTCCAGTCTGTCCAGATCACTTACAAAGATTGAAAACCTTGTTCCAGAGAGAGAGACGAACGACCTCACTATAAATCTTCCCTTGTGGACAATTTGAGCATTTTTCATTTGTCATGTGGGGTTAACCTTTTTATTGCTCAGTTGTCTTAAAGACCTGTGCAGGTAATGAATTTATAGTTACAAGCCTAGGCATAAGAAGGTGTCTTGTTTTCTAAACACACCAGACAGTTTTCTAAACTAGTAAGCATGTCCAAATAGTCTATCCACTGTCTCATGTGTCAACAGGAGACCAGTGACACACTGTGTTCATGGCTCTTCTTTTAAGCAGCCTGATGTTCTAACTGAGACCATGAATACTGCAGAATGTGTTTTAAACTCATTTTATACAGTGGGCTGGTTCTGATATCCTAACAGGTTACAATAAACAAAGCTGATTCAAATAAGACAAATGGTGTAAATATTAGTGTGAACTATATTGACCTGTTTTTCTCATACAGCAAAAGTGGGAAACAAAGAAACAAACATGAAACTAAATTTAAAAATAAATGACAATCATGCAGGTTTCATAATTAATACTGTTGAAAATATCATCTGAGCATCCTTCTTCTGTATCAACACTATGAAAATATTTCATCATATTAATCCTTTACCTATTGTGTGATTAAAATATTTGTACATAGTATATATTTTCCTACATATATGTGCATAAGCCTAGAACCTGAAGTGCTGATGGAGTTTTAGGTAAACACTGAGGTTCACACCAATGTCTGTCCAGAAGCAGTATTTACATGAGCAAAATGTTGTATGAATTCAAGTATACTATTTCTGTGCCAAAAATATTACAGTCCCATGTTGCTGTGGACAGGACTCAGTTGTCAATTTTACTGATTCTTCATCATAAATGAAAAAGAATATATTCTATGTTCCATTGTACGGAATAGGTACACTCAAAGATTCATGGAAATAGGGTTACACTGATCATGTTTGATCCCAGTTCGGTGGAATCTTTTCATAATTCCTCCAGTGGAAGTTTCACTCTTTGCCTTAGTTATCATTTCCGTGTTGCTTGTGCTGGTCTTACTAAATGGCACTTTCATCAGCTCCTTCACTAATGAGGCTTAGAATGTCCCACTCATTCCTTGTCTACTGTCTGCCCTCCACCACACCTCTTTTTTCCATAGCTCTCCACCTGTCGTCAGTATTGATGTGGCAGTAATATCTTCAGGCAGGATACCTCTGTTCTCCAGACCAAATTAAGCCCTTACAGGTAACAGAAGAGTAATAGACTATTACAAACTTTTAACAGTAAACCAAATCCTTCATAATGCATAAATTAAATTGAAATTGATATTTCCCTGATTTTTTCATCTGTAGATAAAGAGACTAATGAAATATGTCTCAGCTATAATCAGATTCAAACTGCTAACATTAAGATGTAGCATTTATGATGGATATGGAGAAATCTGCTTTAACACTATGAAGGTAAAATACTAACATATGCAATATGACAATCAAATACATAGTTCTGATGCAAGTTTGAACAGCCTGAAGAAAATCTGTTCACCTTCAAATTAATTAGTTACGGCAGTTTGCTGTGGTTCACTGAATAGGTATATACCATAAAATTTTAACTCTGAATTCAAGAATATTCTTCAGTTGTTTGTCATATGAACTTCTGTGATTATCTACTGTTTCCACCTAGCAATGCAAAATTGTTTCCTATGGTATTGACCTTTAAGACAAAGAAGTCTTTCTAAAGTACTAGCAAGAAAACTAAGCTGACGTAAGTGATATGAACTTCAAAAGAACTAATAAGAAAAGATCCTACTGTGGATGTGAAAACACATAGACTCTTCTTTCATCATTGTATTTTTATCATTATTATGTGAAGGTAGAGTAATATAGTCCTCCCCTGTGTTGCAAGGTTTAAAGGATCTAGTGAGTAAATTCTGCCTTCAGAATTCATGTAGACTCTTGGGGCAGGCAGAATTCCTCTTCCTTGACTCTAGACATTCAAATATTCAGTGTTAGGTTCATTTTTGGCCACAATTGACCTAGGTTCGCTTTATAGACAGTAGAAAGATTGGTAATCTCTTGAGGAAATTAATTTGGTTTTAGACCAGATCTTAAAATGATATCAGTTGCCATATGGAGTCTTTCTTTCTCCTGCTGACTCTAAGAAAAGTCTAGGATGGTTAGCACAAAAGTAGACCTCAGAACCCATTTCTACTATCCACACATAAAGGTCTAATTCCAACTGAGATGCTGTAGGGTGTCTGAGATGTTTTTGGGGGTATATGAAAAAGAATGTAAGGACAATTTATGTTGTTCTGCAAGAACAGCTGATGTGAGGTAGGATATCTAGTCATCTCAAATGTTTCTAGATACCTGTCCATGGGCAACTGAATTAAATGCCCCAGATTTTCAGATATGTGAAGTCAGGGCAGACATACGCTATCCAAAGTTTAAGGATAATCAGTCTTAGATTCTTAAAGCAATTCTTATAAAAATACTTTTGCCTTTCATGACAATTTGTTAATCGAACCCATTTCTCTGAGACTCATAAGGAATGCTGACAGCGTGCTAGATCTGAAGGTGATTTGCAAAGATATTTTGTTATTTTTGTAATATTGCTCCATTTAAATTAATATAATCAAAGCCCATAGTGGGATAGCCAGGGCTATCAAAGTCAAGCATCAGATACATCCATGCTATATCATGTAGCAACATTACAGAATATTTGTTATATGAATGGTGTTTCAATGGTATTTATTAAATTGGAAAAGGGATTAGGTTAGATTCAAAACTAATAGGAAAATGCAGATACTTTATTGCATTCAAGGCTGTGTTCCTTTACACCATGTTTATACATGGCCCACATAATTTTATTTTGCTTTTATGGCAATTACCCACTGTTAGAAATGCTCAAAATGCTTCCCTTGATTGCTTTTTTATTTCATTTGTCAAGGCTGTTATCCCTTCATAAACTATAAAAAATATTTCATCAAATTGTTTGTTATGGTTTCTCTTCTTAATGAGCTGTCAGGATACACAGCTTAGCAAAGGGCATCATTGTGTGTCTGTATTCAATAAATGAAAATAGATTCTATATCAGCCACACAGTACAGTTGTGGTCATGAGCCTGTATAACTTTTTGTTTTATCATTAAAATCCTTTACTTCAGTCCTCATAGTTTCTACGTACCCTGAGACGTTTTCCAGCAAAAGACATTAATGCATTACGTTACTCACAGGACAATGGACTGCTTCTGATTTGCCTTTGATGTGTTAAGTATTTTCTTGGATGGGAGAAAGGTTGCTCAGCGCAGGGTATAATTAACTTAGCAAAATGAATGTCTCATCCTCAAAGTCTCCATCTCCTTATGTTTCGCTCTACTGGTGCTTAGTTTTACTGCTTCTATTCATTTACTATGAATTGTGTAAGAGAGAGCTATATGAAATAATGTTCATAATTAAGTTATTCTCCTATTCTCTTTTTTTAGCAAAAATATTATCTAGTATTATAATTAAAATATATGTATGTTAGATTGTGTTGCCTTTTCCGGTAGTAATTCTTTAACATATGCTATAATTTAATTAATTAAATTGCTTCCCTAATTGTCTTATTCTAAAATCAGACTCATTTTCTTCCAATCCACACTTCAACACCCAGTTCTTCAATTCAAGATCACTATGTACAGCCAAGTTTTCCATAATGTCTATAGTACAAAGGGAAAACATAACAATGCACTTGGATTTATTGCAAGTATATAATGGTAAGCTTTATGGTTTTCTTGATAAGAAATTTTACAGAAAATGGGAACACAGAAAAGATGCTGTCCTGGCTTTATTAAATCATTTTGTGTAGTAAAACATGGGATATCACACTAGCTATTTTAGAGAAGGTTAGAACTGGTAAAAGAATTCTGTGATGCAAGTGGTTTATGAGATGAAGGGTATGTTGCAGATGGAAGTTACTAGAAGTATTCACACAAGATCAGCCCCAAGACTGATTCTGTTTAATAGTTTCATAAATTATTTTCTTTGGGAAAAAAAAAAAGTGTGCAAAGGAAGTTTATTTGTGACACAAAGCCGAAGAAAATTGATTGTATCAAAGAGAATCAGAAGACTGGCTAGAAAGTGTGAATTTACCTTGAGGAACAGACTAATAAACATAAAGTAAAAATCAATAGTACAAAATATGAGGAGGAGTAATTGGAGTTTAATAACAAAAAAATCTGCTATAAAATGAGGCCTCATTGTGGGAAATGGCTGTCTGCACAAGAACCAGTTTGAATTCAGAAGTACTGTAGGCACAGTTACATATTCCCAATTCAAGTCTGACAAACTTTCTTAGCAATCATGTATTTTCATTTTATCCTGAGTGTAACTCGGGCTAATCCTTTAGTGTTCCTAATCTGTTTTGAAAGAATAAAAGTTGGAAGCAGATGAGGTGTACTGTGACAAGCCTGATGCCCAGTCCTTCAAGACTGTATCAAAGTGCCACACCTTCATCCTAGGTCATGCTCCCCTCCTTGCTTACGAACAATGTGGAAGTTAGGCAAAACTGGAACTGAATAGAGGTTGAGTTTGAAACATAACTGTTTGCACTGCATCTGAATTATGAGATCTGAGTTTGGATACATATCTTCCCCAACAGCTGTGATGTTTCCCAGGTCTACACCCTGCCCTGCTCTGCAATTTCTCATTCCGAGTTCTGCTGTACTGCTCACAACTGTGAAATAAGACACTCTAAAAGATAATTTTCTTTTTTTTTTTTTCTTTCATTCTAGAAAAATAAAGACAAGAGCAATTATGAGAAAATAGAATGCAAATGTGCATCAGGATTGTTAGGCGTTGCTGAACCCAGTAGCCCAATGGAGGCAGGGCTGATGCAGCTCCATGTCGCCAGATCCAACCCATAGTGAGCTTGAACATGTGCTTCCAGTAGGCACACACATGCAAACAGAGACACAGACACACACACACATATACATATATGTATGTAAATGTATACGTATGTGTATATGTGTATATGTGGCCATACAAATCAACACAGACAGACACACAGAGCACTCACGCAGACACAAACAGCACCGACGACCCCATCCTGCTCCCCTCTCAAGTTGACAAGGATGGGAATATACTGGGAATATATACACATATGTGCAAAGTGGATCCCTCCAGCAGCTGAACTCAGTCCACGCAGTAACTACCCCCGAATCCTAGTCTTCCCAATTGCTGGCACATGGATATACAAGCCCGCAAGGCCACAGCCCCACTCCATTTGCTGGTACAGCCCCCCTTGCACACATACAGCACCCCCCTGTCCCAAACACACACTATGGATCCCTGCAGTAACTGGGCTTAGACACACAGTCCATCCAATAATAGCTGGGCCTGGATCCTCGCTCTTCCCAATTGTCTCCTGCACAGAGAGTTGGGTAGCCATATCCTCCCGTGGTCTTGCCCTTAGAGACACACACATATCCCTGGCTACTCTAGGAAGAACTTAGGCCCACTCAGTCTGGTCTTTCCATTTTTTAGCACCATGGACACAGGAGCTCTCCAACCTGTGGTCTGAGTCCAATTGCTGGCACCCAGACTCGCACACATACACGTGCACACACCAAACAGAGAGCTGCTCGCTCAGGAAAAGAGTTAGAAATAGAATTTAGTCAGACAAGACAGACTGGGATGATGGGGCACAGGAAATGACCAGACAAGCCAGTACATTCCCAAGTACTGGCCAGCAAACTGCTTCCACACAGATGACCCCTTTTACCTGTTATCAATTTTCCCACAGTTATTCCTCACCAAACCACTTTGATCTCTCCCTTTTCTGCCTTTTGTTCCTCAACTAAACATCCCATTATAAGTCCTGTGTAATTCCAAAGTGCTCTTCCCCTGCACTCCAACCAATGGGGGGCTGCAGTCAGACCATAACAGCTCCTCTGCCTCTCCTTCCTCTTCACAGTTTTCCCCTGTTCTAGAGTGGGGTCCTTCCATGGGATACAGTCCTTCAGGGAATATCCACCTGCTCTAACATGGTCTTCACAGACTACAGGGAAGTGCTTGCTCTATTGTGGTCTCCTCCAGGGGCTATAGGGGACTCTTTTCTCCATCACCTGGAGCACCTCCTCCCCCTCCTTCTAGCAGCTTGATGTCTGCAAGGCTGTTTCTCACACTTTTCCCCCTCACTCCTCTCTCTGCTGTGTGGTGTTTTCTGCCCTTTCTTAAATACATTTTGCCAGAGGCACCACCATCTTGTCTGAGGGGCTCAGCCGTGCCCTGCGGTGAGTCGGTTGGAGCCGGCTGGAACCAGCTGTGTCCGGCACAGGGCAGCTCTGACCTCTCCTCACAGAGAGGTAGCCTCTGGACTACCAACACCTTGGCACCTGCACCCAATACACCCACCCCTCCTGCCCTGTGCCTCTGCGCTCCTTTGTGTGCAGGGACCTTAACAGAAATAATTACCAGAGATGAAGAAGAACATATATTTAACCTAAAGGGCAATGATGGCAGAAAAGCAAACAAATATTCACTCACTGAGAAGAAGTTTGGATGAGAAAATAGAAGACTCTGTTAAAAATCTTAAAGTATATAGATTCAGAAAGATCTTTCCCATGCAGTAACAGAGGCAAAAAACCTAACTACATTTATATGTATTGATGAAAGGGGTTATTTAACAGGTTGCTGGCAATTGATGGAAGCTCAGCTCGGTGACTCTGAAGGTCTTCTCCAGTTGTACATAATACTGTAAAACTTAGGGGTCTCTTAGGACAACCTCTGGAGATCCCTTAGGACGTCTTTGTACATGTGTTACCTTGGAAAATCTGGTATTTTTTCACTTTTTTCTTTTTTTTTTTCTTTTCCTCACCCTAATTGGTTCAGAACAATTTTCCAGAGACTATATCTTAGCCTTAACTGTACTACTAATATATATAATTTTTGCATTTGGGGAGTGGAAGGTGGAGGGTAACACTACGCTTCTAGTATCTCAACCTATAAACTAATTTTAAATATTCACTTGGTTTTAAAGGTTGCTCTGGTAATGAAAGTTTCTTCTCATTTTGTGTTGTGCTTTATATTTCATCATATTTCAAATCTCAGATGCCTTTATAAAATTCTAGGACTTTAAAAAACCAACACTTCATTACATTTCATCTTAATGAGCATTAGTTTACCCATCTTTATAAATAAAGTACTCTGCATTGCCTATAAAGCAGTATTTCCACATGAAAGATAGTTTTATTCATTGCATTGAATGTACCTTTCCCTGAAGAATAAAAGGAAGAAAGATTCCTATAGTTGTTTCTTCTCCCTTTTCACTCTTGCCTGTGTTTACTTTAATCATTTAGAAGCTAAGAAACTGATGTCCTACTAGACTCAAGAATAATTCCCATAGAAACTGGGATTAAATGATGGACAAGGCATGCAGGAAAGCACTAAATAAATTGTATTCAAGTGAACAGACTAGAATGGTTGCCTGCAGATTGCTCTTTAATATAATTCCAGCATAATCAAAAAGCGAGATCACAGGTAAAGAATTACTGTCAGCAGTGGTGGGACTGGATCTCAGCATGATGGTTTCAAATAAATGTTAAATTTTGCCTGTACTTTACGAAACAAGGTACCAAATCACATAAATGTTAATGGAGCTTTCAAAAATTAGTAACATAGATTTCAACTCAAATCCAATCAAATATATATGTTCAGCTTAAGCATACACACATGAACACATAGGCACACACAATTAAAAAAACTATATAAGTGTATAAGCATAAACACATATATGTACAAGTCTTCCACTAAAAAGCAAAACCAACTATTGAACAAAGAAGTAATGACAGCACAAAACACTGTGGGAGGGGGGAGGCCAGTTTCAATTTACATATACTGAAACAACCTTTTCTTTTTCCAAAAGCTGTTTGTCCTTTTGTTGAAATGCAGATATTTTAAAACCTAATGTTGTCTAAAGTAGAGAAGCATAACAGTTTGTTCAGTTAATGTGCTGCTGATTTTCACACAAGATTTCATGGGGATATATATCACACAAAAGAAGGAAAATAAAACGTTAGTGGAGTTTTTTATTTGTATTTCTCTAATTTAAGAAGTTACTTGTAGCTTTTTGCATGAGATATCAGTTTTGAGAATAATCAACTTTAATGAACTGTTTTTCATAGAGGTGCTGAAAGACTCAATTTCTAACATTCAGTTCAGCTACTGTGCCTCTGTGTTCTGCATAACTTGCTTCATTTTGAAAACATGGATGATGGTATCTGTTATGGCATAGCTTAGTATTTCTTAAGAATAAAGCTCAACTCTGCAACTATTACTATTGTTGTAATCAGAAAGGATAACATTTTTAAAGACTTTATCTTGCATTAAGCTTTTAGTTCAGAAGTTCACTCCTATAGAGGCTTGGAAGGGGTAATTTATACCAACTCATTCAGGACAAGGAATTGCATCTTTACGCATGAATGTGGCATTAAACATACAAAAATAAGTTGTCATGCATACAATTGTAAAAAAGATATGAAATTCAACCCATTGAGTTACCTTGGATGTAGAAAGAAAATGCTGGGATGGCAGGAATATCAGTTAGAGTATTCATAGCTGTGGTGGGTTGACGCTGGCTGGACGTCAGGTGCCCACCAAAGCCACTCTATCACTCCTCTTCCTCAGCTGGACAGGGTAGAGAAAATATAACGAAAGGCTCATGGGTCGAAATAAGGACAGGGAGATCACTCAGCAATTACTGTCATGGACAAAACAGACCTGACTTGGGAAAAAATTAATTTAATTTATTACCAATCCAATCAGAGTAGGACAATGAGAAATAAAAACTAAATCTTAAAACACCCTCACCCCACCCCTCCCTTCTTCCTAGGCTCAACTTCACTCCTGATTTTCTTTACCTCCTCCCACTCCCAGCAGTGCAGGGGGACGGGGAATGGGCGTTGCGGTCAGTTCATCACACGTTGTCTCTGCTGCTCCTTCCTCCTTGGGGGGAGGACTCCTTACACTCTTTCCCTGCTCCAGCATGGGGTCCCTCCCATGGGAGACAGTCCTCCATGAACTTCTCCAACGTGAGTCCTTCCATGGGCTGCAGTTTTTCACGAACTGCTCCAGCGAGGGTCCCTTCCACGGAGTGCAATCCTTCACGAACAGACTGCTCCAGCGTGGTTCCCCCACGGGGTCCAGCAAACCTACTCCAGCATGGGCTTCTCATGGGGTCACAGCGTCCTTCGGGCATCCATCTGCTCTAGCGTGGGGTCCTCCATGGGCTGCAGGTGGATATCTGCTCCACCGTTAACCTCCATGGGCTGCAGAGGGACAGCCTTCCTCACCATGGTCTTCACCACAGGCTGCAGGGGAATCTCTGCTCTGGCATCTGGAGCACCTCCTCCCCCTCCTTCTTCACTGACCTTGGTGTCTGCAGAGTTGTTTCTCTCACATATTCTCACTCCTCTATTTTGGGTACTGTTGCACAGGTTTTTCCCCCCCGCCCCTTAAATATGTTATCACAGAGGCGCTACCACCATCACTGATTGGGTCAGCCTTGGCCAGCGGCGGGTCCATCTTGGAGCCGGCTGGCATTGGCTCTATGGGACATGGGGGAAACTTCTAGCAACTTCTCACAGAAGCCACCCCTGTAGCCCCCCCACTACCAAAACTTTGCCACACAAACTCAATACAACAACCACCTAACATGCATTTTTAGAATGGGGAAATCAAATAGAAAATTAAATTCTCATGTGCAGTTTTTCCAAGGAAAGTTGCTTTCATTTCTCACAAATGTCTTTATTTATCATAAATAATGACTAAACTATCCTTTCCAGGAAGAACATGAATACTGACACATCTATTTATTGTGACTACAATATGTCATAAAGGTGATGTACTCAACAGAGAAAAAAAAAAAAAAAGAAAGAAAATATTTTATTTCTGAGAGGAAAAAAAAAAAAGAAAGGAAGAGGCAGTTTTCTGTTATAAGACAGAGACAGCAATTCTGAGTTTGGATCTTGTCTGCTGAGTTTGATCCAAAGGATTAAAGAATCTTCTTAACTCTTCTTGTTTATTCATTTGTTGGTTGATTTGTCTGTTTGCTTTTACAATCCACAGGACTTATTTTAATTTTCTGTATAAACTAATAGTGTTGGTTTTAATGATTACTGAAATTTTCACCAATTATTTAGTATTAATTGTTGATGCTATACAATGATATATGGTTATATAATGATGGCAAGGTTATGCAGGAAAGTAATACAAATACACACATATACTTTAGAAGATAAGCCTCTAATGAAGATCAGCTACTATTTAATGTTAATTTCTATAAAATTTTGATGTCAGTAGTGAAAGACTAATAATAAAGGTGTTCACTTTATTGTTCAGAAAAAAAAAAGAAGAGTTGAACTTTAACTACTCCGTTATCATAACTGGTGCCTTATTCAAATTAACTTGTTTATCTTGAAGAAGAGAGCTGAAACGAAGTTTATAACTTAGTTTACCATCCTAAACTGATTTGAAGGGGGAGTGGAGAATGGCAAAGAAGCTAGTGGAAATGACTTTAATAAAACACTTCAATATGAGCAAGTGTTTTTACACATTTTGTTCACTCACTCTTTTCCGGTGGTTCAAAAGGGTTCAATGTGGATTTGAGTGTGACAGTCAGTTGCACAGTAAAATAATTTTGTTTAGATCATGAATGTTTCTGCAGCACAGTCATTTCCTTGACTTCTCCTGCTGCTATTAAAGGTCTGCACCTTACAGACAAGGCCAGACACGATCATTATATGAATGGAGAGGAAAAAGGACACAAGGAATTGCCAAGGAAGATGCTTAGCTGTGACCAGTAATGTTTGTGGGAGTATGCCAACTACAGTGATTGGTGCTAATGGATGAGAAAGAATTATGTCAGTCGTCTTAGCTCTGCCAAATTCTGGCAAGAGCTGGTCAAGAACTAGCACATTCATGCTAAAGAATGCTGGCAAATACACATGTTGATGGACTAAATACATAGAATGATCTTCAGGGTTCCTTTGGAAAGAACAAACATTTCCAAGTGGAAATCTGATACTGATACTGAATCATACATCAGTCACTGTGATGAAAATCTATCCTACACTCACTTTACGGAAGGACAATGTCTGCACTGAAAGCAATTCTGAAATCTCCAGTGCTTGATGGCTGTGCAACCCTAATAGTATTAATAGCTGAATGTATATACCAATTTATTTATATTTTCTTAGAAGAATTCAATTCAAATACCATCTACATATTTACAGATCTAAGATCAGACTAGAATATTGTAATTTAATCATATCTAGTCCTAAAAAAGAGCATATTTAAACTCTAGTTTTAAGCTTAATAATCCTGATTAAATTCCAATTAAACTGTCCTTAAAAAAGAAAGAAATTATATTGAAAATCCAATATTGCAATAAAGATTCCAGTTACAGAAAGTGTTGGGGTTCTGCTGGCCCTACAGACCTCACTGAGCTTGCCTGGCTCCCCGGGCTCCCCCCGCCTGGTCCTGGCCCAGGACCGCATGTCACTCCCCGGGGCCATCAGACCCTGTCCCAGCGACACCGCAGCACGACCAGTCTCCAACTCCCCATAGCTCTGCCTTGCCTGGCCATGGACCCTGCCAAACCCAGCCCTCCCACAAGCCCATGTCCTGGCCTGTCAGCCTGTCCCAGTCCCCATGGTCCTGCTGGCCATCCTGGGGCTGTGCCTGTGCCATCCTGGGACCTGCCAGCCAGTGCTGCACCTGATGGCACGACTAACTTTTTAAGTTGTACAAACAGTTTGTAACTTTTCCCTTTCTCCCATCTATTTGAATTCATCTGCCTTCAACTTCCAGACACTGTGCAACCAACATGTTGGTTGTGACTAATGTGCTAATATACATGGCATATAAGGGAAAATGAGTTTAAAAATAAGCTACCATGTAAAATTTGTGTTGCATTTTTAAGAATACAGTAACGAAATTATTCCAGCCTTCCATTTTGTTCACACTTTATTACATAAAGAACACTTATATAAGGAAATAATCAGCTTTCAAAATCTCCTGTTATGCGTGTATGCATGTTTACCTATACCTACATCTAGCTTCTTGACACAGAACTCATACCTCAATAGAAGGAGCAAAGACGTTTTATACAGCTTGAATTCTTGTCTGATGTGAATTCTTGTCAGATGAGTGGGAAGTAAAATGAAAGCAGAGATTCACTAAGCTGTATTCTTAGTCTCGACATCTGAATACACAGAATATATATATGAGTTATCAGAAAACAGTACCACGTTGTAGATGCAGTACAGTAATTTTTTTTTGTAATTTTGTTTTTCTTTTTTTTTTTACATTTTATGAAACCTGGAGAATCTGAATAACCATCATTAATTCAACCCTGAAAGCATTCTAAAAAGTAAGTATCTTTTTCTTTTTTTTTTTCCATCTGCAATCACTCATTGTTCTTTTCTAGAGTTATGAACTACAAGGGTTCTTTTTACGCATAGTATAATAAAAAGCATGCTGCCCTGTTACAACTGAAATCTACAGAGTGATAATGAAGAAAGCTGCTGAATAATTAATATAGTGAAAGCAGAGTAAAAGGTAATATTTTTATAATTCAGCTTATTTCAAGAGCAGCATGTTCTCTTAGATGTTATTGATTGAAGATTTAAATTATTCTCTGTATCCTTAAATGTCAAAAAAGAAAAAAAAACAAGTGTTGCATGGAAATGTTAAAGAATAAAAGGGAAAGTTTACATTCAAAACGTATATTTAGGCTGAAGTACTAGTAAAGCTTCTACTTTGTGGACCCTTAAAGTCACACAGTTGATTAAATTAAAATCAGCAGATCCCTCTCAATAATCACTCAGTTATCACTGAATATCATTCAAATACCAAGAGAATAACCTGGCATACTATCTTCAATGGTTAATTATAGGTAATTTTTAAATTACTACAAAAGTATTTAAAATTTTATTTTTTAAGGCAGAAAAACGAGTGTGTCAGAGCAAAATAATCTTTATTCCATTCCTCCAGTGTCTGTTCTAAGTTTTGCTATACTTAAATTAAGCCTGAATATTTTCCTTACTAAGGTCAGTGTAAAGACTGTTGTTCTGATACTGTTTCTGTGACTTAGTTTATTCATCGCAGTATGGCGGTATAATTTCAGAACTGATAGATATAATTCTTGTTTAAAAAAGCATTTCATGATTAAGGTCTAATCAGCACATTAGTTTATCTGATCAAATAAGAAATCAGCTCCAGATTAAGACTTCTAAATGAAGGTGTACTCCTGTGAAACAGGCATTTATGCTCCCATTACACACATTGGAGAATTAAGCAATAGACTCGAGGGATCCTATGGTGTGATAAAGAGCACCATAACTTAGATACTTAGAGTACAATTCAGTTGCCAAAATGTAGGTATATCTGAAGTTATTTTTCTTGCTGCAAGGCCAGGCTTCCAGTAGCTCGTCCAGAACAATGCAGGTCTCCATTCAGTTGTACTCCCGGATGCCCTAGGGTGTCACACATGGCAATGGGAGCCCACGTCTGGGTAACTGAAACCCCCTTTTGATCTGAATAACTCTCTTGACTACAGTGAACATATTGACCAGGAGTGAAATTTTAAATAAGTATGTTATTGTGTTGTCCTTAATGGCAAAGAGACGTGCATGAGGCTGTCGGGCACTACACAGGACGTAAGGGAGATGCATGCTGTTCCAGGGTGACAACTGGAGACAAGCTAGAATAACTTGGGGAATTTCAAACACTGTTAGTCATCTACATTTAGACAACAGAACTAAATCCTAGTTCTGTGTTAGATATAATGGCAGCTTCCACAGCTAGAGATCTCTTCAGTTTCCTATACAGAGGCACCTATTTTATTTAAGAAGACTTAAAGATAGCTAAAACATCTGCAGTGTGCTGGAAGCTATTACAAAGGACCTATGGAGGACATCTGCCTTCCTTGAGTCACAGCTGGAAGCCAGGCAGGATATCATAAGCCTTAATACTTTTAAGAGTCAATGCTTATGTTTGGACAATTAAATTTAGCCCCTATCTCACACACTGACATTAAAATTTATATATTCTAAAGTTCAAATCAATTACAATCATCTGAGACATTCTAAGGCATAAGAAATATCCTCAGAGGACTAGCAGATACCACAGAGGACCTGTGGAGACCCATGCCTTTCAAGAAGACCATGTTAAGTCCATGCAGGATAGCCCAGGACATCTCAAAGAACACTAGGTGTCTAAGTGTGGGCAAAGGAATAATGTCATAGATGCCTATATCTGAATTATTATCATACATTAGTTATAAGTACATGTGGCCATCTAAAGGACATTTCAAATAATTTAGTTGAATTATGCCTTTGTGAGCCTTGCTCTCTCTTTTCATTTAACGGGACCCGAAGTTCATTAGGTCAGATATGGATGTGTAAAGATGGGTGAGATTAATCTTGTTTTCAGTGTGAATGAGACATCACTTGCAGAAACAATTCCATGTTACAGATAACAATTTCCGTTCCTGTGGTTATTAGTTGCACTAGTAGCTCAGAGTAAGTAAACGCTACGGAGACAAATTACCCGTAAATAAAACACTTATATTAAGAAGTAAGGCTAGCTATCTTTGTTAGCTATGTTCTTGCAATAAATATGATTTTATTTTTAATCTGAGTGGCTTTAAGACAGTCTAAGACACCAGTGAAAAAACAGGCCTTGAAGAGTTTAAGGAAAGAATGAAACATATACTCTTCTCAGAAGGGCAACAGAAACAGAGATGTTTGTGAGAAAAAAAGGAACAGCAACTGCAGAAAAAGAATCATGGTGACTAATAACTTTAAGACAGTGGAGGGGGAAGTTATAAAATAACAAGAAATGCATAGAAACACAGGGGGATCAGTGCTGAATAAGGAGCATGGACTGGATACTGCCATGTCTGAGTCAAAATTTTAAGAGTTGTATTTGAGGAGAGCATCTCAGTACCTAAAGCCATGTAAGAGGAGGCTTTGAAGATTTAGTAGCAGGAACAAGTGTTAATGAACTGTATAGATAACTTCTAATTTTTCTTCAGATTTTCCTTTGCATAGAGGCTTCATGCAATGTATTTGTAAAATAGTGGACTTTTCAATCTTTAATGATTTTCTGCATCAATATACAATTTCACTTCTCATTTTACATTATTTTTATAACTTCAGTTCTCCTGATGAATTTGCATGGGTTTATTTTTTTCTTTAATAATTTTTCTGATAAAAGTTCTTGTAGAAAATATTGACTAAGTTAAATGCTTTGTTGGCTCTAATTACTTCAACTGTACTTATGCTCTCTTTCTTTAGAAAATCTATTAGAAATTAGTTACAAAGTGGCACTTGAATTTCTTCTCAAATGCGAAGTTAATGTCAATAAATTGTTTTTCTTTCAAAAATCTTTTGAAAGAATCTCTTGATCTTTTTTCTGAATTTTGTGATGATGTATAGGGAATTCAGCTGGATTGTTTTTTGTGAGAGTTTTAAGAATGGTATGGAGCAGAAATATGTTTTAAAAAGCAGAAATCAACAGAAGTAGAGGTTTGGCTATTCCTTCAGGGATCAATTATAGTGGAAGAATCATTGGGAATGGGTAGGAAATACAGTTTAGAGAGAAGATGGTCTGAAACCATCAAGGATCAAAGAGTTATCATCTACTGTGCTGAGGGTTATCAAAACATACATGCTTCAAAAGTCCCTGTATATATCTCTTCATCCAGACAATGTAACAGGAACAGGGACACCAGTTTCTATCTCAGTAGAGGCTACAGGAGAATCAGCCTAACAATACCAAAGTTATTTGTTGCCTGCTATTTTTTTTGTTGTTGGTATTGTTTTCTTAGTTTTCAGGTTATTCACTCAGTAGCCCAATGGGGATTAGAAAATGGGCACTAGGTATACGATCATGTTTTCTTAGGCTTCCAGTGACTGAAAAACTCTCTGTCTTTGACAGAAGTACCATAAATTGCATAAGGATGTTTTAATAGTAGGAGTTTAAAATGTAAAATATCAAGATTAAAAAAATACACAAAATTCTTCCTTTCATTCTCAATAAATATTTATTTGATGAAAAACAAAAAGACCAAACCAGCAAACTCCTCCTCCTCTACAGACTTGAAATATATTTCTTTCACATTTCCTTGTATCAGATTATCTGTATAAAGAAATAACTTAATTACAGTCTGTTCCAATATATTTTTCACCCACAGTGAGCAACTGACTAAAACCCTTTAGGGATCAACAGCATTGTAGTGATTGTCTAGTTTCAGTCAGTTGGTGAGAGGGAAGGAAAAAATCTCAAAAAGACTGTTTTTTTCCAAGGATTTGTTTTCTTCTATTGATTATGAGAAGGCATTTTTGTTCAATATGTCGGTTTGTTCTTTCAGGAGCATTTCAGCAATTAATTACTTAAAAGACTTTTCAATTTATTTTATACTATCATTATCTGGTGTGAATAAAAAGCTATCTATCTATCTATGTTTATTGCAGTACAAGTGAAATGAAAGTTCTTTTAGCCATTTTGAGTTTGTTTTCCAGCCACATAGTAACAGGACATCTTGCAGTCTACCAGGAGACAAACAATCTGCTCATATTCCCAATAAATGAACAGAGTGATCTTTAAGATCTCCTGGGTTACCATGGATACCAACATGTATTCTGTATAACACTAAGTCACAAGATGTACGTACTTACACTGTTTCTGAATTAAAAATCAGTTTTCAGAATTGTTAAACACAATACAACAGTAGAGTTTGGGTTTTTGTTGGTTTTGTTTTTTTTTTTCCAAAAAAATCATAGTAATACTAAAGGTGGAAGAAAAATTGATACTCACCAGTAGTCATTTACAACTTGGCATCTTCATCAGCTGAGCTGTCTTCCTTAGTTCCTGAGTGATAATGATTTCATTTTATGTAATTTTACTTTGAACTACTAAAGGTTACTATGGAAACCTCTAGTCTTTTCCCCTCTTCACATTCTTTGAACAGGTAGTAAGTCTCACTATGTGGGGGAAGTGGTACATCCACTGAGACATTACTTGAAAATCAGCTCCAAATTGCTTTTACCATTCATAAGGCAATGTTAAACTAAGATTTGTCAGACAGTCTGGTAGAACAAGAGAATATTTTCAGGGGAAGTTTACCTAAATCTTTAAATATCTGCCAAAACCCAATTTTTTTCCTTCCTGAAATTTCATCTTTACTGGTTTATCATGGTTTATTTTTATAGTTATATCCTGCTTCCAGCTGGGATAGAGTTAACTTTCTTTCTGGTGGCTGGGGAGTGATGTGTTTTGGATTTGGTATGAGAGGAGCATTGATGGCCCATTGATATTTTGGTTGTTGCTGGGTGGTGCTTGTATCAGGGAGTTTTCGGCTTCTCATGCTCTGCCAGGTGCATGGGAAGCTGGCAGGGGGAGCATAACCAGGGCTGTTGACCCAGCTGGCCAATGGGGTATTCTATACCATGTGATGTCAGTATACAAACTAGGATTGGGGGAGGGGCTCTGGCATTTTTTGGGACAGATGGTCAGTGGGTGGTGAGCAGTTGCATTGTGCATCGCCTGCTTTGTATATTCTATTATTGTTGTTGTTATCAGAAGTAATAACAAACTACTGTTCTACTTTGTTTTATTCCCATTATTAAACTGTCTTTATCTCAACCCACAAGTTTTCTTACTTGTGCCCTCCTGATTCTCTCCCCCATCCTACCGGAGTGGAGGGGTGATCAAGCGGCTGGGTTGTGGTTAGTTGCTGGCTGAGGTTAGACTACAACAGGGTTTATCTATTTTGATTGGAAAACTTCCAATATAAAAATTAAACAACACTCAGAAATAAAGCCAATAACAAATCTTTGACAATCATTTCTATAAGGCTTTTGACTACCAGAATTTAATTTAGTATTTTTGGAAGAGCCATCAGCAAAAACTTTACTTCACTTTTTAATTTACATTCAAAGTGGAATTGAAGGGCAGAAGAGACCTGAGCCTCCTTTGCCAAGAGCAGATGTCACATTATTCATCTCCCAAAGTTGCTCAGGCAATATCCAACTACAAATCATTTTGTTCTGCTACATCAAAGACTTATCCTTCTTCACCACCATCAACCAACACCACATTCAAGTACATGTATCTTACATTTTCTGTTCATTCTGCCTAGTAAACCTGGACAAATGTATAATTTTTGTTAATATTTAAATTATAGTTTTTTGCATGGAAATTCAGATTCAGGGAAGCTTTTGTGAGACATGAAAAAGTTAGGCACTTTTAGCTCCACTTTTTCTTTCACTTTTATTGAAATTATAGTGTCAAAATCAATATGAAATGTTATATTCCAGATTTAAGTGAATGTTCCTATTCTTTCTTTTTCAACTGCCAGAAAACAATAACCTGATAGGTAGGCATGTAAAAATGTTCTTTCTCTACCGTTTGTTCCTTTACTTTTATCATTAGTGCTTTTTTTTTGTTGTTGGTTTCCTTTTTAAAAGATATCTAAATACCATAATTTAAAAGTTTTTAACCAAAACCAGAGGAACGGTCCAATTTTTTTTTTTTTTTTTTTTATATCCCAAATCAATTTTGATATGGCATTTACTCTCAGAAGTACAAAAAAGTAAGTACACAGTAGTTCAAGTTCTCTAAACTGATTAATATTTTGATAAACACACTACATCACATCAACACAATTGAGATTACTCTTAAATAAACAGCCTTGTATGAGCTCTCTGCTATATCAAGTTTTTAGACCTTTGGTTATTAGCTATAAATAACTTGATTATTCAAAGGAAGCTAGTAGTTTCAGTCTCTGTGTCAAAGGACCATATGTTTCTAGAGATAGGTTAGGTTCAAGGAAGCATGAAAGATAAAAAGACATTGTTGACATGTTCAAAGGTTTCTAGTTGTTCTTTTAGAACAGATAACAGCAAGTTCGTTCATGAATTTAAGAAGAACCATTATATGAAGAATAACATGTAGGAATTACACACTATTTACTATAATAATACTAACACGGAAAGTAATAAATAATTGGTGGACTTGGCAGTGGCAGTGTTAGATGTACGGTTGGACTCAATGATCTTAAAGGTCTTTTCCAACTTAAATGATTCTGTGATTCTATGAAATAATAAATTTATTTTACTAGATCTTATTTATTGTCAAGTATTTTTCCCTCATTAGACAAATGAATTATATAAAATCCATGGGTTTTTTTTCCCCCTCTTGTATGTTTCCATAGTCATATGCAAAACAATTTACTCAAAAATAGCTCTAAGGAACCTGAAAAAAAGACTTTGAGATATTAAAAGTTTGTATTTTGGTTTAAAAAAGTTAGTTATTTGCATTTAGTCCTTGTCCCATTCCAAAATAACTAATTTCCACATATTGGAATGATCTCTGAATGTACATAATATAGCCTATATTAATCCATAAAGAATTAAAGCTGAGGAAGAAGATGGAACTGTGGGAAGTGCACATAGACAAGAAAAATCAGAGGAGAAAATCATGATAAGATCAGACCTTCATTAAACAGAGGATTTATATGCCAAATTCCTAGATGATAATCTTGTCATGAAGTGTTTCTAATTAATAACTTGTTTGTTTGATGATAAATGTCAGTGACTTAACCTAGCCAATACTATCTGTATTCAATAGATATCTGGTCAATAATAGTAGGTACAGTAGCAGGTACCTGTAGGCCTGAATGTTGGTGGTAACTTTGATCATCAGGAGATGGGAGTTTATGATGCAGCTGTTGTCCACATTTTCCGTATCAGGTTTTTAGTTAGGTCACTCACCTGTGCTGGCCCATGTTAACTAGGAGAACTCTATCACCAACAGGTGTTGCACAATGGTAGTAAAAGCTCCATAGCTCCTTCTGCTATTGGCACTGGGTTACAAGGAATGAAGAGCTATAGAGAAGGAAGAAAAGACCAAGAATGCTATGGGTGTAGCATATTGGTTAGCATCCCATAATTGGGAATGGCAGACCTGGAGGTCCTAGTCTGCCTTTGTATCTTAAATTACAATGCAGCTACCAGTAGTAAAGGAACAGGATCAAGACCATATCTATGACAGTCTACATGTGTATCAGCACCCAATAACAAATCATGCTTTTTTTCCTAGTCGTGGTAATAAGTATCCAAAGTATATGTGAACATCTTTGTTTTCAGTCATTCTTAATTGAAAGTAGCTGGGGTGAACATGTGAAGATTCCAAAAAACTTCTCCTTTTGGTCCTATAGGGGGAAAAAAAAAAAAAGAAAAAAAAGAGATTCAGGAGTTCCACTACAGGAAGCACTTATACCAAGGGTTTTTTTTTTTCCCCATATTATCTTTCTGCATTTGAATTTTACTGTCCTGTTGTCCGATTCCTGATAATTATGAAAGGAAAAGTGTAGGTTTACCTGAAAAAGCCCATGTGATCTTCAGGTACCATTTTTTCTAAAAGCATCCCATTATGTAGGTCAGATACAGTTATTTTTATTACTTTTGACTTCCATTTTTCATCAGTACACCTTTTACTGTAAGGATATTAATCCTAAAAACACTTTTACTTTTAGACTCCCTTCATTTGTTATTTAACTTCACATTGTGTTTGAGGTCACCAGTTCTGACATTAGATAAAACGACAACTGTGCTAATTCACTGACATTATCATCAAACAAAATTTACTTTGAAAGCAATTGCTTTTCCCAGCTAGTTAATCTTGAGTTGTGTGTCAAGACTGTAGTTGTGGATGTAAATTCTTAACGTCCACCTTAAACAGTCTGTAACACACTTTACAGATGTCATTACAGTAATGGCTGAGGTAGAAATTTATGGGATAGATGACATTATGAATGGCAATTTGTAGAGTATATTGGTCTTTAATGAGAATTTGATTAAGGAACACAGTGAACTGGCACTGCAAGTTCTCTCTGAACTGTTTACCTCCTGTGGCAATGTTTCAGTAAAGAAAGCAAGCTGATAGAAGATCTCCTGTAGTTCAGTGGTAATCAATACAGGAAGAGAACAGCTCAAGTTAAATTTGAAAGCATTGATAGAGGGTTGAAGGAATAAGATTATTGAAATCACAGAAACAGATGGAAGAGGGTGAAAGCAAAACAAAATGAAAAACCTTTAAAGTCTAATTACAAAGAAATAAAAGATCAGTGTGATTATAGGCAAATTTTACTCAGCTACCTTCATTCAACCTGACTTGACACAGTATGAATGACATTTATTCAAACCTCTGCTATCTTTAAAACCACAAAATTCATGTGGATTCTGGTACAGTTATTGATATTCTTTCTGTTTCAATATTGCAGATACGGTCATTAAATTACTCCTGGGAAATGGTGAAATGCTGCTCCATAAATATGTGCAAGTGGAGACTTCCTCAGGGGCTAGAAGCTGGAATGCAAGCTATCTAGGATGCATGGGTACCTGCTTTGTTTGTCATCCGTGTGGGTAGATCTTTGCCTTAATAACTTTATACCAATCCACGCTATCATCTCTCCTTTCTGTTACATAAACTTAGCCTTAGAAACAATGCTTTAGGTATATCCAGTGGGTGTTCACCTTTTCACTTTCTTCCCAGCTAAAATTTTGCAAAAGGGATAATTGAGTGCCGAGTAATTTGTTTCAAAGTCGAGTAGATTATATGGCATTCAGCCACAGAAACCAACTTACATACTTGAGTAACTCGATTATACATCACTTGTCTCTAACCTTTCTAATGCAAACATCAAAACCCCCAAATTATCTCAGACTGATAAACTGTCCAAAAGTACAGAATTTGTAATACCCTTGATAGGTAGTTATTCTGTAGTTTTAAAATATTAATTCAGCTAAGCTATCCTACATAAGCTAGATAAGAAAATAAAAAGAATGTTGCCATTGTGAAGGGTAATTTTATGCACAAAAGCTTAAACTTTATCACAATCCTTTTCTAATCGTTTTGAAAAAATGTACCAAAGCTGGTCTTCCCAAGCAAGGAATAACATAATTACAAAAATTGCATAAATTATTATGATAATGGTTTTCTGACAATGCCAATTTTCCTTTTTTTTCTTCTTCTTTTTTTTTTCCTTTAATTTTTTTCTTCTTTTCTTTTCTTTAATACTTTTTCTTCTTTTCAGGAGTATTTGGATGGTTTGTTTTTATAAATAACAAATATAATATATATCAAGCCATCACCACAATGATTTTTCATGTTTGCCATATATTGCTTAGACACATGCAAAATTAAAAAATATTTCGTTGTGCTACATCAGTGACGCTGAAGTTAAAAATAATGCACTACCTTCTAGGATAAAACCAAATCTAAGATAGACATCTATATTTTGTAATTTTCTTTTCCAAGATTTTCTGTGCAGGAAATGTATTAGTCAACCGATATGTTGAGATAATAAGTGAGGTTAAGCTATACTTTTTTTCATCCATTATATATTTAAAGAAATTCGAATGGTTCTTGGGGCAATTTCCCTGTTCAAAGTTATGCTATATATGTAACCCTTTTTCTCCATAACGTCCACTATAATTTTTTCTGGCCCTTAGAAATTTGGCTGTTTCTGTTGTAAGGATCCAAAACCTTGCATTGATATGGTACAGCTGTGTAATCTTGGCCCAGACCTCCAATAAAATTGCTAAGTTGTGAGAAAGAGCTGTGAAAATGTCCATAGAGGCATAAGAAATGTAAAAGTACAGATGAATGTAGAATTTTGAAGGAAACATGCATCAAACACAGCATAACCAGCTGGTCAAAAGAGGTGATTATCCCGCTGTATTTGGCATTGGTGCAGCCTCACCTTGAGTACTGTGTGCGGTTCTGGACCCCACAATTGAAGAAAGATATGAAGGTCATTGAATGCGTCCAGAGGAGGGCAACAAAGCTGGTGAAAGGGCTGGAAGGAATGTCCTATGAGGAGCGCATAAGGACTCTGGGCTTGTCTAGTTTGGAGAAAAGGAGGCTGAAGGACCACCTCATTGCTCTCTACAGTTTCCAGTGGAGGGGAGGTGGCGAGGGAGGTGCTGAGCTCTTCTCCCTGCTATCCAGTGATAGGACGCATGGGAATGGTTCAAAGCTGCACCAGGGGAGATTTAGACTGGACATTATGAAGCATTTCTTTACCAAGAGGGTGGTCAATCACTGGAACAGGCTTCCTAGAAAGGTGGTCGATTCCCCAAGCCTGTCAGTGTTTAAGAAACATTTGGACAATGCCCTTAATAATTTACTTTAACTTTTGATTAGCCCTGAAGTGGTCAGGTGGTTGGACTGGATGATTGTTGTAGGTCCCTTCCAACTGAAATAGTCTATTCTGTTCTATTCTATTCTAAGTAGAAGCTTAAGGATTCAAGAGGAAAGGTACGAAATTCTGAAAGGAAAAACACGGAGTCATCATTTCATTGTTAATCAAGTCATTGGTTGGTCAGTCATCAGTTATTGTTTCTGGTGTCACCAGTGTCAAGATATTTGATTGGTAATGGTGATATCACAAAAATGAGGATGTTTCCAGGGAGCAGCAGAGGCTGACTCTTCTCTCCTTATTGACATCTGTCTTACCAGCAACAACCCTTCCTGTATTGTCTTGGAGGTTCTTGGGGCATGAATACTTACCCTAGCATCTCATTAAAGTCTAGATATTTTTCATGTGTGTAGGAAAATAAGTAATTGCTTTATGGTTTTTAGGCTGTATATATTTTTGGAGAGTGTCTGTGCACAGTCAAAGATACCTGAGCAAAGTGACTCAAGCAGGGACAGTATCACGTAGGATACAAGAAATGGCCATGTCTTTAAAATCTGCATCTTCAAAGAGGGTCCAAGTTTGGTGGTTTTTTGGTTTAGTTTAGTTTTGTTTGGGTTTTTTTGGGAGGAGTCAGACGGAGTCAAAATAACAGTCATAATATCTTAGTGACCGGTGCTGTCATTTCATAAGGTTTAATGACTTTCAGCACTGCAAAGAGGTTCCTGACTCTCCTCATTCACTTCAACCCTACCACCACTGCTTATTTCTGTCCTCATACTTTGCTCACTATTATCTCAGTATAACTCTTTGCAGGAGTGTAGTATAGATTTGATTTCTGAAGGGATGGACTAAAAATAACTAAAAATTTCTGCAGGGATGGAGGGTTATCTTCAGTTCATTTCATTTTGAGATGCACTTACACATTACAGTTAGACTGATGTAATAGATGTTACAAGAAGGGTCTGCATAAGGTCTCCTCCAGTCTCATTCCTTCATTTACTGGTGACCATCTGAACCTGTGACTAGGGATCTAAAGAGACAGAAAGTGGATCTGGGGGGTTCTTTGCCCGTTTAGTGTCAAAGTGTTAGCACTGGCATAGGACAGGGAGCAGGATGCAGAGATAAAACAGGGAGGAAAGGGAAGGTGAAAGTGACTCAGCAGCCACTAGACACTGAACAAGTTTAGTCACCAAGAGAGACTACTGCTTAGGGATCCAGATTTAAAGCATCATTATGCAAACACTTTGAGCAGCATAAGTGAGATTGTAGAGAACAAGGACACAAAAGGAGAACAAGGGATAAGAACTGCAGGCAGAGGAAGAATTTCTTGGGTCCAAACCAAACCAGCATCCCATGAGCCTATGGCCACAGGAAACAGATTCCAAAGACTAAAGGTAAGTGAGCATTCATTTAGGATTCCTATTGGTTTCAGCTGGACTACACAGATATCTCGGTATTCAATGGTCAAAGTAAAATTTCAAAACTCAGATCTGTTGTATATAAAGCCATTTGAAACTAAACCTGGTCAAAAATCTCCTAATTATAAATATACTCTGCAATTTTTCACGTTTTCAATCTATAATTGTGATTCTTGAATGAAAAAATGCACATAATAATGAAGTTGATTTTAAAGCAGGCAGATTGAATTGGCATTAAGCCAACCTACCACTTCATTGCATTATGCTTTTGAGTTCTGTTTACTGTACTTTAAATAAGAATAGCTTGCTAGTGGTGTGATACATACTGCACATAAAAATCATTTGTGGGAGGGTAAGCAATAAACACTACATTTTGGTAAATGAAGTAGGGCAATTTGTAAGAACTGAAGTTGAATAAAAACACTGGCAAAACTACAAGAATTTAAGTCTGGTTTTCTAGGCTTACTCTGATTGTGCCATTTTAATTTCTTCCTTCTATGGCATATTTTTAAAATTTTGAATTCCAGTTTCAACGATACCTTACAGTGGATGTGAGATTACAAAGATAAATAAGTTTGTATGTGTTTTGTATAATATTGGTGACAATGTAGGCACGACTGGTATATTTGTAAGTATATGTGGAGATAGAAGCTTATAAAAATTCAGATTTTATTAATTCTGAATTATTAAGTTATACATTAACAGAATATATATATATTTGAAATTTAACATTGAGAGTTTCTAGAGGTCAGAGAGATGATTATGGAAATTGTAGAACTGTGAAAACAGAAGAGAATAAAAATTTGGTTGGAAAAAGCTTTCCTTTCTTAATTAACTTAAAATTTTGGCAGCTTTCTAATGCTACTAACTGTCCTTTCTGGTTCCTTTATTTTTAAAAGTTTTTTGGAATGTTTTGGGGTCTTGACCTTTAAGGGATTTTAAGACCTCTATGGAGCCCTACATGGACATTTACAAAGCAAGTTATAGAGGCCTTTTTGTGCACATTGTGGCTCAGGTGAGCCTTTATCAATGAAAAGTTTTTCTCAGAAGCTGAAAATCATATTTCCCGAAGGAATATTCTGATAACAGAATGTAGTGTGTGTGCCACAGAAGAGTTCCCTGTTACCCTTTGGAGTTGCAAAGATGACTTCTTTAGAAAAAGGAGTCTAAATTCCTGCTATAGCACCTGTAGTCTAGTTTTGCAGAGAATCTATGTTTTAAAAGCAAAACGAAGCAGATAATGTTTTAGAGACCCATCGTCCTGTGGAAACTTACCCAGATAGTATGATATCAAACAGGTTCCTCTGAATTTTCTATTTCACTTTGTGACTTTTTTTTTAAAATACTGCCATTTTTTTTCCACCTCATGAAAAAGAATAGGTCTGAAGTCTGCCTTCAATTTCCAGAAGGCAATTTAGCAAACAATTTTTATCTTTTTGAACAAACACTGAGAACTATCAAAGGGTTTTGTTCCTGAGAATGAAAATGACACAAGTGAGAGACTGTCAGATATTTCTGAAGAAAGTTTTCAACTTTGACTTTAAATACTTCAGCATCAATGACTGAGCCCAGTGCTTCTCTAGCTTTTTTCTTTATAAAGATATTGGCCTTAATAGTCTGCATCCCGACTCACACCATTATAAGTGTAAAAAGCAAATAATTAAAAGAAAGGGAAATTGAAATGCCTGCATTTGCTGGCTATGTGCAGACATTCTAAGAATAGAATTACTTACAAGAAATGCATATGTAAAGTGAAATTACTCCAATTAAACTAAATAGCTACAGGTGGGGAAATAGTTACAAAGATAGCTCTTAAATCTAAGCATCTGCTTTTAAGGAAGATTTACCTGGAAATCCAAAAACGTCTAATGAAAGAATAGTAATAATTAAAATTAAAAAGGGTCATCTTTAGGAGCTGGAAGCCATTGTGCAGCGGGATAGCTATGACTTAGTCACCATCACGGAAACATGGTGGGATGAGTCTCTCGATTGGAGTGCTGCAATGGATGGCTATAAGCTCTTCAGAAGGGACAGGCGAGGAAGGAGAGGCGGTGGGGTAGCCCTGTATGTTAGGGAGTGCTTCGACTGTCTAGAGCTCAATGGTAGTGATGACGAGGTCGAGTGCTTGTGGGTAAGGATGAGAGGGAAGGCCAACAAGGCAGATATCCTCCTGGGAGTCTGTTATAGACCACCTAGCCAGGATGAGGAGGCAGACGAAATATTCTACAAGAGGCTGGCAGAAGTCTCCCAGTCGCTAGCCCTTGTTCTCATTGGGGACTTCAACTTTCCGGACGTCTGCTGGAAATACCACACGGCAGAGAGGAAACAGTCGAGGAGGTTCCTGGAGTGTGTGGAGGATAACTTCCTGACGCAGCTGGTAAGCGAGCCCAGTAGGGGAGGTTCCTCACTTGACCTGCTGTTCACGAACAGAGAAGGACTGGTGGGAGATGTGGTGGTCGGAGGCCAGCTTGGGCTTAGCGACCATGAAATGGTAGAATTCTCAATACTTGGTGAAGTAAGGAGGGGGGCCAGCAAAACCACTACCATGGACTTCCGGAGAGCAGACTTTGGCCTGCTCAGGACACTGGTCGAGAGGGACCCTTGGGAGACAGTCCTGAAGGGCAAAGGCGTCCAGGAAGGCTGGACGTTCTTCAAGAAGGAAGTCTTAAAGGCGCAGGAGCGGGCTGTCCCCATGTGCTGCAAGAAAAACGGGCGGGGAAGACGACCGGCCTGGCTGAATGGGGAGCTCTGTCTGGGACTCAGGAAAAAAAGGAGAGTTTATCACTTGTGGAAGAAGGGGCAGGCAACTCAAGAAGAGTACAGGGATCTCATTAGGTCGTGCAGAGAGGAAATTAGAAAGGCAAAAGCCCAGCTAGAACTCAACCTGGCCACTGTCGTGAGAGACAACAAAAAAAGCTTTTACAAGTATATTAATGACCAAAGGAGAGCCAAGTAGAATCTCCATCCTCTGTTGGATGCGGGGGGGAACATTACCACTGAGGACAAGGATAAGGCTGAGGTACTCAACGCCTTCTTTACCTCAGTCTTTAGTAGTCAGAGCGGTTATCCTCAGGGTACTCAGCCCCCTGAGCTGGAAGACAAGGACAACGAGCAGGATAAACCCCCCATAATTCAAGAGGAAGAAGTTAATGACCTGTTACGCCACCTGGACGTTCACAAGTCTATGGGGCCGGATGGGATCCACCCGAGGGTACTGAGGGAGCTGGTGGAGGAGCTGGCCGAGCCGCTCTCCATCATTTACCAGCAGTCCTGGTTAACTGGGGAGGTCCCAGACGACTGGAGGCTCGTCAACGTGACGTCCATCTATAAGAAGGGAGGGAAGGTGGATCCGGGGAACTACAGACCGGTCAGCCTGACCTCGGTGCCGGGGAAGATCATGGGGCGGTTCGTTTTGAGGGCGCTCACGAGCCATGTCTGGGACAACCAGGGGATCAGGCCCAGCCAGCATGGAAGGCAGGTCCTGCTTGACCAACCTGATCTTCTATGACCGGGTGACCCGCCTAGTGGATGAGGTAAAGGCTGTGGATATGGTCTACCTGGACTTCAGTAAAGCCTTTGACACTGTCTCCCACAGCATTCTGCTAGAGAAGCTGGCAGCTCACGGCCTAGACAGGTGCACTCTTCGCTGGGTAAAAAAATGGCTGGACGGCCGAGCCCAGAGAGTTGTGGTCAACGGAGTTAAATCCAGTTGGCGGCCGGTCACGAGCGGTGTTCCCCAGGGCTCAGTTTTGGGGCCGGTCCTGTTCAATACCTTTATCAATGATCTGGATGAGGGGATTGAGTGCTCCCTCAGTAAGTTTGCAGACGACACCAAGTTGGGTGGGAGTGTTGATCTGCTGGAGGGTAGGAAGGCTCTACAGAGGGACCTGGATAGGCTGGATCGATGGGCTGAGGCCAACTGTACGAGGTTCAACAAGGCCAAGTGCCGGGTCCTGCACTTCGGCCACAACAACCCCAGGCAACGCTACAGGCTTGGGGAAGAGTGGCTGGAAAGCTGCCCGGAGGAAAAGGACGTGGGGGTGCTGATTGACAGCTGGCTGAACATGAGCCAGCAGTGTGCCCAGGTGGCCAAGAAGGCCAACGGCATCCTGGCCTGTATTAGAAATAGTGCGGCCAGCAGGAGCAGGGAGGTGATCGTGCCCCTTTACTCGGCCCTGGTGAGGCCGCACCTCGAATACTGTGTTCAGTTTTGGGCCCCTCACTACAAGAAGGACATGGAGGTGCTGGAGCATGTCCAGAGGAGGCAACGAAGCTGGTGAAGGGCCTGGAGCACCAGTCTTATGAGGAGCAGCTGAGGGAACTGGGGTTGTTTAGCCTGGAGAAGAGGAGGCTGAAGAGAGACCTCATCGCGCTCTACAACTACCTGAAAGGAGGTTGTAGCGAGGTGGGTGTTGGTCTCTTCTCCTAAGTAACTAGCGACAGGACGAGCGGAAATGACCTTAAGTTGCGCCAGGGGAGGTTTAGATTGGACATTAGGAGAAATTTCTTTACTGAAAGAGTGGTCAGGCCTTGGAACAGGCTGCCCAGGGAAGTGGTTGAGTCACCATCCCTGGAAGTATTTAAAAGACGTGTAGATGAGGCCCTTAGGGACATGGTGTAGTGGGCATGCTGTGTTGGCTTGACGGTTGGACACGATGATCTTAGAGGTCTTTTCCAACCTTAATGATTCTATGATTCTATGATCTTCACCCCATGTTACATTCTCTCAGTATTGTTGTCAGCAGTACTATATCTTTCAAAAACATACATTCTCATTTCTTCTTAGCATTCTAGAACTAAGTATACAGCGGTAAAGAGGAGCGGTAGAAAGAGTGGTATGTAATGGTAAAGAGGAAGTAAGCGTCAAAGCAAAATATTTTGTAAAGAACTTCACAGTAGTTATAAAGTAACATTCAAAAGTTGTGGGTTTTGTCACTTTTGTACATACTTTATTAACCTTACTGTAACGTTTCTTCTATACAACTGCCTTAAGTCTGGACAGAGTGCTTGACATAATCTATTATGCAGCAAGAGTTCTTTCACCTATTGTTCCCTAAGACATCCAGAGTATGGTTTAATATTTCATACAAAAAAAATCCAAAACACATTATTCATCTCACAAAGCAAAACACTTGAAAGTAGAGAAAAAAAACCTATTCAGAATGCTTGTGGAATGTGGTAAATGTTATCTATGGTTCTTTGCACGTAGTTCCACAAAAGTGAATCCAAACTGCAATCACACTGTTGTATCTTGTTTCTAGCTTCCTCACTTCTCCTATTCTTCCAATAGCTGAATTTTGCTTAGTGGGAGCTTTTAAAAAACTGTTCCTCTATTCAAGATCACACCTATTTCCCTAAAGAAAAAAAAAAAAAAAATGTCTGTTTTAACACAGAGCTTTAGATTATGAAAATTTCCCTTTCATTCTCCTTAACCTCTCTCTGTCAGTCCTGCAAAGCTCCCTTGGGAGTTTTTAAGTTTTGAGATGGAAATAGATGGAGTTATAAAAAAAATTCAAATGTTCCAGTAAGGTTTTGGCTATATTCTGCAGCCTCACAAGTATAATGCAGGAGCTCCCTTTTCTGTCCTTTGAAAATAACTCCCAAAGGCAACATGCTGGATCTATTCCTCATCCTCTGAATAGTTTCATGTGCAGATTTCCAAGTAATTCTAAACATTGCCTTTAAACCACTCCATGCTCTTCAAGACATTTTTGCTTCAACAGGTGAAATAGGACATGACATAAATAAACATTTTATATTGTTCCATTTATTGTCATTAAGGTGTCATACCAATAAAAAATAACCCCCATGAGAAATTCGGTTTTGTTCTGGAAAGGACTGTTGCGTACTATCATCTTTTGCTGTCTGTAAGCCTAGGACATAAAGTTTTCAAAACATAAGAAATCTAGTCCCTTGACAACCTTGCCCTTAAAAAAAAAGAAGGTAAAACAAAACTGAACTTACAATAATTTATCCTGAATTCAAAAGAAAGCTGCAGCAGAGGAAAATTCTTGTTCTCTTTCAGCTATAACAAAATAAGAAAAATTAACAAAGGGTAAAACGGGACCAAATGCACACTAGAATACCATATGCCAGTGTACTAACTTTAAAACTTTTGAAATAATTTTTATAAGGGAAACTTTCTCCTTAAAAGGTTGAAATTTAACTTCCCGTGGAACACTTAGGTTAAATCTAGCTGTTAAAATTAGCTGATAAGCAGTTTGATGAGAAATCTGATATCTAATATGAATCTGATATCCCTCTCCTTCACCAGATTTTCCTGTTATATTGATTTTTTTCTTTGTTATAATAAAGACTTATAAATAACAATTATAAATAAATATAAATATATTATATAAATATAAAGACTTATAAATAACAGCTCACAGTTCTCTTTACTTGCCACCTGAAAGTATTCCATGTCTAGAATGGAAAAAAAACATGAAATGTTTTTGCCAGCATATGTCAATTTGTTGAAAGGAAACATTTCTTGAGATATCATTGTAATTACAGAATGCAGACATTGCTGTGATGGAAACATAACTTACTTCTCCCTGTCAGCCCCTCCAGTTACACAGGTGCCCAGTATGTGGATGTCATAAGACATCTGGTGTTTCTGGTGTGAAGAACCTCAAAAGCTATAGCTTCAGCATGGCTAAGGAACTATAAAACCGGTTTCAGAAGAGATCAAAAACTTCACTGTAGGACAGTCAGTAGATTCAGGAGGTGAAATCCCTGAGGTATCCCTATCCAAAGAAATCAGTCCAACCAGGCTTTGAAAATCCCACAATCACTGTGTGAGTTTATAAGTTTTCTTGTTTTGTGTCAGTGAACAGAAGTACTAAAACTGACATAAATCACTTCAAATTCATTCAGCCACTGCAAAACACACAGAGACACATTCCAGAAATAATATATATCAATATTTTCAACACCACTAGCTTTCTGTTTTGTGTGATTTAGGGTGCAGAAGAGCATTGGTCTGAATTAAAATTTCATATTAAAATCCAAGTTTTGAAATGGCAAAAAACCCACAAAACATAAGTTTCAACTTTGTCTACTGGCAATAATTATTCCAGAGGATAGAGTAAATAGACAAGAAGAGAGGGAAAACCTTGTTTAAATTTCCATTTGTCAAACTCGCTTCAGAACATCTATCATTGAGTCAGTGGGTAAAGTTAAAATTTTTACAAAGGTATCTAGAAGAATTACTTTGAGATCAGCTTTCATACTTCAGGTAAGTTTCAGTAGTTGTATAACTCTGTTTATTTGGCTTAAGAGACATATGAGCTGAATGAATTTTAATTTAATTCACAACAAAAAAGATCAATGCTAAATTGAATTGTCTCACATTTGCGATGGGTTATCAACATGCTAAGCACAGAGGCTCATTTAAAGAATGCAGATTCATTAAATTGCTAAGAAATTTGATCAATAATGAGTCCTGGAAGTAAAGAGGTATTTTAGAGCACAGACAGAAAACACCTCATATTTTATAAAATAAAATATTTAACTTCTAAAATAAATGTATTTTTATTATAAAATAAATATCCCTGCTTCAGGAAGGACTTGTCTCTATAATCCTGCCCACGCATAAGACTCCAATCTTTATTTTTACTGATTATGTTAATAGCTTCTGTTAATATTTCAGGGTTTATTCCATCACACTAACCAAACCAGTGAACTGTGAGGGAGCATTTTCAGTCTAGGAAGTGTCTCCAAAACAAAATTATCTGTCTCAACCCTTTATGATTTATGGATGTTGAATCCCACAAAAGTTTGTATTTATCTGTACAGAACACCCTACTCAAAAAAGCTGAACACATTAACTATTCCATAGACTCAGTGGCTATGTCCTCACAGCCAGCTGGCTCTTACCACTACATACACAGAAGAAAAGCTGCTTCATTTTGCGTTCATCATTGTGGGATCATATCCCAAACTCCTTAGCTAGTCTTTTGGCCTTTAGTAATCTGGAGGATGTAACAGAATACCAGCTGGAAATGAGACCTAGGATTAAACTCTCAGAAGTTCCTACCTGGCACCACTTTCAAGCCACTTTAGCAACAAATATCAGTGTTCCCTGGTAGAATGCTGTTGTTGCAAATAAGCAGCAGCTTGCATTCAGCAGCTTGCTGCCAACCAGCTCCAGTTGACTGAATAGTTTGTGCAGCTGTTTTCACAACAGCATCAGCAGTTATCCCACCCCAGCTGCACCAGGAGGAAATGACAACAACTTAAATCAGCTGCTGCTGAAGGGTCTTGGATGCGCTTTAGTTGGTAAAGCACCATTGATGGGTTCATAAAATAATAATCAACATGTCTTCTGGAATCTTCTTTAGCTGAGGCAGCCTAGGAAATAGGGCAAAAATAAATAGCTAGAAATACTAAGGGGAGGGGATGTATGTTTGTTTGTTTGTTTGTTTGTTTGGAGTGATGATGTTTGTCTTCCAAAGTAACCATTACATGTGATGGAGCCCTGCTTTCCTGGAGATGGTTGAGTACCTGTCTGCTGATGGGAGGTAGTGAATGAATTCCTTGTTTTGCTTTGTTTGTCCATGCAGCTTTTGCTATTAATCTGTCTTTATCTCAACCCACGAGTTTTCTCACTTTTACCCTTCTGATTCTCTCCCCCATCCCGCTGTGGCGGGGAGTGAGTAAAAGGTTGTGTGGGGCTGAGATGCTGGCCGGTGTTAAACCATGACACTAGCCTTTTATCCAGGAGAGATTACAGTAGTGGTTTGTTAACCAGAGAGGAAGAATCAAGATCAGAGTCTTAACCTTTTTTTTTTCTTTTTTCTTTTCTCTCTCCCTCTCCATCCCCCCCCCACCCCCCGCCCTTCTGCTTAAGGGTTTCTTACTGGATTGTTTCAGAATAAAAATGAAATAATAACAAAGTAATGGCAATAAGATAGGATGTTCCAATGGAGGTTTAAGGGAGCTTGTAAAAATACTTTTTATGTCTTAATAATATCAGATAGAGATATAGAGTACAAATATTGTGGAAAATAAGATTATGAAAAAAGTGTATAAAAAATTTGAAGACCTTGTTCTTGAAAACTTTCTTTCACAGACGACTGGCCTTACTATTCCTGTAGGCAATTTTAAAAAAATGTTAAGAATCCTGAACTAGTTCTGTCCTGTTGCATTGTTTTGTTTCATGATGAAAGAAAATTTTTATGTGTTAAATAATAAAAGACTAATTCACTTCTTGGTCTGTTTCTATATCTATAAAACATTCATGATTTACTACAATATTTTTAGTGTCAGAGACAAATCGCCTAGAAAGGTGATAAATCAATTTCACCTACAAAAGCATCAACATCTCGTTATCATCTTTTTCTAGGAACTGCATGTTCTACTCTTAGGCATTTTTAGAAATTACTCCAATGTCATCTATCCTGAAGAATACTGAACTCATCACCCCAGGGCCAAAAAAAACACATTTACTTCTTAAATGCCTATCTTTCTATTCCCTGTAGGAACATCTCAGGAAGTGTTTAGCAGTATGTAATTAAAATTCCTCATTAATTCTGGAAGAGAAGAGTCTCCTCCCCCCACCCCCTGCTTTTGATTACAACCTGTTCAGGAGAGCTTTATAATATTTTCTTGTTTGTCCATAATCCTTAACAAAAACATTTTTCAAAATATGCCCATAAACCTAGGAAATTTAGAGAGCTGGGACTTCAGAACATTGATAAAGCTTCATATTCTGGCCTTTTTAAATTATTTTTATATATATTAAAGATCATTATGATCACATATGATCCAATCTTGTGCTGTCTGCTTATAGCACATTGACAAATAACATGGAATACATTTATTGAGCACTGGAAAAGTAATAAATAAAACTGTGTTTTTGAAGAATATGCTTTGAAGTTTAAATTATATTCCAGCTCAGTCTAATGCTTTTAATATTAATCCATTATTAGAATTTTGTTTCATAGCATATGGAATCTCTTGTATTAAGATAAATACTGTAGGTGCAGAGGGCTCATTTTTGCAAACAGTTTTTAGAACACATAATTCAGTGCAATGGTTACGGACTCGTTTTATTTCCACCTCTTCTTAATTGATAAATCTATTTATATTTGCAAGGAATTATTTTAATACATATATAGCTATTATAATAATGATTAAAAAAATGTGCTTCTATACAGTAATGTAGTACTCTATGTAGAAGATATTAATATGTGAACAGATTGTAAAACCTGAAGTGACCAACAGGATCATTTTGTCTGAGCTATATATACCATAAGACTCCTTGAAATTAAGCCTCATTTGAAACAAAAAATTTCTCAAAGCAAACAACTATTCCCAAATAAATTTTTGTCGCCCTTCATGGTTAATTGTTGTGAAGTGTCTCATCCACAATATGATTGGTGAACAATTGACTGAAGGGTTGGACTGGCCCAATTTTAGGGCCAGTTCTCATCAATGTTTTCATCAATGACCTGGACAAAGGAGTTGAGTGCACGCAAAGTAAGTTTGCCAACAAATACTAAATTAGGAGGAGCTGTTGATTCCCTCAAAGATAAAGAGACCTTACAGAGAGATCTTGATAGTTTAGAGTGCTGAGCAACCACCAACTCTTTGAAATTTAACAAGGAGAAATGCTGGATTGTGCACCTGGATTGGTATAATCCTGGATGTACTTCTAGACTGGGAGACAAAAGGCTGGAGTGCAGCTCTGCAGAAAGGGATCTGGGGGTTTTGGATAATGATAAGCTCAGTATGAGTCAACAATGTACCCTGGCAGCCAAAAGCTTGGCAGCCAACCATATACTTGGGAGTGTTAAACACAGTGTAGCTAACCGGTCTAAAAAGGTAATTGTCCCACTATATTCAACATTGGTGTGGCCTCACCTGGGGTACTGTGTGCAGTTTTGGGTTCCACAATATAAGAAGGATATACAAATATTAAAATGTGTACAAAGGAGGGCAACAAACATGATTAAAGGACTAGAGAGCATGACTTATGAGGAGTGGCTGAGGATACCAGGTTTGTTCAGCATAGAGAAGACTGAGGGTGACCTTATTGCTGTCTACAGCCTCCTTATGACGGGGAGTGGGGAGGGAGGTGTTGATTTCTTCTCTCTGGTGTCCAGTCATAAGACACAAGGGAGTGGCTTAAAGCTGCATCAGGGGAGGTTCAGATTGGATATTGGGAAAAAGTTCTTCACTGAGAGAGGGTGGTCAACCACTGGAAAAAGCTCCCTAGGGAAGTGATCATGGTGCCAAGCCTGCTGGTGTTCAAGAAGCATTTGGGCAATGCTCTTAGGTATATGGTTTAACCTTTAGGTTGCTCTGTGTGGAGCCGGGAGTTGGACCCGATGATCCTTGTGGGTCCCTTCCAACTCAGGTTATTTTATGATTAGTATTAATCTGAATCTGTTTAAGTTTAGGTTCAGTTCCATCTGAACTTGTAATAGCTTTATCTGATAGGCTGAAGAAGCTTCTGTTATTAGAGTTCAGTTCTCCATGTAGGCACTTAAAACTGTTAAAGGTTACCCAATAACCTTCTATTTTATCCAGTAATCAAACTGAAGTCTTTGAGCCTTTCCATTTATTCTTTAAATATGGGGGTAACATATTGAATTGGAAAGTCAAGAATGAGGTGTTAGCTTTTCTCATGACAAATTAAATGACATGATGTGATTTACTTTCATGTAATTCCAAGTGCTCTCAAGAAAGCTTTCTCTCTTTGCTCTCTGTCCTTAAGTAAGAAATAGAAGTCAGCAACCAAGAATTTTAACTGAAAGACAATATAGATAAGTAAGAAAAAGGAAAAAAGGAGGAAACCTTTCCCCACCTAAGCAGTTTTGGGTTTTGGTGGTTTTTTTGTTTGGTTCCCCCCACACCTCAATATTCCAAAAGGGGGGAAAACACACACGCACACACAGAAAAAAGTAAACATGTTGGTTTCAATATCTGTGTTTATAATGAAATAGAAGCTGTAAATGTGGTATACCTTACATCTTGCTCTCTCTGATCTCTCCCCATCCACAGAATATTTTGGAACTTCCTTGTGAACTGTCTGTGCAAATGCGGTGCACACCTTCAGGAACTCAAAGTCAGCTCTGCTCTGGAAGCCATATACTGACCTTGCTAGAGGTCTCCAGTACTTCTGCAGACACAAAGCAGGTAAAGCTGGTCATGAATAAGGCTGAATAAGCAGACAATATATTTGCAGCACACTAGGTCAAAGATTCACCAAGAAGAAAAACAACAGGGAAAAACTGCTTATAGAAAAAGGAACCATATCTCTGTAGATAACCCAAGTGAGATAACAGGCTATAGTGTTAAAATACAAGATATTTGGTATCAGTACAAAGTATCATTATTAACAACAGTCCCATAATACGTTAATGGATTCTAGCTTAACTTTGTTATCATGTATTTGGATTTTTGATGGCATACTGAAATGTTCTATTAAAAGATTACAGATATGAATCCACATTAATCAAAAGCAAGAAATTCAAAGACCTCCTTAACTCAGCATTTCTGAGTGACTGTGCTGCTGAATTAATTCATCTAGAATTGTAAGAATGCAAGATCATGGAATAGATTGTGCAACTTTTCTAATTTATATCTCAGTTATTTTTATCCAATTCCATGAACGACAATGGGAAGTATAGGGTTAAATAACTCCTTCCTCACATTTATGCATATAAAGGATACATTGCAAGCAGTTGTCCAGTTGTGCACTGATGGAACAGGAACACTTTAAAAGACTTAGTTATTTAAAGGATAGAGGGAAGCTGTGTATTACTGGTGCTTTCTTTCCCAGATGCTTCAAGGCCAGGGAGTGTGACCAGTAGATAAAGGAGTCTTCATGGTTATGATTTTATTTACTCTCTTTTCCTGACAGCAAGAGTATCGGTACCCATTGTTTTCCTGATAAGAGATGTCTTTAAAAGCTGTGAGTAGATATGTTGTGATATTGATGACCTGACAACTTCAATGATATCATCATGTGCCATTTTATCTTCCTTTTTCTGCTGTTCTTTTTGTTGCCCCCACATCCATACAGTCTGCCGTTCTCTGTCCATACCTATTTTATTATTTCTATTGCAAATGTCTACGACTAAATTATGGTATAACTAAGTTTTCTGGTATTTTTAACACTCCCTGGCTGTGCGAACTGTGTAGTTGAATTCTTAGGTTACATCCAAACTAGTAACCTACACAAGACAAAGACATGGAGTCAAGAATTTGTCTGCTGTCATGCAAACTGTTTAATAATAACACCTCCCTAGCTTGCTTTTCATCCATGCCAGTTAACTCAAAACCAAAACCTGAGCACTGTCCAGAGAATAACATGGCTTGGAGACTTTGCTTATAAGAAGGTAGCCACTCTGATCTGGAGGAGAACCCATGTGTGCTATATGGATGCTGGCTGTGCCATAAATTTTGCCCTCCTGTCTGAAGAACACTTATGGCTCATGTCTATATACTACCATAGCTGTAGGTTCTGCTCTCAGATGAAGTATAGCCCAACACTCACGTTTTCCTTTTTCTGAATGAGTGCTCTACGACCAAATGCCCATGTAAAATGATCTTCTGCCTCATAAGATATCTAGTTTAGAAAGAATGCTTGGTAGTGAGAATTCAAAGCAAGTGGAAGTATTTAGTTTTTCCTATCATTTCTATGTACTAAAGAAATAATCCTGGAATTAACTGCCCTCTCTTCTCTTGAAATACTCAGATTATGGTTTATGAGTTGTTACCCTATGTAACAGGTAATGTTATTTGTTATACCCCATTTCTCCAGGGATATGAGATTACAGGGATTTTGTGTACAAACTTGATGTAATCCTGAATAAATATGAGGACCTGCACCACACTGAACATTGCATCTCAATAGTTTTCCACTTATTTTTATTTTGCCCGGTACATTTGCTTAGCGATAATCCATGACAAGCAACCCTGAGACTTCAATTACCTGCTTGAATATGACAGAGAAGGATTACTGAAACAGATGTTGATGTTACAAATGTGTTGTTAAGGGAATTGCTTAGCAGTTAAATCTGGATTGTTTAACTATTTATGATTAAAGAAATTTGACTGTAGATACTTAGTGCTGAAAAAAGAAACAGTACTGACTGACTAATTATTGATAGCTAGCTATACTCACTTAGGAACTCTTCATATAGTGAGTAGAAAAACTTGTGCAAGCTATTTTGATAAAGATCATTGAGATGTTGTCATACAGGGCATAGTATTGGTAGTGAGAAGTTCACAAAACTTACGTTTATGCTCAAAGCCACTGCAGCAGCCCCATTGATATAAATTAGAGCAACCAAAGAGCTGACTCCAGAAAGGACAGGTAAAAAACACAGCTAGGGGCTGGAATACAAAAAAGAATCAGTGATCATATAATTTTGAACGTTTTGATAAATGTTTCTTTACAGTAGGTTGGCACCCATTC